>NC_090702.1:6875308-7487909 GCF_040954835.1 Lepisosteus oculatus
ATGAGTTCTGTGGTTGGGTACACAGCAACCTGCATGCCCTGTCACCCATACAGAGTGTAGATGAACCTGGGTGACAAGCAGGAGACCAGTGTCAGACTAACAAAGGTTGTGAGGTGGAGAGTAGTGAGAAAATAAGTCAGACAGCTATTCTGCATCCAAGCCTTATAGATGAGCATGAGGAGTTTGAAGTTGGCAGGAAACCTGATAGGAAGCCAGTACAAGGACTCCAGGACAGAAGTAATGTGATCACTTGCACTAGGCCTTTTCAGGATTCTGGCTGCTGAATTCTAGACATTCTGAATTGTGTTCAGAGTGGATATAGACACCTCAGTAATCAATTCTAGAAATGTGTTGACGACTTTGTTAAACAGCTTTTCAGCTCCAGTGAGAGACATAGGCCATAGTCTCGCAATATTTCTGAGGTGGAAGAATGCTTTTTCAATTTCTTTTTACATGTAGGGCAAATGTCAAGTCTGGATCAAGTATCACTTCCAAGTTCTTCATCTTTGAAGATGACCCTGTCTTGCGTTGGCAAAATTATCAACAGTGTGTGATGGTGTATTAAAAGTGTAATTACATTTTGAAGCTAGTCTGTAATGTATGTGATCAGTAATTGAACTCGTCAAGTATGATAACAAATGTTATCATGACCATGCTGTTGTTTGTTATTGTGAAAAGTTCCCTACCACAATGTTGGAGTTATATGACTTATAGGCCACACTGGTGCATCAACTGGAATTTCTTGCAAGAAATGATGTGATGGGGATTTCTATTCTTTGAAACATTGACTACAAAGGAGGCTGTGTGGCACTGTTTTTCGGAAACTGCAGCAGCCCCCTTTTAAATTGCTCTAGATTTATTTTGCCAGAAAAAAAAAACCCTATCAACAGCTGATTTGGAGACATGACTTCCACCTACCCATTGACTGAAGCCCAACCCACTTCACGCCCTGCCCCCCACCCCTGTAAGGGGGTCAACCTTACAGTTATGCAGTCAATGAAGCAAAGCACCAAACATCCTATCATACAAAACTGCCAAAATGACAGTTGCAAGAGTAACTTGTCAAAAATATCCCAGACATTGACCAAAGGTCAAACAGCATAAAAAAGAAAGGAAAATATATTGTTACAGAGTGATGAAAGGGGGTGTAGGGCAGTGGCCTGGAGTGTATGTTTGCTTTACGCATATAATGGCCAATGTTTCTGTCAGGATGTGTTGTTTTTTACCTGCTTTCTTTTTTAATCAAGGTCTCCAAGCCTTCATGGCACAAACAGTAAGACACTTTCAACAACTTTTAAAGTAAACTCTACATACTGCAGTGTAAAAGTGTCAAACAGTATGACTCGAATATCCTGTTAAAAGAAAATACAAAATTTAACAGTCAGTCAATTCAGTCAGACAGTGACAGTCTTACTTAAGATGTTTAATTAATCAAATACAAAATGTATACCCTTGTTGTTATTTGGTGTTGAAACTTTGGATAGATGACTGTTAAAACAGACTTTGTGGTCTTAACATACTGTAAGATACTAAAATAAATGATGGCTCAGTGTTAGGTACTGGAAGAGAATAACACAAAAATGAACCCGTAAAAAACAAACTTTTATTGTTATTTTAGGAATACATTAGACTGCTGTGCACAGCACATACGTACAAAAATAGAAGGAAAACATTTCATATACATATTTGTTTAGAAACAAATTATCAGATAATTCTGTGTTTCCTACAAATTTACAATAATAACAAATCAGTACTAAGGCAGAAGGTGAGGTATATGTTAACAAAAAAAAGGAAATTTGAGATGGCACTCTTCTTCAGTGCAGGAATACAAAATTCTGAGGAGATATAATGTACAAAGGCTGCTCTTGAGTTTGGTTGCACTCTCCTTTTTACACATACTGTTCACACACTCCCTAGTTTTGCAAGTATGCTGTTCAATTGTCAACAAAAAGTCATTAAGTGTGGGACACTTAGTGGATATTAGTGGTGCAGATAAAAGTAACTTAATTAAAGCCAAAGGTTTTATTGAGAATGTCCCCAAATGCATAATAATCCCTTTTTGTCCCCACTCAGCAAGCATTCTGTGGCACCCAGTGGCTGTACTACGTTGCTGCACTTTCAAGCACCTTTTGGAATAACAGTAACACAAACTCTTTATATTGTGTGAAGAGAGAAAGTGTACCACAGAAGCAGGCACAGTTATCATTGTTATCGCTTTCGGGCACAATCACTGCTTTCGAGTCACTGGAACAACGTCAACAACAGAACAAGTTCTTTCAACTTTGAACTTGGATTAACCTGAGTGGCCTTCTAACTTGGGAGTGTCCCTGAAAAACAAGGGAAAGAGATCAACTGGAACACCACAACCCGCCATTACTTTGTTTTGACCTCTCATTTTCCACAGTTCGATAACTCATTAGATGCCCTTCTTTTCACATTCACCACCAATACCCATCAAACAGCCTACAAGAAACAAGTGTTATCAGAGAAGAAAATGAATTTGTGTCTATAATGCCTTGTCCCAAATTACCTCAAGCCATTATGTCTGAACGTGCTTGTAATTCCAACTCAATTATTTAATCACACTAACATCGACTTTCCTGATTACAGTCCACTTTAAAAATTCACCATGACACTTGCACTCTCTAGTGTTATTTATGTAGTTATAAGCCTTACAAAAAAGCCTTTTTTATGCACCTAGCTAAGGAGAAACTTCACCTTTTTGTTTAATTAGTTCACAGTGCAGGGGGATCTCCATGAATGATGTGAAGCAAATCCCTAAAGCCCTCTACCTAATGGGACTTTTTTAAGAAAAAAGCTTGCTCACACAATTCAAGGTAATTTCACATTTTCTACAAAACGATCAAGCAGAATCCAGCAAAGTCTCATGCTAACGGGCTGTAGGGCATTGTAATGAAGCCTTTTACAGGACTTGCTAGCCTTTTCATAAACACCTCTGCAGGCTCTCGAGAGACTTATGAACCCCAAACTACTTTTACATATGAAACAGCCAAATGACAGCAAAATTATCTCAAAAAGGGTGAAAGGTTCTTTCCAAACTTGGAACTCCAATCCACCCGCCTGCGATAACAAAACCCTGATAAACTCCACACTGTCAAAGACATATCCCGCTTACAAATGTTGAGACACACAGAGTAGACCAGCCTGAAAGCTTTTCAATTGCATTTCCTCTGAGTTTGGAACAGATGCAAGAATCAGTATTTCGAGGTGCCCTCAACTGTAACTGTAATCAAGTGTTGCAGTACCCTGCCGAAAGCTTTTAAAATCGGTGGAGGTATGACAGATCAGAATGAGTGTTTTTCTTGTTTTTGACACAAAAGGAGCATAGACAAAGACCAATAAAAAAATTGGAAAATCCGAACAGCCAACGTAGTACCATTATGCTATTTTCAAAGTTATTTTTCTGTTTAAATGTCCAATTAGAGATACAGGATTCAAAACTATTGGGGCGGGGGGAGACGTGACTTTCAGGGGACATCAAAACCATGTCACCAGAAAAGAAATTTGATTCCGTACACATATGAGATTTTATTGCATGTCAGAAAATGTGACATAGTGTGGCCTGCTAATACTTATCTTGTAACGTCCTTCGGTAATTTATTTTCAAGCCACCCCAGGTTTGAACTGAGGGAAATATCTGCTGGGTGTATCTGGGGTGTGTGTGAACTCAGCAGTTATACACTAGTAAGGAAGGTACACCAATGGATACTCTTTTAGCAGCCTTTAGTCTTTTGACAAGCAGGTAAGCATATCCTTCTCACATTCAGCTGAAGGTGCAAGGCTGTCTACAAAACAGCCCCTGAATTCCGTTCGCTCAGTACTTGTAATGCATATAGGCTGTGCACAACAACTGAACCATGAGGGTCTCAGTGTGTTCATGGATGAGTCTTACACAGTGTCGGGGAAAAAGGCTGAAGTTAATCCCTAAGACATAGCAGCGTCTAGTAATGTTATCCCTGCAACCTGAAGAGCTAACCCTTGAGCTGCAAGGAATGGGCAGTGCTTGCGTGAACAGCTCTGACCTTGTACTAAAAATGGTTTAAATGGGGAGCGAAGCACCCCATTACTGCAGGAATTTCAAAGCTCCTGTGAACCGGCCGTTTTTATAGAGACAACCGAGCGGTGAAGTCTTCTCAGGTATTTGGGAAGGAGCCTCCACCCCTGCATGACTAGCATTCTCCTGGGGTTAAACAAACAATGGGCGGTGCATGTGGTGTCCCATAAGTCTCTTCTAGATTAGGCCTTTTTTTTTCCAGTTCCAAAAAAGGACAGCTATTCTGGGCAAAGAACGGCCTTTGCATGCAAGTACAGATAATGCATGTTACACACAGCCCGGTTGTCACTGTCACCGCTTTGTATCGAAATAAGCACTCCCCCTACATAGAGGAGGTTATTATTCCCACAACACATATCCAGGCCTCAGAATTAATGTCAGCCCTTGGCAACAGCTTCTGCATCTGCAGCTAAGCCTGCCGGATAGTGCCGTGTTTCTGAATCTGCTGTTTTATCAGCTTGACATTGTATTGCATACACGTTATCTCAGTGTCATGGCTGCTTCTGTGTCTCTAACCCCTTGAGGGCTTCCTTTTAATGCATTTTTTTTTACAATTCAAGTATTATCAATTCACATTCTTTACGAAATCACACTGCTTTCCTATACGTTTCAGCACCCGCACAACGACACATCTGCCAGTTCCCTAGTGGCAGGAGTATGAAAGGACCACCGAGAACTGGCAGCAAGTCTGGGATTGACACCCAGACGCACAACTCCCTGACATTGTCTTAAAAAAAAAACAGCTTCCGCAAATTATACTAAATAAGAAGTAAACTGAAAAGCAAAAAAGAAAATGTGTAACAAGTCTGCTTTTTTGCTTGCAGTTCTGAGAAAGAAATGGAACCCAAGTGACAATGTTTGAAAAGGCTATTTGAGAGGTCCGTTTGGATGAAACAGAACGATGTACTTTTCTTAGTGTGTGTGTGTATATATACTGTGGGTGTGGATTTTCAGTCATTGACATATTAAAACTGGTGTTTGGCTTCTTTCATGAAGGTATTGCTCTGCTCGAGCAGTCCTGAACAAAAGTACAGCTCTCTCGTGGTGAATCAAAATGATGATTTGGCCAAGATTACCTGAAAGTTCTTCATAGCAGCAGAAGAAATGCGTGGCTGAGTGTCAACCCTATTTCTGACTCTCGCGAGTGTGTTAACAGTGCGTTGGCAAAAATCAAACCAGCCCAGTTAGGGAACAGGATTTCCCCTTAAAACATTGAAGAGAAAACCTTCCAGCCCCCCAGGGGTTAAGCAGCAGAAAAGTCAATGGAAATTCTATTCAGCGCAACTCCATATATCCTTTCCAATTATGAGGTTGCTGTTTGAGGTAATAAAAAGTATCCATTTCACTCCTAAAAGCTAAGTATATTAGTCATCCCAATGACAGGGTTAAGTCTCTACCAGTTATGGCAAGCACCCATATAAACTAAAGAGGTCATTTAAGCCTCTTCCCTGTAATATATAATTATAAGCAGCAATATTTGGCATATACAAGTTCTAATACAAAGTGTACTAACCAAATATACATATAAAAGACAAAATAAATACTATCATAAATACTGCAGTTTTGCAGTCAGTTTGCATGTTAATGTTTACCTGGGAGAATATTCACATGTGCAAAATAATGAGTTACTGTTGGTGCTTTCCTCAGATTCTGGGAAGAAAATGCGTCACAGTTATCGCTGGCGAGACCTTGTTGCCTCTCTTCACCCGTCCGTGTTTGCTAAGTGCTATGTAGGCGCCGCCATAGACTGAGGACTCGTAGGCATTGTAATTATTGGGCAGCAGGATTTCTTTGAACTTGCACTCATCTTGGAAAGTGGCCTGCGTGGAAGAAAATAAAAACGTCAGTGGGAGATGAGCTCTGCCTTTCATAATGAAAAGAGCAGTACGGTGGCGTGTGCATGTTTGTATGTCCAGTGCACTTATTTTGTTTTGCGTAATCGACCCCAGAGATGTCCACTTCTGGTCCTGGAGAATGCCAATTCAATATGTCCTATAACTCCCCCTATATCACTTGTTTCTGTAGTTAGGGAGCACTGTAAGTTAACAGGTTACTTAATCAAAAAATCAAGGTAACTCTGGTCTTTGAGGGATAAAAGACATTCAGATTTCTGTCCTACTACTTCTTAAGTTACTGGAGTTCATCACTTCCTTAGATTAAAATGATTAAATTATTCCAGGTTTTTCCGGTAATTAAGAGTGGACACATTCAAACTGAGTTCCAATTCTCTGTCATGCTGAATAATGTTACCTATCTCAATAATGAGCTGTGAAGTAGTGCTTTAAATTCGTCATGGATGCCCATTTTATTGTATTATTGCCTTTTGTGAATTATGATTTTGTGAAAGTAAACTCAAAGATATCAGATCCAGAAAATGAACCTTCATGTACTGTATTTGATTCTAGATTCTAGAGTAGGTTGAACTTGAGTGCATAAATGAATCCCTGTAAAAGATAAGGATGTTTTTATATTGTGTACAAGATTTAAGTGAAATTGAAATGATTGAAAAATCACTTGTTTCAGGACAAAAGTCTTTCTGGGGCTGCTTGGCAAAAAAAATTAACAATGGTGACTGATGGAAAAAGGACTTTAGGTCCTGGAGCAAAATTGTAGAGATTTAATCCTTGTGTAGACATTAAAAATAAATGCATAAACATTATATACAAAATTAATATTCATATATCTTTTCTAGTAACTTCTGTTTGCTCTTATACACACTTTTAACCCTGAGAGCTGGTCCTTCTGCATATGCACATACATGACACACACGTATTATGACTGCCTGAGTGTCATAACAAATGGCAGCTGGTGCCAATCTGTCTTCTGTCACTCTTTCTCTAACAATAAATCTCTCTTTTCTGCTAAAGCTAAAAGTCCAAGCCACCTGTCTGAGTAATGTTATCCGGTTTTAACCCAGGTGACATGCATATCTCCAATTCTCTGTGGCGTTTCTGAAGTACCCTGTCATTGTCACTAACACCACATCTTGATTTTCTCTGAGGCTACGCGTCCTTGCCCTCCAGCAAGTTTATCCCAATCAATTTCCAACATGTAACTTTGCACTACCCCACAGTTTTTCCATTCTTGTACGTAGCAATTTCCTTGATATATTGTGACTTCCTTCATTTTTTCCTTCAGTTTTCATGCTTTACTACACCTATCTACTTCCATAGGCTTTATCCCAATTTCACTGTTCTCTACTGTGCTTTTACCATGTAATAAACCAGTTACCGTCTATCTTAGCTACTCAGAATCCTGTTAACAAATTTTATCAAATTGTTTTCCAATATTAAATGCTGTGAAGCACAAAGAAGCATAGTGATATAGAGCTGTTCTTTTTTATATATCATGTCATCATAGAAAGTCTGAACTGTACGTTTTAGTTTGGTCAATTCCAGATAATCAAAAATAATAAAAGTATCAACTGTACCTTTTACATTATTAATAATTAAATTATCTAAAACATTAAGAAATTGAAATGTCTCATTTATCGAAATCATCAATGAATCAGCCAAATGGATTGAAATAAAAACCTTGGCAGTAGATTTAAGCTACGAGCCACAGCAGTAGTTGTTAATGTTGGTAGTTTTCAATAAATCTTCTTTAAGATCAGTCCATTAAGACTGAACCTATAATATAAGATTAAAAATCTAAAATAAAATGTCAATTAATTTTCAGATAAAACTACATTGGATAACATTTTTCAGCCACTCAGGTTAATGTACAGTATACAGGTGGACGCTACAATGTATTAAATATTGTACAATTGGTACAAACTAAATTATAATAAAACAATTTTGATATGTTTCATCAAAGAGGGCTGAAGATCTGTATCTTAAAAGTAAAATTTCCCATTCAATGACAACCATTTCTGAACAAAACATTGGAGTCATTGAGTTCAAGGGTCACATAGACAGACTTCAAGCATTGCTCAGAGAGCAGATATGTTAACAAGTCCTCACCATTTTTATTCCCCAGAATTCTAGCAGAAACTAGCCATCGGTTGCAGGATGAGCCACTCATAAATTAACAAATGACTGACTTTTAAGAAAAAGGTTGCACTAGACTAACAAACCTATAGTTATGCTTGGCTTCTGGAAGCAAACTGAAAATTCTACAGGGCAGTTTTAGATTAGTTTGTCTATAGTCGTCCAATTCATGCAAGGATTTCACAGTAACAATTCTGTATCTTAACTTCTCACGTATTTATACTTGAAGCAATATTAGGTTTTCCTGATTCTGACAAATTGAATGGAATCATGTTTCGAATATGTAGTCCACATTTTAACTGTACAAATTCCTGTGCTAGCTACAAAATACCCTTGACACTTATTATAATTGTCTTTATTATCACTTTCTTTCATTGCAAACTAGAAAGAAAACAGAGAATTCTAGATTTCTAAACTGCCTTAATTTATAACTGGGAGGCAGTGATTCTAGAGCTGGGTCCCTAGGTTCAATTCCAGACTGGGGATGCTGTCTGTGTGGAGTTTGTGTGTTCTCCCTGTGTTCGTGTGGGTTTCCTCCAGGTACTCTGGTTTCCTTGCACAGTCCAGAGATATACTGTAGGTCAATGAACTTCTGGGAACATTGGTCCTGTTGTGAGTTTGCCTTGGGCTTGTTGCTTGTCCAGATAAACTACACATCCACCACGACCCAGTATGGGTTAGAAAATGGATGGATGGAGCTGTCCACTATCGGCTGCTGGTACCACCTTTCTCTTTCTTCCACTTCCTATTATTATGTTATTAACAGAATAATGTTGCCCGGAGTGGAACATATTATGCCCCAAATTTGTTTTTGGTCACTAACATACAGCAGGTCACAATGGCCACATGTACTGTACTGTAAAAGTGTTCCATTTTCTTTCTGCGAGATCATGTTTGGACTGATAGAGATCATATATACTTACATGTCTGTTACTTAATTATCAATGACACGCCTTTACCAAGAGTGTTAAGGCCTTGTTGCTGTACTGGTGAGAGGTAAAAGACATAAAAAAGAAAGTAAAAGGGGACAGTGATATGTAAGAAACAGAGTCTTTCAGATGATAAAAGCAAGCTATTCTCCAGTACAGGTCTACTGTAACCTTACAGTGTGTGTGTGAGGGGACTACCTATACAGTCTCACAGAGACTTGCAGCAGTATTAACTTTGACTGGGTACATCAGAGCTGTCTGGGGTCATCGCTTGTGTGCTTAGCAAATTTCTTAGAGAACAGGGGAAGGAAAGTGGGAAAAAATTGTAACAGAAAGTTTATCAGTTCATGTGATTTCTTATCTTGTGACGCTATCCATTCATTCCTGGTGCGGTAAGGGCTGTAGTTATCTTGATATGAGAGCGCATTGTTTATAGCAATCCAGAGAGCACACACACAGGTACAGTTCAGAGAGACAAATGAATATAAGCAGCGTGTCTTTGTAATGTGGGAAACGGCCGAGAGAAAAAAAAACAGTGACAACATGTGAACTCCACACAGACTGTACCTCGTTTTCAATGCAAACTCAGAACCCAGGAGTTCCCAACAGTAACTCTATCCACCACACTACTGTACGGACCCTTCTGAATTCATGAGCCCATAAATTAGGGTAATATTCATAATTTGTATTGTCCTGAACTTTAGATACATTTTAGTATGGAAAATGTACATACTGTATTTTACATCTAGCTGTACCTAGATACAGTACCTGTCCATACAAATGATTGTTGGATTCCTTACGCTAAAATGCAAAAATCTCAATTTAGTCCAAAGCTAAGCCTTTAGGTTTTCATTCTTTTTTTTTTTACTTTAAAGCTGTGAAGGAGCCACACCCTGACTATTTACATTCATTATATATATATATTCATATATTTCATAAACTTTAGAAATAAGATACAGTCTTTATCATACACACTAGATGAGGTGATCTGGGGAGAACAGGTCAACTATTAAGGTTTTTAAAACACCTTCCTCTATTCACTGTGTTCACCTCACTCTTTCATGGTTTCTCAGTTTCTATTCCACCTTACCTGCAGCAAAAACAGTTTTGTGATCCCCTTCTCAGAATTAGAGAAAGACAAAAGGAGAGGGGATGCTAATACACTAGTATGGCATCGGACTAAAGTACTTCAGCTCCTTGACTGACACAAACACAGCTATGCACTGTTTCAGTACCAAAATCTAAACTGTGGCTGAAGGAGTCCACAAAACTACTACCAATCTACACTGCCATGCAGCTGGAGTCCTTGTTATCACATGTAATAGGCTTTGTATTCTAATATTAAGTAACATCTTGTATTGGACCTTGGTAAACTTAAATTTGACTTTTTTCTGGACTTATGAAGCTTATTTTGGTACATCAGAATAAGACATTTGTCTCCATGTAATGTTAAGGGTACAGCAATCCACTTTTAAATTTGAGTTCCCTCACGTATGTTTATGCAAATTAAGCAGGCACATCATAAATAATGAATATCGATTTTTATTTATGCAATATACTTCACTGTATACAAGTCATTTTGCTAAACCTTAGTCAAGAGTTTAAAAAAAAACTGTGAACACATGGTCAAGTTGTAATGTTTTTCATAAATTTGAATTTTCTTTTCCCCCCACACAAATTAATTAATATCTTTACCATGCGTATTTCTTTCCTTGAAACTAGATATAATGAAGGTGTTGTTTAAATAAAAACGTATGATTCGTTTATCTCACAGTAGCTCTGCGGTAACTACAGTATGTGACAGCTCAAGGTAGACATGCAGTTTAACACCTACCGTTCCATACAATCTTCCTTTGTTATTCATTGCCACAAAGAGGTCACTTTTCATCCCATACAAGCTAACCACTCCTCGCTCTACAGTTGAGATTTCTAACAGACCTAATTAAACAAAACATCAGATGTTACACATTGCAAAAGAAAGACGAAGCAGTATAATGCAGAGTGACTCACAAAAGTGAGCATGCACTGTGCAGTTAAGGATGTTATAAAGGTAAGGAGTATTGTGATTAATAATCTTGCTACCGGGAGGAAAAAAAAACTACGATTTTTTTTTATCCAAAGGGTTTAATTCCGTTAATGACAAGTTACAGTTTCAGGCGTGCATTATGACGCGTTTCTGGGCCAGTGGAAGGAGGCAGTGTAAAAATAAGTTGGCGTCTAAATTCGTCCAAGCATTCATGTCGTGTTTGAGCCTGGAAAGATATTTAGCACTGATTGATACTGGGTTTTTTAATAGATTTGTCTTTGGTTTAAAAAGACACCCGCGGTCTGCCAGTGGCCCATTTAAATGTCATGCAAATAAGAATACAGGTGCTGCTTATGTCGATAAGTATTAATGAATGCTCATGTTATGCGTTGTCATTTGCATGACATTTCTGGATGCAACTCACTGTACTGGTTTTCATTATGTACACCGTTTATCCTTCCGTCCGGGAGGATCTGAAGGTGAAACCCGATTCCCACGTTGCAGTAGAGCCTCCGCACTCTCTTGATACCCAGCAAATAGTCTCTCTCCCAGTTCAGTTCTGATCTCTCCCCTGAGATCCCAAGAATGGAGCCGGAGGACAGAGTCTCCCATCTTTTGTCCAGTAACGTTCCATCAGTCCTATTTGGAATCGGATATGATGACACAATCCCCACCAGGTGTCCCAGGAGAAGAATCGCAGGCAACGTCCAGTGAGTGTTGGCCTCGTAGGACATACTGATGAGGAGCCTTTGCGCAATGCCCATCCGGTTTACCTTCGGGGCACGTGGTCAGAATTAATGGCCCTAAAAATACCACTCTTCTTGTTTTCCTTCCTTCGGCATGGTGGCAGAGGCTTATTTTTGGAAGGCAGATCAGGGTTTCGGGCATGAAACGATAGCCCGAGCGCAGTGTTGGAGTTGGAAACGGAGAGAGAGCGGCAGAGTTTAAGTTGGTGACGATTACCATGTTTTGAAGCTCCGGTCGGAGAGGATGCCAGGCGTCCGCATCTTTTTTATGACATCACGGTGACTTCTGCGCGGCCCCCCCATCAAAAGTAAAAGTTGCAAGCCAGCAAGAACGGCAGCGCTGATCAGCAATGCCAAGTCTTCTGGGAGTTCGGATGAATGCTGTCATTCCACGTGCGAGAGGACAGAGAGGAGCCTCATTGGATGGCTTTGAGCGATCATGGGACATGATGGGCACTTTGGAAGAGCCCAAATTGGGCCGGTGGTCATATGTCTGACAGGCTGCTTCCTTATTTAGAAAGAAGGTGTAAAAACAGTCCAGTGGTCACCAGAGAGCAATGATAATCCCGTAAGCAACTTCCTGTGCTGTTTATCCAGTAAGTTTACATTAGGATACTTAGCATTTTTCGCTTCTGAAAAAAAAAGTGTTCAAATAAGACCTTTAGTTAAAATCACTGTCTTGGAATGCGTGGCTTAAAGGTATTTATGGAATGTCACATACACTGCAATGTTGTAGAGCTACAATGTGTTTTTTTTTATAATACCACATTGATAAAGGTGCCTGTTTCTTTGCGCAAGGTGATCCATTGTGCAGTTGACGTGTTGTACTTTGTAGCCCGATTTAAAGTCTACTATTTCACAGTGTTAATAAAAACCAACCATTGATCCTAGCTCATATACGACTGAAATTAAAACGCGTAGGTGCCGTCATCTCCAACTGATTTTACTTGGGAGAGCTTCTGCTTCCGAGCTAGGGAATACACGTTTTTTTTCTCCCAAATGTGGGATGTGGCACTCAAAATAATTCAATCGGATTTCAATTTAAATTAAGATCAAAAGGATTCTGTGTATTCCAAAGCAAACACGGACCTGCTCTCATATCAAAATAGCCATCACCAATATACAGCACCGCTTAAATATCCCACAACACGTGGTATAAATGTTAACCTTATGCAGAGCCTGTGTGCAAAGCCAAGCACAGCGTTTGACCAAGTTACCAGAAGCTGTATCTTCTATGTCTGCTCCATTCCGTGATCCGTGAATGTATATTATTATTCAGTGATCCGTGAATATATTCGTCATATACTCTGTGGGAAATATCGGTTAAAAACATGAGGAATAAGAATATACCGTAGAAGACAGGGCTGAGTTACTTCACATTCAATGTCAGATTCCGAAGCCGAATAAGAAATTGACGACATATCAAAATTAAATAGCATTAATTGGAGGCACTGAAACCTAATTACGACATTTTATTCTTTCAGTATGGGTTAAATGGGTTTGGATCTGGTCACACTTGTTGGAAGGGAGTGTAAACGTTTTAGAGAAGGTGTGCATAATACGATATTTCATTGCAATCGTATATCTGTTAAGTTTGTAATACAGACCTCCTTGATTGTATACTTAATATTCTCTCTATATTGTAATGCTGGTGTTTTATTAGAACCGCTGTCTGTATTGGTGTTACCAGTATACAGTAGTACTATTAGTCATTGTATTGTTATTCATGACGTTAGAATCAATAAGAAAACCTTTTTTTTTCCAACGCCATTTAAACTAAGGATTGAATATATTTGAAAATGCTTTTCTCAAGACACGGGGTTGGTATACGTCTTAACTCTTAAACCCCCGGTATATTTAGGTTTGATGGACAGCAAACTCACCTAGAGCAACTTCAGACTTGCATTGTGAAAAGAGATGCTGATACTTTTAGCTGACGTTAGCGTTTTTGAATTACACCTACTGTAAACCTGCGCCTGTCGCGATAGCAGACACCCTAACAATGACTGCACTGTAATGACTTTCGTAGATGTGTACTCGGTTGAAAAATAATCTCACTCAGAGGTGACTGCAAACTATCAAGAATATTTCAATTTAATTTCATGCAGGAGAATGGGTTTGTCATGGTCTTCTGCGAAGTAATTCACGGTTTGGAGAGGTACGGGGAATATGTTGGAAAACACTGCAGACGATAGCGAGTTACGGCAATAGAGCTATTGTACTACAGTATATTTTCACATACAGTATATAAGTCTGGCTTGGACTACCCTTTGATATGGCAGCTGATTAAATGGGGAGATACTTGGACATTTTGGTTTAAGATTTCTTTAAATTTATTCTATGTTGTCCAACTATAACAATAAAGAAAATAATTGAAAAAAATCTGCTGATTCTGGTTATATAGTAATACTGTATGTGTGGCATACAGAGATCCTAAATGTGAATTCCGGTAATATTAATATTTAAATAGTAATTTAATAGTAGCTAACTCGGTGATTGTTGAAACCTGTTTGTTTCTTAATTTGGATTTTTTGTTCTAAACTGGTTTGTGATTACTCAAGGGTACGGGAGTGCTTCGCCCTATATCATAGAGTAGCCCACCTCAATAAATTAGGAGTTAAGGAATAGTTAATTCAAAAAGCAAAAGGAGAAACATTTACTTCTTAAGATTTGATGGTTTTACACTGTGCAGTTAAAGCTGTAAGGATTTCCACCGCTTGAAGTTATGGAGATTTATCTGTATTTGTAACTCATATCACTTATAAAGTGTACAAGTAAGGCCACATTTAGAATTATGCTCATCACTTATAAAAATATATAAATCTCCTAGAATCCATCCAGAGAAAAGTAACTAGATACATTCCCAGGCTTAAAGCAATATCTTGAAAAGGGAATCCTCACAGACATTGATGAAGCCAAACCAGTGGAAAAATGTGTCAAGTAAGAGCTAGATAACTCATTTGGAAATGATGTGGAAGTGTATTTGAAACTGAGGACAGGAGGCACAACTTAAGGCACAAGGAGGGATCTGGGAGTAGTTAAACAAGTTGAAGATGATAACCCTGGCTTCTATCAAAACCTGGCTTCAATGAGATCCTTAGATCAATTTGCTATCAAATGAGCAAAATGGCCTCCTCTCTTCTGTAAGCATTCTTATATTCTTACCAGTATCATGGAGGTCACTTTTTGGGGATTTTTTCTGGAAATGCTTCTGGTGTTCAAATTTGAACAAAGTTTATGTAGTACTTACGAAAAGAGTAGGGGTGTAACCCCGGTGTCCCGGCTTCATTACTCTGCTCTCCTCCCCACTGATAGCTGATGTGTGGTGAGCGTTCTGGTGCACTATGGCTGCCGTCGCATCATCCAGGTGGGGCTGCACATTGGTGGTGGTGGTGGTGGAAGGGATCCCCATTACCTGTAAAGCGCTTTGAGTGGAGTGTCCAGAAAAGCGCTATATAAGTGTAAGCAATTATTGTTATTACTACTTCCAATTTAGGTCAGAAAATCAGCAGAGATCTTTTTCTTTTGGCCCACCACAGAATTTATGTCAGGCCAGTGACAGTAACAGTATTGTCCTCGCTGCTATTTTACTGTGCTTTCAAACTGTTTAAAAGTAACAACTTGAGACCTGAATCTGCAGTGAAAGCAATAGTTATTCTTGTAACACTTCGTAATAAGTGAATTTATTCCACATTAAAATTACAATACCCAAGACTCTAAAAGGTCAAATGATCAATTAGTGAGATTTGCAGGCATACTGAAATTTAATATTAAAAATGTTAATTGACTGTGGTAAATAATTAATTCCAACTGGATTTTTGTTTTTTATTAGTAACAACGTTCAAGCAATTGAATCAACTAATAGGAGATGTACTGTAGTATTTCAACAGTATTATTTTTTATGGTTAACCCATTTGTTCTGCTCATGAATGCATTGCAGATTTGTTTGAAAATTAAAAATATTAGTTGTAGACTGTCCATCGGTAAATGCTGAAATTGCTTGGCTCTTGAAATATTTTCTTATCTTTTATTACCGATTATTTTTATTTTAGCGAAATGTTTTCGACTAAATGGTCTTGCTTTTTGTTGCATTGGGCGATAATTAATACTGTTGTATTAAGTGAAATGATACGACAAAAAAAAATTAAGTGCCACTGCGCATAACGTGCACATCTCTCCTACTTTGATGCAGACAAGCTTATCAGCTGACTATTCAGGTTTTATAGAACTTAGTGTCACGAGTTTTAACCAAAACCATTATGCATGGGCATTTATTGCCTGTTTTTGCTTCCTTGCTTTGGGTTCCTGTGGATTTCAGAATAAGATTCAAAATACTGATGTATTAGTACTGCATGGATAGAATTTATTAACTGTATATGGACCTATGTAATTGAGTTAGGAATAAGAGGATCTTAAATGAAATGCATAACTAAAAGGGGTTAAACGTTGTTGTTATTATTATTGTAATAGAGAGACATAAATGTGCCAGCACTACCTTTTCTGATCTGCCTTAACTGAACTGGCAAAACATTTTCGCTAGGGGGAGCAGTGGGGTTTTAGAACAATTTAATACATGATGCAAGGACTTGATAGAACTAATTTCTTTCGGAATTGGGTTATGTAGATAAATAGTGACATCGGTTTGGTTGTTTCTTCATACATTCTCTCTATTAGATTCCATTATTTTTATTTTTGCTTTCTGTTTCATTTTTTCTTCTACACTACCGGTCAATTAAGGTTCAACAGGGCCTTGCAAAAGTATTCAGACCCTTTACCAGCTTCCAAATGTTGCTGGATTGCAAATTATAGTTACACACCATTTTCCAATCAGTTATTGTACACTCACATGCTGAAGCAGAACAATTTTAAAGACAAAATGGGTTATTTGTCTTCAGATATCTTGAAGAAAATCAAACACTGGGAATTGCTGCTTGTATAGGTATTCAGACCCATGTGCTCTGGTAGCTCTAAGTTTAGACAAATGAAAGAAATTGGCCTCCCAAGGACATAACTGCCTTTCAGTTGACCTCTTCCTGTGCACCATTGAAGAGACTGTCACATTTTGCCATAGTTTGCCATAACATTACAGATTGAAAAAATGGTGTGTACGTATCATTTGTGGTCCAGCAGCATCTGAAAACTTTAAAGGGTCCGACTGCTTTTGCAAGGCGCTGTACAAGTGTGAAATATATTGTATTGTGTGAAACATACCTTTATTTTTAATTTAACTTCTGATATGAAAGCAGCTGCTTGCTTTAATAAAACAGCCAAAGGAAATTCTTTGTCTAACAGCAGTTGGTAAATACTCATTAAAGTTAAAAAAAATGTGATGTTTCATATTGTGCAGGTATGAGGCTTCACCATCTGGTTATGGCCCTGCCTTTTACTGATTTCGGTGCCCATGGGTTTTCTTGAAATGTGAGGAAAAGAGCTTCAATGGTCTATTTTTCCATCTGTACTTAAGACTATGCAACACTTGGATTATACACATGCAAATGAAAGATAGAATCCAAATACTAAGAGAAGTCAATACATATTGGAACTAGTGCCTACATTGGTGGTGGTGGAGGGGAGTCCCCATTACCTGTAAAGCGCTTTGAGTGGAGTGTACAGAAAAGCGCTATATAAGTGTAAGCAATTATTATTATAATTATTATGATTACTGCACTAGAAGCTAATAATGATGATACAGGAGTGTCTTAAATGTGCCTCAAGAAGAAGATTGTTTTACTGGTGTTAATCATAAGGATAGGAGAAACTGAAGAGGTGCTATTGTATGTGAAGGAAGTTCTCCGGGCTGTTGATCTTGTAGTGGAAGGACTGAATGGCTGAGTCACGATGGAGAGAAGTTCAGTGAACAAATGATTCAAATCGGGTCATGCAGAGTCCAGGGTGGAAAGAAAACCAGAAGAGACAGCAGTAATTCAGGAGCAGAGGCACATATCAGCGAGCAAACGTTCTGACCATACACCTGTTGGCTTTCATTTCATCCAATTCTACAGTAATTACCAAAGTGAAGCCTTAATTGGACTCACTGGTTGCTTGATAGTATGGTGGCGCAGTAAATCTCAAAACCCTCCTGTGCTATTTCAAAATGTATTTTCAAGAGAACTTAACCATTTATAAAGGGATCAATATGATTTAAGCTGAATAATAAGGGAGAGGGGATTATTGTATTAATGATGATATTACGGGCTATATATTGCTTGAAATTCACTGACTGAAGAGACGTACAGCGGCAGGTGTGATTTTTCTTTCATGTTATCTACTTTTGTCTTTTCCCCCGACTAGCTCTGTTGGTAGCGCATGAGACTCATAATCTCAGGGCAGTGGGTTCCTGTCCCACGTCGGGCGCAAGGTGGTCTAATAACCCACACTGGGCAGCAGGAGTTTGGGGGGGGGGGGTGGTGTTGGCAGTATCTGTGTGGAAGAACAGCCTGGCAATCTTGCCATGAAAACTCCATTATGGACAGTTCCACCGTCACTATCCATAGAGTCGCTGTGAGCCGATACCGACTCGACGACCACTGCTTTTGTCTTTTTATTTTTTGCTTTGAATGTAGGGAGTAGGTTGTTTATATAACAAATTGCCTCTATAAGCTTTAAAGCAACAAAATGTGAAAGATGTGCAAGGGTTTGAATACACCTGAAAGGCACTGTGCTGTCTATTAATGATTCATTGTTTTCCCCCCTCGTGGGACTTTGTTTACAAAATCCAGTACTATGTTCCAGGTTCCTTTCTCACGCTTTCACATCTTCAGGCTTTTCTCAGATTTCAAGGTTAATATACTGTATATACGGTACTCTGTGTGTGTATATATATATGCAGAGAATACATATGTAAAGAGTAACATGCATTAATGTCTACGGCCAGTTTGGGGTCCGTTTCCCAGCAGGTCGGCAATATATTCTGCCATTTTCTGATTTTCATTAGTATAGTAAGTTGATGGAGTGGTCATAAAATCTTGCAATCACCTAGGAAGAGCTTTGAAACCAAGTGTGCTTTTCACTTCAAGATCACATCACACAAAGGTGAAATCAAGAGCAAGTGGGTGTAGCAGCACAGCAAAAGACATTTGCCCCCCACCAATGTTGGGGCACCCCATATTGGAACTGTTCAATACATACAGGACCTTGTGATGATCAAAAACCATTTTAAGATGTATTGCAACGTGGCAAACTGCCACCATAATCGTGTCCCTAGATGTGGTAGTTATAGGCATCTGCAAACAGAGCACAGATGTTACACAGCTGAGACACATCTCATCCTTGACCAGAAGCCTGTAGGTATGATGATGTCAGCTGATCTTGCAATGGGAAAGCAAGCCTGAGAAGTTCAACAACACAATCTGTACAGGATTGGCTTTCATGCCAGATGATGTCATCACAATGTCATGTTATCAAATGTTATTGTATTTCTGTCTATTGTCTTGTCTGCTGTTCTATATACAGTATATACTACATCTGAGAGACTAATGAGGAACACTTTTCACTATAATATGCACCCGTGTAAGTATAATGACAAAGTTGAATTGAATGTTATTGTTATCCAGGGACATCACAGCTTCTAATCGCATAATGCATTTGATATCTTTCTTCTATAATGTAGCCTATATGAGGACCATGTGCACCAAAGTATTGCAAATATACCTTACCTGTAAACAATGGGCAACAGAAGATTGTAGTCAAAAATCAAGTTTGGTTGCTTTTAAAGCGCATTATATTCCTGTATCCTGTGATTTTACAGAGGCAAATGAACTTGAGATGAGACAAGCAGAACATTTTCCATATTTCAATAGATTTATTGCCACTTAAATGATTTGTGGTGAAAGCATTGTTGTACGGACAACCCAGAACAAAATGACACAGGCTGTTGTGCATAACATTACTTGTGCTATAAAATATAGGCCCACAATATTTTCAAGACAATACTGCAACTTACAGACCCTGCAAATACGAAAGACAGTAGGTGTTATGCTAACACATTTGAAATACCATGTTGCAAAAAACAACCTTATTTGATAACTTAAAGGTCTTTTATAATGAGTAGGCCCTTCTTATAAAGTTCCCTGATTCGATCAGCCTGGCACATAACACAGACGTTTAAGTAACTAATTAAAAATAATCAAATAAACTATTTTGAACATCACTGGCTGTTGGCATACCACCCACAATACTTTGATGTGGACCTTTGAGCAAAAGAGAAAAAAGTTGCTGCCGGTAAATTAGAATAAGAAAAAAGTTACACACAAGCAGGGTTAAGCGACATCCTTGAAAATAAATTTAAAAGTGTTTAAAAAAAGTAGCCTTTTAGCCAATTTTTAAAAATTCATTTGTACTATAAATTATCCAGATAAAGTGGTTAAAGAATATAAAGACACAGGATCAGAATCATTGTAACATACCCTAATCTAAAATTGTATATTCAAAAGGTACTGTGTTCTTCAACAAAATTACATTTCTAAGTACTTTCTGCCCATCTTTGTGTTATTCAAATTAACTAAATCCTAAAATGAGTCTCATAATTTTCAAGAAAGTCATTTTAAAATTACTCTTAAAACTTCCAATAGTTCCAGAAGTTTAGCCAGTCATTTTAGAATGATAAAATACCTCCTGAATTAATCATAGGCTATGAAGTCTTTCACAGAAGTGTTGTTTTTCTGTTCAGATAAACTATGAAGAAGAGCAGGGACCACTGATCTTCAATATGGGAACTAGAAGTGAAATGTGGTAAGGAGATGGCCAAAAGGAAAATGATGTACTGTTTGAGCTCAAAAAGGATAATCAAATAGTACAGAAACTTTGGAAATAAGTGAGAAAAACAACCATTACAAACTTTAGAGTCTTTGAATCGTTTCATTTCCTCAGTCCTCTTATTCACCTTACTAAAATCCCATACTTACTAGTGAGGCAGTAAGCAACAAACTAAGGCTAAGGATCAAATGTGTGTGAAAACATAAGAATGGTTCATACAATAAGAGAACCTCATTGAACCCTTTACTGAAGAAATTAGCTTGTTCTACATTCTCACAACCCTTTGTGTTCAAAAATGCCTTTTCTGGCTCTTAAAGGGGAACTGCAGTCCCAATTCCTTATTAAATCTTGGTAACAAAATTAATTCATATACGTTATAGAAAAATTTTATAAATTGAGAATTAGGCATAAAATCGTTAACTTTGTGAAAGTACTGCAAGTCTCCATGTTGGGCAAACTGGCAGTTGACTTCCCACAAATGACGACGTGAATCAGCCCTTCTTGCTCACTAGTCACTGTAATGATTAATGCAATGTACGAGCAAATAAAAGACAGCAGACATTTCACCACAGAAACGTTTCAACATGATTTGCATGCAACGTTAACAAGCAGGTAGTATTTATTGGCTAAAGTGTATCAAAATTGAAAGCAATATTTCTATGGGATTAAAAGAGCTGCATTCACAAGCATGCCTGTTTGCAATGTCATAAGGCCGCACACATCATCTGACTGTTTACGTTACTGTATACATTACTTTTACTGTGGTTTGAAAGGCACTCATCAATGGTGATTCTTTCTAACCCCAAAATATAAAAATAGTGTTGCAGTTCCCCTTTAAATGCTCTCTCTTAGTTTCTACCCGTTTCCTTTGGTCAGTGTTTCACTCTTGATCCTGAGAAAGCCCAGTGGGTTGTCTTTGTCAGTACTTTTGAAGACACTATAAGTGGCAGAAACACCTAACAGATGGGAACAGACTGCCACATAAATTCCCCTCAATGGCCAAGCCTGGAGGCCCATAGGTACTGAGTGAACATTAAGGAGAAAACTTTCCTTGGGTTTGAAGGGAAGTGTCACCAGTGTAATTGTCCCAGATCCAAGACGGAAACAAAAGGGAAAGGCCTTAAGCAAGGAGAGAGAGAAATAGTGGTAAAGCCTGTTTTGGCTTTTGAATTTGTGTTTTAAGAAACTGGACTTTTTTTTTTTAGAAAGCAGGCAAGCAGATTAGCTGCCTGACAACCAGAAAGTGACTCTGAAGAGTTTAGTTTCAGATCCCAGCAAGGAGCTAGGCTTTTGTTTTAACAAAATCAAACTGGATGTCTTTTAAACGATTTTCCTAAACAATGTGAATTATCAAAGAAGCATAAACAAAGGGTACCACAAAATTAAAATGAACTTTTTTCCTGATTTAAGTTTTGGGGAAAAAAATATCCTTGGGCAGGTGACCAAAAATGTAATATATATATATAATCATTAAGAAGGGATTTACACAGAAATTAATCGAAACATACCACATTCATAAATGTAACTAAATGTATGGTTTCTGAAAACTTGAATTCAGATTTATCTTCCCTATTCATGATCATTTTCAGTCCACAAGTTAGCAGCGCTACATCATTGAACCTGTATACTGGATAATAAATTTTAATTTAGGTTTTTTTTTAAAGGCTTAAAATGAAAAGATTCAGTTTTCATTTTTAGGTTGGTTAGCACCGTATTACACATAGTATTTATCCATTACAAACACTTTATTTTTTATTTATACCATTCCAGTCAAGGACAAACAACAATTTTCAATGTATTTTGTCAGTAAAAAAAATTGGTCCTACTGTTTTCTGGTTGTTTCTTCCTGAGATCTCTCAGAATAAATTGTAGCAGCGGACATTGCTAGCTCGTTCAGGAAAGTACCTTGAAATCATGGGCAGACAGCATGAATATAGGGTGTATGAATTTTAAAATAAATTATAGCATTGAAAAAGCTGCCTTCTGTACCATGACTAAAGACAAAAAAACAGTAATAACAACCTCTTTTCACAGAAACAAGCCCTTGTTGCCCTTACACCCTTACAGATGTAAAAAAAATAAGTAGGCAAAATAGTTTGTAATATGTGCTTATAATCATGATAATAAATAAATATTTACAAAAATATGTTGAAATATGTTCAGGCACTTTTTAACATGTTGAACTTTACTACCCTCTTTCAGTTCTAGAGGTTTCATATTTTTTTAACACAAGTGCATTTTAATACATATGGGAAATCGCAGTCTCTGAGATTAAATGTGTACTGTGGTAGTATTATAAATATCATCTGGAAATAGTTAATTATTAGAATGATTAATTGTTAATAACAAAATGAAGTACTGAAAGATTTAGGAGCCGAGATGAAAGACCTGCAAGACGTAAGGCTTAAAAAGACATAGACTATGTACATACATATATTTGAAGGTCAAGTGTTGTCAAACAGTGTTTTTACATTATTTGGCCAAGTGCATAGGTTTTCAAATGGTTTTGTATATAGAAACAGTTCTTCAAACACCACTTTTAGTCTGTATTCATACAGAAAAATACTGTACAAACGTCAAGGGAAGAGAGAAAACATACTAAATTAGTCATTTTGTGCTGTATGAGATCAGAAATGATGTCCTTAAAAACAAACACTGACAGCTTGGGTGCCTCTGCAAGAAATTAACAGATTCCTATTTCCTACATCCTCCAGGGTTCCTGCAAAGACACTGTAACTAATCAAGTCTGGAAGGCTGGAGCAGCATAGAAAAACCATTGCTTTGTGTTTCATTGGATGGACCAGAATAAATGCTAAACAGACTGAATTAAAAAGAATTTAGAGGCCAATTTAACACACAACTGACACAGTTAAGAGCATTAAGGGCATAAGAATGCACCTTCTCTCTCAACTGGGACTGTCTGATTTGTAACATTCTCAGTACAACAGGTTTTAAAAGATAGATATTTTTATAGCAAACTAAAATATTTTTAGGAAGTCCACTTTTCAGCTTGGTGCAGCATTTATTGGCATCCAAACCCACTGAATGCAGTTTTCAGAAACTGTATGTGTTGGCCTGGGTCAGTAGGTGGGGTTTCAAGTACAAGTAAAGAAATTCTGACAATTTTGAGCAATATGTTTGCATACTTGTATTTAAGATTATATTAAGAAATGTTTTTGTTTTGTTTGCTTTGTGAAACAGTACCGAAAACAATCTCTACTGCCTTGGATTCTTTGCTTTTTGAGTTTCCAGAACTATTAGTCTGTCTCATACATATACTTTCTGAGCTAGCCTGAGCATGACCTTCTGAAGATGTTTACAGAACAGTTCAGATTGTCACCCCTGCTTTTACTCAGGGAAGTCCTTAAAGAAATCACACACAGCACTAAACCGTGATATCTGTGTAAAAATGACCATCCTGTAGACATTTACTAAAACAAATGATGGTATACTTTCTCTAAAAAATATTTTATACCGTGGACTTTAAATATTTCACACTCTAGTTAAAATGAATGATCATGCATGTAAAAATTGTACATTTTTACACTTTAACACCACAAAATGTATGATGATTATACTACAGATTAATGTAACCACAATTACATTTGCTTTCAATAGAAGATGCAAAAAATAATCCTTAGAAAGTATGTCTACCAGGCCATATTTCTATCTAAAATAAGTTACACACAAGCTGTGTTTTTTTTCTTTTTTCTCCACACCAACCTCATGCTAGCAATGGCACTAATACAGTACAGTCACTAGCTTGCTCCAAAAGGTTGTGTGAAACCCTCCCATATGGATAGAAATATATGCATTTCCATATAAAAATAGAGAGAACTGTTCTAACAAACTTTAGATCAAATTTCCTACAAAAATATAAAAAACAACTTTCTTCATTCTAGAATTATTGACTAGGTACTACAACAGTATTGGTTGGCTTATTATTTCAGATTGTATTAGCACATGCACATTCACCCAAATGATTGCAGTCACCAAGAAACAATCGCTACCCAAATACTGCAGGTTTGAATGCTTGTAACCAGGATAATGCCTTCTGAATTCCACGGACTTCTAATATTTGATAATGTGAAACCAAGCTTAACGAAACAAGATGGGAAGAAATTCTAATTTTAAGTAAGAACACTGGATACAAACGCTAACTTGGGTAGACATCTACGGTCACACACACATACACACAAATACAAGAAAAGGTGGTGTAAACTTAAGGGGCAACAAAATTTCACTGACATCACATAAATCGGACAAACTGGAAGAGATGCATCCCATTTTAAAAAAATAGTAAGACAGCAAAGCGTTCCAACAACACTTGACCTTTCCAAAAAGTCAGGCCCATCAGTTGGCATTTTACTGTGCTGATCACCTGGTTCCATTCTCCTGTCAGAACCTCAGATCCTTTTGGTCAAATACGATGTGGTTGGTTAAATAAATTGAGATAAAGCCGAAGATGGTGGAAGAGGCTATGTACGCCGTCACTGACTCAGTAAACTGGACTATCATGCCCATGAAGAGAGAGGGAAAGACCTGAGAGAGTAGGAAAGTGCTGTCCAAAATTGCAAAGTCCAGCCCCACGCCACGCTTCCCATAATCCTCCTGTTTCCCTTCTTCCCCGTTGCTAAGGCCTGTGCCATGGCCAAGTGTGGCCTCGCTGGAGAAGCTGGGACTTGGGGCGGAACCATTACAAGCAGTGTAGTAGCTGGCACTGTCTGGTCTGAAGCAGTGGTGCGTGTTCTCTGGGTGGTTCATGGTGCATTCCTCTTCTGGCGCGAGATACACAGACTCCCGCGTGATTGTGATTCCATTATTCTGCAGATTTTTGGTTTTTGCTTTTGGCATGTAAACCTGAAAGGCCAACACAAAGGGAGAGAAAAAATTAGGTTGTATAAGTATATAGACTTATACAACAACAGTTTGTTTAGTAAAATACACACACAGGCAGGTGTAAGAGAACAAAATGCCCTTCAAAACAGGGTATGTATATTACAGGGTTTGGATGTTAAAGTCAATTTACATCATTTTACTGTACAGAGAATTCTCAAGCATTTCATATTTTACTATCTAAAGGCACTTAATAGATACGCAAGCGCAGGATGTTGACTCTTTTAATACGAAACATAAACATGGGCATTTACCTTTTTACATCACTGGTACAGTTTGTTCTGCTTATAAAATCCAAGGTTTTTTATAACACTGGTACCGCTCAACAACAATTTCCCACAGCTCTCTGCAGGGCTCAATGCTAACACAATAATGTATAATACATTTTAAGTAATACAGCATTTTCCCCCTGAGCCATGCATTTTGGTGAATTGCACTGTTGTAAGTAAAATACGTTTAATTCTGTTCCATTGTCTTGCTTGACCTGGATGAACACAACTTCTGAAGGGAGTCCCTGCTTGTCCAAGCCAGCCCACTTATACAGTGCAATAAATACTTACAAAAACCAGGTTTCCAGGTTGAGACCCAGGACAACGTGTTAATGTGACAGTAGCTTTATTTCTTACTTGATTTGACTCCTTTATCTGCCTGAACTTATCAGACGTTAAGCAAGCAAATCACCATTAAGCTGTTGTTTTCACATGAAAAACTTGACATTCATTTGAATGTTAAAGCTACCAGTTTCTGGGAGCAAGTGTGGATTGCTCTGTAATAATACAGTAATTAACATTATTCATTAAAGGACAGATAAATATGACTTTGCTGTGTTTCAATGACAGTGCCACATTTTTAGGATTGTTTTAAGGACTGAATGAATGACTATCTCTCACTGAATGACATCTTTTGTTACTATTGCATAGATGGAGAGAAGGAGAGAACACTTACTTCCTTTTCCTTGTGGTAGTGGCAGGTCAGCGTGTAAGGTAAAGTCTGTAAAGTGGCGTAGGCGAATCCTGTGAGGGCAGACATCATGGTAACCAGTACGATGCTCTTCGAGAGGCAGATTACTAGTGCAGACAAGGTGAAGCTCACCATGCTGGTCAAATAGACCCTCCTGGAGCCAAACAGTTTAACCAGCTTACTCATCACCAGTGAGAAAAACGTTGAGGTAGCACATTGCAGGAAAAGTCCAAGACTCCCCATCCGAATGCCTGCAGGGGGTAAAACAGTACTAAGCATGAAAATTGAGGACAGACTGTGGTGGGGACAGGTACTTAAAAAAACAATCCATTACAGCTGAATGTACCAGTGTAAAGGATTAAGTTTTTAAAGTAAATTAAGAAGCTTTAAAACACTGTATTTACTTTACAGGGTGGCAGGGTGGTACAGTGGTTGCCACTGCTGCCTCACAGCACCAGGGCCCTGGGTTCAATTCCTGGGGTGATGTCTGTGTGCAGTTTGTATATTCTCCCTGAGTTTGTGTGGGTTCCCTCCCACACTCCAAAACCATAAGGGTAGGTTAAGTGGGAATACTGGGAAAACTGGCCCTGCTATGAGTCTGATGGACTAGTGCCCCATCCAGGGCGTAACCTGCCTTGCAGCTATTGCTTACTGAGATAGGCTCCAGCTCCTTTGCAGCCCTGTATTGGATACAGCTGTTGGAAAATGGATGGTCGAATTATTTTACACACTACATAGATCGCTCTAACTGATGATGTTTTAAAATCCTTTACCCAAGTAGCATGGAGATGTAATAGGTTACTTAGAAGTACCCTTTCACAAAACCATGCACACATACAGTACATGATGGGAGGAACTCTAGGAAGATGCCTCCAAAATGTAGCACAATGGTACTGTAGATCAATTGAGATTAACATTTACATTCTGTCTCTCAGAAACTGCAGACTGTTGTGTACAGTAAGTTCAACTCAAGGACAGAGATATTCATAGATACCTAACGTGAAAAAGATATGAGGCTCCCTTTCACATCTTTTTCCCTGTTCATTTTCTTCTGTTCTTTCGCACATAATTAGAGTGCTTTGAATATATTGCCGCCTTTTGTTAAATATATACAATAACACATTAAATCTGTTCTTTTGCCGTGGGAAAGAGAGAGGAGTTTTTTAGTGCTCCCCTTTGTGTCCTGTCCTTTTGTTAACTAGTCTAGTGAAAAAAGCACGTTAAGGAGAAAGCTAGGAGTCCAAATCAGAATACTGAAAAACAAGTCAAAATCGGGTTATTCCTCACACCTAAAAGGGACGATTCTTAGCATGTAAAAAATAAGGCATGTTGATACAGTGGGTTTGGACTCAAGGGTTAAACAAAGTTCAAATGTTCTCTTTATCCATTCTATATCCCTAAAGTTTTTAGTCGTTGAAGAGCGATACGAGTTAAACCTGCCATTAACCTGCCATACACTAATTTTCCAAGCATCCTGCAAACGTCAGGAGAGATTTGTGTTACAGTAGATGGTATCTCCATTGTATGGGTGTATGTGTGGAACAGGATTTTCCCAGCTGTAGATACTGTACTGTATGTCGCCAAGGAGAACTGCCAAGTTTTTCTTCAGGAAAACTAGAGAAAAGGCTGAAAGGCTTTGATCGAAAAAGTTCTACAGAAATTAAGTGTCTTGTAACCCAAGCTTACTTAGATAATGATTCTAGGCATCCTCATACTCTTAGATACAGTACTTACACAGCCCCTTAATGCATTATATTGTATTACAATACAGAAAGAAACTCGTTGAACAGGAATTATGTCATTTCACACAATAATTTTGGCAGTGTGGAAGAGAATGGATACTTCCTTAGATCTCAAAGGTTTTGGGGGATGTTTGCATGGATTTTCACCAGGAACTCCAGTTTCCTCCCATCTCCCAAAGGCACGCAAGTTCAGTTTGAGCAACTACACTAAATTGTCCCCTTGCAAGCTTCAAGGGGATTTCATACTCTGGAGATTTTTTACCAATAAAACCAGCACTGGTTATGGCACTCTAAAGAAAAGTTAGATGGGCTGAATGGCTGACTTTTTGTGAATGTTATGATGCACCGTTATGAAGTGCGCAATGTTGTGAGCTCTTAGCAATGTAAAAGAAGTCACTCACCATTCAAAACTACTTTCAACTTGCAATGAATCAACGAGACTTGGAAACTAGAGACTTTTCAGAAAAAGTGAGCAACTCAGATGACTACTGTGACAAGTTAAGTGATGAAACGCTGCTTTCATTTTATGATGACCATGCACATACACAAGACCTGTTCAACTCAAAAAGGAGAAGCACCCCAGTCTGTGATCAGACTTAGAAAGCAACTATCAGGTGCCAACAGCACCTCTAAAAACTATTAACTCGAGTGCCTAGTTATGGTGGTGTGCGCACTGAAGAATATTAACTTAATAAAGTACCGAACATACTAACAATTCAAGAAAGATCTGTTACTGACCAATTGCTGAAAATTCTCGAGTTCTTAAGCCCACCCAAGTTCACACTTTCCATCAGCAGACCCACACAGAACTTTCCGACGGCAGCCCAGAAGTTGCAAGGCACTGGGTTATTTCACGCAGCGGAGACGAGAGCCGGGGGACCCTACCTTCATCGTAGCGCAGCCTTGATGCTGTGCCCGGGGCAGCGCTGGGCACCCCCTGATAAAGGCCTTCGCCCACAAAGTCTGTGTAGAAGAGCATGAAAGACATGACGGCCATCCAGCTGCACAGCTGAGCCACACACAGCTGTCTCATGACCCGCGGGACGTGGCAGTAGCTGCGGTAGATGGCAGGGGTCATCGACCAACATGTCCGCACCAGGCACATCAGAGGCCCTGACTTTGAGATCCTGAACTTGTACTTGAGCAGATAGCAGCAGGAGCGGGGGACACATCTGGCGCCCTCCAAGGGCTTCGTTTCCAGCACGGGGCATTGGGGAGGGTAGCCGGGCTCCTCCGACATCTTCATGGTGACAAGGACACTTACGATAAAGATGCCAGTGAGCAGGGCGAAGAGGCACTCCTCCTGGCCGCCGAGGTAGACAGAGAGGTAGCTCTCACTCCAGTCCAGGGCTGGCAGCAGATACCCAACGCAGCCGCCCAGGCTGACCATGAAGGAGAACATGGCGAAGGCCTGGCCGCAGGTCTCCTCGTCGTGGTACAGGTCCGAGAGCAGGGCTTCCAGGGGGGTGAAGCAGACCTGGCCGCAGAAGTCCAGCAGAGCCACGCCCAGGATGAGGAAGGCCACCTGCAGGGCCCGGCCGCCCCAGCCGATGAAGGACGCGAAGACGTCGGCGTGGGGGATGATGAAGAGGGCCAGCAGCACTCCCAGCGACAGCAGCCAGATGAAGGGCCGCCTCCGGCCGTAACGGCTGGAGCAGTGGTCGCTGGCCGAGCCAATCAGAGGTATGAACAGGAGCCCCAAGACGGGTCCGATTCCTGCAAAAACAAAGAGGAGGAGAAGAGTGTGGTCATGCTCACTTATTCGCTACGTAATATCGCTATTACAAGCTTTTAGGACTGACTTATTAGCGGTTTCTTGAGCATTTTAATATATTCTTACAACTGTGGGGGGTTATGCCATCAGAGAAAATCAAAAACTGACCGATTGTCAATAAGTAAAATAAATAATCATAACCCCCAACTTGTAAATGATTTTGCCGAGAATAAACCAGAGTGGTTTAATTAGAAGCACATGGATTCTTTGTTCTTTGGCACAGTTTTGGTGAACAAAGTCATAATTCAGGCACACTTGGTTGAACAAATATTTATTAACATTGACAATACACTCACTATACTACACACTACATAAACATGCAACGCACGAGTTTCCCTGTGCACAGTACAAGTTTACAGTCAAGTCCTCCCAGAGGCCTAACATCCTAACCTAGCAGAAAAACCCTAGACTCTAACCAAGTATTCAACTCTTAGTGTTTACAAACGCCAGAATAAAAGATGATTAAAGATCAGCTGCCTTCCAAACTAAATAGAACACAATCTGTGGTTAAATCTCTCTCTCGGAAAACCCGAATGCAACAAAATAAATGGGAACCTATCTCCGTTTTGAAATTCTCACACAAACCAGGAAAGGCCATTTTTAACTGAGGGATGCTTTACTCGGAGTTCTAAAAATCAAACATGATATGGAGAACATCAGTAACATTAGGGGCCCATATCTGCATTGAAGATCATCACTCAATACTATTAAGTACTGATTAGCATTCACCTTGCCTCCTAAGGGAATTAGTGCTCCCAAACCAAAATGCGCCTCACAATACTGCAGAACCAACAGAACCCTTCAATGCTGGAACCTAGCATTCAGATCTGTAGAGGTTTTTAGATGAGCACCACACATGCACTCAAAAATGTCAGATTTGTCAAGAACGTGATGAAACCTTCAAAGTTGCCGTCTATAAGCGATACCCCAGCAATTTGAGAGTGCTTGAGCAAATCTGTGAAATAAATGGGCAAAATCTACACGAAGCCAGTGTGTTAAGGCGGTAGAGACAAAAAGGTTTGTCAGTCTGTAACTGCCAAATATGCTTTCAACAAATACTCATCGGTTAATGCAATCAGTGCATTTTAATTTGGTCTTTTTAGATTTTGCTGACATTTACTGCAATTTACAGTATCATACACTCCTTAGAAGCCTTCAAATAAAAGTTTAGAAAATGTGTATGGAAAGTTTTTAAATTTCACAAAATGGGACACCACAGGCAGGGACTGAATACTTCTGGGAAGTTTTGTAAAAAAAGTAGACATTCTTGACTTATATACAGTATATAACACATACAGTGATATGTGCTCTATACTTCAACACTAGTTTTTCTTTCTTTATAGTATTCAAGCAGTAGATGCAGAAAAAATCTCAGGTTCCTCCAGAAAGAATGTAACCATTTACCTTGTGCGAGGTCGGCATAGTCAGGCAAGATTAGGGCTTTAGCCTGAATTACATTACTTATCAGTCACCTGACCAGTAGCTGGAAGGTAACAGGTCAGGCGATGCTTTAAAAACCAGAGAAAGAGGAGAGAGAGAAAAAAGTACCCTGTGTGGAACTGTAGAAGGATTCTGTGTGGAGCCAGAAGTCTGTGCGATACAAGACTCTTTGTGGGGGGGAATAGAGGATCATCTTGTGTGGAACCATAAAGTCTGTTTGATGTTTGAATTGAGTTTAAGAGTTTCCATTGTGAAACCGGCAAAGCAGTCAGAGCTGCCTGGTAATGATACGGAGAGACATGAAGAAACTAGCCAGAAGCTGAACGAGAAGAAATGCTTTGTTTTGGTTCTGGTTTTGTGTTACTGCAGTGTAAATAAAGAGCCCTGTTTGTACCTTGTGATTACATTTCTCTCTGCTCTCCTGGGACCTGGCTATAAAAAACACATCACACTGGGAAAGCACTATATAAGATCCTCTCTTGCCAACACTTGACAAAAGGTGAGTTGTCTAATTAAACCGTCATCAAATTGATCAAAAGGGCTGTCAATGGGCCTTTCCAGAAAACAAAAAAAAAACTCTGACCCATTTTTTCCACTCTGTCTAACCTTAACTGAAGGAATAATAGCTCCTTACATTTTGGTTTCATGTGCGTCTTAAGCAAGGAATATCATCAAAAGTAACTCCTGATAAACCGACACAAGATGTCTTTTAACAACGTGAGCCCAGCTCCTTCAGAAGGCTGTGTAAAACAGCACACACCAGAAGCAGATGGCCACTTGGAGTATCTGCTCCATTAGGGTTCTTTCATCAGCGATGACTTGAAATAATTTGCAATTATCTTTTGCGGCTTGTAACCTTTCCACACATCTTCATAAGGCGGCTCCTGGCTGCCGCTGCCTCCACCACGACGAGTCTCAAAACGGAGCCGAGCGCTTGGAAATCCACCACAGGTTTGGAAAGACAGCCTAAGATTGTTCATACAAGCAGAGTCCGATATACAATTTTAGCTACAGCTGTCGTTATTTATACTTTGCAGACTAGAAAAAAGGGAAAATTAAGTCTTGAAAGAGGTAAGGGATAATAACATCTGGAATTGTGACGGCATCCAGAAGCCCAACATTGTTTTTCCTGTTATAATTTCTACAACCTCACTACTCACATGAATCCCCACTGCCATTTAGACACAATCCTGCAAGAACGAATAGCAGTGAAATGTCACCAACCACTGGAATGACAAAAATGAAATGTCTACCTGGAGCAAAGCAGAAACTGTCAAGAAAACCTTAAGTCCAACCAAGGCCGCTACTGTAGAATCTCCTGACCGTTTATGAAGTAAAACTGCACATTTTGCTCTCGGTTCTCAACAGGAAGTCACGTCATTATTGCACTCCTAGTAAGTTTACATTCATTTATACAAAGCAAAAACTAGCCAACTTTCAAAACTGACACTCCATTTTCTAACTGCTTCATCCAATTTAGGTTCGAGGAGGAGCAGGACTGCAAGCAGCGAGCACAAGGAAGGATACACTCCTGATGGGATGCCAGTCCATCGCAGGCACACAGACAAACAGACATGCACAGGGCCCATTTTCCCAGAAGCCAATCAACCTAGCATTATGTTCTCAGACTGAGGGAGGAACCCAGAGCACCTGGAGGAAACCCAAGTGAACAGTAGAAGAACATACAAACTCCACGCAGACAGCAGCCCAGGTCCCAAATTCCTCAAGTTTATTCTAAAAATACTGCTTATAATCTTAAATCCACATTCTAAATGAGTTCTCCATTTCTAGCAAACATACACAGAATGATAAAATGCAGGGAATTTAACAATATTATTTAGTCCCCTTCAATTTTCTTTGCATTTCTGTACCGATTCATACAGGCACATGTAATCCTTTACTTGAATACAATTACAAAATACCAAAATATCTCTTTCATAAACGCAACACGACATGATAGAACTGCATGCATAATCGTTTCTAATTATTTATACATCATTTACATTATAGGAACATGATTTCCCATTCGATTACAGAAGGGCTCATGAGAGACCTACAGTACCTTCAGTCACAAGATAAGAGCAGAGATTCCAGGTTGAGAGAAGTCAGGTAAAAATGATGAAAGAGACACTTATGTTTTGTCCTTGAGAGCTAACAAGGACTTTCTATTGATGGAGTTCAGCCCTTTTCACAAATTTATCTTATTATATGGTTATAATGCATCTTATTTTATCAGGTGGTATACTATTTACAGATGAGATGTGACTGTATTCTTTTAGTCTCATTCAAGTACAGCCGTACCAAGCAATGTTATAACAATAACAAATATTAAGCTTAAAAGCCAGAATTGGCTTTTTCTTAAAAGAAATGAATTTTGTAATGCAGTACCGAAAAACGTAATGTCAGTCAAGTTTCAATTGTATTTTTCCGAGCCACATTCAAAGCAAAAATGGAGCAACATCATTAAAAACAACCCCGAGATGACTGAGAATTATCAATTTTCAATTTTACAGTACATACTAATAAAATGGAGGAAAAAAAGCTTATTTTTTTAAAACGGCACAAAAGGAAATCTTTGCGAATCAATGAAGAAAAATATATATTCGGGTATTCTGGTTCCCCCCGAAGGCCTTTTTCATATTTAATGAACTCCCCCTCATTTTGCACCGTGTAACGAGAGCTTACCTAAGACCATGGTCATATACTGCTCCTCAACTCCAGCTTCCAGCAGTAATGGAGGGACATATGTAATTCCAGCTGCCACACAGATCTCGAGGCCACAGGTCAGAAAATTTAGCAAGACGAGATGCCACTGCAAATTGCATCGAAGCATATTTAGAACGTTCTTTTGCTGGCAGCTATTACTGGGGGTTCTGAACACCATATGGTGCTCTCAGCGTTCCGGTGCTCTCTGGCCGAGACCTTAGGAAAGCAGGGACCTCTTCTGAACATCCCGGGAGCTCCATCCTTCAGGAGGCATGCTGGTTTTGGAAAGACACAGAAAGGCAAGAAGTTATTCAGAGGAAGGGGAGCAGTTCAATAGCTTCTGCGTGCGCCACCTACGGCAGGGGTTAAGGGAAGGATGTCAAAAAAAAAAATTTTCAGCACTGTGTGAGAATCAACTACCATGGATATCCCACTACCTGGGATATCCCACTATCCTTTACTACCTGTAATGTCACCCTCAGAAGTGGCTTTTTCCATTAAACGCTACTGCTTCTCGGTTAATAATAATTCCTTACACTTATACTGTATAGCGCTTTTCTGAACACTCCACTCAAAGTGGATTTAATTAATTAATTGCTTACACTTCTATAGCGCTTTTCTGGACACTCTAGTCAAAGGTCATGGGGACTCCCCTCCACCAGGAATGTGTAACCCCACCTGGATGTTGCGACTCATGACACAGCAGCTATCAATGGGGAGGAGAACAGAGTGATGAAACCAGAACGAAACCGATTAGAAGGTTGTTATGCTCTACTTTCAAATCAGAAGAGCAAAAGACCAGGATTATGAGACGAATGCAGGCTGTGAGTGAGCCTCCCCCTGCCCCCTGCCCAAGTACCCACTACCTAGCACGCGCATCTCAGTGCGGTCTTGTTTTTATATTGTACAGAACGCTCCAGGTTCTGGGTCAGCAGCATGTGGAATGACAGGCTGGAGACGACTTTACAGGCTCCCTGACAGTTTTATTGCCCTTTTCATTACAGTGCGGCGTGTTAATAACAGAGGCAGGGAGAGAAAGTGCAGGCTGGACACAGAAGAGGGATTCATGTTGTTTATTTAAAATGATTACTACCATATATGTTTGTGATCACTGTGGTTTGTTTTAGGGGATCAATGTTATTTCAGTTCACTTAGAGACAATACATTAGCACTTTAATTGTCATTAAAAGTACTTTAATGTCTTTTAACCTTAAATACTATATCCAGTAGTACATTATGTGATGCAATACTGGTGGATATATGCAAAATTTGCTATTTGCAACAGTCCTCTGCATCAAACACTAGCAAATGTTGAGACCCAGCTATATTTGGATTAGTTTATTTTGCTCATGAACAGTCCTTCTCAAAGCCAAACTCATGCAAAAAGAATTTAGATAATGACGCCAGATTATGAATCACAGTGCAACCTTCATCATGTGTGCACTGTTATCTATAAAGTAAACAACAGTTGCCACCATATTGTCATATTTGTTTTAAGGCTTCCAAAAACTGAAACCTTACGATCTGAACGATTTTTTTTATCTGATCAAGATGCAGACAATGCAAGTCAACCAATTTAGCAGATTTAGCAGAGTAGACACCGAGCGTGTCAACCAAGATGGTGGCTTGACCAAAGTATTTGAAAAACCTTTCAATTTAATTTGGTAAAACTGCGTCAATTGAATTGAAACTTGGCAGATGTCATGCATTCCCCAGATGTCTATCTCACTACAATATTTATGGGCATGCCAGGTCAAGTTCTGGTCAGAATGCAGCACTCACCCCAAACCTGCTCTCTTCCCAACCCTGTTTAGCTAACCCTGTTTAGCTAACAAACTCATAAACTTGGTTGTCATCAGTCTAATGACAGTAAAATTAACATGTGGTAAAAGTAGGCTCCTGCTCAAATCAAGATAGCAGCCTGAGTGTCAGTTTGTTCTGAAATTTCAAGGTGCCCCTGTTAAAAAAAAAAAGCTTAGGTATCAAACTCCAAATTCAACAAGCATCATGTCGTCCAACATAAGAACACTAGGCCTTTGAAACAGATGACACTCTAACGCACACTTTAAACTAATATTCAAAAACTGTCAAGATTAAACAAAACGGGTATAATCCAGTGGAAAATTACATTACAATATCGTACAATGGTGCACTACAAGCCTTTACCTTCCAAATCTGTGGATTGCAACATTTAGCGCACCACGTTTAATGCAGGTCATGGATTTTAAAAATACCCTTCAAACTTGCATAATTTAAAAAATGACTTCTTTGTCAAACTGAATATGATTAATTATACCACACTACAACAGCAATAACAGTCAACCTAACAAAATATTAAGATTTCCTTAATTGATCTTTGTGTATACAGATACATTGGTCACTATTTTCATTAATTAATATTACAAATGTCTCAGATCTGCTGCTCAATATCTGTGAAAGGTGGCACTGTAAGCCCATTTCAAACTGTCCTGGGAATCATGAAAACAGTCATCTGAAATAGTTCTATGTATTTGATCATCTAGGCCTTATCTGACTTGTAAGAATTACATCTGAACCAGGTTCATTATTTCTTCTGGAGGAAGAAATTTTGACACTTTGTCTGCTGCCATTTGTCAAGTGAACCAATTTGTTCCACTTGATTCAACTTCAAATTTAGATTCTTGCTCTTAAAAGGTTGGAAATTCACTGTATGTGCATAATTTTTTATGCAATTTAAAATGGTCAAACTTCACATAGCCACAAATAACTTCGATTTAAATAAAGAACATTTTCTAATGACAAACTTTTATTTTATATTAAAAATATATTAAATATTAAAAATAGGTCAGTTAGTAAAAAAACAGCAGTCAACATATTCCAGGACAGAAAAAATGTTGTATAGTAAATATCAGTCATACCAAACACATTTAGGTTCCGCAATTTAAGACCAATGAAACAGGATAACCTCTTACAGTTTAAAGGCAAACAAAACCTTTTAAGTGTATAGAAAAATAGAATACCTGAGAAGACATAAGAATGGTAATAAGAGCCTATCAAGCTCATGTTGCTCCTAGGAACTAATTCCTAATAATTTAAGAACATCATCTAGCAGCATCCTAAAATAAACCAGGGTATCAGGTTCAATAACAAGGCTTGTTCCAGACTCCCCCAACCCTTTGTGTAAAAAAAGGGCCTCCTGATTTCCAAACGTTTCCATTTTTGACCTCAGATTTAATTAATTCTAAGTACATCCACTGTATCGGCTTTATACATCTTGAGGATTCTGAATGCTTAAATCAGGTCTCATTATAGTCTTCGCTGTAGCAAAATAAAAAGGTTTAGTTTTTCTAGTCTGTCTGTGTTGGGACATTTCAAAGCCTAGAAATTTATCTCAAACTGCTCCTCTGGACTGAATACAGAGCAGCATGATGTTTTTGTAGCATAATGATCAAAACTTTACTGTACACGTACTGTACTGCTGGAGGGTTAAAGTTCCTGTTACACTGGCAGCACAGGGACATATACTGTACTGCTGGAGGGTTAAAGTTCCTGTTACACTGGCAGCATGGGGATGCATACTGTACTGCTAGAGGGTTTTTTACATCAAGACGTGTAGCAGAGAAATGTACTGTAGCAACAGATGTCCCAGGACTTGATCAATGTGTAGCACCATGTAATCAAGTTGCATCAATTACTGCAAGGGGAGCAAAAAGATACTGCAGACAAGACCATCACACTGGATACCAGGAGTTATGGTCTCCCAGATTATGGCCAAATCATTAAAGCACACTATTCGGCTTAATTATCTTTTAAATTATAGGTTGCGAACACCCCAAATGTTGAAGAACCAACTTAATCCACCCAACAACGTAATGAAACAAAAGCATTAGTCTCTTCATTAGCAGTACATACCGGTCCCTTCCTGCGACTTTTTCCTTCCTGACGTTTACTTGGCTTGTCTAGAAAATGTAAATAAAAAAAACATTTTTCAGAAGTAACAGTCAACAGGTTAATTCATCCCATCACTTGGGTGCAATCATCCTCTAATTAATGAGGCGATTTAGTGCTTATATAACAGTCAAAGTCAGTGTCACAGTCTTGTAAGATCAATTCATCACAAATTAAAAAAAATATTTGTTAAATATTCTGCACTTTTACATAAGATGTTGTTTGTAAAGTGTATATACAAAATATACTTTGAAGTATATTAGAATTTTTTTCCTGCTTGTAGCATTTGTAATTCCTCCTACTTTAGAATCATCTCTTATACCAGAAAATCATGGCTTTACTTTAGGAAGAGCAATAGTTTCACTGAAAACAGAAGAATATTGTACCGGCCTGAAATCCACATTGCCTAATTACAACACGTGCTTTCTTCACCCCATAGAAGAACTGTTGGTTCTTCTACAATAAGAGACAACCCACCCGTCATATCAGTACCAACAATGAAAAGTTTTGCTTCAACCTAACAAAAGGAAAGGGCTATGGTTGATGTGTTATTGAATCAATGTCCTGGTATTCAATGCAAAGCAACAAAGTTTAAATGAAGGCTGTTTGTTGCAGGAACAGCCAAGTATTGATTAGCTTGACAGGTTAAGCAGAAGTGCATTCATGCTGGTTCAGTGATGAACACTGGAATCTGGAACTCACCAATAACATTGACTTGCAGCTTTCAAATTTACACAGAGCACAGTATGTACAGTCTTGAAAAGCCATCATAAAGAAAGTTACATTGACAGACACTACAAGCTGAAAACGAAGTTAGACTTTGTCTAGGCGAACAATTTGATAGTCATTTCTTATTTTATTTCAGCTGAAACCAACCCGTTCCATCAGACTTCGCCCACACCACAGCAACAGGTGTGGTGATGCTATACTGATGCTATTTTTCTATTATTAAACCAAGGCGGTTAAAGAACAAGGTAATGTCATCATGTTTGGTAAGCTAAATTGGTAGGCTTTCCTGGCAGGAGAAGAAAAGATAGTTATATTACTATTTTGAAATAAATCTATTTCAAGACAACACTGAATTTTTAGAAGAAAGCAAGAGAAGTCTTTGAAAACTGAACTGAATCAGCGGGCAGATACAATGGCTCATTATCTTTCAAAAAGCTTTTGGCACTGCCCAAGTTAACACAAAAGCTGTAACTACACACAACTATACAAATGGCTCCAAGTAGTTTTATATATTTCTGTTGAAGCATGTTTCATCAGAGTGACAAATGTAGAGCGGACCACAATGTAAAACAAGATAACTTCAAAAAATATCAAGAGGTGAAATGTGAATTCTGTTAAAAAGAAAAAGAATGGCACAAACACAAGAATCGTACAATGTTCATCACACATTTGTTTCCAGGGTATTGCAAAGTGCTGTGTCATAGGCTGGGTTTCCTGCACGATTAATGATTTATTCAATTAATTCAATATAGTCATGAGAGTAACGTGAACACATATATTTAATAACTACATCTAAATCCTTAACGCACTTTTATCCATTCAGTCCTAGACATACATGTACAATATGTGTAGGTTTGGTGTACAAAACTCATTCAATCCTCTTAAATGTTATCCCTTCTCCAGTTCTAAAATTTTGAAACCCTGGGATATAAGGAGTTGCCACTAGTTCAGATTTTCAACAAAGTTTCCTATAAGGTTACTAAATACAGTAGGTGTACAGTATGTACGCCTTGGGACAGGAACTTTAAGAGTTACATTTACATTTCCTATATACAGGCCGAGTCAAAATGTTGTCGACAAATATAAATGCCAATTATTTCACTAAAGTTTTGTTTTCTCCTCCACAGATGGCACAGGATTGTAAGGTAACTGTTAGAAACTTTGATATTTACGCTTTTGCTTGAAACCTTTTTTGCCACAGTAACCCATGTACTGTAATTCATTTGTAATAAACTGTCAAATTTGGCGACGGCATTTAGACTGACCCTGTATTTGAAGTCCTTTTTTTGATATAAAGTATTAAGGTTTGCATGGTGATGTGGTTGTTAGCGGTGAGACATTGTTAAAATAGTCCAGTGTGCTTACGTGTGTGAGGGTGCCTGTCATACAGTCGACTGGTATCCTATCCTGTTCAGGGTGTAGCCCTGCCTTGTACCCTGTGCTGCCAGGATAGTCACTTGGATGTCACAACCCCCACTAGGAATAAGTAGCTTCCTGGTAATGGATGAATGGTATGCCTACAATCTGCACATATACCATTAAGGGGCTGACCATTAGGTTTATTATGCAGAAAATGCAATTATAATAAAATCAACAGACATACATAATTCATCAAGCACTCTTCCAAGGGGTTTTCTCTGGTGGTGTGCTAGCCCCCAAACCTTGTCGCTCTGTGAAGTACCAGTGATTGGAGATGCAGCTTTCACTTTCCACATGTAATGGGACACCACACCACCAGCTTAGGCCCAGTTTTTCCTGCCACACATTTTGGACTGCCTTCCACAATGAAATCTAGGGTGAAGGACAACTTCTAGACGATTGCCACCCAGTTCACTGCTCAAAGATCTATTTACACTCTTATTTTGTCCCACCCCTTGGGGAGAGGTGTTCAAAATAATGTCCAATTCGATATAATAAATTAGATGCCATTAATGTAACGTTTTTCCAACGAAGTGTAATTTCACAGTGTACAGCTTAAAAAGTAGTATGTTTAAATTATTACATTAGCACGTTAAAAGCAGAGCGTAAAGGCCAGATTAGTATTTCTATTATTTCCTATTTCCTTAATCCCAAATAGAACATCTGAGCCAATTCTCATTCTCCAAAACCATGTGGATAAACAATAACACTATAAAACAAGTGTTAATAGTGTTAATAACACCGCCAAAAGAGAGAGTTCCATGAAGCACATTTCCTGGGAGAAACACACGTAGAGTCATAAACTCTGTTTATAATGACAAGGAAAATATCATTCATTCCATCCAAAAGAGGTCCTCAAAGCTTTTTTTTAATAAGCTACTTTTTTAACAGCACAAAACACAAAAAAAAAACGCAAAAGCAAAATAATGGTTGAGGCAGATGTTCAAATGGGCATGAACTCCCAAATAGGGTTAGCCGCAATGAATTCCCCCGCCAGTCGTACAAAAATCATTAAGAAGGCATTAGTGGCAGAAAAGAAAAAGATCACTTGGTAGGCTAATTACATTTCAATTAATCAATAAACCAAAAGAGATCTCTGTTCTCATGACAAAATCTATGGCACACATCTGTCACAGGCAGAAGACCTTCAGGGGGGAAAAGAGAGCACATTGTTAATGTTGGTCTTCATCAGGTTCAAAACACCAATGGTGAAAGGTGAAGCTGAAAAGCACGACACCAAGTTCCACTTTCATTATGAAAGGAGAAACTCTTACACCTGTAATACCTGTAGGTCACCCCTTGGTGAACATGGAGTATGTTAAATCATGTCATCAAGACAAGAATTCATGTTCTTGACTGGGAAACAAAATGGGCATCGAGGTTCTGCTCAGAAGTTCTGAGAAACTTCCCAGGTTGCATTCACTCGCTAGGCTGCAGCAAGCACACAGATGCCGGGACGATAAGGTGTGAAATTTGTATTAAGTATTCCCAACTGGCGGAACACATTCTTTTACCAAGGGAAAAAAAAAGTGCAAAACTGTGATTTGGCATAAAGCCCTGCCACTAATATGGGCCCATCTGTGCTTCTGTTATAAAAGTAAAAACCTTTACGTAATCATCTACTCATACACAAATCAGGCCTTAAAATTATCAGCTAGAAATGAGGACACTTTTCCATCATTTTACTTTCCTTTATAAAACTTGTTGGCCTCCGCATGAACATCTTTTAATTCCCACTTTTTAGAGCTGAATAGGTAAGCATGAAATGAGACACATACAGAATTATTATTATTATAATATTGGACAAGGTCCAGAATACAAAAGCTGCAAAAAGGCGTTGCACCAGTTTTAAGGGAACTCTCCAACTTTACCGGGGCTAAATAATACTGATCAATCTGCGAGACTGGGACAGCGAAAGCCCTTCACAGCCGTCATATCCCATTTGATCAGGCAGCAGAGGCCCTGAAAAGAGCCCATCGGGGAGCCTGGGGTTTTCCTGCGTGGCCACTCACAGCCCCCTCCCCCCGCCCAGACTGAGCCGCCTGGAGGTCACCAGCTGCGCTGACCTGTATTGTGAGGAGACGTTTACAAAAATGTCTGTCCTCAATTGGCAATTTTTATATTTCTTTGCAGCACAAAGTTCCCAGCCCCTTCTCGGCTCTGAGAACCCTCCAGGGCACCGAACTCATACAGCAGAGAGGTCTTTTTTTTCTCTTGATCAGATCCCCAAGGTCAAACCCGTGAATGAAAAGACTTCATCCCAAACACGCTATTTGTGTTAGTGATATCGGGTAAACTACAGTATTTGACAGCTGATAAAAAGAAAAGCCATCGTATGAAATCTGCACTTTTGGTGTTTTTTAAAAAGAACTCACACATGTCTCATTATACTTACATAACAGAGTAGAGTTCTTGTTAAGTTTTTTATTAAGATATCTTTGGAATAAAGTTAACAGACCAAACACGATACCCCCGCCTCAGAAACATCATAAATGTTCCCTTGCTTCTTAGCGCACCGAAAGCAGGCCATTCATACCCAGCAACCATCTTAAATTTGCCTAAAATACTTCCAAAAGACAACTCAGAAATCTTAACATTCACAGTTTTCTTTTTTTGATACGGGAAGCAGTATTTAGCTCCTTTGCTGTGTCAGTACTGTATGTCCTTTTTTTTTGTCTATTCAACAAAACCTGAAAACTGATTTAATGGCCCTGCAGGATATTATGGCACAACACAAGCTTTGTACACACTTCGCCAGAGAAGTAACTTGATCTAGCTGGGACTGCTAGCACTCTCAATTATGCTTCTATTAACATTGGGTTAGTAGGTAAAAAGCAACTGCAATGCCTCCATCTGGGCCAGCTCTAGCAAATTGCTCAGTGGTGACATCAGAATCACAAGCTATGTTACAGCAGCTATCCGACAGCCGAAATTAAAGCTGTGGGCTGTTATTGACTTCATTTTAATGGATGTTTTGTGCACCACACAGCCTTTCCTATAAGAATATCATTACTCGGCACAAAAAATCCTTCTAACTTAAACAAACGAAACAGAGGATACCTTTTTGTTCAAGGTGCAAAGGCCTGTGTCCCGTGTCCAAAGTCCCCCCACTTTCTAGTTCAATCACAAGAGATCAGGGATCTGCAACTCCAGTCCTGGAGAACCACGGCGCCTTCTGGTTTTACTTCCAGCCGAGCTCAGAATGACTTAACTGAATCAATCAGGTGCTTGATCAGAAGGGAGTCGATATACTTTTTCTAGGTCTTTGCTCACTGACAATTTCAGGCTGCAGAGAAATCCTGTTACAGCTTTCCAGGAGCGGAGTTGCAGACTCCTACAACAAGATCATTTAAACAGCCTCAGATGACAATGCCAGGTACTAGTCCAAAGTGAAACTGTATCTCTATCTGAATGAGATTGGTCTCTCACAAACAAAAATTGCTGTGATCAAACAAACCGGTTCAAGGCAATAATTTTCCCCAAGTGTGCCTGCCATATGTGGAGGGCAACGTAATCACAAAAATGTAGCTTTTAAAGTTATTTAAATATAGATCCCAGTTTCTCGATGCCATATGCTTTAATTGTCAGCACAGCTCAAGCAATAAATAACAGTACATAGCCCTATCCATCCAAGAGCATTGCTTTTATGTTGAAGAAGTGTCTGTGATGCTTCTGGCTTTTACCACGCTTATCATAATATATGATAATCGGTGAACCACCAGCTGCTAAACAAGGCAAAGCAAGTGGCCTACACTCTAGGCTGGGACAGTAATACAGAAGAAAAACACACTGCAGTCTCCTTAAAATCCACTGCGTTGACTGTTCCAAAAACTTACTGTATCTTTACCAGAATATTTTTTGGTACCTTCTAGGTAAGGCGAGATGGAATAAGCAACAATGGTTATGCTTTAGATCATGTGGCCATGCATGACGAGTTGGGGGCTCCAGTTTACCTCAAAAGGTTAATTCAACTGGCATTCCATCTAACTTTTATCCACCTTTCCAACTTAATTTGCTCTCCTTCTGCATGGCATGACATATACTGCCACTGAGAAAGGGCTAGAATGGTTGTATTAACCTACTATTTAAAAAAAAAAGATCCCACACTTATGCAAGATCATCTCTCTGAATTGCTCTGATGCCTAGCTGTCTGCTGACCTCCACGTCCAAAATAGCACACCAAGTTCAGCCAGACTTTATTTAAGGGGGCCTTTGCATCTGATCATTTCTGTTGCCTCTTCTACCTTAAATACACATGGCAACATAAATTGTCTCCCCTTCTATTGTTCTTCCACGGGACACCAAGAAAGCTTGTGACCAGCTGGACTGGAAATATCTGCGGTTTGGGATCACCTCTGGTGCTTCCACCCAAAATCACATGCTTTGTTTCAGGGTTTAAGTGGTAGGTGTCTCACCATCTGAATGAAATCTGACTGGATTCTCAATGAGAGTTTCTAGGACTCAATTTCTTTCTTTCTTCCCCATTGAACAATGCGGTTCTGGGTATCCTAGGGTTCAGGGAACCATGGGAGTCAGACATACCCAAATGCTCATGGATGATCACTGCAACACTTCACAGGAAAAGCATGACTACGTTACCATTTTATCTTCACGCAACAATCCACTATTTTTGTTTCTAATTGGGGTGATCACGCCATCCTCCTGTACTTCAGGTCATTTTCAAGGGTTCAAACGTGTGTGGGTGTGGAGGGGGAGGTCTGCCACCATATACACCCACCACTCCCTAAGGAACATCAGTAGGTCTTTCACTTCCCTTGAACATAAACTTGGTAATGGCATGATGGTTAATTGTAACAAGTTCCGTAGTTTCAGGGAAGAAGCCTAGCAATAAACAGTACTGAGCTAAAAAAGGGAATCCCAACACTAACAAAGATTTGGAAATAAATCCTATTCTTATTTGGCAAAACACTAGAAAATGTATGCTCATTGCACCAACACTATCTTTTTAAAATACAAGGGGAGATCTCTGATCTGAACAAATTCATATCCGCAATCCATATTGAGAACTATGAGAAATGTGATCAAAGCAGCAAGGACTAACAATTCCACATGAAGAGGGCATTTTGATTTCTGCTTGGTGATCTGATTAAAAGGGTCTTCCTTTGGCTGGCGCTGTTTATGGATAAGTGCGAGAAAGCGATGAAACAAGTTGAACACTGCAATCAGGATTCTTTTCAGCACCACAAAGGGATTAATTACATTGACAGGCTCAACTTTACTGATTTGCGCTGACATCGCGGCGTCAGTTCAAGCCACTGTTGTGATGGTTTCAAGTGTTTTCCCCAATCTGTAGAAAAATGTCTTAATCTAAAACCAGTCTGTAAACGTGACAGAAAAATTACTACAAGTCTCCTTTCTTTCAAATAATTCTACAAAGGCAGTGCTTATTATGCACTATTATGCACCATGTTTTGTTCATCTCAATACATTAGGGTTCCCTAAACCTGGTACTGGAGAGCTGGTGTCTCTCTGGGTTTTCAGTCCAGCTGTGCTCTTAACCAAATAATTATTGGCTTAAATTGACCATTTTTCAGCATTTCCCAGTCCCTTGGGTGCTGCTGCTGTAGTAAACCCTGGAAAACCTTCAGACACACCAGGCCTCCAGGATGAAGACTGAGGACCCCCCCTGCTCTACATATGAAACCATCATAATGCAGTAACGATCACGGGGTTTGAAAGAACTCATGGTAGTGGTGGACAGTGGGCCAAAATGTAAGGCACTAGTAACAGTACCGCTGCAGAGTCAAAAACATTGGAGCAGACAATACCTGTCAGGCCCTCCATTTCTCCCACTGCTATTTGCTGGCCACTCCTGTGGCGGCCTATCATATCTACAGCCAACGTACAATTCAAAATTAAACAAAAATGTCTCAATGTCTTTACACTGAACCCCTGAGGATGGATAACAAAATTAAAATGTCATTTTATTTGTACAAGACTGCATTCTGTGTACAATGGAAATGCTGTTAGGGTCCTGCGTACTTCTGTAATATTCCAAAATAATTAAGCATTAAGCAAAAGAAAGAAAGCTCTCTAAAGACATGAAACAAATGTTAATTGAAATATGGGTGTATAAAAATCCATTCCTGACTTCACAGTAACAATAGCGCATAAACACAGTGACGACAGCTCCAAGGGTTATACAGTCAAGATAAATCATCCCAAATCACCAGAGTTCCTTAGCAACCACCTTTTTAAATGATGTTTTCTTAGCACTTGCATACAGTTATAAATACATTGGGGCTTTTGGTTTTGCAAATGCTCTTGCACTTGCATGAAGCAGGAGATTATGGTTTTGACATTTTGGTCACTGCGTTCCATTTTTCACAAAAGGTCAAGATTTCCAGACAGGGCCTAAGTAAACGAAAATTATGGAGGACAGAAAAAAAATCTAAACATTAGAATTTTTTAGAGGTTAGTCCCATAATAAATATTTAGACATGAGCCTCTGAGAAACGATGCCGCTTGTGTGCTTTCTTGCCAGAGGTTTCATCTTGTTTCAATGCAGTGTCATTGAGGGCTAAGCTCCTCAGTTGCAACACTTTATTAACACTACATTAAATTACAAATGAGAGAGCCTCCTTTCTTGGTTATATAAAATGTATCAATATTCAACAGGATGGACTGATAGGTTTGTAAAATGATGCAGCCTTTTAAAACATATCCACATATTCTATAGAGGACTGAGTAAAAATTGGGTTATTTTGAACTTCATACCATAAATTCCTTCAGATATAACACTAGCAATCTTGGGTCAAGTGAAAGCTGGCATTTGTGAAAGCAGTTGTTATGTCTGAGGCCACACAAGACCAGCTGCAATCAGGAATAAAGAGCCCAACAAACCTAGCATACTAACGGTCTATTTTACAGGACATGTAGTACAGCATTCCATTCAAGGACACAGCAAAAAGTACACATACAAAGTACTGTGCAAATGTGCCAATTACTCATCTAACATTACTGTTAAAAATTATGTCGAAAAGGATAATATGATGACATTACAAACAAATATTACAAAATAAAATAGTTTTCAATGGAAAAACCCAAATCTTAAACGAAAACTGCAATGCTATTTTCATATTTCAGGGTTAGAAAGAATCAGCATTGATGAGTGCACTTCAAACTGCAATAAAAGTTCAATGTACACAGTAACTGGTAAAACCTCCAATTTTCATTTCAAAATAGACTCAGTTTCCAGGTACTGTATGTACAGCACCATGTTCTGTGATTCAGAATGAGGCAACAAAATGTACAGTGATGTGATGTGGTCCTATCACCTTGCAAACAATCAGGCTTGTGAATACATCTTTTAATCCAATAGACCGTTTTATGGACAAATACTACTTACTACTTGTCTGCGGAGAAATGTCTGCCACACAGCCTGTACTTATTTGCTCGTAGATTGCATTACATTAGTCAGTACGGTGACTAGTGAGCAGGTAGGGGCCACATCACATCGCAATTCGTGGAAGCTCCAATGCGAGTTTGAGACAGCATGGCGAATTACAGCACTTTCACAAAGTTCAGGATTTTGATCTTAATTCAAAATGTGTACATTTTTCTAGCACATCACTGAATGTATTGTGTTACCAAGATTTAATAGCTGGTCTGAGACTGCAGTTCCCCTTTAACACTGTTTTAAGAATTCATTAATTAAAAAGTATCAATGACATTAAATGTTAAGAGGAAAAAGAATGGAAATATAATTACAACTGCCCAATTAAAAGGAGAAACACTGATAACACAATAGTGGCAACACCAAACATGAAGTGGACCAGACATAAACTTTAATATTAGGGAACTCCTCTGGCAAATCACTCAGGGACTGAAAAAGACTGTCAGCATTATAAATGTACTGCAGCCACAGTTGTGTAGAGAGAAATATGTGTCTCCATTTAAACAGGACAGGATTCTGCAGTGGAAATGCATTATGTGGACCATTCATATAATGGTTGTATTAGGTGCTGACCTCAAACTCTCATAAAACTAGTACTTTTATAATTTAATCTAAGTGTAATAATATAACTTCATCTGCATTTGTCATTATAATATTAAAATTATAATGTTTTTGTGCATTAATGTTTTAACACTTGAGAAATCTTTCAATGAATCCAGAACAATAAACTTCCAAAGAGGGTTCCAAAGGACGTGTACTGGACTTTTGAGAGTCTCATCTTACAAATTGGAAATGATTGTTACACAAAGTATAGAAGAAACCCCCCAACCACATATTTTATACCGTATCTGCCTCAAAATGCAGTCTGTTTAAACAGGAAAACCTGGAAAGGAAAACCATTGTAAAACATACAAAATAAAACTGTCACAATCTCTTTTACAATGACACCATTAAACAATACTTAAGTTACTTACTGTACAATGTAAGGGCTGGAGTTGCACTGCAGTCCTTTTTCACTTTGTGCCATAAAGAAGTCAGAGGGCAGGAAAGTCCTTCTTCAGGATGCTCCCCCAAAACTCCTCTCGACCCCCCTCTCCCTTCCCACCACAGTCCCCCCCTCCTCCCCCAAAAGGGAACTTTGACCCAGTCTCCGGCAAATTTTTTATGCTTTGCTCTGTAATTGACAACCCTAAAATCTCTGTCCTGGCTTGTGGGAAAACCCTCCGAGCACTTCAGGAATTCTCCCTCTCCTGAGATTCCCAAAAGCCCTGCCGGTTGGGTTTTGCACTCACAGCATAGGCTTGGCTGAAACAAAGAGTGAATTCATATCAATTCCACCATACTCCCCCTCCACCACCACCACAACACCCTGCACAATAATCCCTGACCTGGTATCATGTTTAACTGCCTATCAGGAACGCCTCACACTACTTCTGATTCACCCCCCACATACACACCCCAAACATTAACCCTCAGCCTCGGCCTTAAAATCAAACCCCATGGAAGTGGAGGCACAGTCTTTATGAAAGAGGAACTACAGTCCCTATTTCTCAGACCGGTTACTAAATCTCGGAAACAAAATTAATTTGTTGACGCTATAGAAGAAATGGACAAATCTGGAATTGAGCACAAAATCGCAAACGTTGTGAAAGTACTGTGAGCCGCCGTGTTGACGCAAACCCGCGTTCGAGTTCCCACAGATTGCGACATGATGCGGCCCTTCCTGCTCACTAGTCTTCAGAATGACTAATGTCACGTGACGTACGAGCGAAGAAGTACAGGTTGTGCAGGAAACGTTTCACCACAGAATGTTCTTATTTACAATGTCATAGGGCTGCATCATATCACCGGACATTTTGTTGCTTAATTCTGAATAGCAGACTATGGCGCTGTGCGTACCTGGAAATTTAGTCTATTTTGTGACATAAATTGGAGATTTTAAGAATTACTGTGTACATTTTACATTTATTGTGGTTTGAAAGGCACTCATCAATGCTGATTCTTTCTAACTCCGAAAAAAGTTCCCCTTTCAGTTCATCACAAGGCCATTGAGTAACACCTCATTTTCGCTGGTGCACCCTGTTCTGTGACAAAGCTCAGCCCGCTGTGGTCTCTAATACAAGGGGTAGGGGAGGGAGGGGGATAAACAGAAGGTTTTGTGAAGCTCCAGTAAATTTGTCAAGTTATTTGCAGGCCGCCCTCATTAAGTGTTTATCCATTTAAAGGAACCTCTTTAGCAAGCCCATGCTGATCAATAAAAATAAGACTTAGTAAATACTCTCTCTGTCACTTACAGCTTGGAAAAGAAAGTGGCTTGAGTGGACTGTTGTGTCTCTTTCTCGCAGGTAAACTACTCAAGCAGGAAGGTTAAAAACATATTTCCACAGCACCTCCTTGTGTGTTTCGCCAAACATCATTAAACCGACATTCCAGAATCCGAGAGTTTTTCTCTATTTCCTTCCGAGAATGGATGGCTGTTTTTTTAGTGGAGTTATTCTTGCCTTTAAAAAGACTAATGAGAGAATCCTACGTTTTTATTTAAAACCAGATTCAGCTATCAAACAAAAGAAAGAGGTGATATCACAACTGACAAGAGAAGATCTGCCTATCAGAACGCCTCACACTACCTGAATTCTGATTGCCACTAAATCAGTGTAACATCTACAGTATAAAGATGCAACAGCCAAGATAAATTTCCCTGTACTCTTCAGCAAATAACTGCACTTACAAAAATGGCAGGTCTCAGGTTTGTGAACTACAGTACTATAACAGCAAAAGAACGATAAAAAATGAAGAAAATTAAATCCAAGACAAAAATGGGGAAATTCTAGAGAAAGAAAGGGATGTACTAAACAAGTATTTCACTCAGGTACTGTACTAAGGAAAAAGTAGACACCACGCTTCAGACTCAGGAAGGACAAAGTTCCGTCTTAAATAAGAATAGATACGCAGAAGTGTTTTGGGTACTAAAAGCACATAAGATTTATAAATCCCCAAGACCCAGTGTTATCTTACCAACTGTGCTCAAGGAATGTAAGGTTATGGAAGCTGTGATAAAAACTCAACTAGAAGATCACCAATATGGAAATGATATGCTAAGAAATAGTCCACATTTAGAAAAGGAAGGTGTTGCCTAACCAAATTGTTAAGAGTTGAACTAAGAAGAACTAGTCGAGTTTGCAGATGACACCCAACACAGTGGAAACAGCAAACGCAATTTAAAAAAAGATTCTGATAAAATACCAGACGGGCCAAACACATGGCAGATGACATTTAATGTAGACAAGTATAGGGTTTTTCATGCAGGTAACAAAAACAACTGATACAGTATAGATACAGAGAGCAGGGGCAGCTTAGGAGTTGAACGCAATCACTTACATCTTTCAGAAAATGTGGGGAAGCACTTACAAAGGCAAAATGTTAGGATATATAGTTAAAAGAACAGAATTTAAATCAAGGGATTTCATGTTAAAATTGTATTAAACAATAGTAAGGCCTAGAGGCTGTCCAGAGCAGAGCAACCAGAGACATTACAGGACTTAAGGAAATGCCGTGCACTGATAGACAGAAGAAACTGAACTTTTTTGGTCTTTAACGGAGAAGACTGAAGGAGTGGACCGGTTACAAGTATTCCAAATCCTAAAAAGCTCTGACAAAGTCACAGTCAACCCAGCAGATTTCTTTAGAAGGAACAGGGAAATGACAACTAAGGTGCACAAGTGGAAACTACATGCAAGTGCACTGAAAACTAAGAACAAGAGCCATGACTTTACCCAGAGAGTTGTGGGTGTATGGAACAAGCCATTCAGTCATGTAGGTGAAGGCAATACCCTTACAGCCAGATTAAATCCTTAACTGTTAACTAGTTAAACAGACTAGACTGGCTAAGAGGCCTCTTCTCCCTTGTAATCTTTCACACGCTTGTGCAATAGCGCTCACAGCTTAATCCACAAAACCAAAAATGTTCAGTGTCTCTAAATTTAGCTGCTGCTACCTGCAACAAGGTTTGCTTTGGCTGGTATTTTCACAAAATACAGCCTGAGGGATATATGCTAAAGACATCCTTTAGGAACTCTAAAATAAACCAGATGGTTAAGAATCAGGAGATACACTGCGATTATGGGACACATGCTCTAATTTAAGAGCAGGCTGTATCATTTTAACACTTAAGAGAAGGAAACAACTGCAAACAAGGCAGGGGAGGCTTATTCCTCCTGAGACAGGGTGGGTATTTTAAACATCTACTGGGAAATAAGAATAACTGGTTTATTTGCACAATTTCAAGCAAGTGTCTCCTACCTGGCAATGGCTTTTGTTTCATGTACCTTTTTCAATCTGAAATGGTGACCTTCAAAAGTATCTTTTAAGCCTACTTTTTTTTACACAGAACTGCCCTACCCTTTTACCTGCAGGATCTCTTGTATGTACGAGCATAGACAGCAAAAGGCACTGTGGGAAGACATTTTGCACCCTCAACCTGGACTTAAGTCTTAAAGTATTAGCATTCAGGTCAGTAAACTGCTTAAGATACAATCACAAATGAAACTAAAGTGATAAAGAGGCTTCTAATTCTCCCTTCATCCTGTTATATATGCTTATGTAAATATTATGAAGTACAGTAGTTACAGACAATATAAAATTCACTAAGTATTACCCATTAACCCATCACACACCTGAAAAAGACTTCACAGCTGGCATTTCTCTTCATATTTTCCAGCTTGGAATTAACTCATACTGTAGCTTTTCCTCTGTAGATCGCATGCTGACACTGTTCCCCTCACTGCCTTCTCCAGATTATCCATTAACTAAACCTTTCCATTAATCTGTTGTGGGCTATAACAAATCATGTTAAACGGTGAGTCATTTATAAACAGCATTGCTTACAGCAGGAGTGACTCTCCATTTCCATTTTCTTGGTCTTCCATTTTCATGATCACAGGCAAGCCAGACGGAAGTAAAATTCTGACAATCATTACTGTGCACTCCCGCATGGTCTAATTTCAACACTACAGTTAGGTGAGCCCTTGCAAAAGAAGCTACAATTGTGGGACAAGTACGCTCTGTAAATTTCCTTCTCCCCACCAAAAGCTGCAGAAGTATGCCACTTACTGATTTTTCTGCATACTAATTGGCAGACAGGGAGTCAAAATGATTCTTTACTCCACCAAATGCAATGTTGGAGTTCTGGTAAAATCTCACGGTCTGGCTCCGAACAACTGCTCACTGGAGCACTGAGTAATATGAAAGCTTCGCCACCATGGAGTGGAAAATTCCAGTAAACAGGAGAAACATGGAATATCAACAGCAAAACTATTTTCAGAACTGCAGGGTTACATGCAGGACAACATTATTGCCAGTACGGCTCTTCCCATTAATGGATAACAAGGATTGAATTAATCTGCTTTAACCTCCCACACTTTTTGTGGTTCATCACGAAAGTCAAGGAGAATCACTGGTAACCAGATGAATAATGGATTTGCCCACATAGCTGAATGCTCTTCTCTTGTTTGTAACCTATCTAGATTATTTTGCTGCTTAAGTTACATTAAAATTTCAACTGGATGAATTACACACTTAAAGCAGAATACATTCCGTCGTACATATAGGTGAAACCAAACAAATATTTAATCAGAAAACAGGCTATGCAAAGCTTTTGTACGTATAATTCAGAGCATTAAGATAAGATCACTTTATTAGCCATATACAATTTCATGCATTAAGAATTCGTCTTTTCACATACCCCAGCTTGCTCTCCATGAGACACAGACAGGAAGAGAAGCTTGGGGTTGGAGCGCAGGGTCAGCCATTGTACAGTGCCCCTGGAGCAGTTGGGGTTAAGGGCCTTGCTCAGGGGCCCAACAGAGTAGGATTCCTCTGCCGGCAGTGGGATTTGAACCGGCAACCTTCCAGCCACAGGTGCAGACCCTTAGCCACAGAGCCACCGCTCCGCCCAAAAGCTGTGCAATAGAATCGCCTAAATCACAAAGTCATCCCATTTGCAGGTAGACGTGGATCACATATCAAAAGACTCACAAACTACACTCCTGTCCCCTTGAGATTTCTGGAAACTAATACACTAATGTTCAGTACCTTGAACAGGCCCTTGCCCAGATACAGTTACTCACTCTTTCCACTGCCATGAACTAAATGAAAGACCACCAAAGCTACAGTAAACGAACCAGGGAAGCCTTTCTTTAAAGTCCATCGGAAACGCCAAAACAGAAAAGAACATTTGCGTTGCTATGTTTAACTTTCAGGCCTTAGTCATTTGCATTCAGTGGGTGGGAATTTATGAAAGCTTTGTAACTACTTAACACCCTAGAATTTCATCCAGTTCTCCTCAGAAGTAAAAAAGAACATTTATCACACACTACTGAAATCTCATTTTTTCCACAGCTCATGTGTTCTTGTATGTACTGTAGTTGTTTTCTTCTTCGATGTCTCACAGCAATCTGAGTCAAAAGCCATACACTTGTAAAGACTTTAATAACAGGTCTCAGAGAGTTGATTGACTGGAACACCAAGGCAGATGTGCAGACATAAACCAATCTATATTGGAAGACTTTATGCTTTTGATTACTAGCAGAATGCTGACAGTACTGTTACTGTTTTTCCCCTGTAGACCATCAGAAATTCAACGCCCTTCATATCCAAAGAGCCACATAAAAGTGCCTCTTGCGATTTGACTGAAACTGCATCATCGTCGCAAAATTAAATTACAACCCTGAAGACACGGCTCAGCTCAAAATGAACTTGGGGAGGAAGTGACACAGAGATGTGGTCCATCTCAATATATAATGCACAAAACTGCTCAAATCAAATGAATTCAAGTCACTTTTATCACCCTTTTTTGCTTCACAGAGAGGATATACAGTACAGCACTGCAACTACAGCAGTGATTGTGGCCTGATATACTGTAAAAGGCAAAAACACGTTACTGCTAAGCCTATCCTGAAAATTTACGAGATGTGTCAGGTGCCTTTTCTTTCCATTTTTAAACCAAAGCTATCTAAATGAAGAATGTACTGGAAAGCCGTTTGACTTTATAAAAGACTGTGAAGATCTCATGACCCCCACATGTGCTGTGTTAAAGATGCTGTATAGGCACAGGCAATTTGTTGACCAGATTTAGCAAGACTTCTGAAGCCATGCTACTAAGGAGTCCAATTACAGCAACACAGGCCAGGGTGTGAGACAACTATGTGGTACCTACAGTACATGATAACAGAAGAGAAGGTCAAAAGTATTAGTTAATTATACTCACTAAAACACAATGACTGGAATTTTCTTATCTGACTGTTAAAACGCTTCCTGGATTGTTTATGTTTGTGGGTTGCTTTGAACATCAGAATGGAAACTATTTAAAAAGACATATATGGAATTTTTTCATCTGAGGTCAGGAAACTTGCCTCTGTGGAACAGCATCCAATGTACTGTACCATCTAATGAGATGCATATTTTTAGTTGTAATTATTTTCTGGGAAAGCTGAATTGCAGACAAATTTGAACATTAAAAAGGCTTTTATTAAATACTCAGTCTTTTTTTACATATTCTACATGACAATGTATAATTGCGACTTCGTATTTTGTTCTGAACCTCAACAAAGCAGCTACATTATAAAGAGAAAAACAAGAGTTCAACAAATCAAACAGGTAACAAATTATCTCCTCGAATTGTGAGTGAGGATAATAATGTAATAACAAGTAAACGGCATTAAAGGTCATACTGCTAGGGATTAAGAAACCATAAAAGGATGAGAAAGCAGACAATTACGGAATGGCCAGAACTGCGACATTATAAACAATCTCACCTTTAATGCAAAACATTGTATATGCTGTACATAAATGTGCTTCCTTCATGAGCTAGTCATCCTCACTATCTCCCAAAAATGGCACTTATTAAGTTAAGTCTAAGAAATATGTCAACTGGCTGTCAAGCTAAAACTTATTCACAGTTCTGTATGTTCCAAATTTAGTGAACATTCCTTCATCCTCTCAAACAATTGTCATTTGAGGACTCAATAGAGGCCGGTGGAACTGTGGAGACAGACAAGCTATTTTTTAGTTTAGTTCATTCACAAAAAAATACTTTATTAACACATCCTGGGTTGAGTTCTGTAACTTTCAAATAATCACAGTTTAACACAACTGTATGTGTGATGCTTAAATTGTTCAATTTCACTAATAGAGACACCACAAATATTTATCTGCTGCTGTAAGATGCAGAAAAAATTAAAATACTTTAAATTTTGAGAAGTCACTTTGAAAAGACTGTCCTCATGTACTCCTTACACATTAGTCTACATGCATATGATATAAAACTCATGAAAGCTTCTGCTCTGGAATCAGACTCATACGTCAGATAATTACCAATCAACTGTTCCCATGGTAATGCAGTTTATTCAACTAGTTTTTCCTTGAACACAGTAGGGACATCTTGATTTGGGAAACATGGAGAAACCCACCACATTATTAGTATAACTAATCTATTTCAAAATCTGTTCAAAGCAAACACACAACACTTAGAAAAACCTGAGAGGCTAAAAAATATACATAATACAATCTAACCAAAGTAAAAAAACTTGTCCTCTCACACAGCTGCAAGACAGCCTTTGTCCAGTGGCAAAGCCATTACCACAGTGACAATAAAAATGTTCTGCGTAAAACGGAGATAGTTTAACCTTTAATTAACATAATGACTAGTGTGGGAAGGCCTTGGTCACAGTTTAGCTCAAAGCAGGATGAAGTAAGCCTTCTGTGCCTAGCAATTTCCATAAAGGGCAATGAGACTCATGCAACAAACTAGACCAATCACTACACTTCCATGATTTTGTTCATTGTCAGGTCCGCTTCTCATCCTGATTTTGTGCTCGCCGGCAGCCTTTTTTCACCTGCTTGGACGTGCACCTCCGTGAGGCAACAGGTGAGGGAAAGACAGCTGCCAGCAATTTAGGACCAGATCCTAGCCATGAAACGTTCGAAAAACGAACATCAAATCTGATACCCCCACCCCCGCCAGCACACGGTGAACAGCACACCACCATTACAGCCTGAAAAGCTTCATTGTTGATGTAGCAAATTTCGTCTGGCACCAGTAGTAAGCGTTTTATAAGGTGTTCATGTTAATTAGCTATAATCCCCCAAAGCAGAGTGACAAACATATAATACTCCCTCTAAAGATCCATGCAAAAAGTCAGTGCCTAGTGATAATTAACTCTTGTCTTTCAGAACTCCACACCTTGACTGCCTGACACCTTCAAACACATACCCAATGCTTGGGAAATCAGGAACCATTCTAGCTGTGAACTCCTGATTTAAAACGTGGGGCCAGACAAGAGGCCGACATGTCCTCATTGCACTGTCTGTTAAGCAGACAGGCCTTGTGTTCTGTCTTTGCATGGCTAGTGCAAAGATCTTCCATGTGCGTCTGGCATATACTGGCAGAAGCCACCCTCAGAGAAGCCTTATAATGCAGGATGTCATTTTTGAGAGGGAAAAAAAGACTGTTCGTGGTAACTATACGCTGGCGCAGATCTGTTCAACTCCAGAACAGTCAGAATCAAACTATCACAACCTTCCCAAGTCTAAACCAGTTACTGTAGTAGACAAGAACGCCAGTAGACATATGTAAAATGTAGTAGTTCAGGTGGGTAGCTGTGTCAGCATGCGTAGGCTGCAAAGGAACAAGTAATAGGTTTATTCCATGCTGGGGAAAAAAAGAAGAAAGAAAACACAAATGTGTCTACTTGAAGGATTCACTCTTACAGGTTGGGATCTTGGAATGGGCAGAAATCCTGCAAAAGAGAATTGTCTGCTGTCTGCATAGAGGCTAAACACATAAGCATCAGGAGGGCATCGAGCTACTAATCTCATTCATATCTTGCATGTTTTCAACCCAAGAACATGCTCCTTCAAAACGCGCATTGTATAAATGCAGAAATCGTGTGGGTATACGACCCAGCTGAGTCGTTACGTTTATTAATTGGAATCCTTGGCATTTTATAGATTCAAAGATCTAAGCAACTCAATTGCGTTTCCTTGCTGTTCATCGAGCAGAGTAATGTGGGGTTCAAGCCTTTTTCAGGTACATGGTCGTGATCTCCGTTTTAAAACACGACATCGTAATTTTACCCTCACGATTCATGATGAGTGGAGTAAGCTACTTATAAATGTTCGCAGTCCTCACCTTTACCACAATATACAGTACCGTAGGTCGTGCGTTAAACATGAGAGTGGTGGTGCAAAGGTGCAAAGTTTAAAAATAAATAAATCTCACCAAAGTCTCAAAATAGGCTAACCCGAAACTCACCCCCAATGTACCATGTGTCAAAACAGCGGGATTTTTTTTTACCAAGACAGGCAGAAAACGCAGTGTTTTCAGACAAGCCAGCAGCTTGTCTAAAATGTTTCGGTTGTTTTTCGGTAGAAAACCAAACTGCTTGCTCTCGCTTCTCAAGATAACCTTTAAGCGCGTACTGCCACCCTGGCACTTGGCACAACACCAGTCCATAAAAATAAAAACACTTTTATATGACTGTACGTGTACGAAATGTTTAAAACAATCCCATTCAAAGCGGCTCACGACACCCAGCGCCGCGCGTAGTGCAGTAAACATTTGCTACCAGTTCTGTTACATTTTAACAAGTTACACACAGCTCATAGAAAACAATAACCGGACTAACTGAAGAAAAAACAACATACCCTAAACAGCATGGTGCAGGAAGCGGAAGTTATTAAAAGTATACGACAGCCAAGTAGTATTTCTACTTTGATTTATATTTAGAAACTTGCTTGCGTAGCGACGAGCCGTGATTTACCTTAATTGTCTGTTCTCTTTTTCTTGTTTGTTTGTTTTTTTTTTTTAGATTTTACCTGAAACCCCTGCCAATCGAAACTGGAAGCAGTCGGGATTACCTTGTGAATGCGGCTCCCGTTCGTCCATGCAACTTGTTCACTTTTCCACCCGCTCTGGTGTCTCTGGCCAGCTTGTGGGAAGGACTCGCTGACGTGAAAAGATTCTCTAGAGGGGTGAATAAGAGGAACTGTGGAGAACAAGGAAGAGCCCTTTGAAAAGGACGGGGATTGTGTTTCTCCTCTTCTTCTCGTGTGACGTGTCTAATCCCCGAACTAAAGAATAGCGCTTTTCCCCCACATTCCTTGGCATTAAATGAAAAACACCTGGATTTATTGAACTGTATCGTTCTAACTTGCAAACCCATTCACTAAATGTACTGTATTTCACTTTTTCTCATCTTAAAATGGGGCATGTATTTCCATTTCTTCGTGCTTTCAACAGTTGTATTATTATTATTATTATTATTATTATTATTATTATTATTATTATTATTATATGATAATGGACATTTAAGCCTTTTCCATTTGTAATTAGGAAAAAAAATATATGTAATATAACTCAATATTTAACTTGCCGGTTTCTAGAGATTTCTCTATTGCACTTACAGCACAATACAACATATACAGTATAACTCACAAAAAATATTTTAACTAAATCGTACCATTAACATTCGTATAATACGAATGTAATGTTTTAAATACACTATTCTCGTAATTCCTATTCATGATAAGTATTTCAATTATATATTTTAAATCCACAATGAAAAAACTTTTTGGGACAATCAGACTTCATTTTCACTGTTGTCACACCTTAAGTATATTCAGGGAACCGTTTTTGGGGGCAATATTTACAGTACAACTGTTGCATACAATAACTATGCAGAAAACGTGCACATTAACGATTAACATCTTAAAAAAACATTTTGAGCATAAATGTAGATCTTAGTGGCGCAGTGATTGGTATTGCTCGGGTCCAATTTCTGGTATCAGCGTGGAGTTTGTATGAGCTCTTCGTGTATGCATGGGTTATCTCCGGGTGCCACGGTTTCCTCCCACAATCCAAAAATATATTGCTAGGTTAATTAGCATCTAGAAAACTGGCCCTGGGGTGAGTGTGTGCGTGTTTGTGTGCGCCCTGTGATGGACTGGCTGGAGTCCCGTCTTGCACCCATTGCTGGTCGAGATAGGCTCTGGCTCTTCAGCGGCCCTGAACTGGAAAAAGCGATTAGGAAAACTGGATGCAAATATTTTCAGGTGTCAAATGAAGTCCATGCTCAGAAACAATTATATTTGTTGACGTTGAAAATCTCTGTATTTCACATTGGGTGATTTTTCCTACATTAACTAGCACATTAATCATTTCCTGCCTTGTTGGTGTTCAACCCTTGCTCATGTGCACCAGTTCGTCATACCTGGCAGAGAACCACTGGGAACAATTTACAGCAATTAAATAAACAGCACTAAATTCAACTATTCAACACAGAAAAGCCATTTTCTACATTTTAAATCTTCATCACCACTGTGTAGACTAAGCCATAGTTAAAACATCGGAAAGAGAATTCCCCCCCGAGTAAATCATAAAAAAGGGAAGTGATCATTGTAATATTTGCTGAACAAGTCCGAAGAAAAGTAATGTGCATTACGAGCAATTCCTTGCAATATTACAGCTTTTTAGCAATGCTTTATTTTTAGAATAACTCAGAGCGATTGCTGCTATCTCTATGACATTCACTGCAAAGTTCTTCTTCATTTTTGCAGATATCAAATTTCCTGGCTCTTGCATATTTCTGTTTCACCGGCAGTTGACATCAGCGTTTCGAGCATTGCTTCATAAGTAAATTGTATCATATCTCTCCGTTAAATGAGAATGGATTTACCATTTACAAAACTATTTATCTCGGTTAAGAGGTCTGAAAGCTGCTGGAAGATAAGATGTGTCATGTCTGACCTTTCAGTCTCACAAGGTGGAAGAGGATTAAAAGCTTTAATTTGGTTGCATTTTATTTTCATTTAATACATTAGGTCCTATGAACACAATCAAGATATTTAAAAGAAGTGTTGTCTCCCTTCAGAAACATAATTTAGGCGTTAGAAAAACAGGCATCTGTAAAAAAAAAAGTTTAGTACAATTGTAGCACATCTAAAAATGCATGCGGTGTAGGTAAAAATTATGTTATCACCTGAGTATACCTAAACTCTTCATTACAAGGATAACTTAATAAAATATTGGTGAACATTACTGTTATCTCCCATTCAGCCACATGTGTAGCATTTTCACAGTTTTGTCTCTTTACCCTACAGCAGTTCAGTGGCTTTAAGGTCAGTAGGTCAGGAGATCAATGAGATCAGTGCATCCATTTTAGAACTCCTTCATTTTTTTCTTGTCTAATGAATGCTGCATTTGCAAACACAACCTTGTCGATAAAGATCACCAACATAATGCTTTCTTCAGGGCTTTAAATGATGCTGGAGAGTAGAATGATATTATGCTTTGACTGTATCTCCTATTCGTATACCAGAACACAAATAGCAAGTCTTCTCTTTGAGCCTCAGAGCTAAATTTCTGTTTTGCTGTTCCCTTGTAGAACCTTAAAGAAAGTAAAGAGAGTTCAATTCATCGTACCTTTTCAAAACCCAGATAGGAAATATGTCTGACATCAGGGGTTTCACACTATAATGATGTTTTAAAGACTAAAATGGAAGCAACTAAACATATCTCTAAAGCTCATGGATCCACTCCTTTTCATGTCTATTACCTTTACAGTTAATACTGCTTTAAGGATGCTATCATTATAAGGTGCTCCTTGATCATTCAGATGTATTTTTATGAGATTAGTAATGAGCTGAAGGTGATGATTTGTCGGTGTGTTTCAGAGATCTATGGATTTCCTTGGATTACTATGGATTTCAAAATCTGAATTTAATGGATTTACACTAGGTGCATGAATTCAATCCCACCAAAACCATTAATGACAGTGAATAATCTGTTGAAATCTCTTCACTGGGCATGAAATGAATGGATAGACATTATATGTAGTGCCGTTGTTTTATTATATCTGACAGTTTTTACCAAATTTGTAGAATTCATTGTACATTGTGTAGAACATACTTTGCACATTATTGAAAACTTATTTATAATGGAAGTATATTTCAGAACTTGTTAAGAATAATTTTTCCTTACAATGAAAGAGAAATGAGAGAAAGACATGAATCCAAACATCAGATTTTCTGACAGCCAGCATCCATGCCAGTGCTTTACTATCACTATCAGTGTTGCACATGAGGACTGCGCAGTCGCCAGAGAATTTACCAGAGAAACACTAAACTGTTGAACATAATCATCATAGTAATGCTGTACACTATTGAACATGACCATTCATTTCAGAGGAACAGTGTACCCTGTTGGACATGATCACTGGAGAATGACTGTATATTGTTGGAAACAACTACTATGAGAACAGTGTACTCTATTGGCCATGATCACCAGAGAAACGGTGTAGTGTTGGACATACTGTAATAACCAGGGGAACAATGTACTCTATTGGACGTGATCACTGAAGTATCATTGTACTCTGGTGGACATGAGCATTGTACAGTTAGAAAAGGTTACTAGAGGAATGCTGTAAGCTGTTGAACACAGTCATTACAGGAATGCGGGATACTGTTGATCTTGACTGTTAATTTCTAAGGAATGATGTACTCTGTTACATGTTACACGTGATCACCAATAGAACCAGTGGAATATTGGAAGAGGAAGATTGTACACAGTTAGACGCGATCACCAGAGAAACTGTGCTTTACTGGACATGATCACCTGATGGACACTATACTCTTGGGGATCAGTTTACGGGGAAAACCGTACTTTGTCACACATTTGTCACCCATGAAATGCTGTGCTCTCCTAGATGTGATCACCAGAAAATAACATCTTATGGCAATCAACAGCAGTGGAGAAAGGTACACACAGGTTGATAAGATTCTTCTCATGTGTCCTCCACATTAAATCAGAGTGCCTACAATTCAATCAGTGTGTCTTCAATTAACTTAAAATGTCTCAAATCCAAAATGATGCATTTCAGTTTTTCTGTTTCAAACAGAATATGACTGCCACATTACGAAGCTTACAAGTGTCCCAGATAATGATGGAAACAGGAAAATGTTTTTTTTTAATGTACTACACAGGACATTTTATATACATATGCAATACAGCTTATATACATATTCATGTCAAGAATTATTGACTGAAAGCCCATTGAACCCTATTAACCACCTGCGAACAAAATATTTCCTCGTGTTTTTTATGAGAACTGTAATGTGTTGACAGACATTGTCACCTGTAAATTTTGTACAGGTACATATTTATCTGTGACACAGAGGAAAAAAAGCAGCCTGACCACAACCCCTCTACAGTGCTACAGGATGAACGTGACAGGAAAGCAGGAAAGAAAGTTTTACCAATGTGAGAAGTTTCTGAGAAATTATGACTGTGCGAATGAAAACGCACAGTAATACAAAGCTGAAATTCAGTCACAGAAGGGATTGTCTGTGTGGGTGTCCTAGCACACAAGCAAACAAAGGAAGCTACTTAAATGACAACAGTGAGCAGCAAAACAGGATTTATACTACTGGTATTTCTTCTTTATATTTTTTTTCTGCAATTTAAAAGTATATGATGGTTAATCCAGTCTTTGTGTGTGAGTCAGTAAAATTAACCGGGTAATGTTTTGACAATGCATGTATATGTGTGTGTATAGTGCATATATATGTGGCCCTTATATCCTTCCGCTTTTTAAATCTAATCTATTTTACACATACATCAGTCATTTCTGACTAAGTGAGATCAAATACTGACACCCAACATTCAGCAAACTCCTACACACATTTGAACATCACCAGCTTGTGCTTGCTTTCAGAAGGAAGCGTGAGAAACTGAAACTCCAGCAAATATATTAAAAAAAATTGTTTCATTCTAAGGCCCTCTGCTGTATCATAATCATTTAGCTTTACCTCAGATGCACAGTTACTGCAGTTTATGCTTCTACTGTGTACAGAGGTACTACCTATAACCTGTATTTGTAAACGCAGTATCTACACTATATATGTGCTATACTAATTATACAGTATATACTGTACACCACACGTCTTGAATGACTGTCATAAGAGTTATGTCAGTGGCTTCTGAATAACAATTGGAAAGCTCCTGGGGATTTATTGATCTTGACTGTTTCTAGTAGCCCTCTGCATCTTCTGTGCTAATACTATTACAGAACTTTGTATACTGTACCTCTCCTTCCGAGGTATGGTGTTGACATATTTTTACTTTGTGAACACCTGAGTGAAGCACTGCTTTCATATACATGTATGAGTCATCAGCTTTTCTCCGGTCTGTTCTGTCACACTGGAAGGCTACAAAGCACAACCTTGGGGCTTTAAATCAGGAGGCTAGTCTTTTCATATGGTGGGTTTGTGTAGATGCAGACGTTTAAAAAGAGTGTCGAGCCAAAACACACTGCACTAATGCACTGAATGGGATAGGTCAGACTTAAGTCTGTCACAGACAGTCACTGAGTATGCTGTTTAAGAGCCAAAGAGTGGAACAAGACTCAACAGTGTAAAGTCAGATGGCTATGGTAATGTTCAAAGCCCCTGTGCCAGGGGATCACACTTCAGCTTGTATGCTCATGATTGTAGTAGGATATCAGGCTGACCGGGCTACTATTATGTCAGTGAGCCTTTCAGATGAGATAACTTTTGAATAGCAGTTTGGTACACATGATCCGATATACAGTAGGTAAAAGCAAGTGCATGTCAGGAATGAGAACAATGATTATGCATGGCTCCTCACACTACACAAGGGTAAACCAGGTGTCAGCGAGTTTGGCAGCGCTAGAAAAGAAGCTCAGGGTTTGAGTACTTGGCCTGCTTTTGACAGTGAACTATTTGCTCTATATGAGCTTGTGTTCCTTACATGACTTATACATGAAGAGGAAATTTCCCCCATTTATTCAAGCAAGGAAGGGGGATTCCAAAAAGGAAGGGAATTAAGCAAAAAAGGAACGTTTTGTTTCAGGTATGTAATCTATGTACATGTTAAAGAAAGTGTGACTGTGACCACTTCTTAAAATCCATATACCTGTACCAGCAGCTATATCACCCTGCAACTCACAACAGGCAACCCACTGAAGCTAAGCAGGTGTGAGCCTGGTCAGTACCTGGATGGGAGACCTCCTGGGAAAAACTAAGGTTGCTGCTGGTGGAGGTGTTAGTGGAGCCAGCAGGGGGCACTCACCCTGCGGTCTGGGTGGGTCCTAATGCTCCAGTATAGTGACAGGGACACTATACTGTAAACAGGTGCCGTCCTTCGGATGAGATGTAAAACTGAGGTCCTGAATCTCCGTGGTCATCCTAGGGTGTTTCCCGGTATCCTTGCCAAATTTCCCATTGGCCCTTACCAATCATGGCCTCCTAATAATCCCCATCTATGAACTGGCTTCATCACTCTGCTCTCCTCCCCACTGATAGCTGATGTGTGGTGAGCTTTTCAGGTGGATGCTGCACACTGGTGGTGGTGGAGGGGAGTCCCCATTACCTGTAAACCGCTTTGAGTGGAGTGTCCAGGAAAGCACTATATAAGTGTAAGCAATTATACCTAAATGTATCTATACTATATGCTCAAAATCAATTAACATTTTTTAATCAAGTCCAGTATCCAACAGAATACTATGCCTCCCCATAACCTAAACATAATAGAAAAAGTAATTTTCATGAATAAGTACTGTATTATAACTGGGATTTAACTATGTTAAATCAGTTAAACTATGTGTGGTGGACAGTATAAGGACTGCGGGTTGTGGTCCCATTGTGTCATATTACACCCAATCCAGGATATAATCCATTTTGCCACAACCTTTAGCAGAAGCAGCTTTCTGATAATGAATGGATAGACAACTTGTGACACAATATAATTAGAAATATGTCATGGTAATGTACAGTACTCTGAAGCCTTTCCACCATCTTCCAGCCATTTTAAAAAACAACAACAACAACAACAGCTGTCAATCTATGTCATTTCTTTGCAGTCCAGAGAGACAGAAGAGATTTTTTTTCTGAATCGCTTTCCACAATTTGAAAACAGAAAGGAGTTGAGTACTTAATGTCATAGAGCCCAAAAATAATCATATCATTTGCCCATTTTCAGTCTGGATTTCCTCAGTAAATAACTAACATGAACTTCTCCTTCTGTATTCCGCTGAAACGGATTTGTTTAAGTGTTTAAGTGCCTTAAGCCTCTGTCCCTAAACCCTGTTGTGGGACAGTGATTTGGATATCATTTTGCTAGTCAGTGGGCCAAATAGATTAACTGACAGCAACAGTACTTTGTGTTTATCAGTCACTGTAATGCTTTCTGTTTTATCATTGTATTATATTGCAGGTATTGTATTGTATTATTGTAATCGGTTTTGCCCAATTGCTTTTAGCTTAAAATGTAATGTACTATAGGTCTTACAGAGAAATAAAATACATTATGCATTTGGTTCTTTGGTTTCTCACAAGTGGCACCAAGTCTTTCAAACTGTACTTCCTCTGATTTGATCTTCACCTGTACTCTTTGCTGTTGTTTTGGATTACAAGTGTCTGTCACATATGAGCAGACAGGATACAGCATTGCATGCCATTCACATTTTAAAAGAATTACATGGTAAAGATTTTAAATGCTTACTATAGAAAAGATTCAGGTAATAATGCATTTTTTTACATTAACATAAAGTAGTTCATAAATAGATATTACTATAACCATTTCAATCCTTTCAGTGCAAACGCACTGTAAGCTGACATGGCTAACTTACCAGAGCCCTACAGAATTCGTGGACAGAGGTGCTTCAGATCCATTTCTTCTGCATCATGTGTTAGATGATGATGGTGATGGGTAAGCCTGTACTATCTGTGTTTACTCACAGCAGAGCAATGCAGCGATCTGTGGCAGACATGGAAGAATGTCACTGCTTCACTATAGTTCTAACTACAACAAAATCAATTGCTTATTTAAAACCAACAAGTTGATTTTGCTACACAACCTAGTAGGGTAAACTGCAGGGAATTAAGATTCAACACATATGAAAACAGCTGTATGTTTATATGAGCTTTTGTTAAACTGAATTTTAGAAGGATTTTAACATTATACTCTGATGACCGTAATTCTTCTACTTCTGTTATTAAAAATGGGCACATTTTTGTTATTAAATTAACTGAAACACATAAATGCAATTTGAAAGTACCTAGACATTTTAAGAAGTTAATAGTGGCCAATTAATTAGTCTCAGTTTCCTTTCAATTATAAAATCTTTATTTTTCTAGGACCATAATATTTGATACAATGACTTACATGTACTTTTTATAAATTTGAGGAATAAAACCTAAATTGCCACATATACCACATAAACTAGTTTTAAATTCTGTTACACATTAAGCATGATAAGCTTAAAAATTAAAAGTGCAGCCCTGAAAGAAAAGGAAAATTACAGAAGTCACAGGTTTGCTGAACTTTAACTGACCCAGCATCTTCTGTATATGGTAGTAACACTGTCCCCTGGTGGAGAGGGGAAGGATGACAATAATTTGGGATTAAAGTAACCTGAAGAATTGATAATAGCTGTGACAATACCAGAAACCCTCTCTGTGCAGCACCACAGCTACACCTTCAGACAAAGATCCGTTTTGTTTCATCTTTGACTCCTGACTGTTCAAATTAAAGTGCAGAAACAGAGGAAAAAGTCTTTATACTGGAATTTATCCAGTGCACTTTCTAATTAAAAGGCAAGTGAAAAACCTCAGCATAAACAAACATTACTGTTGAACGTATAAACTACCTTGCTCTGAACACATAAACCCACGATGGATGTGACACACTGGGGGATTTGTGGAATACTTCACCTTCACAGAAACTACTGATATAATAGCTTCATAACACTATGCAGTACTATGTCAGGCTTTGCATCTGGAAATAATCTGGATTCTTCTGTTGAAACACCAGGACCCTGCCTTAGAATGTGAATTCTTCCCAGTTTCACCGTTTAGAGGTTAACGTCAAGGTAGAGGACACTCTGAAGATCTGTGGCAGCATGTTGCTCAGCTGGTAAAACATTTCCTCAGAGATGCTCTGTTAACAGAGAAAATTAAAGAGTGCAAAGATCACTTTCATGAAAAGGTCAGTATCTGGTATTCTGATGTAAAAGATAGCAAATGTCTGGCATTTCAGCACAATCAAAACCGATGATCCACTATCTTCACATACAGCAGCTACAGAATGTTTCAAGAAACTTTTTAATCAGAACATCGCTTCAAAAGGACTACTTTTTCCTTTGTAGTTTTATATAAGGATATTTTTGGGAGCTTGGCTTAAGATGACAATACAAAAAAAATGCAATGAAATGTGACAATAATATACATTTTAAATTGTACACTTTTCATTACAAGAAAATGTTAGCAAATGGAAAAATCTATATCTGGATTGAGTTATTCATGAATTCATGCATAAAACACCAAAGGAACAGCATACTGTGGGTACAGTCATAACGTACTGTTTTGCAGTGAACCTAGAAAAGAGCCCATTTACCATGACTATAACTGGTGAGCCACAGCCAATCACAAGTTAAAACTTAAGATAATTGTTCTTCTTATTAACACAGTATATATGAGATTAATTTATATACTGTATATATATGGTGCTGGGGTAACACATGAAACAATCGTGCTTTGCAGTTTCTATTTCCAACGCTGTCAGAAAGCAAAGCTACAGTCACCCAATGCTGGTAAGGACTCTTACTGGCCTTGGCCCTGAACGCATCACCATGCTAAATCATACTTTGCAGACGCCTGCTCTAAATACTCCTGAAACAGCTCCAGTCAAATGTGATTTAAAGCCCCACAATCCCAGTATGATGCTGTGAAGTCATGCTCAAAATTTCATAGTCAATCTATTATTCACATTTAATGACTAATCATAAATAAATAAAACTACACTTAAGAAACACCCACAGTACACTAAAACACAAAAACACCACTGAGATTAGTTATTAATAAAGCATTCTAATCATAATATGTGGGCTGTGGATGTTATCATCTATGTTGCTTTTTTCTTACATACCTCTAGATTGATATGGGTACTTGTATGTTATTGCACACCACTGAATAGCAGTTTTTAAATTTCTCTAATAATGTGAGTAACATTTGCTTGTTGCAACGTGCTCAAAGTACTTTCAGCATTGGAAGTAGGACTATTTTCATGGTTTCAAATGTATATTGAGAATGTAAATAAGAACTGAAAATATATTTGAATTTCTTTAGAAATGCTCTTTTTTCTCAGAAATAAAACATCATGACTTCCCTCTGAACTCCAATAGCCCTCCCTTTTTTTGGTTCATAATGCCCTAATACTGTATTTCTCAAAGAGTACAAGGGCTTCTGGTTCCTATTACAGGAATCTATTCACAGCCTGTTGTTGTCCTGCAAATTCAGGAACAGCTGGTAGGAAACTCAAATGCAAATGTATACAAAACTCCCAGGGGTGGATTTTGGGAAATGTTAGTATAAATCTAACTTCTCCCGAATAACTGTTGACCTTGCTTTTAATGTGTAGCAGTTTTACTGTTTAAAGTCTGTGGGTTGTGTTTATTAAAAAATGTTTCACTTAAAAAAGGATGATAAAATTATGAGTGGCATTTAACATGTTAAATGTTAGATTACACCAATAGTCACATACTCCAGTTAATCATTGTAAAAAATGTGATTTGTGGATGCACACACTGGACACATCTTACAAAGCTTACACAATCTCACAAACCTGAATTTTATCCAAAATGAATTCCAATTAACCTGAATTTTAATTTGAGTGGAAAGAGCTATTTAAATACAATTTATGATGAGAATGATCAGCACCAAACAGAGACTGAGAAGCACTATAAAATTAAAAGCCTAACCTGAAATACAGGTTAAATTGTATTTTGTCCATAAAGCTTGCTCATGTCATTGAACATCAAATGTTTAAGTTTACAGTTAGGAGAATACTTTTTGTATTCTTGTAAGAGTATGGATAAAAAACATCTAAATGTTACTGTTACTGTTCAGCAATTAAAACATCAAAAATCACACTTGAAAACTGATTTTTATAGTCAAAAAACACTATAAAAATGCAAATTAAAACCTGAAGAAGGCTTCACGGACGAAACACTGTGTGTTTTCTTCTCTTTTCAGCATGGAATAAACCTATTACTTGTTCCTTTGCAGCCTACGCATGCTGACACAGCTACCCATCTGAACTATTAAAACCTACATTTAATTCAGTGTAAGTTATTATTAAAATTGTTACAGTTTAAACTATGAAGGCTTTCATTTTAATCCAACTACCTGGATCAGAATACGATCCCATTAAGCATCAATGCATAGCAGTATTTTGCGAAAAACAATATACTCATTAAAGACAAAAGTCAGAATGACATTCCCCTTGCATGCCAGAAAGGCAGTAAAAAATGTGACAATGTGCAAAATATGTACTATCCATTCTGACTGGTATATACTGTAACTTTCAGACTTGCACTGTTATAGTATTACAGCTTCTTCATTGTAAAATGTGTTACATTTGATCAAACGGCATACCTGAGGAACAAGAAACTGCACAGTCCGTGAGATTCCTCCATCCCATGATGCCATCTCCATCATAAAGCCTGAAATGGCAAATGTACATCATGATAAAATTTGCTTATTTTTCTCATGAGTTCAGTCCAATCAATACTCTAATCATAACACATCTCCCTGTAACACTAAACTTTCAATACATCTCTGAATAAGGACATTTGTTTCAAAAAAGTAAATGAAAAACACATCCTTAATCAGCTCTTGAGTCAGTTTACAACCCCAGTGTGATGCTTTCTTGTTCATAAAAACAAGTGTAAACCCAGCAAGGAAAATTATTTAATGACTATACCTGAAAGTATCTGTGCATGGTTTTCTATAAGACATGAAACCCCCCAGCCATATTTTTCTTACAATATTAAACAAAGTCTTAGCTTAGAGTCCAATTTGTAGACACCTGTATTCATGTTACTTGCAGATAAAACAAATTTAAATTTAAACTGTAATTTTATGGCAAATACTCTGAACAAAATACTCATGACTTGAAAATCATGTTGTACCATTTTGTCCAGGACACTTAATTCCACAGAATACTGAAAGACAAGTTGAAAGGTCGAGAAGGGTAATTCTAGCGTTTAAGCATTTGGTTTATGGCGGTTTTGCAGATTTAAGCAAAAAAAGAAGATAAACCTGTCACAAGTTAGATGTCACAGAAAATCTCATTATAAAAACATTTACCTCATGATGACATGACACGATTACCTGATGGTTAAGCTAAGCATTGCATTCTGTTAACAAGATGAAACACAAGAGAAAGCACATTCTGTCCTCAGAACGCAGCCAATGCAAATTCATGTGATACTCACCTTTCACACATTTGAATACTAACTCTGCACGTTTGAGGCACCAAGGTATGGTCATCTCCTGTGAGGGGAAATGACACACATCAAAGAAAGTGCCATTAACTAGCATGACAAGTGAAAACCTCTTCCTCTGTTTATTTTCTCCTTGCATCACATCCTCTAACAATGAGTAATACTGTACTGTAACAGCTGTGTATATGTTAGTTTGAAAGCAATAATAATAAATGAAAACACTGCCGGAAGACACCACCTACTTTCATCATTTATCTGCCCACTTGGACTTAAGACATGTCTGTCGTGATAATGAAGAACAGGGATCCGTGTGGTTTTAGACTGGTAATAATGGGTTTTGGCCAAAAGAAATCTGAAACTCAGCTGACTTAAAATATCGTTCCACCATCAACTCTTAAACACAACATCCGCAAACTAAGAATGAAACCAAGCTTAAAATAATTTTTGGCAAAAAAAAAAGACAAGCGGTAGAGACCTCTCTTCCTTCTCTGGAGAACCCTTTAGTTCAGACAGGGGGAAAAATCTAAGTGCCCAGACTGTATGTGAAACTGTTATTAATGCATGTACACAGTCTGAATCATGACCCACCTCCTAGTACTGAAAAAAAGCTTGCATGTCCAACAATCATAATTTTCAATATCAGCAGCCAATCTACTTGGTTCTGCTTTTGTCTTGGTACATTTCTTGTTGTCTCTCATCTCCATATGATATAAAAGATATGCATGATAAATAGAGATCAGAGAAATGCAAGAGTGATATAAGGACTATAATGTGAGATTGCATGTGTGGGTTCGAAATCGATTTCTACCTTAGAAGAACAAAACAGCATTTATGGGAAAACTTTTAATAAGAGAAGTACAATGAATGTCCGCAGTAGCACATCTAGATGAAAAAATCTTTAGATCTTTCTTGAAACATAACACAGACACACCAGGTCAGGGAGCATCTACATTTGAGAACAGTGGGCATTTGTTTATAGAAACAGTCAAGGGAATTCAGGAAGAAATGCAAAAATGTAGACCCTGTGAAAGGGACAATTCAAACATTCAAGCAGGTTCTCAAAAAGACCCCTGGACCACCAAGTTCCTAATAGCAAAATGAACTAGACATGGCTGAACCTACCGTATCTCGCCGTATCTCGCCTATATTCAGAATGTCATGTATAGCTGTCATTAGATAAAAGCCATATGCTTTCATTGTCTTCATTTAGTTATTGGACTACCATTTTAATACAAACAGACACACATCTTAGAATTATAGCTGTTCTTTAAATGCATATTTTATACCAACTTCTTCAATTGGGTTTGGTGAAGAAATCTCGGTAATGTACTTTGCACAAACATACAGCGACAAAACTACCCACCTGAAACTTAAACCCCTGACCACACAGTTAGTCCCAATTCCAAGGCACGACTCCACACTTCTGTCACCTTCTGTGGTAATATAGCACTAGAGCTGTTAAGTGCTAAAATCTTCCAGAGTGAAAAACTGTAAGTCAATTTAACCACAGAGCAGAAATATACTGTGAGCACTTGAGCCCACAGGAGCACGTAGCTACGCCGAGTGTTAGACTTCAATGTTGATAAATACTAACACTTAAAGGCCATCAGGCAAGCGAACAATGGGCATAAAGAAAGTTTTAGCAATATGAGCTTCCTCTACAAAAGTATATGTACATTAATACTTTCTTAAATATCTAAAGAACTAATTGTGACTATTTTGTAACAGGGCAAAATAAATAATAGGATTAGCAATAGGAGTGCACTCTGTTGCCTTCATAATCAGTTTATGATCCTTTTAATGTTTTGTTTATGTTTTAATTTTTTCAAAGAAATGCAGTGATACCATGAATTTTTTTCCAGTTTAATTTGTAACATGTTGCTGCTACACTTTTAAGATTGGTATTTAATTATGTGAATAAAGTATTTTGAATTTCATTAAATTGTTACTTAGATGTGTCCCAGCAAATCCTGGCTAAGCAGATGGCAGCGTAATCTATGAACAGGCTTTCAGGACATACCTTCGAGGTTTGTATCACAGAATATATGTCTGTGTATCATGAATACCATCAGCTAAAGCCTTCAGTTTATCAAACCGTCCACGATTGGTTAGCATACCACTATACTCATTTACCCCACATCCCAGTTGGAAAGGTCAATAAAAATTAAAAAAAAGAAGTTTGTGACTTCCAAGTAGGTGTGGTGTTTGATATCCTCCATAAGGAAATGCTTTTGCTCTCCACAGCACACACTGCATTTCAGCCGGTATTGTGTAACCGAAACAACGTAGATTGAGACAAGGCGATAAAATTAGAAGCATCAGATGTACAGAAAACACATTCATGTGGAGAATCTACCGCAAGGGAAAGAGTTCCTGTCAGCTGGCCAGTTAACCATTGTTTATTTGTAGGTGGCACCAGGCTCAATGTATTTTTTTGTGGAATCAAAGGTCAGATGCATTAATGGTTTCTTTGTCTTTTGATTTGTTTTTTCTTCAGCAAAGTAATTGAGGTCGCAGGTTCAAGAGCTTTAAACTCATGTTGTGAAATCTTACAGGCAACGTAACGGTGGCGTATGTCAGCCACATAACATGTAGGTGACTATTTAATAGGATGATACTCTCTTACCCTAAACAATTCCAAACGATTTTCTTTTTTTGTTGTTGTTTTATCTTCAGGTATAAAGAACACGAAAACCTGAAGACCTGTATCGTTAAATTGAATTTTTTTTTCTTTTTCCAGAACACAAGCCAAGGAAAAACGTTAACTATAACAGAGCCCCCCCAGTTACCCGATGGTGGTCCATCTCTTGCGTGCCCTATGCCTTTATGATCTTTAGGACCAGTGACAGTGGCAACTACCTTGTTCCATTCGATACTGTTTGACCAGTCTCATTCTTTTACTTGCTTCTTTTTACTAACAAGCTACCAAGGCAACAACCAAGGCTGCTACAGCTTCGTAAACCGTGAAATTTTATGTCTCTTAAAGACATTAAGCACACAACTACAGACTAGTCTCTGAGTCCTTAAATAGGGAACACGCTTCCCAGCAAGTGAAGCCAGTCCCCCAAGAACTCTGTAAGAGCCCAGTAAATTCCTTTTTTATTTAGTTGTGACACTGCAGACCTGGCAGCTCTGTTACAGCATCCAAGCGCAAAATTTTAAAATTTTGTAACAACTTTTCCACAGTTGATAAAGACCAATAAATGAAACCTCACAAACGTGTGCTTTAGAATTTTCACCTCCATCTTACAAGGGGGAAAACATCATAATCACTCTATTTAACAATTTACAGAACTCATTTGTTTCATCCTACAGGCTCCAGCAGATTTAATCAATATTAATTCTCAGAATTTGACATCTTCACTATTAAATGTTAATCTTCCTATTCAGTGCAGCTCTTCTCAGTACTGTAATTTGATAATAGTTTCATGCAGCTGATATCTGAATCCCCACAGTTTCTAATGAGTTTCTCATTATTCAATTTCTCATTTCTCATTATTAAATCCGATAAATTTATTTTTAAGGTTACAACATGAATCTTAAAAGTGAAATACCATGTCTTTCTTTTGTGATATATTTTACCTTTGGAAAGTCCCTTTGCCATGTATTTAAAGGTTAATTGTAAATTTTCATTTCAGCTGTAACGAAAGCAGAAGAATGCAGCATATTTGGATTTCCAGTTAACTAAAATGCCATCAGAAGGTAGTTTGTCTGCTTTTGCTCACCTCAGACATGTCATGCACAAGAAGCAGAGGAATGGTAATCGTCGTGATGTCATGTGTGCAGCAGACTTTGAGTATGTTTCTGAGGCCCATTATAGCAGGGTCCCGTGCTGTGATATTCCCAGACCTCACGTTGTCATCAACGCAGAGATGGAAAACAATATGTACTTCAGAGAGGTTAGAGTGGCGGGAGATGTAAAATTCACCTAACAAGAAAAAGATGCAGTGATATAAATGAAATAAAAGATCATTTCAGATAACAAGTGTGAGGATAATTATACGAGCAGATACACAAGCCCACATTCAAATAATTAGGTCTCTGGGGTCTCCTTGCAAAATGTAGAACAGACATTTAATTAGACTTACATTAGTTATTTGTGAAATTCAGTATAATTTTTTTTTATGTATTGAGGCACTTTTTAATTATTTTTTTTTACTTCAAACCACATATAAGAAATGTTTGTAATATTTCGATATACATGGAAGACACAACTATTACAGCATTATCCATCACATAGGATTCACATATTGATATATGTGGTCCATTGCTGTCAGCAAGGGAAGGTCTATCTGTCCCAGTTCTATAGACCTTATTGTATTGTTTCTGTAAAGCAACACAATTGCAGTAATAGAGTTCAGCACCATGGACAGCTCTGAATAATCTGCAAGAGGTATCCAAGTTAATTAGTTTAGCTCATAACACACGTCTGGCAGCTCCTATAGCCTCAGGCAAGTCCCCCTTTGAATTACATATCCAGAAAGGTACAGTATCCCTGTCATATCTTAGATAGTGTCTTTAAAATGCTATTATGGAGTTTTTGGCTGCTGGAGCAACCTGTTGGCTTATATTAGATGAACTTACAAAATTGTGAATTTAATTTTTTTTTATAAAAAAGATTGACGCATGATCACTTGGGGCCTCAACTGTCCTCTCCTGAACATAGCACAGAACCTTTCTGCTTGCAGTGTCACAGGAAGTGGCTTTAGCACATTTGAAAAGACAAGCATCTGTTTTCTCAGACAGGTGCTGGGGCTGTTCCAGTGATAACTAGCTGAAGAAATCTGATTATTCCAAATTGATCTCTACAAAATGTTAAACAAATGGGGGAAAAGGTGCTTTCCAACCTGGAAGAATATTTGAAGGATTTCTTTCAAGATTTTTGGACTTATCTTCACAGGTTCCATTTCTGGAGAGATCTTAAAGGAAAAGAAAGGTAAACATGACGTCAGTTTTCACATACAAACTTTTCACATACAAAATGGCAAAAAATGTAATAAGCATATGTCAAAATGCAGTACAAAATAAAGATATTCAATTATGCTGTTGCCTGCTGAAAAACAAAGGAGAAGAACTCATTTGAATATTTAAATAACATTCTCATTTCTGAATATCACAAGTTTCCCTAATGACATACAATACACAAATCTAACCAGGGAATGGAAATGTGTAATATTTTTTAAAAACATAAGTGTATATTCTGACTTTTAACTAATAAAGAAGCATGCACCTAAAATCTCAAGATAATGGTTTAGTAACTGACAAAACATGGTGCTTCTTATAGAACTTGAGGCATATTACACGACCCAAATGTAAAAAAATACTACATAGTTTAAAAAATGAATTCAAAATTAAAAATCAAATGAATCAAAATAACGTGTATTAACAGTCACAACGAAACCCCATATAAGAGAAAAGTTTCTTATACAGGGTTTTGAGCACATCCCAACACAAAACACAAAAAAAGTCATTTAGTTCAAATTGTGTAATAAGTCATAAGAATTATGTAGCGGTTTTCAGAGCCTACGAGCAATGAAACAGAAAAGCCTCATCAATCCTGACCACTTCCAAATTTCTCTTTTCAACAAAGCTGACATCACTCTTCTTTTATTGCTTGATAAATAAATACTATGGTGTGTGGTTGACTGTTTATTCTCACTTTAAATCCTGGAAGTAACTCACTGACCTCCACAATGAATCACATAATCACATGACTTACCTGCATAGTACGAACATTAAAATGAATGTAGCATTACGATAGCCTAAACTATCACAATTAAATTGTTCATGATATTCCAACATGCCTATTCAACTTTTTGAAAATCATATCAAATCTTTATGATCATGAAAGAGCAACATGGTAGACAATTTCAAAAAGTAGAATTATGTTTTTTTTTCTAATATGTTCTAATACTTTAAGATGCTTTAAGATGTTGTAGGTTTTTATATTTTAATATATGTCGCATTGCATAAAATACATACATAAGAATAAGAACAGTTTTTTAATAGGCTACACAGATCCTTTCATTAATGTGGAGAAAAAAACACTGTATAATTCAACAATGAAGAATGCGATTCATAATCTGTAATGTAATACAATTGTTAGCTTTGTATGTGGACCTTCACCATTAAATCTACCAGAATATGTCAATACCATTTCATCAATAAAGATGCATATAAAACGGTCCAGATTTTATTATTAGCAGTAGTAGTGATCATCATCATTATCTGAAATTTTTCTAGACACTCCACTCAAAGTGTATTAAAGATCATGAGGATCTCCCCTCAACCACCACCTCCAATTTGTAGCCCCCACCTGGATGACGTGAGGGCAGCCAAAGTGCACTGGTACGCTCACTATCAGTGGGGAGTGATGAAGCCAGTTCATCGATGGGGATTATGAGGCCACGATTGGTAAAGGCCAATGCGAAATTGGCCGGGGAACAAACGTCAAAAAGCTGGTGAACCGACACCTGACTGCAGATACACCTGGGAAGAGACAATCTGCCCTACCTGCAAAACTAAAGAAAGACTTATCCCGCTCCCTCTTTTAAGGTTCGGATATTTTCTTTAAAAAGATCAAATCGACTCGTCTGTGCACAACACGGGCCCAAACTGCGCGGGAGCGATGCGACACACCCACCCCACACACACACAGTTGTGGAAGCAAGGCAGAGTGAGGGGGGCCCACACTGCAGTATCCTCCGCCGTTGTACAGACCAGGAGATCCAAGGAACCTACCAGGCTGCTCCCTCAGCTTGCTGTTTCGCTGTGCTCGGGCATACAGCACCACCTGCTGGAACACCTCCAACTGCTCCTCCAGCCGAGGGAAATGGAAGTCGGTGCACTCCTTTGACACAGTAGCAAAATCTGGGACAGACACAGAGCGGCCACTCAACTAATAATAATAACATCACTTTATTAACCCTTAACAATTTCTTGCATTAGGAATTATCTTTTCGCAGACCCCAGCTTGCTCTCCATGAGACACACACACACACAGATAGGGAGAGAGCACAGGGTCTGCCATTGTACAGCACCCCTGGAGCGGTTAAGGGCCTTGCTCAGGGGCCCAACGGAGTAGGATTCCTCTGCCGGCTGCAGGATTTGAACCGGCAACCTTCCAGCCACAGGCACAGATCCTGAGCCACAGAGCCACCGCTCCGCCCCAGTTGAGAGGATACTACAGCAGTATCCTCTCAATTGCATGGACGTGGTTGATGTAATGATTGGGTGCTCTTAGACACACAATGGTACACCAATGAATTAAAAATACTAAACGATGTCTGTAGTTACTGTAATCAATTGCACTGAGCTCTCGTTATTATTACACATCACATTCATACACACAAACACATCCAGAAAGACAAATGGTTCTTTTCAAGAGTGCAACTAGAACAGGATCAATGCAGCTTGTTATAGAATCTATTATGGAACTTAAAAACAGAAAAAGTGAAAAAGTTGAAACATTTAAATATAAATCTAAAAATTAATTATTGATATTATTTCATTTAGACATACACTTAACTCAATGCATTGTAAAATGGGTATCTGAATTCTTCTTAAAAATATTAATTTTATAGCAGGAAGTAGATTAGACCACAGCACATGAATGATATATACTAGCAGAACAGAGATTACAAGCATCGTACTTGATGGAGGATGTTGACTGTTAAACAATTTGTTACGTGAAAACCTTTCAGCGCCTGCCCAAGATATTAACCTGACATAGCAAAACCCACAGGGCCAGTTTAGAACTAGAGATGAAGGACGGACAAGGCGATCCATCCATCCATCAATTTTCTAAGCGTTTTACCTCATACAGTGTTGCAGGAAACTGGACCCTATCCTGGCAAGCAAAGTGGGATTCATGTTGCACGGGATGCCAGTCCATCACAGGGCACAGAGACAGACACACAAATACTCACACCAGGGCCAACCTTCCCAGAAGCCGATTAACCTGCCAGTAAGCTTTTGTTATGGGAGGAAACCGGACCACTCGACGAATGCAAATACGAGAACATACAAACTCCACTCAGATAGCACCCCAGGAATTGAACCCGGGGCCCCAGAGCTGTGAGACAGCAATGCTAACCACTCCGCCATCATGCCGCCTGACAAGCAGATTCAGGTGTAAATCATTGGAATGCTGCTTTTAAGGCAGAGAGAACAATAATAATAAAATTAACAATAATAATAATACTATTTGCTTATACTTATACAGCACTTACAGGGTGTATAACGCTGCCCTAGGCTAGTACTGTTAGCCCTTCATTTGCTCGTCTATGGACAGCATGTTGCTCCATTGTACTTTTTGGACACTCAATCTGTATATACCTATGCACATTTTGCACATGTTACTGTTTTTACAGTGACTATGATCATATTTTGCACACACCTATGGATTTATTTTTATTTATTTATTTTAGATTTATTTTGTATTACTGTAGGTATTCTAATTTGTTTGTCTATCCTGATGTCTGTTTTTTTTTTTGCTCGTCTTGGGCTGCTGTAACTCATCAATTTCCCTTCGGGATCAATAAAGTCTTACCTCTCTATCTTTTCTGGACACTCCACTCAAAGCACTTTACAGTTAATGGGGACTCCACCCCACCACCACCAGTGTGCAGGCCCACCTGGATGATGCGACGGCAGCCATAGTGTTGCAACACAACACTTACCACACACCAGCTATCAGTGGGGATGAAGCCAGTTGATAGATGGGAAATATTAGGAGGCCATGATTGGTAAGGGCCAAAGGGAAATTTGGGACTTTTAATGACCACAGAGAGTCAGGAACTTGGTTTAACATCTCATTTGAAGGACTGTGCATTTTTACAGTACAGTGTCCCCGTCACTATACTGGGGCATTAGGACCCACACAGACAATGGGGTGAGCGCCCCCTGCTGGCTCCACTAATACCTCTTCCAGCAGCAACCTTAGTTTTTCCCAGGTCTCCCATCCAGGTACTGACCAGGCTCATACCTGCTGAGCTTCAGTGAGCTGCCAGTTGTGAGTTGCCTGGTGATATGGCTGCTGTATCTATAATCTCTAAATGTATTTGTAACACAAAAGAAGCCATGCAGCCACAATATTAAAGCATATTCACTGGAAAATAATGAGAAATAAGTGGATAAGAACTCCAGATCAATCTACCAGCCATCAGGCGAGGAAGATGGGCAATAGGCAACTCTTTGCTCTTTCTGCTGATAGACGTTTGAACTGCAGACGTGGGCCACTGAGCCTCACCCAGGCTCACCTCTCTTGATGCCGCTGTAGGAGTTGATGCGGTTGTCCACCAGCAGCACCAGGCCGCACAGCGAGGAGGAGTAGAGGGACAGCGCCGTCTGCAGCCGCTGCAGTTTCACCCCGCTGCGGTGGTGCCGCTTGTGTTTGCAGAAATCCAGCACGTGGGCTCGCACCAGACGCAGGTTGTGCATCGTCTTCAGCTGCGCCCCTTAAAGGAAAAGAAATGAGAAGGAAGTCAGATTTTGGTTTTCTGTAGTTCCCTGCATCCATCCATTGCAAATCAAATCAAAATTTATCAAATGCACAGCAATACAGCGTGCATCAGTAGTTGCTGGCAATGAAATGTCTTTTCTGCGAGCTCACAAGAATCACAACAATCACAAGAATCACAAGAATCACAAAACTGAGGTTACAAAAATAAGGTTACATGATAAACAGATGTAATAGAAATTGAATAAAACTCAATACGAGTAGAGCTGCTGTGTGTCCATGGTGTATGCAATATATACAAGTAGTGCAGTTATGCTGAATACAGTGAAAACTGTGTGTCCATGCAGCCATTACAGGTGATTTGCTAAAGGAGCTGCAGGTTGGCTATTAAGCAGTCTTACTGCCTGGAGGTAGAAGCTGCTCCGTAATCTGTTGGACTTGGACTGAATGCTGTAACGGCTTCATCCCGTTCAGGGTCACAGGAGAACCTGAGCCTATCTGGGTGTGGGAAGCCAGTTATGATCTTCTAATATAATTATTAGCCCGTAATATAATGGGCTCTGTAAATGAATTAAAGCCTTTCTTAACACGTAATGGACATCACGTGAGGTCGGGTTTGTTTTTGTGGGAGGCAATTGCTGGAAGAGGGAATCGTGGATTTTGCGTCCATTTTAAACTGTTGGAAACCTGCCACCCATATGTCCTCATGCAAAATTATTTATGGCCAAAATCTACAGTCTCTGTAAAGAAATCATTTGAGTGCAACCCCTCGCAAAAAGTGGTTGCATTTGATTAAAATGTTTAAAACTTTACATTGAAATCTTTAATAGTCCTAGGCCCTAATATCCAGTAGCACAAGTTGCAAAGTCCACACAACGTTTCGATTTTTTCACCATTTCTTGGCCTTGCACTGACATTTTTGATAGGACAGAAGGCTCTGCTTGTGTCAGGTCTGGAGTATCTTGCAAACTTACAAGAGAAAATCCTCTGGTTGTCAGTGTGGTGTAGTTTTGGTATAATCACTGTAAAAAACCGCGCCTGCATTTTATGATTTATGATTTTATAATATAATGATTTTATGATTACACACATTTACACAGATATGAGTGAGATCAGTACTTCTCAACACGGCAATAATCCCTGCTGACAATTAATGGTGTTATTGAGGCAAATAGCAGTACCTAAGTGAATTGTAAAACTCTCCTCTAGTTGTCTCTGGTCTTCAAACAATCTTTCACTAGGTTCCTGAGATTCACTCAGCTGGCTTGGTTGGACCTTAATCTCTTCACTTCAAAAACAGAAAAGAAAACAGTGTTGTGATAACATCTTGATTTTAAACAGATAATGTGACTATAATAGTCACAGATACTGTATACAGAAACTTCTTTAGCATGTCACTTGCTAATAGTGTGATATTCTATGTTAATCCATACTTTGTTTACAATGATATCATTCCTAAACTAGTTGGACACAAGACTTCTATCAGACGTAATCTAACACTAATATAGCATTTTACATGTAGCAATAAACAAAGTTTATTCATTCCAAGTAATAATATACTGAAAGCCAGCACTAAGCAGAGAAAACACAGCAGTCTGTATGAGCAGAACACAAAGAAATGGGAGATGTCCAACAAACCCTACCTGATGGTACTGTTGTTGGGGTTCTGTAAATCCTGGTGCAGTTTCATCACCCACTCCTGGTACTCTTGCTTCTGGATCGTTGTTACATGTTTCAGTTCATTGGCCCATTTGTTTTCCAGATCCTAAACACAAACCATGAACCAAACATTTTACAAATGGAAGAAGGTGCATATGAAGAAGTAAGGAGATGTAATGAAGAAGATTAAATAAATCCACTGGGCCATGTTACAAGCAGCTTTTAGGTGGAATTACTGTACCTCACCAAGATCCACTTCGATTTCCCTCTTTGAATAAACCTCTGCTACATACTTGTTCAACAGTATACAAAGTTAAGCAGGCTGAGACCTTATTCCCAAACCCAGTCTTTCTCACTGTCTTGAGATCTGAGGGTCATGACTTATAACAAAACATAACATCACTTTATTAGCCCTATAGAATTTCTTGCATTAGGAATTTGTCTTTTCGCATACCCCAGCTTGCTCTCCATGAGACATAGACACACAGACAGGGAGAGAAGCTTGGGGTCAGAGCACAGGGTCAGCCATTGTCCAGCACCCCTGGAGCAGTTGGGGTTAAAGGGCTTACTCCTTGTTCAGGATTTGAACCGGCAACCTTCCAGTCACAGGCGCAGATCCTTAGCCACAGAGCCACTGCTTCGCCCCACTTGTACAGAACAGCAGACAGAATCATACAGGCAGCATACAGTCTTCCCTACCTGTTGGGCGTCAAAATGCTGAGCAGCAACTGCATTCACATCCTGGTCACTCAACGTTTTCCCCAGCTCTTGCATCACTTTATCCATTTCTACTGATTGTCTGCTCAACACAGCACAGATGCGCAGAGAATCCAAGCAAACCTTTTAAAATCTGAACTGGTATGTCATTGCTTTCCTTACAATGTTTGTTTTCAATATAATTCCTAACATGAACTCATGATACCTGTTCTATACATCATCCTTATCAATACGGAGCAGAATGGCATTTAAGAACAATTAAATACAAAATAAAACGGGTCCGGAAAGTTCCAGAGCTTCACAGAATTTATATAAAGTGAATACAAAATACAATTCAGGTTAAAAAAATCTTACATTACCTATTTTTTTCCATTAAAATTCTAAAACAAAAGCTATGAAAACTATTTTACAGTATTTTAAACTATAGTTTAACCATGATAGTTTTTAGCTAAATCTATTTCAATAAAAGAAATGTACGCTTCATACAACAGTGACACTGTAAGCAGTTTTTACAATGTTATTGTATACCACATTTTTAAAAAAGGAAATAGATACCAACAAAGTGAATAACTAATCTCCAATAGCATACACTGCCAACTCCAACTGCTCCAATTAACAATTAAACAGAATTTAACAATACTTTTGTATATGTAGACACAAGTACTGTGCATGGTTGCCGTATTCTTAAGCAATAAACAAACCTTTCCTGTAATTTCTTCAGCTCCATGTCTCTTTCACTTATGAGCTCAGAAATGCTGACAAAGTAGTTGTGCTCCAGGTTCAGCAGAGTCTCAGAGGCGGGTGAATGGATCAGGTCGTGATAAACGTCAGCAAAATCTTCATCCCAGTTGGGCTCCTCTGGTCGGACGTGTTCCAGTGTAGTCTGTGCCAAGAATAAAAAAAATTAAGTAGAGAAAACTCAACATGCATTACCCGCAAAATCACGATACAGTATTTGAGTGCAGAAACCACTTTGTCACCCCGATCTGTCGTATCACGCTGTGATGTCAAACGTATGGAAACAGGGAGGCTTTAGATGCATGTATCTTTCCTAACCACAAAGAACAGCCTGTTCAGATCCAGTGAACAATGCCTTATTTTTTAGAAAAATTGCAAATCCCAAATGATCTTTTTGTCAGTTCCACCCATTGCGCAGCAGCCAGCTGGTGCAGCACTGACTCATGTGACCTCCCAAGTGCCAGTAGCCCCACTGTAACATCAGTGAAAGACATCTTCTCTAATTGGCGTTGAGCTTCCTGTACTCCACTGCAGAGCTCGTAAGCTGTCAAAAAACGAATGATTAAACAAATACATTTGGCAATTCTAACTTTATCTGGTAAATAAAAAATAATTGCTGCTTCTGAATTATTAAAGACACAAGGAGTTTAAAATATGTTTTTTACCTGGTAATGTTATAGTATTTAACAACGGAGGTGGTGAGGTAGCCTCTTACAGTACCTAACCTGTGTATACCACCCTCATGTTAACATTACTTTTTATTAAGACTCTTACAAGGTCCTTGCTTCAGAAGATGTAAATGTCTTCTTCCAACAAATATTTCATGCAGGAAAAACTTCAGCACAGTTTTTGATAAAGGAAATTAGTTTTGTGGACTGAATCATGAAACAATATGTTAATACAAACCCATTTATTTACAATAACACAGCCCACAAAAGATATACACATCCTTTCCAAAGTAACACATTTTGTGTCCTAACTGCCTGAAATCACAACATGTTCAATCAAAATGTATTCATTTACACATTTATTGTAAATAAATAAATGTAATTTATACACATTTTAACAAACATCCTCCAAGTGAAAAACAAATAATTTAAACATTCCAAAAAGTAATAACAAAAAAAGAAAGAGAATGGAGACTTTAACTTTCTAACACGAAGAATTGAAACACAAATTAAAATGAGAAACGTTCTGGAGTCTTTTACTTTAACAGAAGATCTGATTCCTAATCTTACTACATAAGAAGAGTACATCTATATAAAAGGGCACATATTAATACAAACTTTAAAATGGATCAAGGAAGAGGGAGATGAACTTTTCTGGCAATATTTAAAACATTCACGGGCCATCAATCTTTCATATTCCTTTTGAGTTTGAGAATCTTTGAAACCTAACCGTGAGCAACATGAAGGACATTTAAACATTTAAAGCCACTTTAAATAAGCTGGATCGCTTCCATAAATATTTATTTGCAACAGCAGTAGCTATCCTGAATGCAATAGCAAGCCAACACGACTTTATTGGAACACTCTGCTTTCTTTTTAAAGTGCCTGACCGTGTGGCTTCAGAATTTCAACTACAAGAGTTGAAGCTAAGAATGACAGGCCTGCGAAAAAGGAGCTATGGATGTCCATTTCAGAATTGCTTTATGGTATACTTTAAATAACCTTTTCTGGCTTAATTAATTCTTTTTAGCTCAACTAAAGGCGATTTTACTGTTGTATCTTCCTATTACTTTGCTTATGACCACAGATCTGCAAAACTTCTCAAAAACAGCAGAGCAGTGGTTTATGTCAGCTTCTGAAACGTTTTAGGATCACTTCTGAATTCCGTCATCTGTGCGTCTGTATGTCTGGTGAAATGCAGGGTTGAAGAATCTCTCCTTTCAACAAGACAACCTATTGAACTAAATCTAGAACAAATCTCTTTGCCTTTTGGAATTTATTTTCCTTGAGGTAATTCCAAACATGGAATGACTGGAATGAACATCCATCCATCCATTCCCTATCCCGGCAAGAAAGGAGTGTAGGATTCACCTACAGGGCAGATACACAGTCACACATACACTCACACCAGAGCCAATTTTCCACGAGGCCACTTAATCTACCAGTATGTAGCGTGGAAAGAAATCAGAGCACCTTGAGGAACCCCATGAGAACATGTGGAGAACAAGCAAACTCCATGCTGATAGTACTTCAGCTCCGGAATTGAACCCAGGGCCTCAGTGTGGCGAGGCAGCTTTGTTAACCACTGGGCTGCCGTATTGCCCAACTGAAATTAACACTCATAGTAAATTCAGAGCTGAAGGGAACCTTAGCATTGAACTGAATTCCACTGAAATGCGTCCTTGCAAATCACAGGATAACCAATCAACAGCACAAAACCGATCTTTTAAAGACTTAAAAAGATGAAAAAAGGAGTTCCATAATCTTCTTCAGCCAAGCTCTTTGGGAAGCAGCCCCATAAACCACAGGGTAGTGTTCTGAGTGCAACATGCTGCCTTTTCTATTATTGGCTGAGTCGCTTACCTCGGTATAAGCTTTCTCCCAAGCGCTGGTAAGTAGGTCAATGTCCAAGTCTCCAGTCCTGAGTCTTTCCAAGGCTAATTCTGCCTCTCTGTCATAGTCCTTAATAGTTTGTTCCTCAATAAACTTGCAAAGAGCATCCTTTAAATCTAACAAAGACAAAAACAGACGAATCAGACATGTTAGACAATTCTGTCATACAAACCACCATGTGCATTACCTGCTGTTGTCAGACTTTCTATTTATTGGTAGAAGCTACCTGGTATATTTCCGACAATTAAGGATTGACTGCTCTGTAATCTAGTATGGATAAGGGCTCATCGGATCCAGTAAAGTATGTTGAATTTCATGATTTTCTTACGGTAAACATGAAGTACTATGTAATCCACTAAGTGTAGAACCTGACAGACAGCGTTCAAAGATTTCTCATTAAATCAGCCTGCATTTGAATTGTCACAATATGCTAAAGAACACGGGCAACTTAAAAATCGTCAGCTTTGAAATTAGCCTGTAGCTGGACTTCGGGATCTATTTGTATTATTTTAACAAAGGAAATGAACAATTTAACAATAGCAGCAATTCAATCCATTTTCGAACCACTTTTAATTCAGGGTCATCTCCGGGGAGCCAGAGCCTATCCTGGCAAGCAAGAAGCGCATGACAGGGTACACCCAGTCCGTACCCAGTACCCTGTGTCAGGTCACACACACACAGACATGCACACACTCACAACATAGACAATATTCCCAGGAGCCGATTAACCTACCACCATGTCTTGGGACGGCGGGAGAAATCTGGAGCATCTGGAGGAAACTTACGTGAGCATGGAAAGAACATACAAACTCCACACAGACAGCTTCCCAGGTCCAGAATGCACTGCGAGTCAGCAATGGTAACCAATGTGCCATGGTCCCAACCCAAACAGCAGTTTTGACGTTTTCAGGATCCCAACCATCCTGGCCATAAACTGGTCTCCCCCCCTCCCGTGCTCTGGCAAGCAGTACGGCACTATTAAGGCACGAAGCACCAGGCTTAAGAACAGCTTCTGCCCTACTGCAGTGAGCATCCTCAACAGCTAACTGCAATGCCTCAGAACTACCGCTGCACTGCATGGACTGCCATGTTTTTTTCAATACCACGTATTTATTGTGTTTTACAACATATTTATTGTTCTGGTCGTTATTACTTATTCTGCATGTAATGTACTGTCTACATTGTGTGGTGTTGTCTGTTGTACTGTGTGTGTCCCGAGAGATCAGCACGAATAAGAGTTCCAATGTGCATGTACTTATGGCAATGAAATCCTCTGCCTCTACTACTTATCTTGGTTGCACCCGTGCATAATCTTTGTTCCAAAACTCTTGGCTCATTTTTGAAAAAACAAATTCCAAGCGAATGATGAAGGCTGGCAATGAATTTCATTGCTTCACCAGAAAGCCTAACCCTCAAAAGATTGCTCTTTTTTGATCTAGGGAGAAAAAAAATGCAATTTCTTAAAATAAATGTATTCTAATAAAATAACTTAAGATCTTCTTAATTCACTGACTGGGTAGGCTGAAGAACACCATAATAATATGTTTGGCCTAATCTGATATGGACTGTTGAGCCTTCTTAGGATTCCTTCTTCAGGAATGAACCTCTACTTCCTCCTTTGCAGTCTCCCATTCCTGACACAGGTCACTACTTGACCCTATCTGAACAGTAGTTCAGGTGGGTAGCTGCGTCAGAATGCGTAGGCTGCAAAGGAACAATAGGTTTATTCCATGCTGAATAAAAGAAGAAAGAAAACACAACGTCTCGGCCGTGGAGCCTTCTTTAATTGTGGCGCATAAACCTATTACTTGTTCCTTTGCAGCCTATTTGAACAGTATGTGCAAAATTAAATTGGTCCTGATTTTAGTTGATTTTTTTATCCCCGAAGGCATCTTTTAAACACTAAACAAAGCCTGTTGTCCCGAGTATTCGGTATATGACAGTGAACTCACCATCTTCGACGAAGCAAGGCAGTCTGTGCAACAGCATTAGCCTGCCGTGAAGATCGCTGAGGTTTTCCTGCACTGGGAATTTCAAAGGAACCGTAAGGGTACAGGACTGTCGCCCTGCCGTGAACTGAAACACAAATTCCTTCTCTGAGGTGGAGCCTTTGCCTTTGTTTCTTTTCATTCTTGATTATTCGGTTCTGTCGAGAACGAGAAACAAGCAGCACAAGAAAACAAAATAAGTCACACTTTCTCCTACATTTAAATCAAGGAAGAAATCTGTCGGGGTTGAAATATGATCATTTATGACAAAAAAAAAAGATAAATAGGGACCAAATACCGTCTTCGGAATAAAAATCACCGACAAAGACTGTAGTTACCTTGAAAATGCAAACCTTTATCTCAGAGATACGACATTCAACTATTAGAAGTTGCAGACGTTGTAGTATAACGTACTAAAGGGATTTTTCTCACTTTATACTTGGGTGTAAAAAAATGTTTATTTCTTCCTATATAATTCACAAAACTTCTATTTACAATTCCGGCAGGACGAATGAACACGTGACTCTATCAGCTGACATATTGGTTAAGCTGCAGATTGTGAAAAGCACTTTCGACTTTTCAAACTTTTCAGACTCGCATCTCTCCAAAAAAGTGATAAAAGTGTTTACATTTTATGAATAATTAAAAAGAAAACCCAGATTTGATTGTTTATTTATGTTCTGTAGTTTTTTGTGTGTCATTAAAAAAGTTGAAAGCTAATGGCGAATTGCAAATTATGAAATCACAACTTAATAGTGTTACATTCATTTTCAGGCGGGACGGTGCTGGTTTCTCAGGGAAGAAGGTTTAGTGGAAAGTATCTTTATGTGCAGGAAAAACGCATCCTTTTAATTATGAGCGAAATAATAATAGTTTTTTTGTATTCATCCTGAAAGCTGAGGTGGCTGCTTTATCATCCGTGAGCTGGCGATCATTGGTGTAGGCTGTCACGTTAGCTTTGCGTTTTGTTGTTGTGTTTCGTGACATGTTGAGCTTTCTGTAATTCTTGTATCCACGGTCTTCATAAAGCAGTCATGGCAAGACCTTCAAGGTTTGTAAATATTCAGCAAAGTTTTTTAAACTGGCTTAAAAAAACTTTATGTTGCAACTGGCTGTACAAGGGTTTATGAAGATTAAAGAGCTTAGGGCGTCCCATTTCTAAATTATTACTGGTGACGATAACTATATTTCTTAGAGCAATAGTATCAAAGATGTTTAAACAGTGGTAATTACGTAAAATTAGTTATTTCTGCATATAATTAATAGAAGTCGCATCAATTTTGCTCAAACACGGTATCTTGCCTATTAATGTTAATATGTGTGGCCTCCAAAACGTAGATTCTGATCACTGTCACCTGTATCATATAGCCTCCTATTGCCTTGACATGTTCGTTATGTTAATAAATTAATTATTGACCCAGTGCCTTGTTATCAGTGATGAGATTTCCCAATAAATGCTTAGTTAGGATTTACCATACCAGCGCTTAAAAGGGTAACCGTCTCATTTTTTAGAGCTGGTTTCTGAAGAGGTATAATCGATAATTGTGTGAGGCTCTCTGGGTTGTCGCAGGCTTCATTGAATGGTTTTGTCACTTTCGATGTGACTTTACATTGCAACAGCTACTGCACAACAGTTTCACCGCGTTGTTCCGTTTGTTTGACAAATGGACACAGTCTTTGCCTTGGGTTTGCAGGCACAAATTCACCATCATGCACACAACTAACTTATGGGTAGCACAGTCCTTTGCAGCAATTAGCTTCTAATTAGAAAACCCAATTTCCGCATTCAGTTAAATTGAAATGATCATAAATAATGCTGAATTCTTTATAGATCTTCAAAGCTCTGAAATGGAGTAAATGGAGTTGGCATAAACAGGGCAGTTATTACACATGAAGAGACTTGGGCTTGCATGTTTTCCCCTGTTTCTGGTGATCACTACCTCTGAGTGCCCCAAGTTGAGAATGGCTGACCTGTGATTCATGGAATTCTTTTTTTTTTATTTAATTGTGCGCCCATTTTGATCACCTTTTTCCTGTTCTGGTTTTGCAGGACCAAGAAACCTGTGGATTATTCACAGTTTGGGGATCTTGATGACGGTAGGTATTTTGGAGTCATAAAAATAATTAGTACCTAATGCCATGTTTTATTTTAGTGCAGTCCCCTGGTCCAAGGCTATTGGAGTGACATTAATAATCCAAAAGTAATAAAATAGATGGCTTCTGACTTCAGCCTTCTCTGATGAGGCTTAAATTAATAACTGCTGTTCCTCTTGGCTTTGCATTAATAAAGTAGTTAGGACAGAGGGTCCTGACAGGTGCAGAATTCAAGGGCCTTTCTATTGCTGTGTCCCAATTCTCATACTGAGCCCTCAGCCCCTTCCTCCAAGTCCACACTTCTTCTGGACTTCAAGTGCGTGAGTACTTGAGGGGTCATCATTTTAAACACGGTAACGGGGACACCGTTATGGCTCAGGGTCAAAATAGTTTTTTTTTGTTGATGCTTCTTTTCCAGTGGCTGTTGGCTGATCATTTTTTCAAGAATGTTTCATTCTGCGCTCGCAGAGGAAAATGAATTCCATCCCGTCTATACCTGCACAAAAGTACTGCCACATCATCGTGTTCATTCATGTGGAGCAGGCTCGACTCAAAATGAGCAAAGCAATCTAAGGAAAACTTGGCATTACCACTTTCTCTTTCTTCAAAGCTTTGTATTACTACATGCATTTCATGGCGTCTGTCCCTGTACAAAAATGACAGTCTGAGGACCATAACACGTTCATTCAAAGTAAAGTAAATAAGGTAAACTTGGCCATCTCAAGTTTACCTCAAAGCTTTGTATTATTAAATATGTGTACTATTGAATAGCCCATGTACAAAATACACCGCAGGTAAACAAATATTCATCAGTCAAAAAGAGGTGACTAAATAAAATCTTTATGTCAAAACTTCATACCAACAATATATACATCGCCTAATGAAATTTAGTTTTTACGTAAAATATGACTTTCAAAATTGGCAAAAAAAAGTTCAATCTTGCTAATGCTTGATGAATATTTTTATCTCCATGGCAACTTCTCTCCACTTTGATAGGCTAACATATGAAACGTCACCATTCCGCAAAGAATTAAGAGTAATTCCTTTCAGTGAAGTCCACTCCGATGCAGGATTCAGAGAAGGGCGCATTGGAGGTGCTCGTGAGCGCCTTTGTGAAACACAAATTTAGAAATGGGACGCCCTAAGCTCTTTCAGACTTGAGCTGGAAAGTGCATATCGGGACACGGCCTATCTCTCCACAAGTTATACACAGCTCTTCACCTGGGAGAGCTTTAAATTGACCCATTTAATGTGTTGAAGGAATTTAAGGTGGAACTGGGCAGGTTGACCTCTGCTTCACAGCCATGAGCTGGTGATGGTTTCAAGTGAGATAGAAAACCCGCAGGTTCCAAGGCCCTGAGGAGTGGAGCTGGGGACCCCAAAGTTCGAAGACGGCAGATGTCGCCTTGGAACTGACAGCGACAGAAGCGCTCATTCCCCACTTTTGAATCATTCGCATTTAGACGACGATTTTGCCTGCGTGAAAGCTCCTCCAAGCAAGAAGCCAAGAGGGGCAACGACGGAGCAGGAGCGAGAGAGAACGCCAAAAGCGCCTGCCAGAGTCTCGAATGAGGGGTCCGGTTCGCAGCCCGAACATGGAAATGAGCGGTAATTTGATGGTGGCTTTGTTTTGCCCTGCATAGCAAATATGATGGTAAAAAAACCTGTTCTCTCCTTCCATCGTTACACTTTCATTTTGCTCTGTTGTAGAATTTTGCGGCACCTGGCTACTGTTGTAACCCTAGCTGGCATCTGGAATCCTTATCAGTTATCCCCCTTTTCTGCCATAACTCTAACGTGTTACTTAGAAGTCCAGTCCTCATGCAGAAGGGACTCAGTTAACCCTTTCTTCACATCTTGTATCTCTTTCACTACTTAAATATTTATTTAAGAACAGTTATAAACAAGAGGGGACCATTTGGCCCAGCTAGCCCATTTGGTGGTCGTTTTTAAAGATAATTCGGAACAAATTCTCATTTAATGTGATGACCTGGAGAACCATTTAGAGTAGAAATCCTTTGAGTGACGTACCTTGATCTTCAAGAGTACAACAACAGCATCCCACCTGGGATTTGAACCCGGGACCTTCCTGTCAGGAATTCAGAGCGCTAACCACTACTTGACAGTCCTTCCCAGGAGAGAGAAGAGAAAGCCAAAGCCATGTTTACTTGCATTTTCAACATACTTTATAACATTAAGGCTCTAGTGACAGCATCCCCTGCTTTACAAGGCAGTGCTCAAGCTGTTGAGCTACTGTATTAAGCCTCCAGTGTTGCTAATTGGTGGAATTAAATTGGAATATTATCACTGAGTGTACCACTGCAGCAGAAAGGCTGCCTTTTGAGTAGTGATCTTTCAGTGACAGTAGCGTTCAATTTGGAATAAAAGGTTGGCTAAAGACTAATAGTTTAGCAACTCTACATACAAGACATGAAATCTAGCATCTTGCATCTCCATAGACACAGTTGTGTTAATCAGAACCGCTAAGTTTCTTTTTTCAGCAGTGTGTCTGTGTGGGGTTCTAAATAAATATTAACATAACACTTAACAGGGTTGCATAACAGTTACAGTATCGTTGGTGCCTCACAGATCTTGGGTTCTGGTGTTCAATTCAGGCCTGGTGCTTCTTCTTGGGGGAGTTTGCATGTATGTCATCCAGGTGGTGTGGTTTCCTCCTATTTTCCAAAGACATGCAGGCTAGATTTCAGTGCAGTTACTAAATGGTGGCCCTGAGAGGTGTTATTGTCCTGTCCAAGGTAGAAGATAATTGGCTCTCAAGACATGAGGCTCTCCTATATCAGATGCAAAGGATTAGAAATCATTTTGGAATTTGGTACTTTTTTCATTTTGCAGAATAGTAGATTTTCATTATTTCAATATACAGCTTTAGGGGTTGTATATTGATTAAATACCTACTTGAAGCAGTATAAAGAAATTAAGTTACAAAAATACATGTTCTTGTTTCAATAGATAATAGTCAAATAGATCCAACCAGTGTACACAGTTTACAGTATTGCAATTATTTTTATATTGATGTTATTTTTCATTATTCTATGTCATACTCTGAAATATTAAATAACCAGGATTACGGTTTTAGATAAGATAAGATCACTTTATTGGCCATATACAATTTCTTGTATTAGGAATCTTTTTCGCATTCCCCAACTTGCTCTCCATGAGACACACAGACGAGGAGAGAGAAGCTTGGGGTCAGAGTGCAGGGTCAGCCATTTATACGGCGCCCCTGGAGCAGTTGGGGTTAAGGGCCTCGCTCAGGGGCCCAATGGATTAGGATTCCTCTGCCGGCTGTGGGATACGAACTGGCAACCTTCCAGCCACAGCTGCAGATCCTTAGCCACAGAGCCACCGCTCCGCCCTCTGAAGACAGAAGGCTTCAGCAGAGAATGGATAGGACGAGCACTGATTAATAATACTGAATTAGAATTCACAATTCTCTTCCAGATTATCTGTGCATGACAAAGTGTATAACAGAGACTTAGAAGCAGCTCTTGTCTTGTCTATGCTTCAGTCAGCTGAAGAACCTTGTGAGGCCCTTTCACCTGAGGCAAAAGGTAAGCATTAATGACATTAAGCCTGATTTTATATGACAATAAGATTGTCTTTCATCACACAACATACAGTAAATGATGACTCTTGCGGGCTTGCACATTGTCTGTTTGTTCTGTTTAATGATCTTGCCCATTAACCAAGAGGTTAGACAACTTAGTGTCTTGTTAACTTTAATTAGTCATAATTCTGAAAACCTACTTAATAATTCGGTTAACACATATGCTTAGGCTCCATATATATTTTTCTTATTTCAGTAAAGTGAATAAATGTATTTTATAATCCAATCATCTACTTGTACTGCAGATACTACTCATATCCTGAACATTTTTTTTCTTTCGCTGCCCAGTGTTTATGTTGAGTGCTTCTCCTTAGCACAGTAATTTCACAAACATATGATCAATGCATAAATAAGTCATAGGGGCTTAGTACACAATTTCTTTTTCAATTCATGCACAGGTGTTTACAGAGATATCTGTCCCACTCTTCAGAGAGGTAATACTATGCTGGCACGAGCAGCAGTGCTCTCAGTAATTAAACTGAAATGTAAACCATCCATCGAGTTGCTTTACAGCCGCAGAAAACTGATTGTGTTAAGTATTTTAGAAAGAGTGCTCATTAAAGTTTTACAGTTGGTTTGATCTATTTATCTGTTAGATGGTACAATTAAAAAAATGGAAGAGCTTTTCCCTCAAAGTGTGTTAGCTATTCAAAAAACTGTTAAAATTTCAACAAAGATGTGCATATGTGTATTTAATAAAGGAAACGGGAGTCATCCTGAAGGAGAATCTGAAAATATGAACGGACCTCCTTTACTCTCAAACTGCAGTGTGGATATCAACCTTCTTGGTAACATTCTTTAAATTGTCATAATTCAGGACTTCATATTCAGAAACATTTTGTGTGTGTGCCCATTAACACTTCTACAGTGGCTATCGAAATATGTAATTGTGTGTTTAATTGTTTTGCCATTGGTTGTCACTAAACACTCTATACTATCAAAGTGAATTAGTTATAGTTAAATTAGTTATAGCTAGAAAACAGAAAATAACTGATTTAGTAGACCAATGTTTAGTGATTAAATGCTATAGAATCTTCATGTTATTCTTCAGTACAACTGAATTGTTGTTCTTTTTTCCCTTTAAAAATGTTACTGCATATCAATTGCTCAGGATTAACCATATGTGTTAAAATTAAGGCTTTTTACTATTATTTTTATTATTAACTATTAAATATTATTATTAATATAATAATAATAACGACAAAAATAGTTATTATTGTCATGGAGATTGTCTAAATTGTATAGTACAGGATGCCTTATCCTATGCCTAACAGCTTTGTGTAAATGGCTGTGGTAGTATAGTAATTATATAAAAAAAAAATGGAAAAGGTGCAAAAGAAAGAGATTTTGTTTTGTCCAGCCGATATCGATCCACTTTATCCAATACAGGCTAGCAGGGGAGCCACAGTCTATCATAGCAAGCTGTAGTGCAAGGGAGGGTGGAACGCTAATCTGCTGCAGAGCAAATACACACACATACCACGACCAGTTTTCCCAGAGGCCAGCCTTAATCTGCAATAGGACTGTGGGAGGGAAAGGGAGCACCCAGGGGAAACCCAAGCGAACATGAAGAGAACATACAGACTCCACACACATAGCACCCCAGGTCTAGCACTGGCAGGTGTTAATGGCTGTGTTTTTCGTTGTTGCCCATCTTACAGGGTTAGATAAGATTACAGACGAGAAGAGCTCTACTTCTGGTCCCAGGCAGAGGAGAGCAGCCTCAAAGGCGACCGAAAGGCAGAAGAAGATTTTGATGGATGATGAAGGCAGCGATGCTGAGGCAGATGAAGAGTACCTGCCCACCTGTACTCCAGGTAATTGTCTTCACACACCAAAGCTTTCACTGTTGAACATGTCTATAACATCCCACCCTGGTTAAGACTCTTCATTTTATTTATTGGTCAGTTCTTAGGCAGCTCTGTTTCAGAGAAGTCCAGTCATGTCATCTTATTATTTTTTAGAGAATTGCGACAATAATAATGCTTTTTGCTATTTAAAGAACATCTTGCATTGGTTGCTTTCATTATAGGTTATTTATTTCAGCGTAATAAACAATGTGTTATTTCTTGGGTTTGTAAAAATAAAAAATGGCACTTAAAATTCATCTCGCAGCTCTTTTTTCCCCCACAGTTTCCTGTGTTGATACCCGTTAAGGTTGGGAAGAGGTGGAGTTTTAGGGTAACTGCTTAGTTTTAGAAAAATTAGCCTGTTTGTTGTACAGATATTTTGCTGTAGCCCAGGTTAATGATATCTTTAAATGAATTTGATTAACCTGGAAATATTAAACAAGTTTCCCTTTAGAAGGTGACTTGAAATGCTTAGCTCTTTCTCCTTTTAAAATGGGCAACTTGACAGACTCAGTCATCATTAACTTGTTTTTAAATTTAGCAATGAGTTTAAATCTTTGAAAGATTCTAAAAGGACTAAAGTGAAGGAGATTGATTAGTTGAAGTGAAGTGACTTGGCTGAATTTGATTTAAATTTTACATTTAAATAGTACATTAGCAAAGTTGGAATAATATACCTACAGTAATTGTTATACGTGGGGCACACACACAAATATGTTTGGATATACATATAATCCAAGATATTGCAATGGAATAAATGTGGATGTTGTAAGAAAACATTTAGATTACATTTACTGGAATAAGCGGTACTGTAAAAAAAAAGAGCTTTCCAGAAGCTGTCAGTAAAGACGAGGCAGTCATTCCTAATAAATATTTTGCCTCAGATTAAAATAAGTGCTGTTGACATTTACTTTTCACTCTAGTTATTCATCTTGGGGTTTGTAATCAGTAGCTATATGCCTTTAACAGATGTTTCAGGATCCTTGAGCTATATCTTTCAGTTACTAAATGTGTCCTGACGTTTATTCTGACTGACAGTATATAGTCAAAACCGAGCTCGTGGTAATGTCAGGAGTCACACTGGAGGCTGTAGAAAATCACAGCTGCTGGCAAAAATAATCATAATCTGAGTCCTTGCAACAGCCTTGAAAACATGATGCAGCTGAGAAATGATGTATAAAATCCAAACAGGTTAAAATAGTCTAGAAAACATTAATCAGTGGATATAGCACATTAGTTTGTCAGATTGTAATTGCCATCTTTTTTATTAACCCTTTCTGTAATTGCCTGTATTATAAAATTCCGATCTTTAGAAGCTGAATAGTATGTAGTGTTACTACAGTAAGGAAGTCCACATGGAAAGAAATAACCCCAATGCATGTCGCTTAATTTTCTTTCATTGTTGAATTTTCGTCTGCATTTCTACTGTTAAATCCAAAGTTCGTAATTACAAAAAAGTCCTCACTGTCATTTCTCATTACTGCCACTAAGAGGCATCTTTTAACTACTGAACACAGTCAAGGGACCTGTTTTTTTCATGTTCTGTGCAGCTCACATGTACACATGTCAAATGACTGTTGTGTGTGCATTGCATGTCTTTATTATCATGTTTAATAAAATGAGGTTTTTAATGTAGTGGTGGAAACAGGAAAATTCCAGTAGTGTCACCTCTTCACCACACTTAATTTTTTTGCTTTGCGTCTGAGAAAATCCAGCACTGTCATGCCTGTCAGCACAGATCTGAAAGCACACTTTGCATCATCTTTCATATAGTGCTTTGTTCTTTCCGTGTAATAGATGAAAACGTGGTCCCTCTGGCTGAAGGGTATCTTTAATAGCTGCTGTCAGAGATGGGGCGTCGGTACTAGTTGTCTGTAGTTTCAGATGGAGGTTCAGAAAGCGATGCCGATTTCAGCAATGAAGAGGAGAACGACGAAGAATTTGCGGTGAGAAAGAACGTGCCAAAGAAGCCAAATAAAAAGGAGAAAAAAGGACAGCCGCAGAGCTCAAAAAAGGAAAAGAAGCCTTCAAAATCCAAACCTCGTGCAACAGGTGATTTTCAACTTCAACTCTGGCAATTGACTTTCTTTATGTATAATCAAAACTTCTATGTCTTATTCCTCTCGCTCTTATTTAGGGTTTATTTGTGTTCCTTATAGGATAGTATAAAAGTATGAGTCAGCTGTGTTTAAGTTCTTTAAATTATAGACAAGTGCTAGAACAGTTTTCTGCTGATTCATTTATCATTTATCTCATTCCTTTTGTTTCATTTATACTAATTAACTGTCTTTGGTCTTTTCATATGATCACTCCAAAATAAGTCTGAAAGAAATTTTCGGATAATGCAGCCAGAGTTTATGTAGTAAATCCTAAATCCCTCCTTCCACTCAAGTGACTCCTTCATCTGGGACTCCCAGCCCCACAGCCGCCAGGCCTAGTCCAGTCCCGAAAAAAATGGTGCCATCTACTCCTCCCCTGACCGCCTCTAAGTCCTCGGTCAGTGGGAGTCCGGGCGGAGGGAGGATACCGAAGTGGACCCCACCAGGTGAGCGAACCCAGCAGAACACGTGTCGGGTGCGTGTAGCTGTCGCCTCAGGAAGCGTGGCCAGGCAAGCCGAGGTCACCGAAGAACGCACATTGGAGATGAAAATGCCCCTCAAATGTTGCGCACGCCCAGATGAGGTTGTGCGGCCAAAGACCGCAAGGGGGCGTTAAAAAATTTGGGAATTGGAAGAAACAGAATCGCCCTGAGCTCTGAGACCGGGGAGGGAGCAGTCAGCCAGGGCTCTCCAGCTCAGGTTTGTATCAGTGAGGCGTGTGGCTCCCCTCCAGTGGGGATGTGATAAGATAAGATCGCTTTATTGCCCATATACAATTTCTTGTATTAAGAATTTGTCTTTTCGCATACCCCAGCTTGCTTTCCATGAGACACACAGACAGGGAGAGAAGCCTGGGGTCAGAGCGCAGGGTCAGCCATTTATACGCCGCCCCTGGAGTAGTTGGGGTTAAGGGCCTTGCTCAGAGCCCCAATGGAGTAGGATCCCTCTGCTGGCCATGGGATTTGAACTGGCAACCTTCCAGCCACAGGTGCAGATCCTTAGCCACAGAGCCACCATGTGATGCCATGCTGCCTGGAATGTGGTAGACAAATGAGCAGCTCAGAGGTGGTTTAACATTTGTAAAGAAGCTTCATTTCAATAGACAACAAATCAAAGACTGTATTTGTAGAACGTTTTTTTTAGTGCATGGTTTACTCCAACTTTATTCCAACACCAATGAAAGTAAAGTTGTAAAGCATTGTAGATTTTGTTGCTTAAGGTTTTTCTTTTTCATTTTGTTACATTAGGACTTTTCCTAAAAGAAAAGCTCTCGTGTTTGAATCAGGTCCCAGAGTTTACTGAGGAGGGATCACCACTGGTGCTCCTCTCCCTTCCAGTGAGCAGGGATGGACGTGTTCTTCACAGGCACAGATTGTGATCTTGCTGAATCTTTGCATCTAAAGCAGTCCTGTTCTCCAACCTCTCGTGCTCCAGGTCAAATCGGGAAAAGCCCAGAAGTGCCGAAAAGTCTCCCAGCCAGGTCTCCGGGGCAGGGATTACGCCTGGGACTGTCCAGATTGGCCAGAGTGAAGCCTCTGCACCCCAGTGCTGCTGTGAACTGAACTTCACTCATCTCCAGAGACCCTCTCTTCCTTGCCAGTGTAGTACCGGTCACGGCACAGACAAATCACAACATCTTCTTGAAATGCTTCTGCAACAAGTGCAGCCCCCGGTATATTCTGTAGTTTTATTATCCTCTATTATTTATTGCTAGACCTCCACTTTAAAGGCTTTTTTCCAGACTTTTTGTGATAGTTTTGCTGAAGTTCCCAATTCCTGATAAAAGAGATCATGTCAGGGGCAATGTTTTTCTGCTTCTGAGGTAGGTGTCAACATCATCTCTTTTTACCTTTATAACTATCCCTAACCAAACTGATTCCTACTATAATTCCAAAATCCTCAAATTATTTTATTTAAAAAAAAAACATTTTTAGCCATCACTGGGGGTCTCACTGCTGTTTTGTCATGACTCCAGTATTGATTCATGTTTGTCAAAATAAATCCTGGGCTTGTTGTTTGCAGAACTGTATGTCGTGCCTTGACACAACCTTCCTTGTATCTTGTCTGGTGAATCGGAAATTGCTGGTTCATACCTTCTGTGGTTTTTGTTACTGGGCAAGATGTGCTGGAAGAGTTGAATGCAGTTGTTTTTAGTGCATTTTGAATACGGACATGTGGTAATACTGTACATTGCTTGGTTAACCATTTTGTGCTGGTAGACTATAATTGATGTTGGAAATAAGTATATCAAACTTCATGATTTGTTTTAAACCTGTAAAATCCTGATAATCAGGCCTTTTATAACAATATGTACAAACCAGCCGTTTTTAATTGAAAATTAGATACCAGCACTATACCCAATTTATAAACTTTTATTTTTATGTTTTTATTTCTATAGCAGTAATATCAAATATGCTCCATCTTAGGTAAATCTTTTTTTGGTAACAAGTCAACCTAGAAAGAAATGACTTAGCTGCGCTTGTTAATCAACATGGGATGTAATTCCTTGCATAAACAGAAAGTTTCTTTTTATATGTGGGTCAAAACTGTCTTCATAAACAGTGATAATGAGAGACGCTTTGGTGTTTCCAACCAAAATGTGTGAGCAGAGTGATTCAACTTGAATGCAGTTTGCCCCTTTTGCAAAGCCTATTCTGAGAATTTCTGGTTTTGTGTGAGCTGTTCTATAGGTGTGCAGGTTTCAGTCTTTGTCAAACAGTTTTGTATTTTTGTATCAGTTTTGTGTACAGAAAGAGAAATTTCTAATAAAAATAGTGATTGAAAATGTCTGCTTTTTATTAATCAATACTGGTAAGGTGGATGTCGTGGTTAGTTTTATGGTTTCACAGATCCAGGGTCTTAAGCTCGACTCTAGCCTTGAGTGTTTGTCTGTGTGGAGTTTGCATGTTCTCACTTTGTTCACATGGGATTCCATCAAGTGCTCTGAATTCCCAGCTTCCAAAGACATGCTGGATAGATATGATTGACTGTTTTAAATTGCCCCTTTCTCCCTGCTATGGATTGGCATCCCATTAAGAAGGTAGGTTCTGGTGTGCTCTCAGTCCTGCCTTGAGCCCTGTGATTATGGGAGAGGCTCAGTCCCAGTACTGTGACCCTCGCCAGGATAAGGGGCTAACTGATTATGGATGGATAGAGTTAAATAGATTAAAATCTTCCCTAAAGTCCCTGCAAATCTTTGTTGTTGTTGATCTGTATAAAATGGTGGCATTTTAGTGCACCTTTTGCAGAACAAAGGACTGTTTTTAAATGTGTAAATCAGTTTAAAGTATAATTTTCACAACAGGATAATCCTTCAAGGAAGTTAGATACAATACATGACTCCCCGTCATTCATGAATCTGAATTTTATAACCTGGGTGGCCGAAAGTGATGAATGTATGATAAAAAATATTATAGCTGCTCATTACTGCTCTAGAAGAGCCACATATTGGATGTCTTCCTCTGTAGAACTTTTCTGTTTAAATGCTTTTATGTTTCTTTTTTTGTTCAGTCAGCTTTAGAGGACACATCCCTTTTGTAAACCTTCCACACGCATTTTAAAGAATGTGGTTACAATCTTCCATCGTCACTGATGTCCACCTCTTTCCACAGAGTTTTCTGCTCCACCAAGGTCAGATCAATGTGTTGTTAATAGACCAGTCCTGTCTTTGATTATTTTCTGCTACATGTAACCCCTCTCTTTTGTTATTACTGTTTTCCAACTACTTTTATTATTTTCATACCTCAATATCCTTGATGTCAGATGTTTTCCTAAATTCTCATATATTTGATGACTCATAACTTGAAGCATATTAGGTATCAAGCCAAAATCTATTCGTCTATGTTATGAGCAGGCTCTTTTCCAGGACCCAGTGATGATAACCCAAACCCAAATGCCTGACAATTGTGATTAATCCACTATGTCCCTCAAGCCCACCAGAACTTCAGGGAATGTTTATGGACATTATGACATGAGAGTAAAGTGCTCCTGCATATCCTGCTTCAGAGAAACGAGTGTTATATTTAGTGTGTGAATAAAGCAGATGCTTCTGTGTTATTTCAACACGTGTGTGCAATGCATGTATATCTGATTTTGCACAAAGGTTAAAAAACCTAAAAGGCAGAGCCCTCCCCTTAAGCTTTATGAACTGGTCTGTACAGTAGTTACGGAATCTGTATGGAGCTTTTTTCTCCCTCTTGCACCTGCTATGCAACACAAAAGGGGAAACAGAAACAGGGTATGAGAGCTCTGTCATAGTGCAATTGCCGAACATGAATATCATTGGGAACTGTTTAAAAAAATGAATTACGTTGTAATTTTAAGACTGAAAGTCAAATCTGCCTAGATCTTTAGATGTTTTGTTGTTTTAGAACATGAAGCAAGATAAGCCTTCTCTCTTGAGGGAATAGGAAAATAATTTAGACAGCACCCTGTAGCTTGAGCATATCAGACCTTGAAAGCACAGCAATGCGGAGCCTGGACATTACTGGGAATGGGTGACCTCTATAAAAGGGCACTTATACTTGTTGGTATATGTGGTAATGGAGTACTAGGAGGCTGTGCTGTTCATGCTGCATAAGGTTTTTTAAGCTAATGCTCCAGTAAAGGCATGGAGGGCACTGAGCTGTAGGAGGTCATACTTCAGATGAAGTGTTAAACCAAGGTTCTGGCTACTTTGGTCATTATTATTATAATAATAATAATAATAATAATAATAATAATAATTGCTTACACTTATATAGCGCTTTTCTGGACACTCCACTCAAACCGCTTTACAGGTAATGGGAACTCCCCTCCACCACCACCAATGGTCCATTATTGGTCCCATCTGGGGTGTCTTGTTTTGCCAGCACCCATATCACCCTGCAACTCACAACTGGCAGACCCCTGAAGCTCAGCAGATGTCAGTACCTGGATGGAATGGTCAGTACCTGGATGGAAGACCTCCTGGGACCTCCTGGGAAAAACTAAGGTTGCTGCTGGAAGAGGTGTTAGTGGGGCCAGCAGGGGGCGCTCACCCTGTGGCCCATGTGGGTCCTAATACCCTAGTATAGTGACAGGGACACTATACTGTAAACAGGTGCCATCCTTCGGATGAGACGTAAGACCAAGGTCCTGACTCTCTGTGGTCATTAAAAATCCCAGGGCGTTTCTCGAGAAGAGTAGGGGTGTAACCCTAGTGTCCTGGCCAAATTTCCCATTGGCCCTTACCTATCATGGCCTCCTAATAATCCCCCTCTATGAATTGGCTTCATCACTCTGCTCTCCTTCCCACTAATAGCTGATGTGTGGTGGGTGTTATGGTGCACTATGGCTGCGGTCGCGTCATCCAGGTGGGGCCGCACATTGTGATAGAGGGGAGTCCCCATTACCTGTAAAGCGCTTTGAGTGGAGTGTCCAGAAAAGCGCTATATAAGTGTAAGCAAATATGATTACTATTATGGTCATTTACACATAGATGGTATAGATTAAGATCTATGTGCTCACACTACCCCCTATTGGCTGATATTATTCTGCAGCCTGGGTTCAAGAAAATTCAAACTTGACATTTTGTTAGCAGCCTGATGAGGGTGCTGTTTCTTGAGTATCATGTCTTAATACAAATAATATTTCATTTTTATCTTCAGTGAGATACTAAATTCCTACTGATGTGCTGTATAAACCCAAACTGTACGGATGTCTTACAAAGATTATGTCATGCATTATTTATGCAAAGTGAAATGAGCTAAATACCAGTAAAAAGTGCCTTCGTTGTTATTGCGCAACACAGGAGTTTAGACCATCCAGTATTGTGGTAGAACTTCAACAAAAAGTGTAAAGCAATGGTAATATACAGACACACAACCAAAACGTTTTCTCTGCATGAAAACAGGCAATTCAGGTTTCAATCCAAGTTAAAAGGCATCAAGTGAATAAAAGGTTAGATTTTTAAATCAAATGTGGAATGACATGACTTAAAACATAATTTATGCAAATCTGGTCCCAGAGAAATTCCTAAATGTAAATATTTGTCAAATGTTTGTTTCTTTGCTTGAGTTTTTCTGACCTAGCTTATATTTAAATCATGTTTTGTATGATCTGGCTTCAGTTATCCTGTTCTGAAATCTTTTATTTTCGGTAAGTATATATTTTAAACAGTTTTTTACCAATGGCATGTTTTTTGTATTAAGTGGGTGTTCATTTACCACAAATGGTTTCTGTTTTGACTGACTAAACTGACTAAATTTACCATTGACTTTTTTCATTTACATTGGGCGAACATGAATATATAGCTGTATACAACACATTTTGCATAACAATACTGTTCTATTGATAACGTTCTTCTGTAGAGAAGTTTGGTTGTTTAACCCTGTGTTTTTTCACAGGCAGATAGAAATTAAAGCAGTCAATAACAGAGGGCAGGATAGTGGCGCCTGGGGCCAAGGCTCCTATCTGTGTGGAGTCTGCATGTTATCCTTATGTTTACATGGGTTTTTGCCAGGTGCTCTGGTTTTCTCCCAGTCCAAAGACAAAATGGTAGGTTAATCCACTTTTGGGAAAATTGCCCCTGATGAGAGTGTGTGTCTGTGCCTGTGTGTGCCCTGCCATGGACTGGCATCCTGTCTTGCTCCCGTTGCTTGCTGGGATAGGTGACCCAGAATTGCATGAAGCAATTAGAAAATGGATGAATGGATGGAATGATTTTGATGGTAAATTGTTAACGATGTGTAATACAGTTGCATAAATTGACATGTGCTGTGATTCAGAAAACTAATTTTATACTGTTTTGATGAAGGCACTTCATTATTAATGCTTTACTTTGCTTTTCTGAATAACATCGGCTTTCATTACTGCAATTTAACCCTTTTAAGACCCTTTTAAGTTTAGGCTTGATAGTATATAAGACCTTGCTTATTCTGAGCCACTTATTCTACTGTTTTGTTTTCCAAAGATCATTTTATGGGTGATTAAGCCTTCAGCTGCTCTGTGACACTGTCTTCCCAAGTCTGCCTTAGGGTGGCAGGAAGTTTAATTGAATTCCAGTCAATGTTCAGACGCACTGTTGTTAACTTCCAAGGTAGACACGCTGTCACGGATGTCGGAAAGGGGCGAACCGTGGAATGGCAGGAGAGCGAAAAGACCCTATACGTAGCGGCGAGACGGGGGTAAGCCTGGGCTTAGCTATTCAGGGAATGCCGTATAGAAACCTATGCCCTCAGGTAGCGGATGTGGGGCGACCTGGTGCTAGGCGGGTTTCAGGACATCTGAACGTCAATGCTGAGCAAAGGCAGAATGAAAGATCCGGAAATATATAGCCCCAGAGCCCCAGCCCCAGAGAAACACTGGAAGGACAGCAAAGAACCGGAAATGAGAGACAGGACAGAGAAGGAGCATGCCTTACGTTGACTTCACAGTGACCTTTTGTGCACAGTTCACTGGTAGCACGTGAAGTGTTTTGATGGTGATAAAGTAAGACATTTACTGCTTCAGCCTTTAAAATCAAGATGTAATTTAGTATGTTCAGTGTAGTCCAGGTCTAATTTTGAAAAATTGGGCTTCAAAACACTCACAATAATGTGATGTCATGGGCAGTCATGCTGTCCCAGCAGTACCTAAGACCGTGTACCATCCTAGCCTTCCTGACGTAGTGAGGTGTAAAAATGACAGTTGAATTACTCATGAGCTGGGTACCATAGCAGCATATGAATCATTTTTTTCTATTTTTGTTCTACTGGCGTGCGTACTGGTGTCCTTGAGCACTTCAAGGCCACTCTTGTTCACAAAACTGGATTCTACCGCTGCAAGATAAAAAGACACATAAACTGACGACAAAAACTTCTTCTCTCTGACACTTCACACACCTCTTTGCCAGTTCTTTGTATTTGTTCAAGGACAAATACACACACCAAGCATGGTGGGTACATGTCTGAAGAAGCTGGGCCTACTATGTTACTCACTTAAACAACAATAATTAGAGCTTTAACAGCCAAAAACCCTCTGTGGCAGACTTAATTTAACGATTTCACCATCCACTTTCAGACGCTCCCGTTTCGGCGGGAGACGTAATTCGTCCGTAAAGGTCTGCAAAAGAAGTCTCTGGTCCCTTCTACTGTGTGGAGCCAATTAAAACTCAGGGGCTTTCAGGTTATAATTAACAAATAAACAAGAGGATGAAACCCTGTAGCTCTGAATGAAGCCCTGTTTGTTAACTGTATTGTGTGGCATTTAAGATGAAGCCCTAAAAGCGGTTAATTGTCTATGACCACCTATAATAGGCTTGAGAGATACTGATGCACAGTTAAGGAGGGTAATGCTGGATTTGATTTCAGAAACCTAATGGAAATTCCCCCTATGAAAGAAGCCCGTTGTATCAGTTACAAGTGTTTAACATACGGTATTTGTTTACATTACTTTTTCCTGTCTGACAGCTGTGTGAATTCCCCTACTGGCTGTCAAATGTATGCTTTAAAATATTGATGACCTATTCATGAAAACAATTGAAGAGTGCCTAGAAACTGGAGCCTGAGTTCAGAGGCTCAGGGGGTCAGTAAGTCCAACAGGAATCCCTTGCAAACAGAACAATTTTTAAAAGTACATCTTTGGCCTTTGCCCTTGCAGGTTTGGTTAGGGATATTCAAAAAAAAAGGTGAAAGAGCGCACACACACTCAAGGGTAACAGGGTGCCCTTCAATGGTGGTTGATTAGAAGCAATTAAGAAAGCAAAACGTGCACTGTTGGGACAGCATTATGGTATTATAATAACCTGACAATGGAATTGAGAACAATTTAGAAAGTGATAGCTTACATAGAGTAATTTGGAGATTGTTTAGAACAAGAATCTGAATCCCCTTAATCCCCTCATGACCACAGTTGCACAAATTAAACAAATTAATTGCGCGAACGTATCAGTGCTCCATATACGGTAGGTAAGTGAAGATGACCTTAAACTTAGTTCCAATGCAATCCGTTTGCAGTTGCAAGAAAACCATCAAATGTGGCAGAAGGAGTTCAATTTTAATACAATGTTATCAACATCTTTAAACGACATCTGTTAGTTGCATGCTTTTTTATTAATTATCACTAGTCCTGGTGATAAGAACGAGTTAGTCCTTGAGTTGTGTAATAATACATAACATAAGGGAAAAAGCTAAGTGACATGTACTGTATATGTATATTCTCTACTGTTTTGTGGTGTGACTTGGTGAATGTTGACAGGTAATGCTGTGACAAACGTTCCTCAACATTTATTATACACCAGCAAAAGGAATATTGCAAATGTTTGAGGTTTAGACAAATCCAAGCATTATATAGTGTAATGACTCCAAAGGAAAAAAAATAACTTGGGAACTCATTTTAATATTCAGTACTTTATTCAAACGATGAAGAAAGCTATGTATTAATAACCAGTAGCAGCTACTTTTCAAAGAAGTGCATGTTCATGGTTTAAAAGTAGTTGAGGAGAGGTGTGTGGAAATCTGGGATACTTGATTTGCAGAGAACTGACAAGCCTTTAACAAATGCTAAAGTCTGTGAGCTGAAACATTGCCAGGATCATGGTAAAGAGACTCATCCAATGGAATGAAAGTTAAAAATGATACGTTGAAAAACAACGTGCTGAGCATTGGAGCTTCAGAACCATTGCCTGCTTGATACAGGAGCAGCTGCCGATGAAACGACTGATGAGGTGGTTATCCTGGATGGTACAGTACATCATCTCGGGAACTGCTGGGGCAGCAGGAGCGCCCATGACATCACAAGCGCGATTGTTTGGAGTCCAGGGCCGTTGCCGTGGTAACTGACAAACGTCGCCAAGCCGGGCGCTGAACATGTGCTCGCTGGAGAGGGAGTCGCGTCGCAGTTTGACAGGCGTTCGCGAGGAGTCCTCCTGCCCTCAGATCAAACCTTTGTGTCAGCTCCAAGTAAAAGAACCTAGCGAGGTACCCGGTTATGGAAAGGATAGAATCCCTGGCTCATCATTCTGTAACACAGCACTGGCAATGATGAGCGTACCGGGCAGAAGAAGTGACAGGAAGTAAGTAATGCGTTTATGCACTTGGTAGGGAAAAGTGCGCTGTTTTTAGTTTAGTTTCTGGACGTCAAGAGGGAGCATGCGTCTCACTGAATTGAAGTACACACCTGTATGAATTGCTTAAAAAAACTAATTGACTAACTGCTTGACTAATTATCAAACTGGAGCGTTTTTAGGAAATTGAGTTTTCCAAGCTACATTACCATGTCATGTTTTAATTTATTTACAAGTTAAAATAATAATAATACAGTTTTATTTTCCTTCTGCCTATATACGTACAGTAAATGTTTCTTTTGCAATAGTATGAGGCAATAACCGTATCCTTTAGACTTTCAGATGTGGTTTGATTGTCAATAAGAAAGTTTATTCTGAATGTCCGCCCCCTATAGAAATAAACAACTAAACAACATGTCCTCATTCTGCTTTAAAATTTTATGCTTTAAAATTAATGAAAAATCCCCAACACCACAATAAAAAAATCCATATGGTAATATATGCAAAGTATGTGCTACCAAAAAAGCTTTAGCTACCAAACTGTATAAATATTCTTGTTATATATTCCATTACTGTAATCATGTAAATTTAATGCTGTATTTTTATACCATTACAATAGAAAAAGTTTTTTTTTTTCTGAAATGATGAAGTGACCAAAGCAGTATAAAGTCATTGGTAGTCTTGGGTTTTTTTATACATAAATTGCTTTAGTCATTATATTTTTATAAAATTTTTATATTTTTATATTTTGTCAACATTTGTAGTTCTTTGTAGTTCTGCGATGTGCTCTGAGAGAATGTTGTCTATATCATAAAACAGTGACTGAATGAACTGATAAAAAAAAGTCCTTTTATGTTTGTTCGCAACATCCATCCATCCTCTGAGAGGCAGGTCAGGTTCCTAGGGGGAGCTGGAAATGTATCCCAACAAGCACCAGGTGCAAGGCAGGGTACACCCTAGACTGAGGGACCAGTCCATCACAGGGCAGACAGACACAAACACTCACACCAGGGCTAATTTTCCCAGAAGCCAATTAACCTACCAACTTTATAAGTTTTTGGACTGTGACCACAAAAAGACTGTGGGAGGAAACACTCTTAAACAATAAAAAAACACGCTCCAGTCTAAAATTAAACCGCTTACAGTGGGCAGGCATAACCACACTCAGACTGAGGGGAAACAATTACAATCAGGTTCAAATAATATAATGTTCGAGTACTTTTAAAACTCAAGCTCCACATACAAGCTCCACACAGATAGCACCCCAGGTCCAGAATGAAACTCAGGGTACCTAGTGCTGCAATGCAGCCAAGCTAACCACTGTGCCATCAAACCACATACTGTAATTTGCCACATCCACAGAATTTGTATTGTGTTCTTCTATAAAATATTCAATGAAGGACAGCGAAGATATTGGAAATAATAAATGTTTTCAATTTCTTAGAAATATAAAAGAAAATCAGTTGCTGATATAACGGAGCCACAGACAAACTTATTTATGACCATCAATTTCACATTTTGTTCCCTGAAGCTTCAAGTGCTGCCGGCATGTTAATTGCAGAACGCAGCTGGTGCATTCGTGCTGAACAGTGATTCTTCATCAAATCATCAGGCCGGACAAACAGCACATGGTTGAAGATCAGCCATTGCATATTTTGTGGCAGAAAGCAGTTCTTCTGTATTGTTTCATGACCTACATTTGTACACGGAACTCCAGATAATCTGTTATGATGAATCCTGCAGTATTGAAGAGTTACAAGTACACCTTTGGGGGAAGGGAGAAGCATTAGAGGGAGCTTGTGGCACTGGCAGTCAAGAGGAAGAGTGCAAAAATAATTCTCCCAGAGAAATACTGTGTATGGTTGCTAAATGGGATCCCCCCCCCCTAGGACTTTATGTTGCTTAGGAACTATGAATAGAAACCTGCCCATGTAAGTGTGCAGGTTTTGTCAGTTTTGCACCGTCCCATTTTTTTTTTCCTGTTTGAGCCTTCTGGACCAGATGACAGTCAAGATTAGCTCAGCTGTGGTCACCTGAATAAATTCAAACTCTGACTTTCTCTGGTGGGTTGACCTTCAGCATCCTCTCCAGCAGAACCTGCTCCATCTTATCTGCTGTGTGGTATACCATTGATAGATGATGGCTGATGTTCTTCTCCACCGAACTCGTTTTTCATTTGTTTTAGGGCTTTTGGGGATGGCAAGTGAACAGTGACACCCATCCATCCGTTTTCAAACTTCCTCATCCAATTCAAGGTCATTGTTGTGAGAGGACACAAATCTGTGTTTAATTATTTTTTTGACAATGCAGTGAAATGCGCTCATTTCATTTACTGTGCATTGTGATTGTGGATTCTGCTGCTCAGATGCCAAAACCTACCATTTGTGTGGGTGGGTATAGTAGTTATATCAGCTAGGTTTGCTAAACCAGGAATGCACTATGATAAATATTTATAACAAATGCAGTTCTGTGGGGGAAAACAAGTGCTGGAGCACTGAACTTTAATATTCATGATTACTGTCCATGACAGAGTTACGTTCTCCTAATTGTAAAACACCATGTTGAAAGTGTCACGATTGTATTCCCTCCTCCTTAAGGGCGCTCCGGCTCTTTCACTTCAGACCTGATTTTGTGCACCTGCCCCTTGTTCCAGCCTCCTTCCAGCCCCCCTTAAAAGCCAGACACCCACACAGTTCGGGGCTCTGCATTGATTTCCGGATCTTGCAATCCAGGGACCTGGAAGCGCCTGGCTCCGTTATGGTTTTAAGTTTCTGTTCCTGTTACCTCTCCCCCTGCCGGTTCTGACCCGGTTCCTGTTTTTAAAAGTCAGTCTCGGATGAACCGCCCGGCCTTCGACCTTTTGCTTTCGTCCTGGACTTCGCATTGGACTCTGTTTTGGATCGTTTGCCTCGGCCACACCTCCTCCGACCCCCAGCACTTCATGGACACCCCCCCACCCCCCCGGTTTTCTTCCCCGCTTCCTGCATGCCTTTTACCCCTGTGTTTCTCACTCAACCCCGGATTGTGTCGTCCCCATAGGGTCCGGAAAGAACTGTTCATTACAGAAAGAGGCTAGAGACATTTTTGGTGATGGTTATAGGGTTCTCCGCCACTCTGATCCCTTGATTACTAAAACCTCCAGCTGACTTGTCTTTAAAATGTATTATGGACAATGATGAGTAAGTGCTCTCGCAAATGGAATTACAGCCAAATTTGTTCTTCTTAGTCCAGGAAACACAGGAAACCTGTGAAACCAAAGAGGGTGTGTGATTTTCTTAATTGAACCATTTTATATATGAACTGCTGCGCAAAGACTGCACCTTAAAACCTCTACAACAGCAAAAGTTTAAACAACTTTAGACTAAGAGAGGGCATCATGGTGGCACAGTGGTTAGCATAGGTTCCTCTCAGCATCGGGGCCCAAGGTGTCATGGATGTCGGAAGGGTATGCCGTAGAATGACAAAGAGAGCAGTAGAGACCCTATGTGTAGCGGCAAAAAGTGGCAATATGGAGGTTAGCCCAGGCTCAGGGGGTTGGACGATGTCGGTATAGAAACCTGTGCCCTCAGGCCATGGACGGGGGGCGAACTGGTAGTAGGCGGATCTCAGGACATCCACACCTTCAATGCTGAGCCAGGAGCAGAGCAGACACAGGAAGTAAATAGGCTACACAACAAGATACACCAGAAAGACATGAATAATCACAGGTAACTAGGAACTGGACAGAAGTAGAGCAACCTTTAGGTGTACAGGGCGTGGCATAGGGTTCAATTCAAAGGGTACTCTCTGCCTGGTGCCTGTATGTTCTCTCTGTGTTTGTGTCGGTTTCCTTCAGGAGCTCTGGTTTCCGCCCACAGTCCAAAGACAGACTGGTAGGCTAATTGGCTTCTGGGAAAAACTGGCCCTGGTATCAGTGCGTCTGTTCCATGCTGAAAAGAGAAGAAAGGAAACACAACGTTTTGGCTGTGGAGCCTTCTTCAGGTGTGACACCCGAAGAAGGCTCCACAGTCAAAACGTTGTGTTTCCTTTCTACTCATTTCAGCATGGAAGTAACCTTTAACTTATTTCTTTGCAGACTTCACATGCTGATGCAGCTCCCTACTTGATCTACTTCACTGTGTCTGTGTTTGCCTCTGTGTGTCTCTGTGTGTGCCCTGCGATGGACTGCTGTGCCATCTAGGGTGTATCCTGCCTTACGCCTTGTACCTGATATAGAGATTAGAAAATGGATGGGTGGGTGGATAAACTTAAATAAACTACCTGTAGCTTATTTAATGTGCAGGCGTCTTAAATTGATATATCAGGAAAAACACACACACTTGTAATGGCACGATGGCCAAAAATTAATGTAAAACTGGACCCTATGCCGTAGCAGGTTAAATATCTGTAACCAACGATAGGTTCTTTCCAGACCCTATGCGGGCAACACAATCCAGGGTTGAGTGAGAAACACAGGGGAAAAAGCCATGCAGGAATCGGGAATGAATACGGGGGGGCGTGTCCAAAGTACGCAGGTGTCCAGGGGGGTAAGTCCGGGGCAAACGATCCAGAGGTAATGCAAACGGGGAATCCAAAAATGGGCAAAGTCCAAAGCCGGGCAGTCCATCCGAGAACAGACAGGTTAAAAACAGGAACCTGGTCGGAACCGGCAGGGGAAACAGGAACAGAAACTTAAAAACATAATGGAGCCAGACGATTACAGGTCCCAGCCTCACATGATATGGGAATCAGTGCAGGGCCCCGAACTGAGTGGGTGTCTGGCTTTTAAGGGGGGTTGGAAGGAGGCTGGAACAAGGGGCAGGTGCACAAAATCAGGACCGAAGTGAAAGAGCCAGAGCGCCCTTAAGGAGGAGGGACTACAATCGTGACAATATCAAGCACAGGGTTTGAGAGAGAGCAGGGTGTACTTAGCCAAATCGTAGAATCTGGAATCGTAGTCAAAGGGAAGCACAGGTCAGGAAGCCAGAGATTCAAGAGTTGAACAGCAATCAAGTAGACGCGAGGACGTTAACTAGGAGCTCCACTGGGATAGCCAATACTGAGCACCGTGGTGGTGATAAAGCTCCCTTAAGTATCCTGAGAACCGGGAGGTGCGATGTTGATCAATGAGTGTCATTGGATAATTAGTTTCTATGCCAGCATTTGCAGGAACTGGAAGGGGCTTGTTTCTAATTACAGGGGGCCATGACAACACTCCCATCACAGTTGAGCAGGTTTCATAGAAGAGTTTTAGATCTAGATGTCAAATCGTAGTGATAGATGCTCCCCTTTGTAGGATACTTCAACAGTCTCATAATATACAGCTGGCTCCCACTGACTGGAACGTTATAGCTATTCTTTGAAAAAGAGCCTAAAGAGATACAGGGAGCTACAATCCAATCAGGTTTACATCTGTCTCTTATAAAGGTGCACACAGGCTGGAAAACAATAGCTAATATAATATCATCTTTAGAATAATAATTTCAGAAATTGTAAGCAGGGAATTTATGAGGTTAACTGATCGTTAACTGATGCTTATTTTGGAAAATGTGAGGTAACAAAAGATAGACATACTGTAGTGTGCAAAATAGCAAAAATCCAAGTTAGAATTAAGGGAGAGAAATCGAATTGGGTTGAGGTCATAAGAACCGCAGGAATCAGCTCTGGGTCTACAGCTCTTTCCACGTCATGGAAATAATCTGATAAAGATAAAAATCCTCTTTGTTATTAGACTTGTAAAAAAATAGGTTGTGTGGCAAACTCTTTAGAAGCAGCAAAGGCATCTGAAAAAGCTTCTGGCACCCTTCAAAACTGGCCAGAATTCAATACAGACAAGTGCAAATTGTTACATTTGATGCAGTTGATTAGGGTGTGCATTTTAAATGCAAAATGTATGTCACTAAAATACAAGATTTTTAATTAATGAATTCAGTGTTCTCGTTCCTCATGTTAGGATTGATTGTGAATAGTGTAGTATTAAAATCAAGGAAAGTCATGTTGAAATGGTGCACATATAAACGTGCTATGTGTACTGTATGTAAGGAACAATTTTATGCCAAAATATTAAAGGCGAATTATTTTAGTCTTGAGTGATGACATTGCAGGAACTGCCAAAATTGAATCTTTCAAATCCTAATATGCATTTATAATGACAACGCTGTGAGAGAGCTGCTTCAGGACCCAAGAATACAAGTACATTCAGGACTGAAAGAGCTCTTCGTTACACACTTGATAATCAGGGAAGATGTCCCAGCCACGTTGATGAAAAAAAAAATGTTGCTTACTGTATGTAAATTCATAAATAAAGAAAAATAAAAATGATATTCTGGGATCAATAAGCTACTATCAACAAAATTAACAAAATCACTGTAAAGTGTAACCTCACGTCTTAGGTTGGCATGATATTAGTCCAGGCATCTCTTATAACTGTCTATCACTATTCATATTAATATCTTTACAATTAACAATAACTATTAACAAGTTAATAAAGAAGTTATGGCAAATTATTATAAAACAGTAATCCTAGGATTACAATTCGATTGTGCTCACAATTAGGGTTTTGGCACTAAAATAAAAATAAGTTACAGTACAGTAGATTTTATTTATTATTATAAATGTATGCACTTAAAGCACTTATGTCATTCTGTTCATACTGTATAATATATTTTATTTATATGACATTTCTAAATACCATATGCAACCCCAAGTATAAAGTGTTACAGATACTGTATGTACTGTATGCAGTTTATTATAAAAGGGGAGACAGTTTCCTAAAAATACAAATATATAGTATTGTTCTGTCTGTCCTGCCATTATATAATTACAGTATATGCCATCTTCTTCTGATGAAGTTTAATGTTTGAAATATGAACCACACAGAATGATGCACATGTATAGTCAAATTCACAGCGGCCATGTTGCTAGATAGTATTTACACATACTCAACATGATTGGGTTTCACTCTCGTTTTAACCTGGTCATATCTGTCATTGTTATTGTGGTAAACAGCTTTAGGGTCCTGGGTTCAACAGTGAGGACCTTCTGTGTGGGGTTTGCATGTTTTCTCTTGTGGTTATATTTGTTTTCTACAGGTACTCCGGTTTCTTTCCACCTTCCAAAGTGGTAGGGTGGAAGTGTACAGTATATTATTGGCCTTTTTTTAATGATTTGCAGGACTGAGGCCTCTTCCTCATTAATCCACCCGGTCTGGATCACCTCTACTGCAGTGCCCGTACCAATATACAGTAGTTGAAATAAGGTTCACAAAAACTTGAAGAACAAAAAATTCCAATAGGTTCTGTGCAAACATGCTCAGAGGGAAATGCAAAAGCTTTTCTTCTGGATTTAAAGAAGTGCAATGTTTACACAGAAGGAAAACAGCAAATCTGATCCTGTTGTCTGTACTGTAAATAAAACTGAAATAGTTTTCTTTGTCTCCCACAGGAAGGCAATGAAGGCAAAGCTTGAAAAACTCATAAAGGAAAATGACTCTCGGTTTCCCGCACTTATGAAGTCTGGGCAACAGCAGCACACCTCAGTTCAGGTAGAAAGGGTGGTTCTTTGCTGTTTGAGTTCAGTTTCAAGGTGTGATCGTGGGGGATGTTTTTTAACTATTACAAGCCTCTTTGTGAGTTCCCACATTATGTAGTTCAACCACTTTTGCTAGAAGGGTTACCAGTACTTGTTGCAAGATTAAGCAACAATTGATTAAGCAACTTTTAATGTAAACCTAAATTTGGTTGGGACGTACCCATATGCAGTATCAGTAAGATTCCTAAGTGAGTGGTAACTGAGTGAGCACAACTAGTGAGTGGCAAAGCCTAGATTTGAACCAGTGAACTCTGAACCATTTTGAGCTCAGTGGGAAGGCTTTTCCCAATTATTTCTCAATTATTTCTTTCACACATTAATCAAGAGAGAGGGACCCTCTAGTAGCTGTGATTTTTTGGAGTAATGACACTTTCAAAAAATGATGTCCAAATAATTTTATTCTGATCGTATAGTTACCTAGGAATGGTGACTTGAATGATCATTTGTTTCGCTTCTGTTGCAAATTCAATACATTGGAGTCTTGAAAAAAGTTCAGATATAAAATTGTTATGATTGATGATAATACGTTGGTGGTTGCTTTAATGAAAAAAACTTGTAAAAATGTGCAAGACTAAAGTGAACAGTCTATGGGTTTTCTCAGCCACAGTAATATCACATTACTCAAAGAATGATAACAGTAACATGATTTACATGATTTAGTATATCGTTAATATTTATGTTGATATTTTGATTTCATGAAATCATAGTGATTGTTACATTTGTCACTTTTGCTTTTCCTTTCAGTGAATTTCTGGAAATTTGTCTGACTAATTCAAAGGCTCAGGGCCCTTATATTAATGTACCTCTGTAAAAGTGTGGAAATGTGCACATTATGGAGAAAATGGCGTCTTTTTCAAAGTCTGCTTCACTTCAATGTATTGTATCTTCAGTTGCATTTAAATTCATGGGAGGAAACATTTCTGTTAATAATGTTCCCTTCCTTGTTCAAAGCCTGCTCGGTTATCAGATTTCTAGAACTGAAGAGCTCATGTGCTGGTTTTCTGTTTTTTTTTTGTGCTACTTACAGTACCAATGTATTTGCTTTAAAAGAAACATTTCTCTCCATTGTGTGTCAGCTTGCTGATTTATTTTTACAGTATGCAAATACTGTATGTACTGCTTAACCTTGCCCTCTTTTTATATACAGTATATAATATACATGCATACAGTATGTATGCATTTATATTGTAGCAGATGTAGTGTAGTCTGGCTACAAAATTCAATGCCATCTTGTGGCATTGAATTGTGCCATCCAACTAATCAGGTCTTTGCTCCAACTAATTTTTAATTATCAAAAGTGATCTGCAGTAGCTGGATTAGTGCTATTAAGGTGCAATTTTAGTACTTAATTCCAAAGTCCTATAATAGTATGGAATTAAGGGACCAAAGTTGGCTACCTCTGGTACTATATATAGAGAAATGAGCTCAACAGGCATGATGGCTATAATTTTTTACATGATTAATAGATATACCATTAATCCCCACAGATGACCTTCAAAGCAGTAATAGGTTGACATTGAGCTGATTAAGGTTTCATGCTGGGTGCGTCAATGTAAAATTGGTCCTGTACCTATCAGAGATAGGTAGTAATGTTCCTTTGAAGTGAAATTGCAGAGCATTATACTGACAGATGCATAAAATCACCTCACTTGAAACATCCTATAAATAGCATAAAGAGGGCGAAAATGTACATACCTGGAATTAAATACATAGTAACCGTAGGAAGGAAGATTTGTTTTAATCCTTGATTCACCAAACTTAAACTCCATTAAAGAAAATAACCTTATTTAGCAGTATGTTTTTTGAAAGGATAATCAGTATTCTTTAAACTGCGTTTAGTGCAAAAGCAATTGCAATATTCAAGTATAAAATTGAAAGATACAGCAGGAGTCCGGTGAAGATGTTAATTAAAAAAAAAACATAAAGGCTGTTAAATATGTAAAGTATCTATAGAAGCTTCCTCATGTAAGAAAGGTAATGATGGATTTCCACAAAACTCTAGCCTTGGGCCAAACATACAGTCCAAGTTTCTGTTTAACCCACTATCAAATTATTCAAAATACTTTCAGATCTAAGCTCTCACATATTTTGGGACCTACAGTACTGGGACAGTAAAAAGAAATTGGTCATTTTTGTACTAATGGAGTGTGTACTGTGTTTCAGATCAAAATATTAATATGAGTCAAATGTACAGAATGTCAACTTATGTTTCTGGGTTTGGTTTTGTATACATGTTTAGCCATGTTTGAACAATGTTGTGAAATGAATAATTTGGTGTGTTCAGTCCCCCCATTTCAGGAAAGCATAGGTTTTAGGACGAAGTAAAGTTAATTTAATTTTCACTTCACTTTCCCAAAATGTATGCTTTTTACTGTACATCAGCTTTGGGTATTACTCTCTTTGTACTTATAGTATGTTTTTTTTTAAGTATACAGTATGTTTTTCTCAATAGGATAGTATGGTGGATCAGTTATTGAATGAAATACCTTTGCAAATTAGTTCAGAAAAAAACGTTTGATCAATTCTAATTGATTTTCATTCTAAGTGCATATCATTGTTCAGTTTAATCCCAGATAATATCTTTTTAAATCCAAGACTGCATATTAATCACATATACAGGTATGCTAAAAAACTGGAAATGTGCAGAGAAATTTCAAACTTAACTTTAGTAAATGAAAACTATATAAAATACTTTAACCATCTTTTAATTTTGCCTTATTCTATTAGTGTGGTTTGTATGTGATGCTGGCAATCATAGCTAAATGTTTCTTCACTCTGTCTAGGCCGAACGAAAGTTTACTTAAGGCTTCAAAGATAATTGACAGGTTATGAACTACTGTTTTTCAATTGAAAATCCTAAGACAGGACTGAAAAATTAGCAGCGTTTAAACCAACTGCTGTTATTTTTGAAGGTCAGTATTCTTTTTGTCTGAAAGGTTATAGTTTGCCTCGGTGCCTTACAAAATGGTCATGACCTCCCCATCCATAACTCCATTGTGCTCTACCATGGAATTAGCGGCTCTTGCTGGGATATTTTTATTAGCTGGCAAAGGAACTATGAGCATTTTGTGTTAAAACAGCTTTCTCCACAGAGAAGGTATTGCTGCAAAATAGCAGCGGAAAGCTCTGGTGTCTCTTGCGCTGAAAGGACTAGTTATGTTGAATAAGCGTAGTTGTTATGGAAACCGTGAGCCACAAAGCAGTGGCTGATATCCTTTCACACTCTTGTAACAGGAGGTGTTGTTGCTATTCTCAGACAGAGCCTTGGGAACTACCTACTGAACATGAGCCAAGAGAATGATACCCAGCCAGATTGTTAGTGTTTATGGATTTAATGTTGGTACAGGCTTAACTTTATCCACCTCACTTAAGACAAGGCCACATCCTACACTTCTGTTACAAACTTACTTAGTTTGTTCTTGCCTACATACAAGGTTGAAGGGACACGTGTAGATAAGGGTTATAGGCTTAAGAGCCTTGGAACTATGTACCTATTTGAGACATTTGAACACATGATTGAATTATGTTTTAAAATATGGATTCATGTCATTTTTGAGTGATTGCCTGCCATTTAACATTGCAGTCTGTTTAAACTAACATTTATTTTGCTGTGTCACTGTAACGAACAGTTCTTTCCGGACCCTAAGCGGACGACACAGTCCGACGGAGTGGGGAAACAATAGGGAAACATCATGCAGGAATACGGGGCAGAAGACAGGGGGGCGTGTCCAAGGTGCGCTGGTGCACGGGGGAGGTGTGGCCGAGGCGAACAATCCAAAAGAGTAGTCCTAGGGAATATCCAAAAACACACGAGAAAGTCCAAAACCAGAAGATCCATCAGAACAAGTTAAAAACCACGAAGGCCGGGTCGGAACCGGGGGACGGGGAACAGGAACGGGAACAGAGGTTAAAACCTTAACGGGACCAGGCGCTTCCAGGTCCCGGACTCGCACGATATGGAAATCAGATGCAGAGCCCGGATGAGCGTCAGCGCCTGGCTTTTAAGGTGGGCTGGGAATAGGGAGCAGGTGCACAGAATAAAGTCACAAGTGAAAGGGCTGGAGCACCCTTAAGGAGGTAGAACCAATATCGTGACAGTCACATCTGCTTTCCCCATGGTTTCCCCTATCCATGTTCTTTTATCTGAAGGTCTCCAAAATATATTTGTACTAAGAACTTCATTTTACAGGCCGCATCAGGCCAGAGTGTCAAGTAAGCTGCAGGTGTTAATTGAATGAATAATAATTCCTTGAGTTTATCCATGACAATCCCAAAGCACTGTACATAAAGGAGGATACCTACTCATCCACCACTGAAGTTCAGCACCAAACTGGATTTTATATCAGCGAACAGCCCCACTATGCAACAGAACAGGTGGAAAAATGAAAAATTGCTTCACTAGTTGAATTAAAGGGGAACATTAGGTAGGCCAGATTTTGCCAGACCGAAGTGGAATTCAACCAGGACACTGAGGTTAACACATCTTCACTTTCAAACAGTGCCATGGGCCAGTGTTCGGGCACAGTGCCATTGTCCAAGTAGTTAGGACCTTGGTTTAATGCAACCTCTGAACGACTGCATCTCCTACTACACAGTGTACAATGTGCATTAATATGGAATATTGGTCTAGAGGGAACAGTGCCACCACCTGGTCCACCAATACCTTTTCTAATTTCTCAAAGGTCAGGCTGCAAAGTAATAACAATCCAGTATAAGACTTACTAACTCAACTGCTACAGACTGCTGGACTACATTCAGTTGACCCCCACAGCATCTGTTATCTAGAGTCTTACCTCAATAAAATGAATGGCTATGATATAGAGATAATATGTGCAGTATCTGACAGCACAAAGTATTGAAGGCAGCACACCCAAACATGATGTTACCTGTAATGTTATTTGTCATTGTTTGTGATAAGTATTGCATAGGGGTTGTAAGTTCCTCCAGGTTTTGGGGTACAACACTGCGGTGCGGTGGCTCTGTAGCTAAGGATCTGCACCTGTGTCTGGAAGGTTGCCGGTTTATCCTGCGACTGGCAGAGGAATCCTACTCCATTGGACCACTGAGAAGGACTCTTAAGCCCAACTGCTGCAGGGGCTCTGTATAAATGGGTGACCCTGCACTCTGACCCCAAGCTTCTCTCCCTGTCTGTGTGTCTGTGTGTCTCATGGAGAGCATGGGTATGCAAAAAGACAAATTCCTAAAACAAGAAATTGTATATGGCCAATAAAGTGATCTTATCTTATCTAAATTAAGTGACAGGGATTTGTACATGAAGGATAGTACTTTATGATAGAGCTGATAGTGACTGCTCACATAACTTAGTGGGAATGCAAACATGTGAGTGGTCTTGTATAACAACCCCTTTGAAAATGTACGTGTAATTATTGATAAAAAAACAGGGCTTTTACAATTATGTAGAGTTTGTGATGTTGGAAGGGGAAGTCCTGTTGTTCTGCATGTACTCCAAAAACACAAAGATGTTTTTAATGTCAAAAGTCACATACAGAAAATGAATTTAATATGATTGATCATCGCAAAACTTAAAAAAAAACAACAACTGTGCCATTCAAGTTCTGATACTCTGTTGTGAGGTTTTCTGCCTAGCATCACAAAACCTTGTTCCCTTATTTTCCAAAGTGGACACATTTTAAGTAAACTGGTCACTGGCATATCTCATTATGGAGCAGACAGTGAAAAACATTGGGGTGTTGTATGACAGTAGCAGATAAAATGAGTCCCCTATTATTAATAAGGTGTTTTGGGATCAATAGGTAAGAAAAACATGTTATTAATATATTCAGTTAAACTTTTCATGGAAATTCCCTTTTTTCACTCCATTAAGCTTCTCTACACCAAACTCCTGAAGCAACAATCTTATTAACAGATTTTGTTTTCTATGGTTTTTGGAAAATTTAGCCAAACCACCCTAAAAAACAGAGAAGGACCACAAACTTGCATGCAAATATGCTGAATTGCAAATTTCATGGAACAGAGTAACCCAATGGCTTTGAACAGAGCAATATTCACTGTTCTGAAACAAACTGATATAAAGGCCTCATCCCAGAATTTATTGGTCCTTGTTTGACACCATTTTTGCATTCCATGTATTATTGCTTGTATTGGGTTACATTCCATGTATGTACTTCTTTCAGTTTTTAACTTTAAATTAAGTGGATTGTCATTTTTCCCACTGTGGAAAAATTAGGCCCGATGTGTTTCAATGTTTTATTTGTAGGTGTGCCAAGAGATCACAGGCATTTTTCTTGGCTGTCTTGGCTAGGCTGAAGGACGATAGTCTGACCATTTGAACAATTAATTGTAATTAGACTCTCCTCTCTGCTTTATGGAAAGTAAGCCCAGGACAATTTCAGGAGCAGTTACAGGAGAACTGAAGGAGAGCACTGGGATGAGGGGGTTAATAACCCATTTTTTATAGTTACCCATGTTGTCTTAATTCTCAAGCTTTATTCCTAACTATGAGATGTGATGAAACGACAAAAATCATGCGAGTGACAATATCAGTGTTCAACACACACAAGCATGCGGCCAATAATTTTTTATTTCTTATAAAAGAGGTAGAGGGTTTGGCAGCAGTTACTAATGGTCTATTGAGTTACTCAATGGAATTCTCTTTCTCATACTGCGGGTATTTCCATTCTGCTGTTGCCTTAGGAGACTAAAGACTCACAAGTCAGTCATTATCAAGGTGAACGTCTTACCTGGTAAGGTTTCTCATGATGCTTTGTTATTGCTGACATTTGAGACTCCAAATTAAATCGGAGCACTTTATTTAGACATCACCTTTGCAGAGTTGTACTATTGTATCAGTGTCACTGAGCTTTGGTTCCTACGGCCTTTTCATGCCTTGTGGCCTGTTAGTTGCACCTTGCATTGTATTTGATTTGCTATTGTCAGTAGTGGCAATATTATTTATAGCAACTGCAGTTAAACAGTAGCAGGATTAACAGCGTTACCTCTAGCAACTATATCCTTAGTACATCTAAATTTCTGTATTGTTACTGTTTTATCTGGGCTGATGCTTTTATCTAAAGTTACTTACAGTACGTTTGCATTTGCAAAGAGCTGTTTGCTCTTTGGTAGCCACACATTCCTTTCCTTACTGCTGGATTAGGGTTAATAATTTGGAATTATTTTTCAGATGTAGATATATCTTTAAATCTGGCATTGAAAGAAAAAGAAATTAATTGATTGACATGTAACTGTATCGGTTTCTCTGATACTTAACCCAAGCAGACAGCAAGTCTGGACTCTCCTTTGTTTGCAGTCCAAATACTGATGCGCTATAAAGAAAACTTTCTGATTACGCTTCTGACAGTTATGAACTGTGCTTCTAATATGACCACTGCTGAATAGAACTGCAACAGGATACCCCAGACATTGGTGAGCCACTGTATTAATTTGATGGTTGACTGGAAAAGCCTTTAGGAAAGTCACTATCTTTACTGCTCATAGATAGTGCTTTATCAACACTTGATGAACCCATGATGCTGAAACATGCTAACTGAAAATGATGACAAAACATACATGTTTGTAATTTGTAATAATGTATTGGAAGAGACTATCCCAGGATATCCCAGTCTTAAATTACGTTCAGAACCTGAGCTTCTAAGGAGAAAAGCTTTTCTATTTGCCTCTATCAGGATACAGAGAAGTTTCCTTTAACAGCGAGGAAACCAAAGGCAGGATGCAGAGATGGGCAAGGTGAGGTGTAATGTTATCCAGTGTGTTGGTTGACAGCAAAGGTGTAAAACTCAGGATCGTGGGTTAAGCACTGCAGATAAAGTCTGTGGACAGTAACAAAGTTATGTTCCAACAGTGGGTGTCTCTTTCTCTGCAACTTATTTGCAATTCTGTAGGCCTTTGTGCCAATGTTGTCATTTGTAACTTAGTTTAACACCCTGTGCCTCACCTTCATCTGTTTTGCCTTTGGCTGCTTGGTAGCAGTCCTGCAGGAGCGGCAATGAGCATGATATACCAAATACAGAACATAGTATTACATAGTAGTATTGTAATTCTGTATTCAAGATGCAACAGCCCATCAGTCCAGAGATTATCTTGGTTTCTGTGGCATTAACTGAACAGAGAGCATAAGATTCCCCTGCTGGATGGGACGCCAGTCTGTCACAAGGCCAACCCCCTGAAAACACTGCTCCCCATTCACACAGCTCAGTGATTGGATCAATACTGAACACAATTGAACTACTGTTGTACCTCATGCAAGGTACCGTGCAATAGTAGACTCCACAGCAGGGCCTTGAACCCACAACCCTCCAGTCACATGTCCAGAGACCTACCCAATACAATATACTGCCTCCTACCACTATAGTTTTATACAGTAGGACAACAGAGTCTGCTCACTGTTCTTTAAATTAGAATTGGCTGCTATGTACCTGTATGGTACCTACTGTCAATGTATTTTTTCTGATGGACCTTTAAAGCACAAGAAAGAATATTAGAATAATTGGAACACATTTAGAAAGAAGCTTTTCTATATCTTTGATCACCATTACTATGATGAAGAATGGATTCTCATTTCTTAACAGATCTCAGTTTTAGGTTTTTGGCATTAAGAGAAGGGGCACAAGCCTTACAAGTCATCAGAGGTTCTTGCTCCAAAGGTATTGACTCAAAAAACAAGTCCTTCTGCCAGCTATAGCCTATAGGTGAATATGAAGTCATAGCAGTCTTCCTATTGTTACAATGCGTAGTTTAGGACCCTGTGCAGACGGTATAATCTGGAAGTCACTGGAAAAAGACTTCTAGGACAACACAGCAGGAGCAGGACGGGGTGACAGACAGGGGGGCGTGAAGGCTATGATCTGGTGCTCAGGGGGCATGGGGCAGGCGAACAAGTCCAGTGGGAATCCAAAAGGGGAAAAGTAGGCCCAATCCAAAGTCCAGAAAGCCGGGAGATCCAATCTGAGACAGACAAGATTTAAACCAGAACGGACAGGAACAGGGACAGGGAACCAGGAGGATAAAAACAGTAACCAGGCCAGGCACTCCGAGCCCCAGACTCAGCAGGTCTGGAGGCCAATTGGAAGCCTAAACCCTCAAGACGTAGGGTGACTTGATGGTATGTGGGCTTCTGGGCGTCCGTCTTCCAATGCAGAGCCCGGACTAGCAAGAGCGCCCGCCTTAAATAAAGACAGACGAAACAGGGGGCAGGTGCATGAAATCAACTAGAATACAAAAGAGCCAGAGCGCCCTTAAGAGGATGGATTTTGATCTTGACACCTATAGGATATAGCCTGCGGAAATGCAGAATATTAAAGCTTAACTGGACTAACGTACAGTATCCCACCTGCCTAAGTATGAAGGAACTTTTTGGGCTAAGGAGAAACCTCCTGGACTATAGTAATCAAAAACTGGACCTGGGATTCCCTGAATTAGTTTACAGGTCTTTAAGTTATTCCGTACATTACGTGATTGAATATTTATTGCTTTTTTTTCTCAGCAGGCAACAGATAAAAAGCCAAAACAACCACAAATGAATTTAAATGAATAATTTTTATTTTATTTTCATGATACTTGAGCAGCTTCTGTAAGGGAGATAGGTCTAAAATCAATTCTTGTTTTGTAAAATGAGGCAGATGTGCGTATTTGTAAATCTGTAACAATACGCAGGTAAAAATGATAAAATATTGTTTTATCAGTCAAAGAACGATTAAAAAAAAAGTGCTCAGCTAAATTGAAAGCTGGCAGATACTGGGGTTACCAAGACCAGGACAAGCAGATCTGGGAACTGATGCCTTCTAAGTATTAGCATGAGTGGATCTTCCTTTGATCCCTGTAACCCATTAGCAGATGTTACTAAGCTGCTTAACCTGGGCAGATGGGGCTCAGCTGAATTATTCTCAACCTGGCCTCCTTGCTCCTTCGCTGAGTAAGAGGAGGGTTTGTGAGGTTTGGAGAGGTGAATAAGCTCTGGAACTGGTAGCCTGTTCTCTCCAAATCCTTTTTAATTTAATGTATTAATCCTACTGATAGAGCCTTCAAGAAGAGAAACATACAGTACTTCTGTCTTTATGTCATTTGCTGTTATGGCGTTGTACAGTCGACATATTTACCAGAAAAACTCTGACAGAATCAAAACCTTCATCTTCAAAATGAACCCTGAAGAGTTTGATTTGCTGAGTCCTGAGGCCCACATAATGTCCATCCCCATTGCGAAAGAACATCATTACACATGTCCCGACATCCCAAATTCTGAATTACACCAATACACCAAAACATGACTTATTGGTCTATACCATCCTGCAGGGCCTGACATAGACATTTATATACAGTGGTGATACCTAAGAACAAGTAATACAGTAGGTTTATTCCATGCTGAAAAGAGAAGAAAGCAAAACAATGTTTCGGCTGTAGAGCCTTCTTCGGGTGTGAATCATATGGTGATACTTATACGACTTGCAAACAGGACAACCCCACAACATTTTGGAGGGCCTTGTTTGAACACAGCCGTATTCAATGCTTGGTTGTTCATTTTGTGCTCATTTACAGTTAACTTCCCCCCCTTACTTAAATGCTTTTATGTACCTAAGCCATGAATAGTTGATCGCCTTTTTTTTTTTTGGTAATCAAAGCTCATTCCGGTGACTCACTTACACAGAGTAGCAGAGGAATCCTCCAGTCGAACCTGTTGAAACGGCTGATTAATGCGATAACCTTTCAGGGCTTTGTATTCAGTTGCTGACAGTGTTTATGTGCTGGAGAGATAAGTGACGTAAGGCTTCTCGCCTTACAGAGCTACATGTCCTGGGCTCTAGGTGGTGCAGCAGGAGTAGACAGTATTCTTGCCGCGAGAAGTGTGGACAGGCCATCAATCACCAAGAGATTTTAAGATAGTAGAAGCACTGCCACCTTATGCTTTTTATCTGTGTTGGTTCCACCATCAACACCATTCAAAACTGTAACCTATTCAGACATTTTCCATGCTCCGCTGGATCATACTTACTGTTAACATGTTCAGTAGAAAAATATCTGTACATATAAATGGACCTACCTCTTTTGTGTTACACCCTTCTTTCAAAGTTAAGGGTGCCTAATTGGAATGCAGACAAGTATGTGTGAGGGCTGCTTGATCATGTAACATCACCAGAGTCCACTGCAACCTGCACTTTACAAGGGGACTCAAACTGTACCTGGTCTCACCTCTGGACCTGCTGGGTAGGCGATGCTGTGGGCCTGAGAGGGGATCTAGCCCCGCCTGAATTGTGCTCCCCAGGCCTCACGAGTTCAGTATGTGTCCTTGGGCCAGATCAGAGTCGAAGGACTCAGAGGACCTTCCTTCTGAAACTGTGCTGCAAGGACAGAGTATTTCCGAGGTGAGAGAATTCCTGTACTTTCTGTATTGTAGGGAGCAGTTTATGGTTGTTTATGATTTAATAAGAACTTAATAAGACAACTGCATGAGTTTCTTTCTGTGGGGGAGTTGAGAAAATTGATGTGATATACTGTATTATTGAGCCAGTGCAGTTAAGTTACTTTTATGCTAGTTTGAAAATAAATTATTCCCCAACATGACAGGTTTCTTTGCGATTGACTTAAAAACTGTCACGGACGTCCAAAGGGACTAACCGTGGGAAGCAGGAGAGCGGGAAAAGACCCATATGCGTAGCGGCGAGACGGGAAAAAGGCCCGGGCTCATAGTGCAAAGAGTTCAGGAATGCCGTATAGAAACCTATGCCCTCAGGGAGCGGACGTGGGGCGCCCTGGTGCTAGACGGGTCTCAGGACATCCGAACGTCAATGCTGAGCGAGGACAGAGTGCAAGACACGGAAATATATAGCCCAAGGGAAAGAGAGGGACCGGAAGGACAGCAGACCGGAAACTAGGGACAGGACAGAGAAGGAGCGCCCTCTGGCTGCAGGGGGCGTGACAAAAACCCTCAATAAGACTCCAGCAGTGAAGAAACCAAAGGCACGTTAATACCTAATATTACTGATAATAACATCACCATAAATCAATTTGGAACAAAAAGACATGAGGGCACATAAAGTTTTGTATTGATTTGTGACATAAAAAAGCCCTTTCCATTCAAACCATTTGCAGAATTTAGCTACTAATTGCTAAATTTGTTTTGGAATTACTCTAACATTAGCAAGGAAGATTCTATCATCAGGAAATATTTTCAGCAGTTACACATACAGTATAATGTATAAGAGCATGATTTCAATTATAGCATATATGTCTGCTGTTTATGGTCTTTTTAGCTTGGATAATAGTAGTGTATCATTCTAGAGATTCTCTTTTCACTTTTGATGTAATTGTATTGCTTATTTACTGACTTACTGACTGATCATATTTTGGTAGCTTGGCAAAATGTAATATATCATTCTTGTTTCAGTGGGTTTTATAAAGTCCTCTTGCATCTCTTAACCTGGAAAAACAATTCATAGCCTGAAATGCACACCATTGTTTTCATCATTTTTTGGCAAAAAAAAGACAAGAATTCAGACTCCAGAGGTGTAGTGCCTTGGCAATTAATCTTTTATGCCCATTGCTTTTGCACCATCAACATGAAAGATGAGTATATTCCAGCCATTGCGAATCTGTATGGTCAACAATATTTCAGGTTGCTCTCTAAATACTCTCTAAATTAACCATAGTAAACGTAATCAGATTACGAATTTCAATCTGAATAAATGTGAAGGATTACTTCTTTAAAGCTTGTGTAATCTCAAAGCCCAGTGCATTCATACCAGTCAATGATACTTATAAATAGTACACACACCTGAAGAAGGCTCCACGGCCGAAACGTTGTGTTCTCTTTCTTCTTTTTTTCAGCATGGAATAAACCTATTACTTGTTATAAATAGTATATATGTTTCCCAGCTGTTCCAGATGTATGTACTGTAGACGTCAGCGTCTCTGCATAAATGTGTTGGGAATGTTCATTCAGTTCCCAGGCTGAGACAATAATCTGAAGGCGTTAATCTGTGCACCCCACAATTGGAGCTGTATCCCAGCACTGCCTCCCTCTCTCTGAGCAGTCCCATCAACGGGATTTCCATCTATCTCTTTTCTAGCTGCTTTATCCAACACAGGGGCACAGAGGAAGCAAGGGGCGTCCATCGTGGGCACGCACAAACTCACACCAGGACCAATTTTTCCAGAAGCCAATTAACCTCCCAGCATGTCTTTGGACTGTGGGAGGAAACTGGAGCACCCGGAGGAAACCCACACGAACATGGGGAGAACATGCAAACTCCACACAGACAGCACCCCAGGAACTGAATAACTAACCGCTGCACCACCATGCTACCTTAAATTGGCATGTTGTTTTGCAATACATTTGTGCTGCTCGCGCTTGGTAATTGACGTAAGTTTAAACTGGAACGTGGGTGCAGGCAAGAGGCGCTGGGGCTGATGGATCCAACTGCTCAAGCAAGAGGTCTGCTAGCAGGGCTATTGATTTCTCATGACCTTGTGTCTGCATTTTAAAGTAGAGGCTTTAATGTCGGAAGGGCAAGAAAGTGCAACCGCAGCCAGACATTGGCTGGGTCAAACGGGCTTCACAGACTTTTTCAGAGATCACAGCACAGGCTGCTGAATGTTATGATGATGCTGATGGCTCATGAAAAATAAGTCTGTTTTTTAAATGAAGTTTTAAACGATGTGTTGGCAGAGCTTTTATCATGGTAATATCTAGGTCTTGGTCAGGGTCTGCCCCTGTAAACATTGACGTTCAAATACCGTGTGTGAATATTCTTTATGTAAGGTTGAATTTACTCAGCACCGAAGGATTATGTTAGGTCTGCGAGCAGTGGGCCAGATTTCTGACCTCGATATCTAAAGTTATGCCTGTCTGATATTGTGTTTTTTTATAAAGAAGCACATATACCCGATGATAGCTCGATAAAGATTGATCTTCCAAGGGAATCACGCGGCACAAAAAGATAGATTATCTTAATACAGGCAAAGCATATGAGTTTGAGTCATTATAATGGCGGCCAAAAATGCAGACATCTGCTGTTTGAAAAGGAATCTGTGTCGCCTGTTGTACGGTTTTCCTGACCTCTCAAGTTCCGTGTCAGCTGGCACAAATGTAAAAGTGAGATGAAAAACTCCATGAGAACAGGGGGTCGCATTTATGTCTGTTGCACTAAAATACAGTATCTGAAACCATCAAATACCACGCTGGGCCCCTGTGAGGAGTGAAAACAGTTTGCTTGGGATGTGACACATATTCCACAAGGTTCTGAACTGATTTGTGATCTATTCCCCATCCAATTCTGGTAGCAGGGCTACCTTCAAGATGAGTATCAAAAATGTTTTACCCTTTTCACTCATGTTTAACTGCTGAAGAGACCCACGTAATATGCTGGATTGCTGCATTTGAGAACTGAACTCGATACTCATGCTGGATTGGGCTGCATGTTCCCTTGGGGGAACTTAAAACAGAATGTGTTTTAGAAACTGCAGTTTATTTGAATTCCAATATTTGGAAATTACAGCTCTCTGTCAAATGGTACTGATGGAATCATCGTGCGTGTATGGAAATGCAATGCCTTCTTTGTAATGAAGTAGATATTTAAATACTGGGAATATGTAGGTGGTTTTTAGAGTTTCAAAACACTTTGTGATTAAGAAAACTTTGTGATTCAAAACATTTGTGTATAAATGACAGAAATTATAATACTTATGTTATGTTTGTCGTAGTTCATCTGAAGTCTCTCATCCCAGTAGTGACCATCTCAGTAGTTTTGCCTTGCTTAGTTTGTTTACATTCAGTTCAAAATCTTGATTTTTATTTAGTTGTTTTTTTATTTTGGGCTAAAACAAAACTAACAAGACATAAACAAACACTTTAAGACTTATATATTTGGATTTTCTGATACCTATATATTGTTATCTCGTGTAAAGTCTATATTAAAATAGAAATAAAAGTCTTAGAGTGTATTAAAATGGGTCTAAAAACTGTATTGCTGCTAATTATTACAATTAACTAGTTAATAAAATAAACAGTTGCCAGTTTATTTTTAGCCCCTTAGTATACTAGGTAGTTACCATAACATTACCTGCAGCACACAATAATAATAAAAATCTACAAGTATACTAGTAAACTACTTACTTATTCTAACATATGCATATACATTACATTTGTAATGTCATTTCAAGTATTATTGTTTATATCTTGTTAATGGCATATTGTGTGGGGGAATTGTTCTATGTTAGAACATACAGTTGTCTAGATGCATATAAAGTGAAGTGTACATATTTTGAGGGGGATTGTGGGGGTAAAATTGGAGCTGCCTACAACAATCTAGTGTTTTTTTTGTATCATAATTAATGTATATATTATTGTTTTTTTGGGGTGTGGACTTTGGGAACATAGTTCCTCATAATAAACACCATTGCATATCTTTGCAGTTGTGGCTGTGCCATCATTATTGTTATCTTCTATCTACACTCTGCAAGGAGGAGACTGTGACATGAAGGTACCATTTAATGTATTTTAGGTGATTATCTTGATTTTGTAAGTACACATTTTGGTCATTGACAGGAGAAATGATGCGTTCATGACTATTTCTGGGGCTGGTGGGGAGATTTTCCCAGTGGCGTAGTATAGCCATATGGCAAGTTTGTCTCCTGGTTTTGCCAACTGTGAGATTTTTGTCCCTTCTCTGTGCACTTACAGAGTATTACGCCACCCTAATAGGATTCGGATAAAGTCTTAAAATAGATTTTGCTGCTGAGCTGTCATTCTGCCACACTACTCATTATTCTCTGTGATTCGGACACATTTCTGAAGCAATGGAGTGGATGTGCAATGGCATGAAACGGTTTTTTAAATATGAAATAAAAAAGGTTTTAAGTAAAGGGCACTTCCAAAAAAATAAAAACCCCAAAACAAGAAACAGCCTGTCACTGTTTTTTCCATTATAAGAGAAACCCAGCATGTCGCTTGTTATTATTATACACCTCAGTGTGCAATAGTCACATAGAGCTTCTGTAATTGTAAAAATACTTAGGCTCTTAGCTGTACACATCAATTTCTTAAAAATGAATGCCAAGGGATGAGCAGCAGTAAAAGCTAATATTTCTATTGTTGGATTGCTAAATTAATTTGATGGAGATGATCAAGACTCATTATTGTTTTCAAATATAATGTTATTAAGTATGAGATTATGTTAAAACCAAACCAGATAGTAAGATAAATAACAATTACCTAGCAAGGTAGTTGGTACTGTCTCTGTCAATATTGACAGCTGTGGTATTTGTCCCATATAAATTACACATCATGCAATTCACAAGCATCTGAAAAATGCTCTTTCCTTCTTTGATAGCTGGGGATATTGCCAGAGATTGTACCCATGTGAGAAGATAAATGTTACCCTGGTGTTCTTTTTTATCAATAGGTTATTTTCCTAAAAGCAGATATAGAGTAGCTTTTCAACCTTAGATGGCTGTATACTGAAGTGAAGGAGTGGCACAGGTCTACAGTATATACTATATGAATGGCTATACAGTAAACTACTAAGTGGAGGGGTAGTACAGATCTCACTAAAAACATTCTAAACTCATATGTAATAATAATCATTCTTTACATTGATATAGCGCTTTTCTGGATACCCCACTCAAAGCACTTAACGGGTAAAAGGGACTCCACTCCACCTCCAATGTGCAGCCCCACCTGGATGATGCGACGGCAGCCATAGTGCACCAGTACGCTAACCAGACATCAGCTAGGACCCACACAAATCATAGGGTGAGCATCCCCTACTGACCCCACTAACACCACGTCTATCAGCAACCTTAGTTTTTTCCCAGGAGGTCTCCGTTTCAGGTACTGACCAGGCTCACACCTGCATAGTTTCAGGGAGTTCCAGTTGTGAATTGCAGGGTGATATGACTGCTGGCCAAAAATAAGTGTCAAACAAAAGTCTCAATTCAATTCAAAACCTAGCTTAATTCAAGCCCATACAGCAATAAAAACCCTCTACAAACTAGGGGAAGCCTGGTCACAGTCACATGAAGAACTAGATTACATTCATGCTGGACTAACAGGGCCTTAGTGTCCAATGTGCACTTTGAACAAGCAAATCTTGTGGTTCAGCCACTGGAAAGCACTGGATAGGTCTGTTGGTACTGGCAGTGTTTGTGGTTTTAGAAGGCGTATGTCTTGTTCTCTTTCAAACAGAGTTTGGGGTTACCTGAAAAAGGTAAGGTAAATAAATTGGAACTGTTTTGGACACATTGCAAACAAAATATGGTTCAATGTGTTCAATGATGGTCCCAAAATTAATGGTGTCTCCATAACTGGGAATAAAGCTCGAGTGAGGTGTAGACTTATCTGTTAACAAGACCTCAGCAGACATGCAGAGGTACAGTAGGATACCGTCACACTCTCTGCAGAGCTGATAGCTCTAAGCTGACCAGCACACAGATGGAAACAGGCATTGTATGTCTATGGGTAATCGTTTTCTAACATTTTTGAAGCTGTCAACCACTGCTCTGTTAAGTCAGTTAACTCCTGGCATGAAAGATCCAATAACAGGGTTTAAACAATTCAGTTCTCTTAGCCTGTCGGAGTAGGAAATTCCAGGAATCGTGAATCAGGTACAGTATCTGGCTGTTTTTCTATAGACTGGTTACAAAGCTACAATATCTTTTTATATCTTTTAAATGTACACAATATGTACACAATATTTTAAATGAACCAATTTGACAAAATATTACTTGATAGAAAATTCTACAATCTACATTTTAGACTATAAACTGTATAGTATACAGTGATATTCTGTTTGTCTTTTTTATTGCTTCCCTGCTGTCTAGAAGATGTAAACGAAACAATGTGCCAATATAAACACCTAAGTCTTTTTCAGAATTCTGTGATCGCAGTCAGTGATGAAAGATACTAGTTCTTTTAAATTCTTTGTTGATGTCTGGTTTGGCATGATGTGATTATTTTCAAAACTGAAATAAAACCTGAATGATAAAATGGCATCTTACAGTATACTGTAGGTTTATTGTCTATATTGATCATTCTAAATATTGTATCATAAGTTCATGTGGAGGTTTTTTTGTAAGGCTATTATTCATTAACAAAGCATGAACGCTCAAGCAGATTTTACCTGGATTACTTTTACGTAGACAGAAAAACAGCTTTTAAAAATGACTGTACTGCTACAGTATTTGCCAGCTGCCTGATGTTAAACTTTTGAAGATCTATGGGATGAGTTTAACATACAGTGAGAGAGAAAGAAACATGCTGCCAGAAAAAAATCTGCTTTGTGAGATGTGAGAGACATAGTTTTCAACATCAGATGCTTATATACTATTCAGTCAAAATAGTCTGCTTTATTTTTCTTTGAAACCATTTAAAATTTTCCAGCATATGTGTTACGGATGTCGGAAGGGACGAACCGTGGAGTGGCAGGAGAGCGAAAAAGATGCGTAGCGGCGAGATGGGGGTTAGCCCGGGCTCAGCTGTTCAGGAAATACCGTATAGAAACCTATGCCCTCAGGTAGCAGATGTGGGGTGACCTGATGCTAGGCAGGTTTCAGGACATCTGAGCCTGAGGGCTGAGCAAGGAGCAGAGCAGAAACAGGAAGTAAATAGGCTACACAACAAGACACACCAGAAAAACATGAATAATCACAGGGAACTAGGAACAGGAGAGAGGTAGAGCGCCCTCTAGGTGTACTGGGCGTGACAGTACCCCCCTTTAAGGGCGTCTCCTGACGCCCAAAAAAGAGCTGCACAGCACTGGGGGGAGGAAAAACCTCATTTAACTGAAAGGAAACCTCTGGGAGTCCATTGCTGAGAGTAGAGAAGGGTGGGGGGGGGGAGGGCAAACTGGGCTCAGGAGGAGCAAGACAAAAATAAAACCAGACAGAACAAGCAAAAAGTCACGAACAACGAAAATAAACCCTGACAGTACAGAGGAACAAACAACACGTTAAAGAAAACAACCCACAACAGAGAGGGAGCGCAGGGGGCACAGAAGCCCAGAACCAGGAGTAAAGAAAAAAAATACCAAAAGCCAGGAAACAAAAAAAAACGCTTGCGGGGTCTAGAGTAGGCTCAGCATTCTGTCAAGGATGTCGGAAAGGACGAACCGTGGAATGGCAGGAGAGCGAAAAAGACCCTATGTGTAGCGGCGAGACAGGGATTAGCCTGGGCTCAGCTGTTCAGGAAATGCCGTATAGAAACCTATGCCCTCAGGTAGCGGACGTGGGGCGACCTGGTGCTTGGCGGGTCTCAGGACATCCGAACTTGAGGGCTGAGCGAGGAGCAGAGCAGAAGCAGGAAGTAAATAGGCTACACAACAAGACACACCAGAAAGACATAATTAATCACAGTGAACTAGGAACTGGACAGAAGTAGAGCAACCTCTAGGTGTACTGGGCGTGACAATAGAAAACAACCCACAACAGAGAGGGAGCGCAGGGGGCACAGAAGCCCAGAACCAGGAGTAAAGAAAAAAAATACCAAAAGCCAGGAAACAAAAAAAAACGCTTGCGGGGTCTAGAGTAGGCTCAGCATTCTGTCAAGGATGTCGGAAAGGACGAACCGTGGAATGGCAGGAGAGCGAAAAAGACCCTATGTGTAGCGGCGAGACAGGGATTAGCCTGGGCTCAGCTGTTCAGGAAATGCCGTATAGAAACCTATGCCCTCAGGTAGCGGACGTGGGGCGACCTGGTGCTTGGCGGGTCTCAGGACATCCGAACTTGAGGGCTGAGCGAGGAGCAGAGCAGAAGCAGGAAGTAAATAGGCTACACAACAAGACACACCAGAAAGACATAATTAATCACAGTGAACTAGGAACTGGACAGAAGTAGAGCAACCTCTAGGTGTACTGGGCGTGACAATAGAAAACAACCCACAACAGAGAGGGAGCGCAGGGGGCACAGAAGCCCAGAACCAGGAGTAAAGAAAAAAAATACCAAAAGCCAGGAAACAAAAAAAAACGCTTGCGGGGTCTAGAGTAGGCTCAGCATTCTGTCAAGGATGTCGGAAAGGACGAACCGTGGAATGGCAGGAGAGCGAAAAAGACCCTATGTGTAGCGGCGAGACAGGGATTAGCCTGGGCTCAGCTGTTCAGGAAATGCCGTATAGAAACCTATGCCCTCAGGTAGCGGACGTGGGGCGACCTGGTGCTTGGCGGGTCTCAGGACATCCGAACTTGAGGGCTGAGCGAGGAGCAGAGCAGAAGCAGGAAGTAAATAGGCTACACAACAAGACACACCAGAAAGACATAATTAATCACAGTGAACTAGGAACTGGACAGAAGTAGAGCAACCTCTAGGTGTACTGGGCGTGACAATATGGGGGTAGCATGGAGGCACTGTGGTTGCATTCATGGTTTACAGTACTAGGGTCCAAGGTTCAATTCTGGACCTGGATTGCTATCTGTGTGCACTTTATGTGGGTTAATTGGCTTCAGGAAAAATTGGCCATGGTGTGAGCATGTGTGTTTGTGTCTGTGTGTGCCCTTCAATGGACTGTTGTCCAGTCCAGGGTATCTCCTGCTTTGTGCCCATGGCTTCCCCACGACCCCATATTGCATGAAGTGGCTAGAAAAGATTGTCAATGTGACATTATCATTTTGTTAACCCTTGATTAGCACATCATTATACTGTAGATGATTACATTTTGTAACCCGTCCAAAATGCTGTTGTTCCAATATAAACTATCCTGGCTTTAGAGAGTGATTTAAGAAGAACAGTCTCAAAAGCCTCCTGAAACAGCAGAGCTCTCATTCCCCATTGACTCTCTGACTATATTCTGGCCTGAAGGCGTACATCTTCTTTTGGGACCCCAAGTTTAAGTGTGGGAGTCGATAAAGTGGAGAACAAGACATCAGACAGTAGACAAGCTCAGGTTTTCACTCTCACCACTGCTCTGTAAATGCAATGTTTTGCTGCCAGGGGAGTGGGAAGGGGAACGATCATATTAATACACCTGAGTGGCATAGAATCAGCTTCAGGCCCAGATTGGCCAGCCTTTTATCTTCTTTCTTGGTGGCTACATCAAGAGACATTAAAGGAGTATGGATCCACCTGCTGTGTGGACTGAAATAGCCTTTATGGCTAAAGACTGCAGAAACTCTCAGTCCCTGCGAAGCTGGAAGCAGATGTGGCGGTTCCACAGGCGCTCAGCAATAACGACAGATATCGTTTCTTTAATTGTGGCTGTTTGCGAATCTGGCTGGATGAACCCCTTCCTGTGGGGATTTCAATGGAAAAGTCGGTGCTGTGGGAGCATTGCGTTATCTCAGTCCCCTGGAGGTTGCAGATGTGTTATTCAGCACTGCCAGGGAACTTCTGAAGATGCGCCTGCTGCTCTGCGCCCCTTGTTGTAGACCTACGAAGTTGTGGCACACCTCTGAGCAAGGAACAGCTCATCTTTTGTTTCCCAAAGGAAGGACCAGGGTGTCTCGCTAGGCTAGGCTGTTCTCTATGCTCGGAAGAGTTCCTCGCTAAGCTGCCACTGCACGTCACCAAACAACCTCATGCACCAGCAGAGCTTACCAGCAATCCCTCCTTGCTCCTCAGACCGAGGAAGAATCTTCCAAGCTGACAAGGAGTAGGTAATATATTTAGGTAGCAGAAAAAGCTGTCAGAACTCCCTGCGTTTCCACTGGAGAGAAGAGAGAGAAGGGGGGAAAACAAATATACAGCGAAGCACAATTCACTGGTCTTGAGGTGCCCCCACCCCTGCGGAAAGTTCTGGAAGGCGGCAGTTCTTGTGTGACATGTGAGGGAGAGCTTTCGGGCCAGGTGTACATCATGGAGCAACCTTGTGATGGGGGGAGACGGGACCTCGCTGGGCTGCTGCGCATTTAGCTTCCTGCACAGCTGCTGGAGAAGGAGAAACCGGAGAGTGCAGCCTGAGGTAATTATCAGACTGGGACCAGAGAGCGGGGAGGGCTGCCAGTTCGCGGCAGCCCCGGGCAGGTTTGAAAGCCGTAAACAGGGGCGTGCCCATCAGATCGGAACCTGTAAACAAACAAAACAAAAATTAATCCAACTCAGGCACAAAAACAAAAAGGAACAAGAAAGGAAAACACCATCGTTTTGTTTAACTTGCTGCTTTGGGGCATCTTGGATTGTGTGCTCTGTTGTTTTTTTTTGTTTGGAGTGATAGAGCTTTGTGCCTTTTACGTTTATGCTAAGGTAGGAAGAAAACCTCTGGGATTTCATTCCATAGACAATTGTGTTTTAAACCTGTTTTCCTGATGCGTTAATGACTCCTAATGACGATTTCCCGAGGGAATACTGTATTGATAAGAAAAAAATCAGTGGGACTTGTTATAAAGCCCTTGCATGCATCCTAAATATTGATTTTAGTACTGTTTAAAAAGCTTTTGTGATTTCATTATTTTATGGAGGTTGAGAAGCATAATGAAAAGTGTGTGCCACGAATTCTCCGCGACAACAGTTTTAGATGAAAACTTCCACGCACGTCTAAAAAAGTCTGTTATGAGGTGTCCTTTGATGATCAGTGCTGTACGTCCTTGAACAGGCTGAAATATGTTTTTAAATTAAAGCAAGCCATCTCAAGGGCTGTCAGATGGATTGTTCTAGTCAAAGAGAAATATTTTAAGTTGGGGCGCCTTAGATATTCTTAGAATTCGAAATTAGCAAAATATTTCAATTATTTGGGCAGCACATTTTTTGTGATGAGGAGGTATGTTTGTAGCTTTGGCATTCAATTATGATACTCATGAGGAAAGGTTTTGCAACACTTCTGTCTGTGCCAGGAAATCTGGGTTGAATTATAAAATATCACACTGCTAAGCCCTGTGTTACTAGAGCAACACTGTGCACCATAGCAGTACAGAATGACCTCTGCTGCCTCCATCTGAGCCTATATTAGCCTCTCGTCTTTTGAAACACTTTCTTGGGGGGGATGTTAATTATTAACACATCTCAGGACTGATTTATCGAGACTTGATTCTGTGTGTCGTCTGTGTGGTTGTCTCTTGTTCTGTAATTTTATTATAGTTACAGAACTTATCAATTATATTTATAAGTGATTAAAAAAAAACTCAAAGAGTTGCACAGCATTGGAAAAATATAAAGTGTGTTTTTTGTAATGTCCACAGCCTCAGAACAATCTCGAATGGATGTGGGCAAGGAATCCCACAATCTGTGCACTGTGAAAAGAAAAAGCTCTTTCACCCATTGTGTGGAGTCTGATCTAAATTAGAAAATTAGAACCAATACAGTATATTGTATATTGAGTAGTAGTACAGTATGTTGGAATAAACTCATTCAATAAATCTGTATGGTTACTAGGAACAAGACCCTTCAATCCTTAGTTATAAGCAGGGAAACCTTTAAATCCATTGCAGATTTCACAGGGAGCTAAAGCACTTTACACAAGACAAACATGATATGATAAAGAAAAGCAATTTTGGTTAGCATCTAAGCTCTAGAATTCTGTAGGTACTGAAGCAGTACAGATACCCAATTATGTGAATCATTAACACAGTCTTGCTCTGTGATTCAATAAAGGCGTCTATCAATATTTCCAGTGGAGCAATATTACAGTATGCAGCTGAAAAAAAATATATTTATGAGGTTCCTGGCGTGAGCTTCAAATGACACGGGGTCAAAAATAATGCTAAAGTTTCTAAATTCAGTCAAGTGATTAATTTCAGCACTTTCAATACCAACACTAAAGCCACTAGCTTTGTGTAGATATTTGTGAAAGCCAATAAGCATAGCCGCGGAGGAATGTAGATTATAACAGAGGTTCGGGAGGAAGATTAGATCCTAATCTCACACACTTCCACTTGACTATGCATACTGTATACGTCTGACATCAACATCCCTGCAGCAAAACTACCTTGCTCAGTCATTCTGCTAGGCAAGTCACAGCAAATACTTTATACATATTTTGTCTCACTATTGCATTCATTAGGATCTAACGGAACTTCTGCAAGTTCTGTTGTATCCATATTTTAACATCAGTACCAGTACCAGTAACAGAAGTACTTAATACTATTACCTGTAATAGTCATATCTGATCAAGATGCATTAATTGAAAAGTCCAAGTCCACGATGATGAATAAATTCACCAAGAAACAGTTGTACACTACACAGGAAAGCCCCAAGGACACGTGGATCCTGTAATAACAGAGTAGCCCAACAGGAAGCCAAAAGATCTCATCAAGTATATTAAGTAAAGGTCTTTTGTGCTCTTTTCCCAAGCCAGAGTTGTGTTCCTGTGTATCTTTGGGAAACATACTGAACCTTTTCTTTCACCCCCTGTTTTGGAAGAAGCATGAAAATGAGGTCCCACTATAGAGTAAGTGACTTTGCAGAAGCAGTCGTTCATGCAACTGAGTTGAGTTGTTGATTAATTTCTTCTAAATTCTCAGAAATATTGTAATTGTTGCCGTTGTACCTTAGTGCCAGTGGGCCAGTCTCTACAATTGTTGTCATGAGGCCCTTGTCATACCTTTGTAATTTCACCAGCAGTGTGGCAAAATTTTGGCATATATTGCTTCGTTAACAGAGCCCCGGCTCTTTTAGTTTGGCAATTTGTTCAACCAGTGAGTGAAATCTGTGACCGTCCAGAGGACACTTTCAGTGGAACTTCATTCACTGCCTTAAAGCATTCCAGGACACACTCCAATGTTAATATACATACTGTTGCATTTATCCTTGCTGATGATTGTACTGTACAATACTTATTGGTGAACTACAGTATACTAGCTTGCAAATTTCTGCTTGTTTCTAGAATTAAATTTACATTATCTAGAAAAAGAAAGTTAGGACAACACTGTATTTTGAATGTACTGTATACCATACATAGTCCTAAAAGTGTACTGGAATACCACACAACCAGCACCAGCTTTGTAGCATCAGCGTATTTTAATGTTGTTCTTTACAGTACAGTAGCAAAAGGCTAGAAATGTGGCAGCAGTTTGATCAGAAAATGTCAGAAAAGAAACTCCAACTTCAATGCTATTCCATATTACTGCAGAGAAAGATTTAAATATGAAATTCTGGAAAGCAAATTAAAGACAGTAACTGGAGTGCAAAAACCATGTGCTAGTGCAATCTGTTGTATTATCCTTGAGAAAATATAGTAAATTACATGAAAGTTATCAACCAGGGAATTAACACATGGTGAAACACTGTCAATGCAAGGTGAGTTAGTATGAAATGGAGAGGAAGTAGATTATGAGGATGTAGACTTTAACAAGAGACAAAAAAAAAGAAATAAGCCAATTCAAAAATACAGTTTGGTTAGGGAAACCTCACTGAGAAAAATTAACATGCACCAGAAATGCAATACGAGATTTCTAGGAGCTTTGCTTAATAACAAAAAGATATTAGAACATTGCGATATGAGATACTGTACTGAGATTGTTTTGACTGCTCACTCATTTCCTTTGTACATGAGCCCTTAAGGGAAAAGCTCGCATCAATGACTTTCAGGTAATTGCCTCTTTATTTTATTTACACTACGTAGTCTGGCAAATCACACCGTCAGTTCAGCCATTAGGGAGATTATTGTGTCTGTAGTCAGTGAGCAGGAACTCTCAGTAGATGTGACTCTTGAAGCAGGCAAGCTGGTTGTGATTTGTGTTGAGTTTGGAGTGACGCCTTTGGCGCATTTAGTTACAGTAGTTAGACAGCTAAGCACGAGAGTGTGGCATTCATCAGCTCTACCAAGAGATAACACTGCAATCCTCCTTCTCAAGAAATGGAATTTATAACAGGAGGGATGACAACAACCACACTCAGTCATACTCAGCTGTCAGTAATCAGCATTTGCTCCCGTCATCCTTCCTCCACCAAACACTATAAATACCAACGCGATTTCCTACTCTCCCTCACGTACGACTTTTGCATCCCACCTCCACCCCAGCTCCACTTCTGTAGCTACCCCTTGGTCACCCTGCGTGGGGGTCCTGGCCTCCTTGTCCTCTGGCCAGAAGGTCGGCCCTCAGCCAAGCTGGTTAAGCTGATATCCGCTCCATAATAGTTCATCACGCTTTGATCCTGGGTGTTGTCGTTCCTAGTGAAACAGGTTTTTCAGAGTAATGAAACGATGACAAGTTTGTCTCCAGACGTCACAAGCTTTCTAGAATCCTCATGAAATGAGGCGTTTTCTAAAATTAACCAACATCCTCCTAAAGTTCTAATGATACCTGTCATCCTCAGTAGCAGTATTAGATTATCTAGAAAGAAAAACATGACAATGTGTATGATTTAATTCACCAAACATACTTTGTATTTACTGCTGCAGAATTATTTATTACCACACAACAATACTAGGTGTCTGCTCTGCATGAGTTCATTTCATTTTCAGTGCAGCTGAAGGGCTTTTGTCACTGAACGCTGAATGAGTAAAACTAAGACTGAATCAAATGTCACAGCATAGAAAAGGCACAGAGTAAAGAATGCAAGAGTGGACACATGTGTTAGGGAATCACCTCTACTGAAGAAGGAAGAACCACACTTCTATAAAAGTGAGCCATCGCAAAAACTCCTGTTTCATGTTCCGTACATATTTAGCAGCCCTTTAAGATTAAATGTTATTGTGGAGTCATCCATCCTGAAGCTTGTTGTTGCCCGGCTCTGAATGTTTGTGAACATAGAAAGGTCAGACTCAAACTCAGTCTCAAACAGACTCAGACTCAAAACCCTCTTCTTCAGAAAAGCCTTTACTTAACTGGTTCCACTCTTCACCCCTCTGCTTTTCTTAGTACCACCATCCACGGTCTCCTCTATATATTGTAATTGTGTTTTATGTTGTGTATTCTTCTTATTGTTGTTGTCATCCTGTAAAGCGCTTTGAGAAGCCACCTTTAAAGGCGCTATATAAAATAAAGTTTATTATTATTATTATTATTATTATTATTATTATTATTAACATAACAAGGCTTCACGGGGTTAGAAATGCACACAGGAAAAGTACCCGATAAACACCTTGGGATGTCAGCCCTTTTAATCAGCTGAAGTGTTGTTGTGTGGATTTTAAGAGACTAATCACAGAAAGCATAAGCGCCGTCCGAGCTTGGGTTGATTAAACCCAACACTTTATACGGGAAGATACTTACTGTGTTGATTAAGTGCCCTGACGGAAGCCGATAGCACTCCTGCCATGGCTGATTACTGGAGTGCCTTATTGTTGTGTAACACCTCTTTGAATGTTCCTTTGGTTCCTTTCTTTAGCTGTGTGTAATTCACTTATACATTGACTGCATTAACTGCGAACATTGCCTTATGGCACAGGATGCGAGTATGTGATTGCAGTTGTATCACAGAGGAGGCAAAGTAGTGTTCAAGAAGTGTTATACACTCTCTTAAATATGCATTGCTGTAGTGAGCAGGTGGATGTAAATCCAACCATTTGTATCTATGACACAAATCATAGTATTTTTCAGAGACTTGGTGACAATCACGACCCACACGTCACTCAAATCCCAACATTTCCAGTGTGTCATCTTAGTTTTTTGCAATTTAAGTGGTCCATCTTTGTCTTTCTCCTCCAGAATGCTAGCTCTTACATGTTATTCCTTTTCTGGGCGAGACTGCATGGTCCTTCCATTTCATTGGTTTGTTAAACCCCTAATACTGTATGTAACAATGTACAGTGAAAGTAAAAGTATAATATATAAAGTTAATCATTGGAATTCTTTTCATTATTGACCAAAGAAACAATGTGTCATCGTAAACCCCTCCTCTTAAGGACACTCCAGCCCTTCCTTGTTCTGTACTCATTCCCTGCCTCCGGCTCCTGCCCCCCGTCCTATAAAAGCCAGATGCTCACTATGTTCCGGGCTCTGCATTGGTTCTTGTACCAGGCGAGTCTGGGACCTGGAGCGCCTGGTCCCGTCAAATTTTTAGTTCCTGTTCCTGTGCCGGTTCTGACCCGGTTCCTGTTTTTGTCTCGGATGGACCGCCCGGCTCTGGACTTTTGCCTTGTCTTGGACTGTTTGCCTCGGCCACACCTCCCCCGAACACCAGCACACCATGAACACGCCCCCTCTTTCCATTCCTGACCCCTGCATGCTTTTTCCCCCGTGTTTTCCTCACTCTACCCCGGATTGTGTCGTCTGCATAGGGTCCTGAAAGAATGCTTTCGTTGCACAATGAAGCCATATTCTTTAAAAAGAAAAGGACTGCTTTTGTACAGACAAAAGCTATACCAGAATGAACCAAGAGACAATGAAAATGCAGCTCAGTGATTAAAATACTTAAATAAATACATTGCTTGGTTTGGTTTTCCAATCCAGTCACCGAAGGGAAAGATGGCTTTAGTATGGACTGATTTGGACAAAACAGATATTGTACAAACAGGACAACTTAAAGTTTGCAAACAAAAGGATGCCACATGGCCTGTCTAAAGGAATGTGTTTTGTTTTTAGTAACCAATAATGATATGAGAATCTTACCCCACTATTTCTGAAAGGACGTTAGGTTATCAGTTTTAACAGCAGGTCTGGGTACCAGGTTCCTGACTCCATCGACCCTTTGTGTAAAAAAAAGTGGTTTGTATTCTACATTTTGGTAGTATTCTCCCCTTAGTTTTGACTTCTGTTTTTTGTTTCACTGTTGATTGTGAGGAAGTTCATAGTTGCCTTTTTTCAATGCCTTTGAAAATTTTTAATATAGCAGGGTCAAGACATTTGTGACGGTTTGATGCAGAGAAGCCAAATTTACAGACTGTACAGTATAACCAAGTCCAACTAAATACCGTTGCAAAATGCACTACAATATACACAGCAGATTGAATGGTTAAATGACAAACAGTAAGTTACCCTCCCTTATATGATAATAAAAATACTATTGTATTGGCTTTAGGTTAATTAAAATAACATTGATCAACTATAAGAAACAACAGTATCCACAAGCTTATCTAATAAGCTAAAATAAACATCGGTGTCCACTGAGTGTCTGCAGTTTCTCTCTTTGTCTCTGTGACTAGCACAGCCCACTGTAATGAAATGTCACAATCGCTACTCCTCCTCTAAAGAGCGCTCCAGCCCTTCCTTGTTCTGCCCCATTACCCGCACCTGTTCCTTATTCCAGCCCCTCTTCAGTTCCCCCTTAAAAGCCAGACGCAGACGTCATTTGAGTCTCTTCATTGAATCCCGTTTCGTGAGAGCCCGGGTCCTGCTGTGTCTGGCTCCGTTATGATTTTCAATTTCTGTTCCTGATCCCCCCCGCCGGTTCCGACCCGGTTCCAGTTCTTTATCCCCCAGATGGATCGCCTGGCCATGGACTTTAGCTTCTGTTTTGGATTACCCGTTTGGACTTCTACATGGATTGTTCACCCCAGAATCACTACCCCTGGACACCTGCACCCCTTGGACACACCCCCTGTCTCCATACCCTCTCCTGCATGATTTTTTCCCCAGTGTTACCTCACAAATCCAGATCGTGTCATCTGCATAGGGCCCGGAAAGAACTGTACGTGACATGAAAAGGGAAATAAAACCGCCAGTGAGTGAGTGTAAAGTCGTCTCCAACCTGTCATTCCACAGAACCAGCAGTGTATGGGACAATATAGAAACAGCACCATGTTGAGCTTCACTTTGAGATGCTGGGCAGATAGTTCTTGGACAGGACAAAAATAAAACACTCAGCAGCTAGATTCATCTCCTGATCCTAGTCTATTACACAGCTAATTTAAAAATTGCACTTAACAGCCATAAGTTTGGTACCATCATTTTCTCCTCCTGTTCCATACAGGACTGAATCGTGAATATTAAAATCTGTGAATGTTAATTTTGGAGATGTCAGGGACCTGCTGTACTTAAAATCTTCAGATCCCCTCATAGTCTTGCTCTGATCAAGACTAAAAAAAAGATTGATCTCATTCAATTATCCAGTCAGAGTAGAACTTTTCTTCAGGCCTAGGGATGTGCTGTACCTCAAAACACACTAATTCCAAAGCAACAATATCGTTTGGTAGTGTGGGGACCAAAGTTGTGTGATTCTGCGTTTTCTGCTGTATATCTTGGCATTCTGTTTTGACATGACATCCAGGGTCCCACAGTGTTATGTTCTTAGTGTTCCAGTGTTTTCAGCAGTTACCACGTTAGTACAACAGTGTGTTCAATTTATATTTCCGCTGGTAGCCATGATGAGAGAGTTTATGAGTAGCGAAGTCAGGAAAACATGCTTTAATGTAACACCACATCCTCTCCTTTAAAAAAAAGTTATTTTAGTTATCACCTCCTTTTCTGTATACAAAACAGAGCATTCCTTCTTTCAGACAATATTCCATTTAGAGTAAGTGCCATTTAAGATCACCCATTACGTACCCAAATGAATACTTGTGGGACCTGGTTGACCTGTGTGACAGTAATTTCCTCTACCACAGGGCATCGAAGAGCTGTTGCATGCCTTGCAGGGTCTTTGGAAAGCTCTACCACAATGCGTTAAGTGCTTTGTGGACTTCAGGAATGTGTTGGGGGCACACCTTGGTAAGACCTGTAATCGGGCAAAATGACCGCTCAATGTTCTGTTTTTAATTTAGAATCACCATTTTTTGGTTATATCATGACTGGCGTCACTTATCTTTTAACACAGCTCCTACGTGTTTCTAATGACGTTCGTAACATCACAGCCAATTCACACACCTCTGTCTGTTCTCTGTTCTCCTAAGCAAGTCATGAATCTGCCACATGAACATTCATGGAGTCACAAAACGATTTTGCTCATACTGTATGATTACATTTTCACTATGTTTCTGTGTTTAGCAAAACAGAAGCATTGTGGAATTTGGAAGATGCTGGTGCCAGAGAAATCTAGCAGGATTATGTAAAAGATTGAAGAGCATCAAATGTGGAAACAAATTAAAAAAAAATACTCTTTCACATGCTGGACCATGTGAATTCAGGACATTAAGGTTATGTAACTCGTAGCCTTCTGACAATTCTTGTCTCTATCTCTAGTTCTTGTTTTGGGTATTTTTTTTCTCTATTGAGATTTCTTTTAGCATATGTATCTGAGTCTCCCAGGTAAGCACTGTGAATCTAACTGAACGAATAAAAATATATTGAAAAAGTTCAAGTAAGGATCTATGTCAGCATGTGTAGACTGCAAATCTTACAATACTGAAAAGTGCATAACATTTAAATATTCCTTAGCAAAAATAATGCATTTCCTACATTACAACCCACAGGAGCTGTACACAAATCCAGAAATGGAAAGACCACTTTGCTACATTTTCGGTTTGTCTGTAACGTATGACTCTTTGCCTGTGATTGTCATGTTGCAACAGACACAGGAATCCATGTGCTACTGCAGATGGTCAGTCGAAGATGATGACTGTGCCAAACTAAAAATATCTTCCACCTAGCTGATCTAAAGAGCATTATTATGAATGGTGCATTAATGAAAGGGCCCCACCACCACCTATTCAGGATAAACTCTTTTCTCCATTTAACATGCATAAGAAATTAGCTTGTAATATGTGCTTCCTGGTACTGTAAATGAGTATGTAAATGTAGGTACAGTACACTGTCAAATCTATCTTCAAGTTCTTTGCAAAATAAAAAGAATCAATGCTTACTTGTGTTTTTTCTACTGTCCATCTAAAACAGCAGTCCATTAAAACAGGAACAATTTCATTTTAAATTCAATCACTGAGGTCATTTATTAAATTGAGACATTTAGATGTCATGGGGAACCCAAATGTAAGAACTCTTCATGGACCAGAGTTCTCTTAATTAAACAGTCACTTGTTTTAGTCAGTAGCAGGTGATATCAATCTTTAGAAAAAGGTGGCCTACAGGACTTAATAGATTTTAACACTCCAGGAATGTTTTATTTTTTTATCTAAAAATAAATGTGTGTGAAATTATAGGACATACTATGTCACTAGTTATTACAAATAGAAGTGGACTTTACAGTATATATGTAGTATCTGTTGACATGCAATCCAATTAGCCACTTATCCACAGACTCCAGCAAAAATACAGTACAAGCAAATGATAATTTCTTTATAATAAAATAACACCATCACTGGTCAGTGAAGGCGAAGCAAAGTCTCTTGGCTTCTTTCATTTTCTGTGAAAAATCTGGTGATTGAGAAATAAATATAAATACGTTTAAAAAGACAGGTATGTATGCACATGGACTGATATTTACAGTACAGACAATTATATACTGTACCATTGGAGAAACTTCCAGAGCCTAAAGCACCACTGTGCATCCATCTTTTGAAAGCTAATACTCTTAGACATACCGTAGGCACAAATATTTATACTTATAAAAAGTAAGACTGTATCCGCAAAATACTGCGCAGGTAAGCACACAAGCTAAATGCTGAAGTGCTAAAGCGAGACATTTGCTCTCTGTATAAAAATGCATTTGAACAGAAGCAAAAATGATAAACTGTGCCTGGTAGATTTAAAAAGAGAAATTAAATATTTCCACAATTCGAAAAAAGTGCATCTCCTTTCCCTAAATTTAACCAAGTCTCTCCTGCGCACAATGTGGTGATTTCCCAGTGAGAAAGTGGTAAAGATTGTCTGCAGCACTATGACACCTGTCCTTCTGGTTCACCTCTGCTTAAGTGCTATGCTATATTTGTCTTTAGTGATTTATCATTTAAAGTCCAATGGCTTTTGATTGGTTAGACCCGGGAAACTCCAGCCTCTAAGGTTATCATCTAGGGTCGCAGTTTGGTTGGGGCTGCTCTGATCAGATCACCCCCATCTGTGAAGGCACTGTCCGATATTATCCACCTCTGTCTTCACTTCCATACCATACCCAACCCGTAATAATGCCAATTATTACAGTATATCAGGACTGTCATCCCTGAATCCCTTCAGTGTCTCTTCTAATGCAGCCTGTTCAGAATTTGCCTGGAGATTCTATGATTCATCCCAGCACAGCAATAATTTCAATGTGATCCATTGTTTCATTTATTGTAATATGCTGATTTTTTATTACCCAATAGTTTTAGTGTTTAGTGCATATAAACATATTTGGAAAATTCAATTTGATAAATGACAAAATCAGGCATTTATATTCAAATACAGGCATATAAAGAAAAATATTATCATGTCATGAAATACTTTCATATACTATAGCACTGCACGAAACCGAAGTATCAGCTTCAACAGCATGGCTGGGTAGCTTGTTTCATACACCCACAACCTTTTGGGTAAAGATGTGCCCCCTGTTGTTGGTTTTAAACACCCTTCCACATAGTGTCCACTTGTGTCCTCTTGTGTTTTTTGGGTTCGTGTATCACTGTTCACTTTGAAGAAATCTGCTGAAGTGATGTTATCAATGCCTTTGAGGCTTGTGAGTACTGATAGTTTTCGATGCACTTCCACTCTGTTCAGCATTGGAAAAGTTCACTTCTTTGAGCATGTCTTTGAAATTCCCTTAAGCCCCAGAATGTACAATGTCTGGCTGATCCTCCCTGGACAGATTCCATAACATCAATATCTTTTCTATAACATAAAAGTTTTTTTTTGTTGTCTTTACTGCATTGTCTGGCTGCAGTAGTAGGATTATACCTGTTATTGAATATTGGCTTGGTCTGAAATAACAGCCCTTCAAAAGTAAATACCCTAACTCGATTGCATACTTGTATGTTTGGTTATACCACATTGAAACCTGAATACAGTTTGAGAAAAACAGGTTATAGTTTTGAATGTAGCATCAACTATTTTGTGGTTATTGCCAAAGAGCACACACTGCATTTGTTTAGGAGATTTGGGAACAGAGTTAGGTAAGAAGGTACAGTATGTGAGATTGAGCGTGCTGGGGAGAAATGACAATCTCGCTGCCTAGCAATGTGATAAAGCTCCAAAACTACCATTTGATATTCATAAAAGGTAATTTTGTGCATGGTTGACTGCTGTGTACTGTTTATGACCTGCAGGGGGGGGGGGTTGAGTGTAGTTTACTTTTTAACCAGGGGAACAAAGTGTATTTGTAAAGTGCATTCATAACCTTCCCACAAAGGAGGTGATTATGGTCACAGTGTATTAAAAAAAACATCCATTCACTCCACATGTAGTCCACCAAAAAGCAATGACCTCATGTTCAAGTCATCTGGAGAAAAAGCAGGGGTGAGTGTCATAATTACTCTGTGACGTTACACCAGAGTACTGAAGTGGGTTTTAAGAGGGAATCTGAAGATGGCGACTGACTTGTGAGATCATTCCGCAGCCCTGGAGCAACAGCACAAGTACATGGTCTCCCAGTGGAGCCCGTGAAATAAAATTGTGAAATAAAAGAAATCCAGGAAGAACTCCCACAATGTGTTCAGAATGCATAAGGGTAGCCCTTCTCAGATTGCTGTTAATAGGCTGAATTAAAAAACCTGTAGATGACGAAATCAAACTTTTTATGTTTTCCAGCCAGCCCCTACACATTTTGGCTAGGATGCACCAAGGAGCCCCAGCAAGGAAATTAAAGAAGATTGTGGGTTCAGTCCCTTAAACAGATATTACTGCTCCAGTTCACCCAGCTGTAAAAATATGTATCTGTATTTGCTGGGTGGTGACTTCCAATGGTCAAGTATTTTGTACACATAGGGTCAGAATAATTTCTGGCACTATCAATAGAGTGGTGGTTCTGTGGCTAAGGCTCTGCCCCTGTGGCTGGAAGGTTGCCAGTTCGTATCCCAGGGCTGGCAGAGGAATCCTACTCTGTTGGGCCCCTGAGCAAGGCCCTTAACCCCAACTGCTCCAGGGATGCTGTACAATAGCTGACCCTGTGCTCTGACCCCAGGCTTCTTTCCCTGTCTTTCTCTCATGGAGAGCAAGCTGGGGTATGCGAAAAGGTGAATTTCTAATGCAAGAAATTGTATAGGGCTGATACAGTTGTGTTATAACTACAGGCTCACGGAGAACATAACCAAATCCCCCCTTTCCAACTTTTATCTGTTCACATTTTCTAGCTTTGCCACATCTCCTGTCCTTTTTAAATGACTATTTTTGATTAAATTTCATATTTTTCAGGTCTTGTGGTATACTAATATCTTCCCTTTATATTAGCCAATGTCATCTTAGACTTTGTATGACCTCAAAAAAAAAATAAAGAAAATTGTCCCTTGAAATGGAATACACCTTGTCTTCATGGGGGAGGCAATTAAAAATTAATCATTCACAGATTCAAAGAGCAAACTAAGCGACTGTAACAAGTTGCTGGGAATTTCTGTTTTGTTAGCTTTTGCCAAGATACCTGACTTACACGATTTTATGTATGACATTCTGTATAATGAGAAATAGTTTGGAAATAAGAACTCCCTGCTTAAACACATAACATTTTTTATACATCTCCTGAAGGTCAGGGTTAATTACACATTTCGAAATCTCAGTATCAGAAGGGTTTTAGCGGTCTTTTTTTGCTATCAGTCCAAAATCAGAGTAATTATAGACATAAGCCGCCCGTCCTTAATCTTTTTCTGTTGCGCATCTTTGACAGTCCCTCGGTTTTGTACCGTGTTACGTCCGTTTCCGCTGAATCAGTTCTAAGTAAGACGCGACCATGAGACCACTGAGCTGAGCACGTACTGTATGATATAGATTCATCTGGAGCAGTGACCGGGGCAAAAAAAAACCCGTAAAGCTGAGTCATAAATTATATTAACTTCATTTTTGAGTTTTCCTGAATAACACTGTGTTTTGTAGCCGAGATTAAGTGCGCGTCTGTTCATACTGTATGATAGCAGCCACGCTCTTAACACTTGGCTGAAGCAGGGCTTTTGTGTTAATCATTGGGTGTACTGTTATCGGGTGTGCATCGCTCTGAAACACCTTCGGACTCAATCGGAAATTGCTGTGCGAAACGATAGTTTTCTTTCACTGCCTTCTTTCCACGGTACTGGCGGTCAGATTGAGAAAAAACAGATCTACTGTATATCGGGAGCCCAGCTGTCAGTTAGGAAACAAAACAGGTGGCCACTGCAGACGCACACGCGTCAGGGCGAAAAGACCAACAGCTTGTTTCTTTTTTCGCTAATCTTCTGCTGACGGTAGCCTGTTTAACCCGAAGTGCAGAACAGCAGTAAGCTCTCACTTGGCCAGCCCGCACAGCATTTGTTTGTGAATAGTTTCTCGGTGCGCACTCTGCTGTCACCCTTCTGCTGTCTCCGGAGGAGCTGAAGTTCACATCTGCGGAGGTATGAGATGAGATGGTTTTGCGCTGTGCGTCTGCTTGGATTCCGAAACACCGGGACCTCTGGAAACTGTCGCCAACGTTAATTGTTCCCGGGATGTTATAGATCTTTCCAGCGGGCATGTTACCTGAAATAAACAATAAGGTGAGCAATAACTGTCTTCGCGTATCCTCGGTTGTTTGATCACTTCCCTAAAACTGAGACTCATTGTGTTTTGGCCGCCGAGTAGTTTAGATGTACAGTACTGCAGTCTGGCGATTTATGAATGAAGCTTGGACAGTATAATTAACTTTTAGATACGATTTTTGAATACAGAAGGATTTTGTGTCAAAGAAACGAGAGATCTGAATATTTCCCAGTAGTATTCACAACGTTTTCGACGTTATTACAGTTGTAAATAAATTACCGTTATTATTGCAATAAAATATCATGTGGAATTCGCAGTAAAATTAAATATACTTTATTGTGATAATTTTACACATTTAAATAGTTTCGCATGCTTATTTTATTAACTTGTTATACAGACTATCGAAAGTTGCTACTGTTAATGTAATTGTTATTCTTAAAAATATAAATACAATTTTTTTTACGTCTTTAGTTTTATGATGGCTTTGATCGATTATGATGATGACGATGATAACAATTAAGGAAATCTTAATAGTTTTTATGCAAAAATACATCTCAAACAGAAACCTAATTGAGCTGTTTAGACCTCTTCTTACTGGACAACTAAGGTAGACTTGTACGTGTCCCCTTTTGTTTGAAATATAAACCAAAGATCTAAGAACCGCGCACATTATCCTGTTAATTATTTGTACATATAATTCCAAGAATTGGGAATTAAGGCTTTTGTCCAAATCGAAGACCAATACATTCTAATGGCTGCAACTATCAAACTGCTGCTTCTACTAATAATAATTACAGTTATGATGGACTTTACAGGGACAAAGTGTTTTTTTCCGACACGAATCACATCTGACTGCAAAGTGTGGTTGCACAAATAGCCTACACAGCAGCAGTTAGCTTGAACTCCATGACACTTTGATTTCAGTAAACATGGGCTTCACTGCTATAGGTTACTGCATTTCATCGAAAGCTATGAGGGGTAAGCACAAAAACGTTTAGCAGAGAGGGGCAGGGAATGGGATAGAGAGAGAACAATTCTTTTCCTGTTCTGGCATGTGCCATTACTCTTCTTCTGGTACCATATACAAGAAGTCTGTGTATCCTCCTGTCATGTTCACATTGAAAAATACTTCTGAGAAAGTAACACAAGGGTTATTTTCATTGTAATAAGCTTGCTTGCCGGTTGTCCAACTTTAATTTTAGCGACCATAAAATATACATTTTCACCAACCCTTATGTTTGTTTGTGAATCGCTTGTTAATAAGTAATTGGTAGTACTTAAAGGAAAGAAATCACATTGGTTAGAGACCGGAACATTTGTTTGGGTTGTTGCAGAAAATATACAGTGCCAAAAGTTCTTAGGGAGAGCAGGAGAGTGTCCCTTATACAGTATATGTATCCTGAGAACCATCTTTTTTCTAAAAAATAAAAGAAGATAACAAAAACAAGCCTCCACAAAAGTGAATTTGTTTAAATATTCATTCCTGATGGGGTATCTGAGGTCATGTACAGTATACAGTAAGTAAGCATGTCTGTGCTTGACCGACCTGCAGACAGCCTGACCCACTTTATCCTCATTGATCTTCAAAGTTCATTGCTTTTCCACTCCCTGACAACTGCCATCCAACCCCTCCCCTACCCACCACAGTCCCCTGTTCAAGTGGGTTAAGATGATTGAAAGCAGTCATCCATGATAAAACAACAAGGAGGATTCAAGATCAGGTTCAAGATTAGGTTAAACCCCCTACTAACATTTTTCTGACTTATTCCATGTCCTTACAGGTTCCAACACAAATGCAAAGTGTAGTGCATTATCTTTTAATGTATACTTAAGTTAATTTGAGTTTTTTTTCCTTAACAAGAGGTAGGAGCCATACCACAAAACACTGATATTCATGATTTTCTTCTTGGCTTTCAGTGTGTGTAAACCCAAATTCCTTTTTCAGAGCATAGCGCATATCGGTTAAAACGTCACAGAAATCACCGGGCTGTTAAATCAGCTTACCCTGATTGATAAATTGATCCTGATTTGTTTTTTCTATTTTTTTTCTCTTTTCATAAACCTGAATGATGGAAACTGGTAAACCAGTCATTATATGGAGGTCTTTATTTTAAGTATATTATAATGCATAATTAAAAAGAATAGAAAACCTAAGATGATCCTGAGTCATGTTTATTTAAAAACATACATTTGGTGGCTCTTTCATTGCCTAGTCTGGAAATGCTAACATGATTGGGAACTTCAATTTCTGTTTAATAATACAATTAACCCTTAGATGGATTTTCAGTTCCATGAAATCACATTCGTGTTCACTCTTTGCCTTTATGTTTGGTTGTGTCCCAGCCGTTGCGTTTATCCCCTGATAAATTCTGTCTTTGCTATCAACATGATCCTGTCACATGACCTACTTATTTTCCTGATCCAATGCCCTGTGGTCATGCAGGCTTATGTTACATAGAATCTTGCGTGTATAAATATTTTAATGAATAACTGGCTGGGCTCTGATCTTGAGCGTGTTGGGAGCCCGTGAAATCTACCTTCATAAACGCTTCTGCCCGTGAGCAGATTCAGAGCCTGTCACTGAGTTCTCAGTCAGCAAATTCAGGATCCGGCGCTGTTTCTTAAGCCTCAGGCAAACACAAGCTAGCCAGTGCACAGGTCTCCTTGTCAGATTGGCCTGTAGAATACCTTACTTTGCATTCTCCCACAGGGGAATCCATTTAACTGTTCAATCAAAGAACACAATTGTGTGTTTCCCTGTTTTCTGTGGACGTACAGTACTTAATCTAACTCCCCAGTCAGGTCGAGCTCAGTGGCTGATTTGCTCTTATCAACCCTGATAAGGACTTGTGGAATTCACAGATTTCCTATGGCTGAGCCGATGCCCATCTGTGCCAGTGGGCACGTTTGGCAGCTTGCCCTCAATGCAGTGGCTCACTTACATCTTTTAACTTTAAGACCTACTGTATCACTTCACCCCTCCAGACGGGCAGCTGTGGCCAGTCAGACAGGTGGACCCTCACCTTTGGTTGTGGGCGGGTGATCCTTCTGAATTTTAACTTGGTTTGGTTTCCTTCATACTGTAAGTAAGACAATCAAAAAGTAATTTGACAAACAAGGCAGTGATGAGTGTTGTTGCAAAGTAAGGACATCTTTCCTGTAGCTTCCTGACTCGGCAGAGTGAAATGGTCTGATACTGTACTGTAATTTTAAAATACAGATCAGAAAATGGTGTGTTGCCTTTCTGATTTTTGTCTCATCCTATGTCTTTAGCCATCTCGACCAGATGCCATTGTGCATAGGTTACAACAGGCTGACACCAACCGACTTGTTACCAACAAAGCCTACCAACAGGTATGTAGTAGTTCAGGTGGGTGGCTGTGTCAGCATGCGTAGGCTGCAAAGGAACAAGTAATACATTTATTCCATGCTGAAAAGAGAAGAAAGAAAACACAACGTTTTGGTCGTGGAGCCTTCTTCAGGTGTGTTCACTGAGAGAAACTTGAACTACTTATTTACCAATGAAGGAGAACTGTTTATTTAAAGGTATTCTAGGTCTCTGTAAACAGCAGCTCCTTAAGAGGTGCTGAAGTTGGGAAATGTGTCCAATTAAGTCAATTAAAAGCTGTTTTAGGTCACTAAGAGCAAGATTGGAATACAAACCTACAGATCTACCAACCCTCCAGGACCAGACTTCTTCCAGCAGCTCTAATTCATTTAAAGCCATCTTTGATGTTTAATTAATGTCTCAAGAATCCCATCAGTTCATCAACGTAAACAAAGAAATGCAGAGTGTTCATTACTAACTGAATTGAACAGAGCAAATTAAAAAAACAGAACAGAGGATATAGAAGGCTGATGGAGACCTGCTATTAATCAAATGAAAATCTGCTTTCTTAAGTGTGTGCCGTTTTTTTTATACTGTTTGTGATTTTGTTCTCAGCTTTCTTCTGTAACCCTTGTAGAAAGGCCAAAAACGTGTGTCAGATTTAATTGGACTGTTATCTTTCCGTGGTACTGTAGAGGTTTACGAAAGCAACAGAATGTTTGAAAATGCATTGAACAAGCCTTCACTTAAAAAAAAACAAGCTCATTGTGATCTAATTTCTTTTTACTATTTTAAATCAAGGGAGAATGATGTATAGATTGAACAGTGCTATGTAATTTGTACCCTTAAGATGTGATGAAGCAAAAATGATTCTTTCATATATTTTTTTAAGTAAAAAGACAAAAGACATCTTTTCTGGAACCTTTACTTTTTTCATTTGAGTTTTTTAGTTACTTTTTTGATGACCTGCCTTCAGCTACAGCTCAGCTAGATACAGCAGAGGAGCAGTAGTCCAATGGTGGATCACATATTGCACTCTAGGCACAGGAATCTGTTAAGCGGGTTGTTAAGCTCACAGGCCTGAAAACATTGCTCAGGTTAAGCTCTCCCACGTCGTGCGGACTGACAGTCTGTCACAGACCAAGCTCTCCTCACATTGTTCCATTTTCAAGCACGCTAATCCAGGTAATTCCATCTACCCTGGAGGGGTCTGGTTCTGGGCCTTTTATTGATAGCTGGTGCAGAGGACAAGTACGGTTTATCATATCTGTCCCTCTTTTGCTTCCCCACCTCTAGAAGTTCAGTTCCAATGTGGGCACCCTGCCCCAGCTGGAGGTCCCCATCAAGCAAATGGTGGTGACAAACGCCAAGCCCCATCACCAGCACGAAAGCATTCTCCCACACATTGTCAACAAGGGCCTACCGAATGGGTATCCAGCTCACCAGGTGAGGCCAAAAGGCCAAGTGCTGAGGATGTACAGTATGTGGAGTGCAACCTAATGAGTGTGTGAATGTGTGGACAGGTTTTATTTAGTTTATTTATTTATTTGGGCTAGAGCCTCACTTACTGTATGACCTGGGTGGCTTGCCAAATCACTGCTAAATTTCTATTAAAGACACCGCTCTTCTCCTTTGATTTTAAAATGCTCTGATGTACATTTGATTTTTGAAGCAATGCCTTTGGGTATTCATTGATGTATACAAAATAAAAACACCCAAATACATGACTCTAAAGCAAAAACAAAATGTTAAAAAATTGGGGGCAGATTAATCTGTAACAAGAGCTCTGCACAATTCCACAATCTGGTTCCTCCTAGAGTAGATATACATTATCTCTTCTCACAGTGGAACAGGTAAAGGTTTATTCCGTGCTGAAAAGAAAAGAAAAGAGACACAACGTTTCGACTGTGCAGCTTTCTTCAGGTGTGAATTGAATGTTTTTTTTTTGTCAGAATGAGTAATCTGCTGTTTGAGGGAGAAAAAGCATCGGTTTCTTTGAAAATTGTTGAAGAAGTCTCTGAGTGTTACCCTGGGTGATGTCCGAGTCAAAGGAAAAGGTGTTAAATTGCAAACGAAAGCCTTTAGGAATTATATTATAACAACGACATCTGTAAAGGAGTAGGAGGTGGTTAGAAAGCCTGGTCTTGCAACAGATCTCTGTGAAGAGACGAAATGCTGGTTTAGTAAGAGAAGGGGGCAAGTAGCCCAGGAAGGAGGAGAAGGAATGACGAAGAGATCTAGAAAAAGATTTAGCGGAAGGCATAGTGGGTTGCAGCAGAAATAGGTGAAGAAGTTCAAGTAGGGAGCTGCGTCAGCATGCGTAGGCTGCAAAGGAACAGGTGAAGGCTTATTCCATGCTGAAAGGAAAAGAAAAGAGACACAATGTTTTGGTTTTTGGAGCCTTCTTCAGGCGTGGACCTCCAGTACTTGAACCTCTTCTCACAATATCTAGCATGACAGCCAAGAGCAATGAAGGAGAAATGTAAACCTTAAGCTTTTTCGCTTTTTTGTCATTTTTATACTTTATGAGGTTCCTGCAATTTCCCTCACGGGATTAATAAAGTATCTATCTACAAAGCAGACAGGCCATCACACGCTGCAAATTTAAGATTTTTTTCTTTTTTATTTTAAGAGCTTTTCTACAATGGCTTTCTACCCTTTTTAGAAAAAGCTGGAATTTTTCAAACCGTTTTGAAAATGCACTGCATCAGCTGCCAGTGGTTTGTGTCGAACAATTTCCTGAAAGGGTAAACGTCAGAGGAGATTCAGAATGCTCCTGATATTTCAATTATTCTACTGTAACTTTTTCTTACACTCTGTTTGGAGGTCACTTGAAATTTTAAGTAATCAGGTATTGATTTATTGTTTTGAAATCTATTATTTTCAGTATTATAAACCGTTTTTAAACTTCCAACAAGTTTTACAAATTCATTTCTTAATTCAACAAGCATGTTGTATGCACTCTCCTAATGTTGCAGTGTAAGAAAATAAAAGTGAAGGGATTTTAGCAATTTTGGCCCATTCTTCCTAACAGAACTGCTCCAAATTGATGTCATTTTTGGGTTTCCTTGCTTGACAGGTCACACCTGCTTCTGACATAACATTTCCGTGGAGCTTAGATCCACACTTTGACTTTGCCTATTCAAAATGCAAATGTTGTGAGATCTGCTTGATGTTTAGGATTATTGTCTTGCTTCATATCCCATTTTTGGCTCAGATTGAGCTGATCAATGGAGGTCCTGACATTCTTTTCTAGAATGTTCTAGTACATGGTTCAATGATGGTAAACCATCTGGATCCCGAGGCAGTCAAGAAGTCCCAGATCAAGTTCTCCTGTTCTTCAGCTGGAAGGCAGTGTTTGATATTCGCCGCACAAAATGTTTGTCATTGTGGCTGAAAAGTCCAGCTTTTGAATCATCTCTCCAGAGATCATTCTTCCAGTGGTCTTGGAATGTCCAGGCGCTCTTTGTCAAACTTGAGAGGGGAAATATTTTTTTTCTTTTTAGAGAGCAATTGTCAAGCACAGTTCTTTGTGGGCCCTATGCAGACGATACAATCCGGAAGGGAGTGAGGAAACGCTAGGAAAAAGTCATGCAGGAGAGGGTATGGGTATGGGTGTGTCCAAGGGGTGCAGGTGTCCAGGGGTAGTGATTCCAGGGCCAACAATCCATGAAGAAGTCCAAACGGGTAATTCAAGACAGAAGCTAAAGTCCATGGCCAGGCGATCCATCTGGGGAATAAAACACGGGAACCGGGTAGGAACCGGCGGGAGGGGATCAGGAACAGAAAGTTAAAATCATAACGGAGCCAGACGCACCAGGACCCGGGCTCTCACGAAACGGGATTCAATGAAGAGCCTCGAGTGACGTCTGCGTCTGGCTTTTAAGGTGGAACTGAAGAGGGGCTGAAATAAGAAACAGGTGCGGGTAATGGGACAGAACGAGGAAGGGCTGGAGCGCCCTTAAGAGGAGTGATTGTGACAGCAATAGTTTCTTCCTGGCTATCCTCCCAGGAAAGAAGTTCCCGCTCAGTCTTTTCCTGATGGTTGAGGCAATAAAACGGACATAAAAAAGCCACAGCTAGAGAGGGCTGCGGATCCTTAAGCAAAAACTGTTCTTTCTTTCTGCTTCATACACCATTTCATCTAAAAAAGACAATGAATAGTTAAATATAAATCTTTTTGGTTAATTAAAAAAAATACCATTTTCAATGAAACACAGATATCAAGTAAGCAGATCTCTTTCTGTTGTTGCGACAGGCCAAGTTTCAAGTTATCTTTTAGCAAAGTTACTCCATCACAGCAATACTTATTTGTCTTTAGAGTAGTGGACTGAAAGGAAGACACATCTGTACCACCAATTTCTTTTTTCTTTCTCAGTGTTTTGTAAGAGACATTAATCTAAAGCTCATAGAATGTTTAGCGTACTTGGACTTGAATATGGCCTCTTTTGCTTGGGGAATGTTTCCACAGAGACTGTCAGTCCAGGGTTGAAAATAGTGTAATGACTGTCCTGTTGATTGGCAGGAGGAGAGACACAAGGGCTTGCAGTACCCGACAAGATTTAGCTCCGTGGAGAGTCTCTCAGACTCCACGAGCAAGAGCCATTCTAACAAGCAGGAGAAGGAGAGGACACTGGAAGGACAAAAGCTACCTCTCACACCAGCAGGTAAGGAGGGGGCATCTATTATAGTTCTGGTTAATGATTGATTATTAACAACCTTCACAGTATGGAGTTAGCAGAACAGCTTAATCATCTTTGAGAGCACTCCTGTTTAACTTCCATTTATATTGTCTGGAAATCCAGACTGACAGAAGAAAGAGAAAGAAAAAGAAAAATTGCTAGGTAATATTTTTTGCTTTGCTTGAGAGTTTGAGTGTCCTCACAGAAGGGGAAGAAGCACTTGAGCAGAGAGAATTGTTGTTCTCAGATCCATGCAGTGTCCCCCAAATTAATTTTGTCCTGAAGAAAAGGCTTTTTGGTTCCTACTACCCTTTTGTGAGTGGTTCTGTGAAAATGGTCTGCAAAGAATTTTTAATTCACTGTGAGGCAAGTGAATTTTCCGCGAGAGCTTGGCTGACACAGACCAAACAAGTGTCATTCTGTGGTTCAGGCCAGACACACCTACAGGCAATGGCCTACAGTACAATTTTCCTTGTGGCTTTTTTCACCATTATTTTGTTGAAAGGGGAAACAGGAAAATTTAAAAGCAAAATGTAAGCCAGTAAGGACCCTGTAAAATAACCTTTTGATTTTTTTGTTCCTAAAAGTAAAAAAAGATGGTACCTGACAATGTTAATATATATATTTATATTTAAAAGTCAAAACATTATTATGTAGTATAGGAATTTTTAAAGATCACAACACAGTTTAACATTTGGAGACAAAAAAACTGAAAAAAGGGAAAAACTGCAAAACTGAAACAAGAAAGACAACATGGTGTTTTTGTTGTCTCTTTTCTTATTGAGATATACAGTGACTCAAAAATCATAAAACAAATTTGTAGGCCAGATGTCTTGTTGCATTACAAGGCTGTAGCCAGCTGGGAGACTTGAGGGCACCCTGTTCTTGTTTTAGAGGCGCTAAAGCACTTCCAGGACCGTCTGACAGAGTATGAACAGGAGGAGATAATGGACTATTCGGAGCTGTGGTACCTGGGACTGGACTCCAAGAAGATCGAAGGGAGCCATGGAACGCAGCAGAACTATGGCTATGACGACGAGCAGGGCAGCTACATCAAGGTAGGCCAGATGTCATGCTGCGTTCTTTCAGGACCCTATGCAGACAACACAATCTGGGGGGATGAAGAAAACATGGGGAAAAAGGCATGCTAGGGGCTGGAAGGAAAACAGGGGGCGTGTCCACGGTGCGCTGGTGTTCAAGGGAGGTGAGGCCGAGGCAAACAGTCCAAGGGAGTCCGAGGCAAATCCATGAATGTAGCATTAGTCCAAGACCGGGTGATCCCTCCTGACGAAGATGAACAAAGTTAAAACCCGGAGCGGGATCCGGCGGAGGGTCGGGGGAATCGAAGGGGGGTAACGGGACCAGACGCTCCCTGATCCCGGACCCAGATGGTCAGGACGGCGTTGTGAAGTTAAGTATAAAACAAGGAAGGGCTGGAGCGTCCTTAAGAGGAGGGGTTTACGATCGTGACACCGGAAGCTGCATCCCTAAGAGGGAGATGGATGGGAAAAGGTTCTTGAAGATGGAGGAAAGCTCTTGCTTAATTGTTACACAACGATAAGTAACTCAGACCACTGTCTTGTACCATTTGGGTGTCCTCACATCTGGTTTTTACAGTCTCACATTTGAGTCTGTCACACCAAAGTTATTTTTTTCTGTTTTTGAGATGTTTAAATTGTTGAACCCTGGAATAAGGTTCCCTCACTTGTCAAGCCCAGTTCCCAGAGCAACAGGGTTTGTTTTTCATTCCATCTCTTCATTAACATAATTGGTCTTACTGGCTCACCTGGGCAAATTTTGTATTATTTCAGACTGTTGAAATGGATTATTTAAACATACAGGGACTATAAGAAGGATTAGTAGCATTATATTACTATCCACAATTATCACTAGCCGCTCAATAATTTGAGGATTTCATCCAGCTATTTCTTGAATCAGCTTTGACAACCATATGAGTAGCTTGTCCCAGACTACCTTTGTGAGGAACTGCCTTCTGTTCTCCAGAATTCACAACCTTTGCAACTGTAGTATTGTTTGAGTTCTCAGTTCGCTCTACGATATATCTGCCACATGTGAAGTCGATTTTATTTTTTAAGAATCTGGATCTTGACTCTTCTGGTTTCAGGTTCTCCATGACCACATTGCTTATCGCTTTGAGGTGCTTGAGGTAATCGGAAAAGGCTCGTTTGGACAGGTCCTAAAGTGCCTGGATCACAAAACAAAGGAGCTAGTGGCTGTCAAAATAATTCGCAACAAAAAGAGGTAACACAACCTGTTAATAGTAATAACACTTTGCTCCAGTTATCTATAGTATAGGATTCAGGTTTTGCCCAGTAGCTTTCTGGGTATTGTAAATGTAAATTGAAAACATGAATACCAATTAGAGGATTCTTAAGCATCTCTCCTAATAAAAGCCTCTGTTGTTAATAGGGGCTGTATTTGTTTTCCAGCCAACACAAACATTTGTTTGCAGTGGAGGATCACAGACTGAGAACAAGCAGATTGACTTTTTGTTTGCCTTGTCTTTGAGGATGAATGTGCACTTCAGACTGATACAGTGAACGCAATGATGAGTTGTGTAACATGGCACTATTTCAAATGGAGGGGTATGCAAGAAAAACAAAGGAATTGGCTATTTCAATATTCTGACGTAAGAAGCATAAGGACTTAGTCAAAATGGACGTACTTCTGAATCATACTTAAACCAAAGACTCAGTTAAATTGAGTTATTTATATGTTTCCTGACATTAGTTATATCATATCAACCAGTTAAATTGAGTTATTTATATGTTCCCTGACATTAGTTATATCATATCAACCACTTTTCCAAGATAAAATCATGCATAAGTCTTCACTTTTCTCACGGCAAAGAATACAGCCATTGTGATCATGCAAGATTCATCTGTATCAGGTTGCCTAATTCTTGCAGCTGATAAGGCTCTCTCTGTCATTTTCTCATCCTCTAACAGTGATGCTCTCCATCTTAATGCCAATCAATAATGCAGAGCACAAAACAAGTAGTTTCATCGACGTCAGAGTTACATCAGACAGGGGAGCTGTGTGTGGGTTTTTGTCATTCTGTTAATGATTCTGCTGGAGGCTTGAAAGCATATTTTCAATTGGATGAGTCTCATTGTTTTTTTTGCCAGTATTATATTGCTGTCTGGAACATGAGAGAAGTGTCATTGTGTTGTAGAAGAACAAAAATAGTACTTGCAAAAAAACAGACCTGATATTAATTGTCTTCCCTCTTCCAGTTGATTCATATTCACAAGCAACACTCCCACTATTTCCCTGTTCAGAAAACTCTCTCTAGTCAAATGTGTTGTTGTTCAGAGGTGTGAAATGAATGTGTCATTTGTGCTTTTGTTCACATTATCACAATTCCTACCTCACACTTGCTCCCTGACCACGCAGTTAAGAGCTGAAGTGATTGTACTGACATGCCTTGAAGAGATACCCTTGACTGTGGTTCTCAAAAGCCAGTTGCATATGCACATACCCTTCAACACTGTGGACTAGCACACAGTGTTTGTCAAAGGTGATACAGAGTACAGAGAAACTGTGTTGCTGGTGGTCTGCTCATAGTGAATGCGCATTTAGAGTCACATTGTTGTTTTTCCAATACAGATTTCATCATCAAGCCTTGGTAGAGTTGAAAATCCTAGATGCTCTGAGAAGGAAAGACAAAGAGAACAGCCACAATGTCATCCACATGAAGGAATACTTCTACTTCCGCAATCACCTCTGCATCTCCTTTGAGCTTTTAGGGTAAGCACTGTTCAAATAAAGGGGCCCACTGCACAGTGTTTCTATCCCTTGGAATGTGCATGTGTTTGCTGCATATGTATTGATGGATCAAAACAATAAGAGATGATCACGAAAAGCAGGTAGCATTTAATCTCTTCATAAATTAGTTGCTATAAGGTTACAGCACTCCAGTTTTAAAATACAAGGTTTCTATATATCACATTCATGCATGTTGATTTTTCTTCCTGCAACACATAGGCAGTGCAGCAGTAGCTGCTGGTATCTAAGAGTGCATCATACTTTATGCAATTTAAATTGATTGACGTCAAGGCTCTTGTTATTTTATTTTTGCAAAGAAGACGCACTGGTCTTATCATGCTCTTTAAAAGTTGCTTTTTTTATATATCATGCTAAATCAAGGATAAGACGTAGAGCTATACGTAATACATGCAGATTCTCACCTTATGAATGTTTGATATCTGAAGTCACACAGGAATCAGTCCATTAGTCATCCTGGTTTTGCTGTGACATTGACAGGGACAGCGCGAAAAGGCAGTAGTGGTTGATAGCAGGCAGTGTATGACTGACATGAAGAACTGATGTCAGTGAGAGTGTTTTTACTTGGGCCTGAAGGTTCAGGTTTTCCTTATCCTGAGATCTCATCAGCTTTAAAAACAAAGTAAACAGGCAACATCTAGCAGCAGGACCAACCTTTATGAGACGGCTAATATTGTGATGATGTATTGTGTTACAGAAACTGAATACTTTAGTTAATGCCTTAATTAGGTCCCTGTCTCTACCTGTTGCTACCATGAAGGTTCCAGTTACAGCATAGAAAGACGTAAAGGATATGAATTCAACCTGTCTGTTGCTAATGCTGAACAAATGTGTGGGATGATTACGTTGTGGTGGTGATGTAGAGGTCGTGTGTCTTTCTTGGCATCTGATCCAGGGGTGTAGCCCTGTCTTGTGCACTAACCCTTACCAGAAAAATGCAGCTTTCTGAACTGATGTTAATGCATTTCTTGGATGTAATTATGTACAGTAATTGATTATATCAAAAGATACAATATTATGGTTATAAGCCATGGAACAATATTCTTTCACTTGAGAATTAAAAGCCCAGTGTGTATGTTTATAGTGCTGTAATAATGTACACATTTCCATTTTTACTAAGATTATATCATCTATAACTTGCTGCTGTTTTCACGTAGGAGTGCTTGCTAAAAATAAAACTAATGAGATGTTATAAAGTAGAATTTTGGTCCCTCTTTAAAAAGACATATTCCGAGTATGCACTGTTAGGGCTATAAACAATCGGACTCTAAGAAAAATTATCCTAGAGCAATTTTAATTTTAGTCTTCTTATTGTGCACTAAAATAAATTTATAACAGCACATGATCAGTGTAATCAAAAACAGATGTAAAGACCGAATCTGTAGTGCTGTAGAGAACATTATTATTAGAATAATTACAATTTGAATTCTAATTGAAATTCTGATGTGGGCTGAATTGAATGCAGTATGGTATGCATGGCCAGAAAAAAGCCAAATTTGAATTATTACCATCTCACTACGTGACACCATTTTTTACAACGCACAGCTTTTAAAAATGCTTAAGCAAATTCACCAACCTTGTCAGCAAAAGTGGACAGTGATAGAGTGAACTTTCAGAAGCAAGATGATTTAACAGTGGAACAGCTGGGACTCAGCAATTGAGAGTTTTAAAATGAATTCCAGTAACATCTAGGTGTGGATGGAACGAGAGGTTGAAAATATCCATCCTTTACTGAGCTAACATTTAGCCATTATAAACGCTGTCAGTACAGTATGGGTATGAGACAGGCATTGGTTACATTCAAGTTCACAGCTTTAAATGCTGTAACACATCAATTTCCCTACAGGATTAATAAAGTCTTATCTATCTAAATGAGAGCAAGCTTGGCTGGGAATGTTATTGAATTTTTGTTGCCCTCTGGTGGCTTGGTTTTGTGTTGCATTATGAGGCAAATATTGTAAATACGTTTTTTTCATATCAAGTTATAAATTTTATGATATTGCACAATATACATGCTTTCATTCATTAAGCAAAACTTACAAAATACTGCATGTTTATGTTTGACGGATATCAGCACCACATGTAACATTGACTCACTTTTATAATTGGTTTTGAACTTCACCCTGAAACTCTGATGTCTCCGCAGGTTGAATTTGTATGAGCTCATTAAGAAAAACAGCTTTCAAGGATTCAGCTTGGCTCTGATTCGACGCTTTGCCTATGCATTACTGAAATGCTTGCAAATGCTCCATCGAGAGAAGATCATCCACTGTGATCTGAAACCCGTAAGCAATACTTTACTGCTGTGCTCATGTTGGTCCTGTGTACCTGTGTACAGTAATATTAATTTATTTATATGTCTATTTGACAATCCTTGGTTTTCAGTATGTTAACAAACAGAAGCATGTTCTCAAACAAAAAATGCAATTGTTTGTTATGCTTTTATGGCAGTTTCTTAAATTGTGATGTCATATAATAATAATAATAATAATAATAATAATAATAATAATAATAAATAATAATTAATAATAATAATTGATTACACTTACGTAGCGCTTTTCTAGACACTCCACTTAAAGCGCTTTACAGGTAATGGGGACTCCCCTCCACCAATCACCAATGTGCAGCCCCACCTGGATGATGCGACGGCAGCCATTGTGCGCCAGAACGCTAACCACATATCAGCTATCAGTGGGGAGGAGAGCAGAGTAATGAAGCCAATTCATAGAGGGGGATTATTAGGAGGCCATGATTGGTCAGGGCCAATGGGAAATCTTTATTAAAATTTACATTTAAAATTTACTTATATCTTTATAAATAAATTGGCAGAACAGCAGCGCAGAGGTTAGAATTGCCAGCTCACAGCTTTTGGGTCCTGAGTTCAGTTCTGGAGGTTGTACGTTCTCCTCATCTTTCTGTGGGTTGCCAGTTGTGAGTTGCAGGGTGATATGGCTCCTGCAGAATAAATTATTCTCTTCCCTACTCCTCTTGCAAGGCAAAAAGTCATACTGTATCGTCCTGCCCATACTTCTTTCAATGGTTATGAATGAAGTATGAATGGTTATGAATGTCTATGAATTTCTCTAAGATGAATGGACATGGCAGTACCAGCGTGGTCACAATCTCCGCAGGGAACAGTGCTGTCATGTTCAGTTTGGTCTTGCCGGCCTCCAGAGTTCTGCGTGGATAATTTTATGAGCCACCTTTGCAGTGAATCCCAGGCCCCACAGGGTTGCCAGCTGTTATAGCTATAGTTATAGATTTAACTTTCTGTAATTCTGACTAGAAGATGATACACAACTGTGCTTGTGTATGTATGTATACAAGGCTGCATTGATCATATCTAGTGCCAGATTTCCTATTAGGCACTGTAGGCACAGTGCTTAGGGCCTACAAAGTTTTCTAGGGCCTATGAAGGAGGGAAACACTACGAAACGAAAAGGGAGCTGAAACAACCTACTTGCGAACAACTGTAGGTGCTCCAAATCGATAATTATACGCCATCTAGTGGCCGTTCTAGAAACTAGAAGTATCGAAGCTCCATCAATCACGTGGTTTAGCATTAGAATAGTTTAAAGTGCCTCATGTCAATCGGCGGAATTCAATTGCCGTTTACCCCTCTTTTTGCACGTGTCGGAGTGAAAGTGCCTAGGGCGTACGGACACCAAAATCCGTCCCTGTAGTGAAGACCTATCAAGACTCAAAGGCGTGCAGGAGAAAAAAGACAGCAGTTCTTTACTGTCTTTCACAGTAGTGCTGGTTATAAAACCTATGTGTTTTTTTTTCTTTTTAAAAGGAGAATATTCTGTTGTCCCAGAAAGGACAAGGGAATATAAAAGTGGTTGACTTTGGATCAAGCTGCTATGAACAGCAAAGAGGTGAGCAGTTGTTTGTTTTTACCTTTGTCAGCACAGCAGACAATAATTGCTTTTCATTCAATGGGATTAGAAAACACCTTACTCCCAGGGGTGCCACCCTATCATCCCCCAAGGAAGCACAGCACCCAGCAGAGTGACACACAGCAGACATTATGCCTGAGTAGCCCCACAGCACAATATCTACTGGTCCACCAACATCTCTTACAGCAGCAACATGGGTGTCCTTAGAGGTTTCTCATCCCAGTACTGACCAGGCCCAGTCTTGCTCTGCTAGTTCCGACGTTTGCAATCGGAATGCCAACGTGAAGAAGCTTGTATTTGCGTTCATAAAAATCACCAAAGGGTCAGGGTTACGACCTTAACAATACATCTAGGGTTTGACCAAAAGCCGCAACGTAAAAAGAACAGTCGATAGATCGGATTCCCCTGGGAAGACAAATTCATTCAACTCAACTACCTCCGTTCCCCATAACCAATCTCTCAGCACTCCCTCCCCCCCCCCCCATTTGCAGTCTTGTCTTCCCCTTCTAAATGCTCCCGCCTCGTCTGCTCACTTACTTAATTAATGAATTGGCAACACCTGGGAAAAGAGGAGAAAGCAATGAGAAAAAACACCACTCCAACCAAGGACCATAAGAGTCAGGTCTCGCCCTCCAGAAGGACCGAGGCATGCCTGTCGCTCTGACGCTCTTCTTCTCACTCTTTGTGGTGTTGCAGTGTACACGTACATACAGAGTAGGTTCTACCGGTCTCCAGAGGTAATCCTGGGACACCCCTACAGCATGGCCATTGACATGTGGAGTCTGGGCTGCATCCTCGCAGAGCTGTACACTGGGTACCCCCTGTTCCCTGGGGAGAATGAGGTGGAGCAGATTGCCTGCATCATGGAGGTATGATCTGTACTTCAGGGACATCAGATCCAGCAGTGGTGCCTTGCCAGTGGGCCCCTGCGGTATAGCGTGGCACCGTCAGGAACGAACCCTGGAGTCGTATGTGAGAGAAAGGAAATATTCCATTCAATTCAGCTCAGTTTTATTTCTATAACGCTTTTTACAATGGAGATTGTCACAAAGCAGCTTTACAGATTTCCGGGCCCGAACCCCCATTGAGCAAGCCTAAGGCGACAGTGGCAAGGAACAACTCCCTCAGATTAAAGTAGGAAGAAACCTTGAGTGGAACCAAGGCTCAAAAGGGAGAGCCCATCCTCCTCTGGCCAGCACCGGGTTTAAAACGTGCAGCTATGAAAGGCGTCTGTTTTGTATGACATGGTGGGAAAGGCAGACTAGTGTTTTTAGCTCAGTCAATGTCCAACAGTGTCCAGAATGTTCAGTTAGTTTCCTTCGGTGGTGATTTTCACTGGGAAGTTGAGTTCGGGGGTGGGGGGCAGGGGAGAGTGGGCCAGGGTCGGCCAGTTCTTGTAGAGTCCAGTCTGGCAGGTCCTCACGTGAGCAGGACTGCAATATCGGCTTTAGAGGTAGGCGAGGATGGGCTTTACAGAGGATCGGTTGTTGATTTTACGACCGGTAGATGGAGCTGGATTCTGGATCTGGGCCTCCAGACAGTCCACCTCAGAAGGGATGGATAGAAAAGAGATCCCAAAATAGAAAGTTAGGTGCTGTTTCAGTCAGAGCTTGAGCTTTTCTCAACAACATACTGTACTTGCATGAGTCCATGTCAGACGATCGGAGCAGAAAGAGCGATGGGGCATGAGCTCAGAGAGACACACTGTCAGCAGCTCCAGCCTGACTCAAACCCTCTTTCAATACAATTTCCCGTTTGTCTTTAAAAATAAATGTTCTAATCTGTATTGCATTGATTTACAAGGCAACCTTAATCTTCTATACTGACATATTTTTTAACGCTTTTTGTAACAGACTTACCTGCTAAATGTGCTAAATACAAAAGGCTGAAATAACGGGCTAAAATGTAAAAAATTGGTCCCTGCCTACTTATCTTGGGGTATTTATATTTATGGTAGAAACACACGTTTCAACTGAAGATGAAATTTTGATGCAATAGTTAGAAACACATAAAGCTGAAATGTTTTAACTGATGTATAGCTGTGCTGTACCTGTGCCTCAGTCCTTCCACTTAAATGTTATAACTTTCTCAGAATCAAATAAGTTAAAATGTGGTTCTCTTGTCATGAGTTTTACTGATATCATACAGTTAAAAAAAAAATTCTTGGTAATGGAAGTCATGGTATGTTTTCAATAACCTTTGCCAAAAAGTTCCTTGTTTCCAACCTTTTTTGTTTGAAAAGCCAGAGACTCTTAAAGCTTTTAAGAAATGTTGTTTTCAAGCTATATGTTGGGAGGACAAGCTGTCTTTCGGGCTGGCATATTTTAAATGAGAATATGTGATGTTTTTCAGGTACTTGGACTGCCTCCTAATGAGTTTCTTCAAACAGCATCAAGACGCCGATTATTTTTTGGTAAGACGCTGAATGTTTTCTCTGATCTTCATTTTCTTCTGTTATATAATAAAGACAGGAGCATCATAATTTAACTACTGAAAGCACGTTTAAATTCTGTTCTCATTAGTCAAAAGCAAACATTTCTTAATTGAATTGATGTGCAGATCCTTGGGATATTCCCCCTTACTTGGGATATCCTTGGGAACATGCTTTTGAAACCTTTTAAGTTTTCAATTAGCATGTTGTGTGCTCATGCTGTACACGTGGGTGCTCCAGTAAGCCTCTGTATTCAGAACAACTTTCATTACACAACAAGTCAACATTGTGTGAGTAAAATGAAAACCAATCCAAAAGATGATGTTGGGTTTTCTTTTTCTCCGGCAGACTCAAAGGGGAACCCCAGAAACATTACAAATAGCAAAGGGCGAAAAAGACGACCTAACTCCAAAGATCTTGCCAGTGTGTTGAAAACCAACGACCCCCTTTTCCTGGACTTCCTGAGACGATGCCTCACGTACGTAAAGCCATGTTGACTCACTGAAGACTGGGCTGATTTTTTAAAAAAAAGGAATTAGACTTGATTTTGTTTCTGCTCGCTAGCAATCAGATATTCAAGACTGACTTGAACAAAAAAATATCATTGCAGAACACTGGAGTCCTCGGTCATATTTTGATTAGCAGAATTGCCACATCTGCATCTTAACCAATTAATAAATAATGAATTATCCTCACACTTATATAGCTCTTTTCTGGAGACTGCACTCAAAGCGCTTTCCAGGTAATGGGGACTCCCCTCCACCACCACTAATGTGCAGCATCCACCTGGGTGATGCGACGGCAGCCATAGTGCGCCAGAACGCTCACCACACATCAGCTATTAGTGGGGAGGAGAGCAGAGTAATGAAGCCAGTTCATAGATGGGGATTATTAGGAGGCCATGATTGGTAAGGGCCAATGGGAAATTTGGCCAGGACGCCAGGGTTACACCCCCACTCTTTTTGAGAAACGCCCTGGGATTTTTAATGACCACAGAGAGTTATATGCAATTATATGAATTGGCTACATTACTAGTGTGCTTGTGTAAGGATGAGGGGTGGAACAGATTTGATTGAAATGCGTGCCAACAGCCTCTCTAGGTGGGCTGGCCCTTGCCGTACGACAGTGGCAGCTGGGATGGAGTGGGATGGAGTTCCTGTTCTAACGGACCTCTTGTCCTGTGTTTTGCAGGTGGGACCCTCAAAAGCGTATGACGCCAGACGAGGCCATGCAGCACGAATGGATCCAGGAAGGGCGTTCACACAAGGGGCGCCCCAAAACGCGTCCAGTGAGAAGAACCGCTGAGACCGCCCCCATCACAGACAACAATAAGGAGCACAGCTACCGCAAGATGCCAAGCAACAGGACAGGTACAGGCCCCTTCTCCCACATTTCCACGACACCTCCTGCTTCCCCTCAACAACGTCTTACTGCTTTTGTCTTCCACTATAATGACATTTATTGAAGTGATTTTTAACACTGATCTTGTGTCGTAGATGAACATGTGTAAGAAAATGCCATCATGGGGTTTTGTGTTTGTGATCTTAATATCAAAACGTCGCTAGAAATTTTTTAAATTTGATCATATTCATCAGGGTGCCAGCAGCTATATCACCCTGCAGCTCTCAACTGGCTACCCACTGAAGCTCAGCAGGGTGGAGCCTGGTCAGTACCTGGTTGGAGACCTCCTGGGATCTCCTTTCAGATGAGAAGTTAAACCGAGGTCCTGACTCAGTGGTCATTAAAGATCCCCGGGCATTTCTTGATAAGAGTAGGGAGTTATCCAGGTGTCCAGGCCAAATTTCCCCCCCTCAGCCTTTACCGTGGCTTAAAAATTGTTCCCATGTATGATTGGCTTGCACTTGCCCTACGATGGAGTGCCAGCCCGTCCAGGGTGTACCCTGCCTTGCGCTCGATGCTTACCGGGTAGGCACCGGCTTCCCGCAACACTGTATGGTATCAAGCGGTTTGGCAAATGACGTGACATATTCATCAGGTTTATCTAGATGCTTGCAACGCTCATCTTGAGTTTTTTCGGAGAGTACCATAGAAGGGATATTGTAATCTAAGCCGGTTTTACATTGGCCACGACCGTTGTGATACGTGCAGCGTTCTGGGAAGAGAGAGAAGGTTGAGAAGGCAAAACCACACTACTTTTGAGCAAACGTTGACATGCGCCTTGTGCAAAAAATACTAGTGGTACTAGCGGTCTTAGCTAAGATTAGCCGTGTCTGTAGCGGTCCGGAATGTAAAAAGTAGAAACAGAGCTCGGTAATGATACACTAATATTCGTCTGAAACGTACACATATCTCCTGGCCAAATTTCCCATTGGCCTTTACCAATCATGGCCTCCTAATAATCCCCATCTGTGAATTGGCTTCATCACTCTGCTCTCCTCCCCACTGATAGCTGATGTGTGGTGAGTGTTCTGGTGTACTATGTCTGCCGTCGCATCATCCAGGTGGATTCTGCACATTGGTGGTGGTGGAGGGGAGTCCCCATTACCTGTAAAGCGCTTTGAGTGGAGTGTCCAGAAAAGCGCTATATAAGTGTAAGCAATTATTATTATTATCTCATACACAGAGAACAGTGTCTGCTGTGGAGGGTGGGTGTTAAAATACCCACGACTACAGCAGGATAATCTGGATCTTTGTAGCTTCCCTTTCACTGCTCTCTTGCGTACTGCCTCGAGTGCAACACTTCTTGTTGTCCTGTGCTGTCGTTGCAGCCGAAAAAGGGGTTCCCGATGACGCCGACAAAGCCAGGAGGCAGAACTCCGGAAAAGCAGAAAAGATGCCTGAGGCGGAGCGCCTCAGGCCCCTAGGGGCCTCCGCGGAGGAGGAGGTCACCGAGAGTGAACCCCGAGACACTGGGAGGATGAAGTCAGCGGGGGAGCGCCCTGTCCAGCTCATTATGAAACCCCAGCCTGCAGGCCAGAGCGCAGAGGAAGAGCCACGAGGGCCAGCACAGACTCTGCCCCCTACTGCATAACAGCCAGTACGAGGGCACCAGGAGCTCTCGTTTCTCTGGTCCTTACACATCAGTTTGGCTCAGGGATTTGCAGTAGTTGGCAACATGGTTCATTTTATTAGTTTTAGAATCGGAAATGGTCAATAACCTCCAATGTTCTGCCTGAAGAGACCAGAATTTGGTCTGGATTTTAGCCTGGATGCCAAAGCATCCCCAATGTGCAATACCTATTGTGTTTGTTTGACTTCAAGGGTGTTTTTTCATAGCAAAATCACCCAAGAACTTCAAAGACAATGGGGTTTTTCATGTTTAAGAGATTGCAAAATAGGACTCCTGAAGGCTGAGCCAAACAAAAAGTTAGATTTTAAGCCTTAGTTATCATCACTTGTATTTTAATGAACACGCCATTGGATGAATTTGTTTCTTTTGTGACATCAGTCAGGAGTGTTTTTTTTTCTCAAAACAGTGATATTTTCCTGGTTAAGAATATTAAGTCGGGATTTCAGTGACAGTTTTCTTAAACAGGTCTTAACAAATTGTGTGTGACACAGTGTAGGTAATTTCTTTAATAAAGACTTTATTTTATAGCCTTTATATTTTAGCGTACAGCAGGGGCTCAGTTTTTTTTACAACACAACACGCGTTCACACACAAATATAGAATGAAACAGCTACAGTGGTTATTATTACTTGGTATCCAAAAACTGGAGAGTGGTCAACCTCTTCATTCAAATGTTGTTTCTCTTTGTTTAAAAAAAGAAACACAAGAGTGAAAGTAAAAGAAAAGTCTCATCTTTTTCATCTTGATTTGGATGATTTTGAGCACAATCTCCGATTTATGGCTTTTCATTATGCTGTTAAAAGTAGTAAAATCATTTGGGTACATAGTTTCTCTTCACCAGAATAATTTGTTAACACTTACAAATGATTTGGTATGGACAAGTCTTCATCCTGATTCATCCTGTATCCTGTGCATTTTTGTTATTTATTACACAAGCATGGTATATGTGCTACTGTATTTTGGTGCATTGTTTATCTTTTGTTGATTATATTGTAATGTGAATTGTTATTGTTTAATGCTTAGCATACAGCATAGTTTGTAAAAAAAATTGTCAACAGTTAATGATATAAATGTAATGTTGAGCTTTGCTTTTTGTACAACAGTACAACACCTGTGTTTTGAACACCATGCTTGACATCACGGTGTCATTTATGTATATGATGTTAATGAAAAATGTAGACAGCCGTGTTTGACTTTTAAAGGTGTGATATCAAAGATAAAAATGCTGTTTTTATGCCAGTGACTTCTAGAGAAAAACAACATATTTGTCATTTATGGTTGGTCTTAAAGATGAATGCTTTAATGAATAGATTGTGCCTTGCAGTATTAGAAACCATGCACTTTAATATGTATAATGTCATTAACTTTAATATGTACTGTAGGACCATGCCTAGTGAGCACTCACACACAGCTCTCCAACTCAACTACTTTCATATACCATACATATATCAGTGGTAGCTATCAAATATTGCACCACTTCAGGTTTACGTTAATTTAATCAGAAAAACACTGAAAAGCACTTTAATGGTTTTTCATAAAAGTAGCCCTTACCTGGTGAAATCCAGACATTAATTTGCAGTGCACTGATCACAAGAACAAGAATTACTGTACATTAGTAACAGAGAGAAGTACTGTAGGAAATCCACTGTCTGCAGAAACAATGAAACGATAATGGTTTTTTATTATTTCAAAACAGAAAAGTATGAATTTGTTTTAAAAGATAAATGTTTCCTTAATATTGTGTCACTAATTGTTTCATAGGAATGTGGACATAGGAAGGTGATTAGTGTGGATCTCTAGTGACGGAAAGGGTCATTAGGAGGCAGGTTAAGGGAGAAAGCAGCAAAGCAACATCAAATGACTAATGAGTGGAAGCTCTTAAGCTCTCAAGCTAAGCTAAAGTTTGAATGGTAATATTAATCGCTGCCACTGGTTATGTATTCATACAACCTTTACTATGATGAGCAATGTATTACATTGTTTTCTGTAAATTTGAAAAATAATTCCTAAAAATAATCAGAGGGGATGTATTATTGTTTAAGGAGTTGAAACCTGAATCCTTAAGAAAGAACAAAAACATGTCTTGCACAAACATATAAGATAAAATGTATAAAATGAAAACTAAAAATCTTTTTATATATAATAAAATAACTGTTCAACTGACAGCTTGGGTGTATTTTTTTCCCCTAAATATGACTTGTCTACTCAATATGTTAGATTTATTAATAATGAAATATAAAAATAGTATTTAACAAATGTAATATTCCATTTGTATTCCAGCAGTAATACAAAGATTACTAAATGTATACATAGAGAACCATATTATTATGAAGCAATTCCATCTGGTAAAATATTTTCCTGACATTATATACAGTACATGCATTTTCATCAGTACATTCTGTATATATGTACAGCAAATAGTATACTGTATATACTATATCAGAGGAACAAGTTAAGGTTTATCCCATGCTGAAAAGAGAAGATAAAAAAATACAACGTTTCATCTGTGGAGTCTTCCTCGAGTGTCAACTACAGCATATCGGTACGTTTTCCAAGATTGCACGCAGAAAATCTTTGAAATAACAGTAGCCGAAATACGTATCCGCGTGAATATTAACTATGCTGTGATAATACCTTTCTTATCAGGAATATAAAGGTTATGTTTATAAATCACGAAGATAACAACATAAATATAAAAAAATATGACATTGAATGATGGTACCAGGTTTGGGAGGTTGATATCTGCTCCGGTCGAATGATTGCAAATAGGAAGTTATTGGAATTGTTGTTCATTGTTGATGTCAAAATGTGGACTAAATTAAAATAACGTAACTTAGCAATCATGAAATTGCAGAATTGTCCAGCATCATCTCTATCAGATATTCGTATTGTAAGAGGGATTTTTTTTATCGTTGGCAAAGTTTCAAGCGTAGCCTAGTTTCTTCTGAAAATGGAAACTACAAAGTGAGGAAGCTATTTGCTGTCGGTTTCCAACGCTAGGCTCCGCAGGTGGTCCACAGTAAAAGGGCACATTCTTGGTGCTGGACGGTTTGTCTCTCCGCGGCTGCCGTAGTTGGCGAAGGTCTGTTGCCGAGACGGAGAAGAACTATGGCGGCCGTGGCCCTCCGCTGCCGTCCTGCAGGTGTCCTTTCCAGGTTTTCATGTAAGTCTTCTTCTATTCCCACCTCTGGAACGGTAATGGCCATAGATACCCAGAATAAGAGAAACAGATTTTGAAGGAACATCCTAATAATCCGGTAAAAAATGCTTCGAAAACTGATGCACAGGCCGGTATCTTAGCCTGCCAAATGACCCTCTTGTTTTCTGTGTGACCTACACAGCTACCAAACAAGTAGCACGCAGTGATCGCATTTAAAACTTCTAGTAATCGAGAAACGATATTATTTGGACATTATTTATTTGTATATATTTATACGCTGACATTTTGTCACCTTTATTGCATTGAACGAAAGGTGACTCGCAGTGCAGTGCTGGACAAAAGGACATGCAGACGTATGCAGTGGTGGATGCAGTCTATCCGTGGTCGAATATAAAGATGCAGTGTGTTTTATTTCTTCTTATACTGAGCCCGTTTTTCTGCAGGCGCTGGATCTCCAGGTGTGATATCAGCTGTCTCTATTGTGGTGCAGCAGCGGAAAATCCACCATGCAGTTATCCCCCGTGGCAAAGGGGGGCGCTCTTCCTTCAGTGGAATAGCCGCAACAGTGTTTGGAGCCACAGGCTTTCTCGGCAGATATGTGGTCAATCGGCTCGGTAAGTTAATGTAGCAAATGTTTCTCCTGTGAGGGAAGTTCCTCCGTTGGCCATAACTGGTGTTAAATAATTCAAGTGTCTCAGAGCATTGCATCACATTAGCTGATGCTCTGAGGTGCTTTTCTGTGAGAGGTGAGAGCCTATAGGTCCACCAAGCTGGTTTCTGTTTTTACACACACAAACATGAAATTGAACATTATTATGCTAACATCTTAAACAGTCCTACCTTTGTTCATGCAAATATTTTAAAATATAGACTGCTGCTAATGCTGTCAGGTCAGCTCCTTTATTTCAGGTGAGTTCTTCTGAATTATGAATGAATGAATTATGCTGTTTTAACTGCTGTGTCCTAATCACTGCTCAGTCAGAGATGTCTCTCCTCCAGAGTGCCATGACTTCTTAGTGAGCACACCTGAGCTTTCTGTCTGTTTTTTTTATCTCTAAAATGAATGCCATCTGTGACTCCTCCATGTTTGTGGGGTCTTAAAGTGAAAGGACCTTCTGGGAAGAGTTTTACATAAGAATGTAAGGCTGTGGCCATTTGTCCGTTCTTGATGGTTAGTTTTGAAGTTATGTGAATCAAAAACTGTCCATCCACTCCCTAAAAGAGCCCACAATTTGGGCCTCACCCGCCAAGCTGAAAAACCTGTTCCAGACACCCACAACTCTTTGCGTAATAACGCGTTTGCCTTTCTCAATTTTAAATAAACGTTCCAATTGTGATCATCTAGCCTTGCTTCTGACCATGTGGCTGTGGGTGAAATGTTGCCGGTTCAAATCCCACGGCTGGCAGAGGAATCCTACTCCATTGGGCCCCTGAACAAGGCCCTTCACCCCAGCGGCTCCATGGGCGCCGTATAAATGGCTGACCCTGCACTCTGACCCCAAGCTTCTCTCTCCCCGTCTGTATTCCTGTGCGAAAAGATAAATTCCTAATGCAAGAAATTGTATATAGCTTATTATTATTGGTAATCTTCAGTATTCTTCATTATCCTTGGTAGGTGAGAGTCAGGCTTGTTTGTTTATTTGGACGAAGTGAGTATTTTTTGTGACGTTACAGAGTAACCCATTTGTGATTGCATTGTGTGATTTTTATTATAAAATCTCATTTTTGATTTTATTTTTAGTCGTGTTATGGAGGTGGAGTTTCAAGGAAAAAAACTACTTTGAAAAGTTGCGTAAGGAAAAAACTACCTTGAAAAGTTGCATTCGCCTCTCGATCTTGAAAAAATGAATATAAAGTGCAAACATGCATGTATAAATAGCAAATATTAAGTAAAATGTTAAAATACTTACTCAGTAACTGAGAAGCACTGACATGATTGCTAAAATTGGGGGGGGGAATGTTTAAAGCCAGAATTAAAAAAGAAGGATTCAAATATCACAAATTCTCTTATCGTTATTGCTATCGTTAATCCACCATTAAGTGCAGTACTTCCCTTCCCAGAAAGTAGTTCGGTATTTTCTTGTGCTTGACGTCCTGTGCTGTAATTTTCAGGGCGTGTCGGATCCCAGATTGTCATTCCTCATCGCTGTGACCAGTATGACATCATGTACCTGAGACCCATGGGAGATCTTGGACAAATCATTTTCCTGGTATTCTCTTCTAGACCAGTCATATTACTATTCACAGTATTAGGGAGGGTTGTAGAAGATACAGTACAGGCTTGTGTAAAATAGTCATTGTGTTTATTATGAAATAATTCATAATTATTGTATTGTTCGTAGTGAATTCATATATTGGCAAAGTTCTCAAAAAGAGAATGAATGAAAGTGAATTGCCAGCACATCTAAAGATGCATCTGGTCATAAATCATTTAAACATCAAAGACTCACTTTCCAACTGAAAAAGCTGATTTCACAAGGCGGGGTAAAGATTTTATGTTCCATCTTCTTTTAAACATTAGCCTTTTAGTTTTTGTTTGATGTCTGAGATGAGCACCAAGTTATCTGTTGCAATTGCAAAGCATCTCAAACAATACAAAATAGTGGGATTAGTAAGGCAAATATTTGTAAGTGTTTTATATCCTTAGTGTTCCTTTTGAAACTTGTTGGCCTGTACTACCTACGGCCTTATTAGATAGTGTTAGTCATATCAAATCCTGGTTATAGACAGATTGTTGACCTGTGGTTTATCAAGGCATTGATTCATGTTTAAAGTAGCCTAATACTGGTCATTTTTGTCTAGTCTTTGTAAGTACATTTGTAGTCATGGTTGCTATTTAATACTTTGAAGTAGATTGTCCTCAGTTGCTTTTGTTCCCTCTGCAATTGCTAGAAGCCTAGATAATGAGGTCAGTATTATGGCTAAAGATGCATTAGTATGTGTGCTTAGTATGCTAGCCCAGAAATAGTGAAGTGTCATTTGTTAATAGACTACTTTTATAAGTGATCAAGGCAGGTTTCTTTATACGGACTGCATGCATTGATGCTGCAAAATTCCTCCACAGGAGTGGGACGCCAGAGACAAGGAGTCCATCAGACGTGCTCTAGCGCACTCCAATGTGGTCATCAATCTCGTTGGAAGGGAATGGGAGACGAGGTAATTCAGTTTTTCCCTTACAAAAAGACAGGTTAACCTCATCTCTCGCTCATTTTTCTAAGGACAGCGATGGGCTTTTCTCCTTGAAGATGAGCAAAATTTCCTTCAAAAAACATACATTTAAGATTGGTCAGTAGCAGTTTTTTTACCATATGAGGCGTAAACATTCTCAGATAGTTAGGCAGTTACATGAGCTTAGGGCAGCTGACCAAAACCCTAAATAGCCAAGACACCTGTTCCCTTTCATGGTGCTGAATCAAGCATGTTGCACCTCCACTCAAACGAAAAGACCTTGGAGGAACTGGGAATGCGCAAAACAGCAAAATGATTCTATTTGTTGACTCCTAACAGGTGTAGATTCCCTTACCTCCAATCTATTACTAGAACGATCGAGCCTTTCTGAGTTATCATCCTATTCCTCACCTCGCGACCTTAGTTGGTCTTAATCCTGGTCTCCTGTCTGTCCCTCAAGCTGTCTACACTCTATGGGTGACAGGGCCTTATCCTGCTGTACCTCCAAACCTCTGGAATTTTGTACCGAAAGATATCAGACAGTCACCTTCCCTGAGTTCTTTCAAATCCAGCCAGCAGCCGTATCACTCTGCAGCCCACAACTGGTAACCCACTGAAGCTAAGCAGGTGTGAGCCTGGTCAGTACCTGGATGGGAGACCTCCTGGTTGCTGCTGGAAGAGGTGTTAGTGGGGCCAGCAGGGGGCGCTCACCCTGCGGTCCATGTGGGTCCTAATGCCCCAGTATAGTGATGGGGACACTGTACTGTAAACAGGTGCCGTCCTTCAGATGAGACGTAAAACCGAGGTCCTGACTCTCTGTGGTCTTAAAAAATCCTAGGGCGTTTCTCGAAAAGAGTAGGGGTGTAACCCAGGCGTCCTGGCCAAGTTTCCCATTGGCCCTTACCAATCATGGCCTCCTAATAATCCCCATCTATGAATTGGCTTCATTACTCTGCTCTCCTCTCCACTGATTGCTGATGTGTGTTGAGCATTCTGGCGCACTATGGCTGCCGTCACATCATCCAGGTGGGGCTGCACATTGGTGGTGGTGGAGGAGAGTCCCCATTACCTGTAAAGCGCTTTGAGTGGAGTGTCCAGAAAAGCGCTATATAAGTGTAAGCAATTATTATTATAAAAAATCAGGACACATAACCTTCTTTAGAAGGGCTTTTATTGAACTGACTCTTGTGTCCCTTTGATTTCCTGCACCATTCCAAAAGTTAATTGTAATCTCCCGTCTCCTCTCATTGTGTTTTTTTTCCAGTAATGAGCTTTTTGAAGCCACTTTTAAAGGCACTATATAAGATAGTATAATAAAATGTCAGTATTTTTTTAATACATTCTTGTATTTTTATTGCGTTATAAGGATATAATGTTCAATATTGTTCACGGAACAAAGCATAGCACACAGTCTTCCATAGAATGTGGATTGGGAAATACTTCCCTGGTTCTTGCCTGTCTGTTTAAGATTCTGCCCTCCCGGTTTTTAAAATTCAAAATGGGCTTTGACGGCATATTTGTTTTGTCTTGAAAAATATACCTTGTGCCTAGTCCTTGATTTATCTTAAATCTTCCTAATTCTCTCCCTTGGTTTAATTCTCCGTAAAGGCATTTTAGCTTTGAGGACGTCCATGTGAACATCCCGAAACAGATCGCCAAGGCTGCCCGAGAAGCTGGTATCGAAAAGTTTATCCACATGTCTCACCTCAACGCTGACATCCGCAGCCCCTCCAGATATCTGAGGACAAAGGTGTGTGATGTGTCTGAATGCTTCCGTTCACAGTGTGTACCCAAACGTTACAAAATCTGATAACTTACTCCTACTGAAAGATTGGTGGAGGATGGTGGAGCATGATTATGTGACAAAATACTGTGATTTTTCTAAGACCTTGAGATGCATCTGCGGTATACTATATGTTGTTTTATATATTAGTTAATACTGAAAAGTTATCTTTTTGTGATTCATTTTTTTTTGTTTTAAGGTTTGCAAAAGCAGTATGTTTCCCCTAGACGGACTGATATTTGCTTACTTCAAATCTTCTGTACAAAATCTTTTAATGTAATGGTACAAAAACCTTCAGGGCACATCAAGGTGATGTACTCTTTAGTGTTTAGTTAACTATATTTTATAATATTGGCTCAATAGGCTGTTGGAGAAGCAGTTGTGAGAGAAGAGTTCCCTGATGCAATAATTATGAAGCCATCTGAACTGTTTGGGAGAGAGGACCGATTTTTCAACCATTTTGCAAGTTAGTATTTTGTTTCTGCCAAGAATTTTTGTTTCTGCCGAGTTTTTAATTGTTGTATCTTGTGAGTTAACAAATGTAGCTTTTATCACCTGTTGTTCCTGTGATTTTACATGGTCTTGCATTAAATCATTTGTTTTGTATTGTGGGGTTGTCATTTGGAGCAATCAAATTAGATAAAACTGAAGTACTTGGTATTTAGATAGCATAACAATAACTTAAGTATTTAATAAGTGTAGAAATAAAAATGAACTTTGTACACCCAATTGGAAAAAAATGTATTTGTTTAATACTTCTATCAATTTTTTGTATGCCTTTAAACTTGAGATTTACTTCATTATACGAAACTGATGACAAACCTAGACAAGCCGACATTACACAAGCAGGCAGATCTTTTATTACTTGTGAATCAAAATAGTTGGGTAAAAAAATAAGACAATCTCTGATGACATTTCTTAAAACATAATGGAAGTGTACACCTGCTCTCCCAAGTTCTTTTCTTTGGAAATATTTAGGACTAATTTTATGGCAGGGATTGAACAGGGGAAGGAGCTGTGTGTTAATCGTACGATCCCGAGAACCAAAATGCTCTTTTTGATCAAGGAAATAGCTCGACGTCATATCATCTGCAAGTGTAAATGGCGAATATTGAAAACCCTTATTGAACATGTTTCTTACACCTTCTGTATGATTTCTCTTAACAGACATGCGTTGGTTTGGCAAGGCAATACCACTCATTGCTAGGGGGAAGAAGACCGTGAAGCAGCCCGTTTATGTAGGTCTTTTTATCCAGTTGGTCTTTTTTGTTACCTGCCTATAAAATAGAAGGTTTTCAGCCATTGAGATGTTTCTCCTGTTCAGGTTGTGGATGTAGCCAAGGCCATTGTCGGCGCGATTAAGGACCCCGACTCCAATGGAAAAACCTACGCTCTTGTTGGGTAGGATCCAGCTCTAGTGTGCATCTTATACACTTGATTTAAAAAGAAAACATTTGGAAGAAAACGTGAGAAAAAGAAAGCTGTGTGGAAATGCATTGCCTGTATGGAAAACCTTCAGTTACTGTACAGCTATTGTATGACTTTCGTACAGATATCCAGCCTACAAGTTGGAAAGCTCGTCTAAAATCCAGCTCATTTCCTTATTATAAATTTCTGAAAGCTCCTGAAAAGAAGTAGTAATCTGCAAGTTATTAATATGCAACAAAAACGAATAAAAACTTTGATCTTTTTACCAATTTGAAAATCTTTGTAACAAATTTTCGGTTACGTTTTGTTATATGGCGTGGCAACGTTTTTGTAACTTCACAGGAACCTGTGGGAGGTAAAGCAACTTTCCTTTTGCTGGGAAGTTCATTTTTCGGCTAGACCCTTGTATGCAAGATTGTAAATATTAATAGTTCAAAATGGCTTGCGATAGCAGCCAAACATGACTTCAACCCTGTCAAATTTCTTGACAATTAGCGATACCGTGTTTATACGGAAGAACGGTTTATTCTTGATAATGCTGTAGGAAGCAAAGTACTGCGATAGTCATACTGTTACAATATTACTTTTCCAGCATGCGGCCCTGTTCAGGATATAAGAGTTAATACCTATTATTTTACAGCCCCAACAGATACCTTCTTCATGACCTGGTGGAATACGTTTATGCTGTGGCTCACAGGCCTTTTATATGCTACCCAATGCCACGTCCTTTATATCAGTGAGTAAAAACCCTTTAACTATCATGAAATTCCCTTTTTTCTCACTTCAGACGGGTGTGCACGTGACCTGCATTCTCAAATTCACTGGCAGTTCCAGTTGGAAGAATACGCTTTGATTTTTTTTTCCATTGACCTTAAAATACCTCCTCAAATGAGTCATAACCAACGTTTTTAGTTTCGTTTTCTCAGGACGACCTAAGAGTGAGAATAGTTCGAATGAGAAATTTGTCAGAAGAAGCGAATTAACAAATTGTCCTGCCTTGGCAGGGACAGTTGTGTGTACAGTAAGAGATAAGATAAGATCACTTTATTTTCCATATACAAATTCTTGCGTTAGGAATTTGTCTTTTTCGCATACCCCAGCTTGCTCTCCATGAGACACACAGGCACACAGACAGGGAGAGAAGCTTGGGGTCAGAGCGCAGGGTCAGCCATTTATACGGCACCCCTGGAGAAGCTGGGGTTAAGGGCCTTGCTCAGGGGCCCAACGGAGTAGGATTCCTCTGCCGGCTGTAGGATTTGAACCAGCAAGCTTTCAGCCACAGGCGCAGATCCTTAGCCACAGAGCCACTGCTGTCAGTTTGTGCAGAAATTCAGTTCAGCTGTATCTGTAAACCGTTTATAAGAACAGGGTTAGTTTTAGTGATGAAGTGGGAATCTTGCCTTTTCTAAAGAAAGCTCCACCGCTAGAAGACTTAACACTGTGTTCATCTAGGATTCGTAAGAATCCTATTCTTATGCCTTTTTAACTCAGGTCTTGATTATTGTTATTATTCAATGTAGTACATGATCAGAATGAACTGGAGCATTTATATCGTGTCTGGCTTAATCTACATTTTGAACCACAGGTTGAAATTATGCTGCCTACAATTTAACCAGATGTTTATTTAATATGTTTCTGTTCCGGAAAAAAAGTCATATTTCGCTGCATTGTGTAAGTTCTAATTTATGACAAAAGCAACAGTGTACAATAATGTGTTGTGCAGTATATGATGTAAGCCAGAATGCCATTTATAGGCATAACTTCAAGTTCCCCACATATTGGTTTGTCTTTTTATATGACAGTTTATTTACATCTTGTCATTCCTTCTTGAGTAACAGCACTGTGTGCTAGTACACTCAAGCAATTTTTTTGGTCTGAAAAATATATTTTTTCCTCGCCACCAAGTCAGGTGAACTACAATCTTTGTTAATAGAATTGAGTAATATAGTCATATGTAATAAAGACTAAAGAGTATTTATAAGAACTGCACAATAGGCTGTATAATTCATATGAGACACTGCAAACAAACTGGCATCTCTTTAGAGATGAGAAAAAGGCCAAAATAAAAAAGAGTGGCACCCCTGGTAATTTATTGATGGCGCTTAAAAAGAGCTGAAGCTTAACTGGCCAAAAAAACTGCTACCGAACAAGTTGTGAAATGCATTGAGGAAAACCACCAGCATTAATTGGAAAGAGCTATGAGGAAATTTTACAAACAGGGATGTTTGTTTTGCGGGAGCTGTTACAGACCTGGTTTTTCTACTTTCTGTTATCAGCTGGAGAAGGTGTGGAAGCTTGCAATAATAAAACACTAGAAGTGTTCTGCAGTTAAGATTTCAGTACTGTATAGGTTTCTTACCATTTTCATTTTTGTTATCGTTTCATCTTAAGGAAGAATGTGTATGGTTGAACAAGATCCTGATGACATTTAGTACCCTGTATTTTATTCTTACTTTCCCAAGTGAAGCTGAGAGTAAGATCTGGTTGCAGGGAGTGCTGTGTTTTTTTTAATATACATTTAGAATGGCCAGTTTTTTTTTTTTGTTATACCTACCCAATTTTGAATGGCCAGTGGTGTTTTATCATGTCTTGGCTATGGCCACACATAGTGGCACAGCAGGAAGTAAATACTCTAACCCTACTCCAATTCAGGGTAAACACAATTTTGACTCTTACAACCCACTTGAGTGCAATATGTTTTGTGATGTGTTATACTGTACATGTGCAATGTTTTTCTTATTTTTTTAAATAGAATCATGTGCAATCTTTTTCTTTTCTTTTTTTTTTGGTTTGCATTCTATTTAAATGTACAGGAGTGCTGGGTGTCCACAAATTTCCCACAGAGGACAATAAAGTCTTATCTTCTAAATTATGCCCCATCACGGTCCTGGTCACAGTTGTCTAGTGACACTAGACTAGTGTCTAGTCACTTTACCAGCCACAGAGGACATTGTTGACATTGACCTTATAAGTCTGCAGCAGATCACATTTCATTTTTTTTATTTTGTTTTCTATTAGTCACTCCACTCATTTTGCCTGTTATGCTGACTACCACCATAACCTTTTCCAGCTATGCATGCTCTGCTTCACAGCCTAGGTGTGTCAGTATCAAACATGGGTCATATTTCTAGCCAGTGGGGAATCATGCAGTTGGTAGAGCACCATGCACTAACCTGGGATAGGACTGTGATGTGATTAGAAGGCCAATGCACCTGTAGGATTTTCATTTCATTTCAAATACTACTAAATACATCTATCTTCTGTTGTTTCTGCGATTTCTTATTTGATAAGTTTGTTCTTTGTAATATTAGTTCATTTGAGCTTAAAAATGAAATATATAGCTTGGGGTCTCATATGTTTCATACCTGTTCTACTTTTTCAGTAAAACAAATAATTACCAGAAAAGCACATGTACTGAAATTATACTGATTTTAGTATGTGATGTTTTCTCTTTATTGTCAATTTAAATGTAATAAACAGCAATATTTTTGGGGGAAAAGGAAGAGTAGTTACTAGTTACACACTCCATTTTTATTTCAAATGTTTTAGTTTTCTAAAATTGGGCCTAGTGTGAGTATGTGTGTGTACCCTGCCTTGCTCCTGTTGCTTGCTGGGATAGACTCCAGCTTCCCTCCAAGACACTGTAGTGGGATAAAGCTCTTAGAAGATGGGTGGATGATCGGGTTTTCTAGTAGATATACTGATTAAATTACACTTCTGTCTGGCATAGACATAGGGTTATTTTTAGAAGTTGGATTTCAGGCACACATACGAGTAAGAGTGCTCATATATATCCCGGTGAATTTGTAATAAAAGTTCGTAATCGATCCAGCAAACCCGTATATTTGTTTGGAAAAAAAAGTTTTTATTTGCCCTCAGCACCATTTCACATGTAGACCTTTTTTTTTTCTTTTCAAGTTTGGTTGCGGGATTTTTTGAGCTCAGTCCCTTTGAGCCATGGACGACTCGGGACAAAGCAGACAGGGTACGTATCGCACAGTTTCGGTTGCATTCCTCAGTAATGGACACAGCACATCGGAAAGGCAATTTTTCACTCTAAAAAATATATACGTATTCTCCTACTGTAAACCAAGCACACAAATATTGAAATAAAAGCTAAAATCTAAAGCCTGGATTTGCTTTGGGTCCATCATGGTGCACAAGGTCAGATCACAAACACAAACGTGTTTAATATTTATCAGCATGTCTCGGTATCTAGATTTATTAGACAGTGTCCCGATGTGCACACTTGTGGTCTTGCACCCTTCGAATGCGCAAGTCTGCGAGGACTTGGGGTGTCGCATTTCTAAAATTGTGTTTCACAAGGGTTCTCACGAGCAACCCCAACGCGCCCTTCTCTGAAGTCCACATCGGAGCAGACTTTGCTGAACAGGATCACGCCCACTATCTTGCAGAATGGTGGATGTTTCAGTTTCTATCAAAGCAAAGAGATTGCTGTGGAGAAAAAAATATTCATGTGTTAGTGAGATTGTACTTTTTTACAGTTTTAAAACTCACAATATTATGATGTAAAAACAAAATTTAATTAGGCTACTTTAGACTCATAATGTGGCCATGTCCCAGTAAGTCCTTACCCCTTCCTCCAAGTCTGCGCTTCTGTGAATGTAGCGCAAGTATGGACTTCAAGTATTCAAGGGGTCATCGTTATAAAAAGTTTAATGGGACACCCTCCATTAGTTAAATATCAGTGTTGTGCATTTACCATGCTAACATAACAGCAGGCTTGTGGTTCTAAGGCAGGTCACAACAAATTTACTCTTTCTGTTTGCCCTGGTTATAATTGATTTGAATAGTCATAGTTTCTGATTTTTAGACCTACTTTTATTTTCAGTGTGAATGTGTCATTCCAGCACACACTCACTTCTGAGAAAGCTCCGCTGAGGATAAACGTGAGCTCCAGAATTTTGGGGTTACTCTAGCTAGGAATTGGGATAATTTAATTGAAATGTACCCCTTTATTTCCTCTTAATGAGCTCCAAGATTAACAACACACTATAGAAACAGGGTTCACCAGTTTTGACCTCTGAAAGACTTTCTGTATGACCAGCTTTTGATTTTTGCCCCATCTGTGCCATTTTAACTGAAGTCCTCTGGTCCGTCTTGCAGTTTCACACGACGGACATGAAGTTCCCCGCCTTGCCAGGCTTACAGGACCTGGGCATCGTGCCAACGCCCGTGGAACAGAAGGCTATAGAAGTCCTGCGCCGTCACCGTAGGTACCGCTGGCTGGAGGCGGAACTGGGAGAGACCAAACCAGCCAAGACTGTCAACTTCTGAAGTCACACTGAAGCCATTGTCGTAGTTTGATATCCATTTTACCGCAGAGAATCAAAGTGTCCGTGTTGCATTTTCTGTATATAAAAATCTAAAATAATTAATAAAAGCTCTTTAAAACCTATACAAAATGGTAGCGATTTATTTGTCATTTACAATGTAGTTTTTAGATGGTTTATTGTTAGACAAGCAATTAAACCGATGCAGACCTGACTTCGGCTCCTGTGATAAGTTATAAGATGAGCTCAAGAGTCTCTATGAGTCGTGGGTTTTATGACAAATGGGGACGGAAATAATCTGTCCAAAATGTTGCTAAAGTTGTCTGGCCAAATTGGCAGAGAGCGTGTATCTGTGGTTACTAACTGGGTAAGTCTTGATATGAAAGTACTTGGATTATGCATTTCTCCCAAAGCTGATTGATTTATCCATAGCTGGCTTGAGGATTTGTGAATCTGTACAAGCTACTTTTCACTTTCACTTTACAAATTCATATGTCTAAGAAGACATTAATGAAGATTTAATGTAAGGGAAGAAATAAGCACTGCTAATGCTGGTGATGAAGATGGGAAATATTAACCGCTTTGGGGGAGGGGGGTAGCATAGAAATCTCATTTCTAGCAACAGCAATTGAACTTTAAACGATGCATGCTACAGACCGTCTTGCATATTATTAGAAGAAACTTACTGTATTGAGTTTCTATCAGTAGTAATGCTGTCCAAAGTTTTTACCTTATTTTTAATGTACTGTACTAATATCTAATGTCTCTATTGGGCTCCCAATATAAATGATGGGCAAATATTAAAATGCCGCTTGATTTTCTGCATCAAAACCAACTCAGCAAAGCTTCCATACATTGGTCTATAATTTATTACTTTGTGTTGTTTCACATATATATCTACTGTATAGACACTAAAGCCCCTTCTTTCAATTTAGGATGGTGATATGTGATTCACTGCTGGTTATTTCTAATAACAGTGATCTGATATCTAAATCGATTACCCTTGTGATCAGACACACACACAGTGGCTTACGAAAGTATTCACCCCCTGGGATTTTTCATGTATTATTCTCTTAATATGGAATCACAATGTGTTTAATTTGTTTTTTTTTTACAATTGATCAACACAAAACACTGCATAATATCAAAGTGAAAACTAAATTCTTCCTCCAAAAGCATGTGCAATCAGTTATTTACTGTTTCATATTTATAGGTAATTTAGGAGGATCGATAGAATTTTTTTTTCATTTAAATCCCACTTAAATACATTATGATTCCATATTGTAAGAAAGAAAATGTGAAAAAGTTCGAGGCTGAAGACTTTTGATGGACTCTGTAAATCTTTGAAGACTTTCCTGGAAGACACTATGAATGGCGTACTGTACGGTTTAGCATTGGACATTGTTATAAGTGTTGCTGACGTTATTTGCAGGTCTATGTGTCTACCAGAATATCTACCAGGATGTTAGGCAATTGGTCATATGCTGCGTTGTTTATGCAAATATTCCTTTGCAGGATGTACTGTGGATATTTGACTTAGATAACAGAGAGCTGGGTTTCCACTGTGCAGTGTTCAGTTCATTTAAAAGCTTTGTTCCATTTCAGTTTTCTCATTTTGTACTGGCTCTCTGCTGTTGTGTTGGCCCCCCTTTTGTGTGTATTGTTGGTTATATTCTTATGAATGGTCCTTGCCAAAGATCTTACTTACTGAGATCTTCAAATTGCCGATATATTTTTTAAATAATGCTATTCATCAGAGGGTTTAGGGTTGCCATACAGCTCTGGGGTCAATGGCTTTATTCCAAACTGGGTTGTCTCAGCACAAGATTGGTGAACATGCTGCACAAGTGATGTTCAGGCACATCTTCTGTAGCTGTGGGTACTGACTGCTGTACTGTGTGCTGGCTTTTTGTACTCTTGACACACTCGGCATGTCTTCTGACTTTCACCAGTGATGTTATAACTCATAGGACTTCAGAAAACAGGTTATTTGATGTGAGCAAAAAAGTACAAACCACTATGTACTTCAGTTAGAGCACAATGTAGTGTGTTTCCTGTAATTTCTTTCTTTCACATCTTTAGATGTGGATTAAGAATGAGAAAACAGAAAACGAATGGATCTCACTTTACCAATACTATCTACAAAACATCAAAAACTACAATGGAGCACCAGACTGAGCATTCAATTTATTTTTATATAGTGCTTTTCACAACAAGGTTGCCCAATACTTTATGACCAATCACTGGGAACCTTCCGGAGGAATTCCAAGTCTGCTTTTTGTAGTTACCTACAGCAGATAATGATTCATGTACAAGTTACAGAGCTTCATTAAAAGTTTAATAAAACAGAGCTGGATTGGGAAATCTCTGCCGTGTCCTTACCTGTTGTTTTGAGAGGCTGTACTCACATTCTAAAAAATACGTCATCACATAATTGAAAGTTCTCCACGTTGGCCTCACAGTACAAGACTGCTGAACACGTTGGCTGTGTACTCTCACAAAACTATTGGCCGTGTCTCTCTACATCAGAGAAAGCAATGCTGTGCCATCACCAGTACTTTACTTACGCTGTAAGCAGTACATCTGCTGTAGCTGAGGCTGTCAAATGACACTGATGCAATCCCACATTCAATTCAATTTATTTTCAGATAGCACCTTTCACAACACGGTTGCCCCAAGGCAAGCGACCATACATGTTGTGAATACAGAGCACAAAAACCAGAAGACAGTGGAGGAGAGGAACCAAAAACTCCTTAGTAAGAAGAAAAAAAACCTCTAGGGGTCCAAGGTCAACTGGCTGCCCAGCCCCTTTGGGCATGCTAACATTATACAATTTTTAAAAAAAGGAAAAAATGAATAAAGGTATTAATCCATCCATCATGTCTTCTGTATGTCAGTGCTCTATGCAGATCTCTGTAGACCAGCAAAATCCTGCTAATCAAGTGAGAAGGGCCTACTGTACTGTGAAGTCATATTTCACCGATGTGTTCTGCTCTGTCTGCTTCTATTCTTTCTGTTGAGATGTAATGAGATCAATGAGAGAAGACAATCATGCTTGTTTTGCAGAATTAGTCATGATCGTGGAGCTGCTGAACCGTGGAGTGAGGAATTCTAAAAGATCTAGCGAGTGTAGTTGTTTTTCATTTTCAAATGATTTTCACTGCAAAAAATGTGACCCTCTTTTTTGGGGGAATTTAGGATACCCAATTCTTTCCAGTTTCTCATGTAGCAAGGGTGAATAAATAAAGTGTAGGAAGATACCACAGGCCCAACCACCTTTGAGCCACTCAACTTTTTAACACATCACAGGCAACACAGCTCTGTACTTGATCCACCAATGACTGGCGGAGGGACATATCCCTTACTGACCACACTGAGCCTAGAAGCAATTTTGTGCAGGCCATCCTGAGAGAGCAGAGCTGTACCTTGTACTACAGATCAGTCAAAGGGGAGGTCCAAATGTGATGGCTGGGGCAAGATCGTCCAGTCACAACAGTCCACTTTTAGTGATTGATAGTAATCTCCCTGCAAATCTACATCAATCAAGTCCTGGGACCTCATTTGCTGCCCTTCCTGTGAACGCATCATGATGGGATGACTTTCCAGCAGGATAACATGCTTCAGCATCCTGTTTGTATAACAACAGTTTTCTTGGAAGAGGAGAATGTGACAGTTACATTATGGATGCCTTAACTGCCAAATTTGAGCCCTGTTCAACCTTTGTGGGACAAACCAAAGCCAGCAGCTATATCATCCTGCAGCTCCCAGCTGACACCCCACTGAAGCTCAGCAGGTGTGAGCCTAGCCAGTATCTGGGTGGGAGACCTCTTGGGAAAAACAAAGGAAGCTGCTGGAAGAGATGTTAGTTGGGTCAGTAGGGGGCGCTCACCCTGCCGTCTGTGTGGATCCTATTGCCCCAGTATAGTGAGGGGGACACTATACTGTAAAAAGGCGCTGTCCTTATTAGATATAAAACTGAGGTCCTGACTCACTGTTATCATTAAAAACCCCAGGGCGTTTCTCGGAAAGAGTAGGGGTGTTACCCTGGTGTACTGGCGCAATTTCCCTTTACCAATCATGGTCTCCTAATAATCCCCAACTATGAACTGGCTTCATTACTCTGTTCTCCTCCCCTCTGATAGCTGGTGTGTGGTGAGTGCACTGGTGTAGTATCCAGGTGGATGCTGCACACTGGTGGTGGTGGAGGGGAGTCCCCAGTACCTGTAAAGCGCTTTGAGTGGAGTGTCCAGAAAAGCCCTATATAAGTGTAAGCAATTAAACATGGAAGGATGTGTGTCATCTAGGGGTCAGAAACCGAGGCTTTATGAGAAGACATGGACATGAGACCACAAGGGTGTCTGTTGAAGTCACTGAGTGTTCAGTTTTATGGTGACTAAATAGAATGGGACTCTGGTGGACTAATTATTTGTTAATTGCATGGAATTAACAATAAAAATATGGTAGGGGTGACAGTAGCCAAGTTCACTTTCACCTCAGCTCCAATAATGTTTAATCATTCCTGACATATACTGTAATTTCCTAAAGAAGTAAATAAATATAAGTACTATATCTAGCTTTTTCATCTTCAGCTGAAACCAAATTCAGCTGTTTTTTTTTATCCCACTTTTGTAGCCACCCTTTAGATCACCCCTCACTCTTCTTCAGACAAGCAGGTTAAGCCAAATCCTACAATGAATAAACATTTTGATACATTTAATTCTTGAGTTGTTGATATTCCTCGTGAAATGCCAAGTTGGTGTATTTCAAGTCTTTACAACACAGTAAAGGGCTGAACTGGCACTTGGGTTATGGTTAAGTGCTTGTCCAAGCAGCATTATTATGAAAGAGAGCACATTTCCTGAAGAGGGTGCAGCATGTGATGTGTGTGATTCTGTTCCTTTCTGCTTGGAACCATGAAAGCCAGGGCTATTGTCAGAGCTGTATTGTGTGAATACTGAACTATTGGCTTTTTGTACATCTTGCTGGCCACCTGCACTTTTAAAGGAAATACAGCTTTGACTGTTTTCTCTTTAATCCTAGGTTTGACTTGGTCATGTACTTTTAGAGAGTGGGATACGCCTAGGCCTGCCTAAAACAAAGAAGGAGTGTATTTAAGATGGAGGAGAGGTGGCACATTTTACACAAAGGATTTACACAATTAACACAGACAAAGCTTGTTTCTGAACTGTGGGAGAAAACCCAAATACTTGGAAAAAACCACACGTGGAAACAGGGAGAGCACACAAACACCGCAGCGTAGACAGACCAGTGTGGAATTGTACTCAGGCTTTAAGAACTGTAAGGTAGTAGCACTAACTAATATAACATCCAGATTTGAGTTCAGATATGTTAAATTCCCAGCCTCTCTCACTCTCACTCTCACCTCACCTCTCACCTATGATCTGAACCTCACAGTGCCTTATTCCTTTCTTTCTTTCTTACCAAAAACCCAAACACACATTGAAAATCTACCTCTACCATACATGTCAAAAGCTCACTCCCCATAATTTCTATCCCTTTATTTACGAGAAGCGCCCTGGGATTTTGAATGACCACAGAGAGTCAGGACCTCGGTTTTACGTCTCATCCGAAGGACGGCACCTGTTTACAGTATAGTGTCCCCCTCACTATACTGGGGCATTAGGACCCACATGGACCACAGGGTGAGCACCCCCTGCTGGCCCCACTTACACTTCTTCCAATAGCAACCTTAGTTTTTCCCAGGAGGTCTCTCATCCAGGTACTGACCAGGCTCACATCTGTTGAGCTTCAGTGGGTTACCAGTTGTGAGTTGCAGAGTGATATGGCTGCTGGAGTTGATACAGAGGCTAGGATGAATCGAGCTTGTGCACTGAAACACAAAAAAACATGTAGACATTACACTCAAATACTGCAATGAACAAAACATGCCCACAGCCAGCTACAGTGTAATGTTAATTGTTGGGGGAAAAACGTTGAAACAGAGCCTTAATAATTTTATTTCTCTTCATATTCTCTTCATCCAATTCCCTCTCATTAATGTATTTCATTGTGCTGTACTGCAAATGTACATTCTCCATTCTGTTTTTTATTCAGAATGACTGATGATGGTGGGTACCCTTTAGGATGCTGAAGTCTTGATCTCTCCATCTTGCATCATGTCCTGCAAGATGTGTCACAAATTCCTTCAGCATTTAATATTTTTGTTTCATTAGAATATACTTTGTAATGAAAATTACTTATGTAATCACCTGCTGAATTAATATTTTTTTCTATAATAAAAAGATCCAAGGCTAGAAAGAATTTAAAAAAATATACAAGAATCTGAAATCTCCCTCTATAGTTAAGTATCATGGTATTTAAAGTTTTTTTCCTGTTAACTTGGTGCAAGCCTATACTATATGTGAAAAAATATAACTAAAAGAAAGAAAATGACCAGTAACATGATGTTGAAATACAGGTTAGAAACTCTACGAGTGAGATAAAAGCAATATATTGCAATAGGAGCTCAAACCAATATTAAGAGGTTCTTCAAATCCTGTACTACAGCAGACAATTAAAAGAAATGGAAGATGTGTCTAAGTTACAATGGATTCACGGTGTGTCAGCCTTAGATCAGAGCCCTTATCATTTCCAAGCTAGACTCAAGAACAGTTAGCTGAGAGTCACTACCCAAGCAGGAGAGCAAATCAGAGACCTGCATAGCCAACATTAAAACTGTCTGCAACAGCTTCAAGAAACATTCTGTTAAACTTCATACATCTGCCCTTAGGGGCACTCAATTGGTCCTTGATAAGAACTGTTTGTTTCCCTGGACTCCAGCTACAGGCTGTGTATTCGACAAGGCTGATATCGAGGGGAATGATTCGGCTCTCATGGGTGTTCCCCTGGGTAACCTGTATTTCTAGGGAAGACATGTACGTGTTATATGATTCAGAGTTTATTTTTTCTTGCTGTTGTTTGCTTTAACTTTTAAAACTTAGTTCAGTTTTGAATTGTTTATTTTACAGCATCTTAATTTATTTTACAGGGACATTGGTAAAAATAAATAAGGATGTTTATAATATAATAAAAAAACAGTTGGCTTTTAAGAATATGAAAACAGTGGGTGAGTTCTGCAGAACAGCAGAATTTGCCTTGCTATCAAATCTTTGTTGAAACAACACAGACGTTGACATTTAATGTTTTGTGATCACTGGGAAAACTGAACGTACTGTACTGTACAACACATTCTATTGACAATAACTTGAATACTCTATTTTGCTTGTCAAGTTAAATGTCTTTGTTATTGTAAGCATTTATGTAACTGAAAAACATTTATATTTCTTGATAGTTGCATAAAAAATACCATGTAAATTTGAAGAAGGGAAGAATTAGAAGATCACCTTGTTTTTATACCAGAAGATTAAAAACAAGAACTGTGTATTTTGTTGCAATTTTAAAGGTTCTCACTGATGAGCTTTTTTTATGAGCAGGATTTTTTTTAATTATTAGCTTTTCTATGGACCTCTTTATCTCTCTCTTCAAAATTGTATTGGTTTGACACATACATCTGAAAAGGAGTTAACAAGGAAACATATAATAATGCTTACTGTAGGAGTCCATCAAAACTCAGGAACAGAGTCTGTAACCTGTGTGTACTGCACATATTCAGGTTGGTCTGGGTCTGTATTGGTAAACATTTTGAACCATATATCAAAATAAAGGACACAGGGTGTTTGTCATTACATTCAGTTGGGAATGTTTTTGATAAACCAAGAATTAAGATTAATCAAAATGGAAATAATTCTCAAATAAAAAGCAGAAAATGTCTTTCCTCACATAACCTTTATCCTCTAATTATTGTTGTTACTGAGAAAATGTGTTTATGAATGGAGAATAATGATAAAATGCTGGGAGAAATCACAATATTTATATTTCACGTCAAAATACCCCATTTGGTAAAATAAAATAGATACATAGACCAGACGTACATCATGAGTAGAGAGAAAAGAAAATAATTTATGGGTAATGAAAGCCTTTCCTCCTTCATAGACCGGAGCTACTGTACAGACCTTCCAGGTAAATAGAGCACTAAAGGCCATAAAGTAAGGAAATGTTGTCTCTTAATTGTGTAAATATTTATTTCCTTCTTGTAGTATCTACCAGGCCCTCAGCCAAGCAGGTAAACCCGAGTTTTCAAATCTATTTGAGCATGTGTAGACCTTCTCCCAGACCTTAAAGCGCTCTTTCTGGAGCTGCTCCTGCTAGGATCTATACTAACAATAAACCCGATACAAATGTAACCTGTTGTAATCATTTTCCTGACATACTGTACTGTAAGAGAATGCATAACTGTCTTCTCACATGGTTTTACAACCTACCTGTAATTCCGTTAAGAATGCAGAAGGCGTTATGGATAAGGTTTGAAACGCCTGATGAAACCTGTGTTCCGTTTAAAGACATTGATTCCTGACCAACAGCAATAATCAATACAACCACTGACTAAGGAGAGCATCTGTAGACATACAGTAGACAGTACAAGCAGTTCTCTTCATTGGTTCAGTTAAGACTGAGGTTATGATATAGTGTACCATTCACAGGTTATGTAAACTAATGTTAGAACCTTGTCAGTTATAATAATATCTACCTTGTATCTTGTATCTAACATACACTTGTATCTTGTATCTAACACTTCTATTCCTTTACAGATGTCGTCGACATAATATCATTCCTAAAGGATTTCGCCTGAAATTTAATACCTTTTCTTTTGACCCTGATACTACCGCTCACACCTGAAGAAGGCTCCACGGCCGAAACGTTGTGTTTTCTTTCTTCTCTTTTCAGCATGGAAAAAACTATTACTTGTTCCTTCGTATCTAACATGTCAGTTAGATAATAATTTATGTTTGAGTTTCATTCCAAAATTAACTATTTACAATACTGGGTTGACTTGAGGACTGCAAAGAAAGAACATTGTAAAGGTATCTTTTTTTTCCGTCCTAGATATATTATCATCAGGCTGTATTCTACGCTGTCTGCATCAGTTATGGAAAAACAGGTTTACGTATTTGTTTTTTGCATTACTGAAATAAATATTCACCTATTATTTCATATAAAACATTTCGTACACTGCTACTCATTTTGATCGTAATCTTTACACCGGTTTCTGAGTGTTCAGAATGTGACCTAGTCTTCCTTGTGGGCTCGGTTTCCTTTTTTTCTGGTATTCAAAACAATTTCAAGCTTCCTTACAGGAATAGCTATCGTCAGTAGCTTATACTAAAATAGATTTGATGTGATCTCAAGAACAATTAATGGGAAAACAAAACATGTACAGTAGCACTGCTCGTTTTTAAAATAGAGGTTGTACTAGGATAATGTTTTTGCCTCTAGCAAAATTCATTTTGGTTCCTTCTAACGACGTTTTTTTCTGTTGGGACTGGACCTTTGCACACTCTTTCTGTCTTGTAAGACAATAATATTCCACAGTACTTGTGTCCTGTTCCACAGTCTATCGATCGCTCTCTTCCGTCAGTTTTTATTCTTAAATGCACTAGGGTTGAGCCAGATACATAACACACTAATTAGGGCAAGAATGAAGCTCTCATGCAATCTTGTACCGATAGCAGATCAATTAATTGAATGTACTGTAATGCGATACATACTATTATCTCGCTGGTTTCTGACCTTCGACTGCATGTTCCAGATGAGAAGCATGTAGATTTATGCTTTTTCTGGTCCGAACACATAGAAAGTCTTTCAGCGCTGGAGGCTGGAGTCGTGTATTCCGCAGACGATTTGGAAAAAATAAAATCGCTTACGGAAATGTAGACTAAAATTTTCAAGTCGGAAAACGTTTAACAAAAACCGCTACCAAAAGAACCCAACACAGAATTTAACGAAGATCTGCGAAAATCAAAGTATTTTAATAAAACCAAGCAACCACCTTGACTCCATGTGAATGTATGTAGATTTTGAAGTTAAATTCATGTGTGGTACAGAGAGCGTGGGTGTACTGAATGGAGACCCGTTTAAATTATCCCCAGTGAGTGGGAGGGTGCCATGTAGAGAGGCGCAATCACTTTCAAACTTTTCAGACATGTTTTCTTACCTGTAAGCACAATAATTGAGACAAGGGGCGGGATTAGAAATACCTGTCCAACAACCCTCACTGACGGCCCTATCTGTAGTCCAATAAAACCGACTTTAGTCTTTAGACTTTAGTCCAAGAACGATCACATCAAACCACACATAGTGGAGAAATATTGAAGAGCCATTTGCGTCGTACAAATTTTAAAGACATGAGGGCGTTGTGGCCGAAGAGGCTGTTTATTGTCATAGCTAGTGTAGGAGCAGTGCTTTTTGTAATAAATACAAGAGAACGTGGAAACACTGGAGTGACAGAAGCGCAGCGAAATAACGGAGACTTTGACTCGGAGATCTTGAAAAAACTTGATGAATTGGACGCCAGCATTAAGGAGCTCAGTAAGTTTTCGCACAGACCTCTCCAAAAATAATTTCGCTTTTATGGACACTACAACTATACTGATAATACGTTGTCTTATTCAAATATGTTGAATACTTCAACATTTCAATCACAATTTGAAAACAACAAGTTCTTGAAATAGGGGGTTCAAAGCCATTTCATGCCTGCTATATACTGCATTTGCGGTTCTACACTGTATGTGTGTATACTGTGTACTAACGTGCATGTACAACCACTTACATTATAAATTGAGGTTTAGATCTTCTTAGTGTCCTATGCGCTCATAAAATCCCTTCACCCGACATCAAAGAAATCTTAAATGTCTCTATTACTGTCTCTCAGGAAAGTCTGTTCACATTGAATTGTTGGAGATGGTGTTCTGAGTGCTTCTACAGTATAAGCAAAAAACGCGATGGCTAGCGCTAAATTTTCAGTTATGGTGTCAAGGTCAAAATGGGTACCAATACTGTGTGCCTTGGCAGATTTAATTAAAATTCATTTTTTAATCGATGTATTAAAAAAAGGACATAGAATAATAATAATAATAATAATAATAATAATAATAATAATAATAATAATAATAATAATAATAATAATAATAATGTGTTCTCACTAACACAGGGTGAAAGTAAGGACAACTCTCATCCAAATAAAAGGGAGGCACCTCTCAGAAAGCTATGAATTGTTCCAGAGTAGGGTTGTTTATTCTTAATACAAATCCAGCTTTCTGTTTGCTTTTGCTCATTCTATTGTGTTTATGAATGCTCAGAATTCCAGTATGAAATTAATGAATGGCAATGCATTGATGATGAATATGAAAAAATGCATTGTAACAAACGTTTACTGTATTTCATGTTGACATGTCTAGGTGTCCATTATTTCAAGCTAATAACCTTTAGAATTTGGTGTGAAATGTATGGATAATTTAGTTGAATATTTACACTTGGAAGTTTGGCATTAATAAAAGTGTGTCTTCTCACCAGTTCATAAAGGATTCATACTATAAAAATCATGGTGTATAACACGTCACTTGTTCTTGGAGAGCACATGTCCTTTGTCCCTAATACAAAATAACATGAAAAATTTTCACAACAGTACCTGATGTGAACTTCATCTAGGTTGCTTTTTGCATAGAATAAAGAGCAAACATGTTTTTGCGCAAAAGCCTGTCTCCATTTTATGAATTCACAGCAAAAAAAAACTGTTAAAATAATAATTGGTCATGGTGATACAATGTCAGATATACAGTATCAAAGATGTCAAATGAAATAACCTAACATCTGAAATTAGGTCTGAAATAATTTATAAAGACAGATAACCCAATAAAGAGAAATGTTACAGTGTAACCCAAACCCATTTTTTGGTGGTGTTGTAAATCACTGTTACAGAGAGACAAGAAAGATAGAAGGAGGTAGACATAGGACTATGTTTCAGAACGGGTACTTTCTAGAGAAAGATATTATTACCTATATGTTGTAATATAAAGATCTGTATTCATCAAAATACACGTGTTAATTGAATTTCACAACTGTAAAAAAGGAAGAAAGAATGTATGCAAAAAGGTGTAAAGTTTATGGGACATTTCAACTTTTCCTATGTAGATTGTTAAGGATCAATAGGAATAACAGCAGAAATAAAAATTGTAGACATGGTTAAACATTGCCTTCTTACCCAATTTGAGAAAATATTTGTATTGATCTAACCTTTTCAAACAACGAAAGCACAGTGAGGGAAATTGAGATGAGAGTGCCATTAGAGAAATAAGATCAAAACGGTGTCCTTTGAATGGCAGTCCACTTGTGTTGCGTGCAAATCAAATTCCTACAAATCCAGGAAAGCTGGCTTTGAAGAAATGAGCCAGAGAAGCAAGATGTGTTAGTATAGTAATGAAGTCAGCCATAATTGGATGTCAAGTGTATAGAAGCAGAGAAGAGATTTGTCTGTAGTGTATGGAAGCCCGTTTCCGCCAGGGAGTAAAAAAAAGCGCTATGGTATCTCAGAATTCCGACTTAGTATCTTAGAATTCCGACTTAGTAACTCAGAATTCCGATTTAGTATCTCAGAATTGCGACTTAACAACTCAGAATTCCGACTTAGTATCTCAGAATTGCTACTTAGCAACTCAGAATTCCGACTTAGTATCTCAGAATTGCGACTTAGCAACTCAGAATTCCGACTTAGTAACTCAGAATTCCGACTTTATATCTCACATTTGTGACTTCGAAATAGCCATATTTCATTGTCTGTCCTTTTGTTAATGTAACGGATTCGGGTTCTAGTGCTTGTGCCCTCGCCGCTCCCACCCTAGCTCGTGCCTCGCTGCACTTCTGAGATACTAAGTCGGAATTCTGAGTTGCTAAGTCGCAATTCTGAGATACTAAGTCGGAATTCTGAGTTACTAAGTCGCAATTCTGAGATAGAATAGCGCGTTTTTTTTTTACTCCATGGCGAAAACGGGCTTCCATAGTAGTGTGATTAAATCAAAAGTTAATATTTAAATAATATTACAATCAGTTAAGCAGTAAGAAGGAAGGTGCAGAGTCCAGAGTGAGGCCTCGTTTGCTGAATGATCTCTTAGCTGCCTTCTTCAACAGGCACAACCGCTATGAACACAAACAGAGAGCTCTCATTCAAGAGACCTTTGCGAGGTGCGTTTGGAAATACACAGCACCTGGAGATGGTGGGGATTGAACCCAGGACCTCATACATGAGGAGCATGCACTCTACTCCTGAGTTACATCCCCACTGCATACCTTTAGGTTAATTGTCTTCTGGGAAAATGTATCCTGGTGTGAGGGTGCGTGGGTCTGTGTTTGTGTCTGTCTGCCCTGCGATGGACTGGCGATCTATCTAGGGTGTACTCTGCCTTGCACCTGTTGCTTGCTGGGATGGGCTCCGACTCCCCTGAGTCCCTCAATTGCAAGAAGCAGTTACAAAAAATGGATGGATGGGTTAGTAAAACCATATAAAAACATTGTGTACAGTTTTGATCAATATTTTACAAAAAACAGATTGTTGCTCTGCAATCAGCCCAATGAACAGCAACCAGATACAATTCAATTCAAGCTTTATCGTCCACTAGGGGAAATGTGTTTTACGGCACAGTCAAACACAACACAATGACAAATAAACATCATCAAAAGGGAAGAGGGTACAGTAGTGTTACAGGAGAAAAGAATCAAGAGACAAGGTGGTTAATTTAAGAGTGTAATTGCAGTGGGAATGAAATATTTCCTGAGTCTGTTGGTTTTACACCTGGGGGCCCAGAGGTGTCTCCGAGATGGGAGAAGCGTCAATTCGCAATGGTGGGGTTGAATTGAAACATTCTGGGGTTTAAATGAATGTTCAGTATGGACAAGCTCCAGGAACCCTTTTTGAAGCGAGAAGATGATAATGATACCTGGTACCAGATACTATCTCCGGATAGCCCTGTGCTTTAATTTCAATCAAAATTGAACAAATTGGGGGTGATATTAGATCCAGGCCTGACATTAGTCTCTCATGTGCAGAATATTGTAAAAACATCATTCTTCCATCTTGGAAACATTGCCAGACTGCACTCTATGTTGTCTTTGACTGTCACTGAAAAGCTGGTCAGCACTTTTGTTTTTTTACTCTAGTCAGGCTTGTCTGCATTCTGTGGGTGCAAGACAAAGCATGTAACACCGGCTTTCATGCCAGAGGAGAATAAGACAGCAATGCCACAGATGTTCAGCAGCCATATCGCCCATATTGCAACTCAAAACAGATAACCACTGAAGGTCAGCAGGTGTGAGCCTGGTCAGTACCAGCATGGGAGACCTCCTGGGAAAAACTAAAGTTGCTGCTAGAAAAGGTGTTAGTGGGGTCAGCAGGGGGCGCTCACCCTGCAGCTTATGTGGGTCCTAATGCCCCAGTATAGTGACGGGGACACTATACTGTAAAAAGACGCCTTCCTTCAGATGAGATGTAAAACCGAGGTCCTGACTCTCTGTGATCATTAAAAATCTGTTTCTCGAAAAGAGTAGGGGTATTACCCTGGCCCCCTGGTCAAAGTTCCCATTGGCCTTTACCAATCTTGGCCTCCTAATAATCCCCATCTATGAACTGGCTTCATTACTCTGCTCTCCTCCCCACTGATAGCTGATGTGTGGTGAGCCTTCTGGCGCACTATGGCTGCCGTCGCATCATCCAGGTGGGGCTGCACATTGGTGGTGGAGGTGAGTCCCCATTACCTGTGAAGCGCTTTGAGTGAAGTGTTCAGAGTTATATTTAAGGAATTATATAAGTGCAAAGAATTATTATTAATTATTATCTTGCTACATGCTGCAGCTCTGGGATTCTGCCCCCAAGGATATCAGAGAGTCACCTTTCCTGAGTGCATTTAAATCTAGACTCCAAATCTTTCTGTTCATTAAGGCTTTTACTTAATTTGTTTCTGTGACTACTCCATTTTCTAACTTCTGCTGTACTTCTAACTAGTTGTATCTCTTATACAGTATGTTTTGCTTTCTTTACTATTGTTTTTTTTAAACTGTAATGCGCTTTTAGTTGCTACTTTTAAAGCTGCTATATAAAATAAAGTTTATAATTATACAAGTATGAAAACATCTCAAAAACAAAGTCAATTCAATGGACAAATTTTCAATGAGTGATGAAAAATGATCCAGTGAAGAAATCCCAGAGGCTGAACTCCCTAGGTCAGCTGAGAAAGTTTGGTGTTAAAGGGGAACTGCATTCCCCATTTCTCAACTGGTTATTAGATGGCAGTAACAAAATAAATGAATTGACATTACAGAAACATTTTACAAAGTTCGAATTAAGCACAAAATTGTTAACCTTGTAAAAATATTGTTAAGTCACCAACAAATAAGTACAGGTTGTGCAGCAGATGTTTCACCGCAGAAATGTTCCAATGTGATCTGCCTGCAGAGTTAACAAGTAAGTAGTATTTGTTGGCAAAACCATGTTGAAATCGAACAATATTTCTATTGGATTAAAAGAGATGTACTCACTAGGCTGCCTGTTTACAATGTATGGTAATCGCATCCCCAGAAGTTTTGTTGTCTCGTTCTGAACTGCAGAATATAGCGTATAAAGTACCTGGAAATTTTGTCTAGCTTGTGATGTAAAGTGGAGGTTTTAAAAGTTACGGTGTACATTTTACCTTTATTGTGGTTTGAAATGCTGATTCTTTCTAACCTCGAAATATAAAAATACCATTGCAGTTCCCCTTTCACCAGAAAGGAATGACACACTTCTGTAGAACTGTGATTGAGAAAGTGGTCACCTTCTCGATATCAATGTGGTACAGCAATACAACTGCCCAGGAGAGGAAACAGCTGGAAAGAGTCGTACCGTACGCACAACATCCCAGATCAACAGATGCGATCTTCCCTCTGTTGCTTCTATTTATAACAGCAGCATCAAACAGAGCTGAGATGGGGTCCACAGACCCCTTCCCTCCTGCCAGCTCCTTTTTTAAACTTCTCTCTTCGGGGAGAAGGTTTCAAAGCATCAAATATAGCCCTGCTCAGTTCTGAAATAGCACGTATCCAGAGGCCGTTGGGCACCTCAATGCATAGATCTTGGATGCAGCAAGTATTGGATGGGAGAGATTCTAAATATACTTAAGTGGAATAGACCTTTGATTGATTGATTGAGTAAAATGTACTGTGGATGTGTAAGTGTAATGTGTGTTTTTTATCTAGGTTGCACTGGAACAAATTCCAATGATCTTTCTTGACATGGCAATAAAATCTTAAATTAATAATAAATGTTAATTGATAATTAACTTTAACTTTGTTAAAGCATTTTTAAAAGTGAGAAAAGAGACACTTCTTTATCCTAAGGGAGCATGGAACAGGCTACCTAGTCATGCTGTTGAACTTGATACTATTGCAAGAAAAAGCCTATTGAGATCTTTGGATCAATTAGCTACTAAATACTGAAATAGCTAGATGACGCCAAATGGCTTCCTCTCATTTGTAATCATTCTCATGTTCCTTCTTTTGATATCAAGTTTTTATTTACCAGAGCATTATTTTATATGCCTAGCCCAAATCTGCCATTGGATATCAGATTTAGAATCTGCAATTGCTGGGCAGGTTGACATTTGTAGTAAATATGATCCCAAATGTCAGTAATAAAAAGGAGTTAATAATTAACCAGTGAAGACTATGTGGAAGCTTAGCACAATATCATCCTACAAGTGTGAAATTCAGTGTTTGTTCTAAGTAGTGTTTGTTTTACTTCAGGGCTGTTATACTGTAATATTTATATAATTTAAATGACATCTGAACTATTTTCTTTGGTTTTGGCATCTACTGTGTAATCTCTTCTTCCCTCTGGGGTATAATAACATAAAGCAAATCTCTTCTCTATACTCATTCCATGTTGTTTTTAAAAATCATGTCAACTCTGTCTACTGTAGCTCATTGACTTCACAACTTTCCATCGGGACAATATGACTTGCGTTTGCTTAAATTGTTGTGTAGATCTAGGCTTACAGTGCTTAGAAGATCAACACAGTTTATAATCATAGTGAAGAAAGCAATCCAAGGGAATTAAATGGTGATATGCAGTAAAGCAGTGAAGGTCAGAGATGAAGATTTACTACCGATAAATTCTCATATCAATTACCTACTTTTCAATGTCAGCACACATACTGTAACTCCCACAGATTACAATTCAAGTGACACACAGAGGGCTCTGCAACAAATAAGTGTCATCAGCCAGCAGCCATATCACCCTGCAACTCACAACTGGCAACCCACTGAAGCTCGGCAGGTGTGAGCCTGGTCAGTACATGGATTGGAGACCTCCTGGGAAAAACTAAGGTTGCTGCTGGAATAGGTGTTAGTTGGGTCAGCAGGGGGCGCTCACCCTGCGGTCTGTGTGAGTCCTAATGCTCCAGTATAGTGACGGGGACACTATACTGTAAACAGGCGCCGTCCTTCAGATAATATGTAGAACTGACGTCCTGACTCTCCGTGGTCATTAAAAAATCCCAGGGCGTTTCTCGAAAGGAGTAGGATTGTCCTGGCCAAATTTCCCATTGGCCCTTACCAATCATGGCCTCCTGATAATCCCCATCTATGAATTGGCTTCATTACTCTGCTCTCCTCCTCACTGATAGCTGTGTGGTGAGCGTTCTGGCGCACTATGGCTGCCGTCGCATCATCCAGGCGGATGCTGCACATTGGCGGTGGTGGAGGGGAGTCCCCATTACCTGTAAAGCGCTTTGAGTGGAGTGTCCAGAAAAGCACTATATAAGTGTAAGCAATTATTATTATTATTATCTCTGTCAGACGTCATAGTGCTGTGACCATAAAATGCCATGTCTCTCTGTGCCTTTCCTCTCGGTAGACAAACGATTGCATGAAAAGGAAGAAAAGGTGGAGGAGAAAGCTGAGGAGAAAAAGGCAGAAGGAAAACAGGAGCAGAAGGGGTTAAAAAAACTGTTCCCTGAGTCGTACCTCTTTCAGAAGTGGGGCGATCATTTGTCAGAAGAGGAGCAAAAGGAAGCTCAATCGTTGTACGAAAGATATGGATACAATGTGTTTCTGAGTGACAGGCTTCCACTGGATAGGAATCTCTCTGACACAAGGAACCCCAGGTACAGTATGCTGAGCTTTGATACCTAAAGGCTTGCTCTGCTGTTGACAAAGGTCAGTGACAGTTGTGATTGTTAGTAGGATTTTCACTGTTTTCTTGTTCATTGCCAGCTTGCAATTTAATCCTGAAGTGAGGACACCGAGGTAGCAGGAACAATGAAAGATGAAAAGCAAAACTTGCTTGTAATATGATCATTTTGTGCATTGATAAATAGAGTCCACATGTGGTCTTATAACTTTTTATTATAACAAAAGATGCCTTTTAACTTCATACTTATTGGGGTTTCCAATGGTACAGTGTAGTTTACTGCAGGAATCAGACAAAAGTTTAGAATTTTAGGAACTCTAATCTTCAACATATACTCCCTGCAACATATACCCCCTCAAGATGTCATAGAAGGTTTAAGTGTAGCACAGACTTCACATAAAAACTCCCACTATGTGTTAAGGTAGTGATTTGTCTGAATTTAACATTTTGTATGATAAGATCATTAACCATTTGTGTTGCATTATTGTGTTTTATGCTTTCGTGGAAAGTGTCTTACAGTGCTTACAATTACCTGTTTCTTACAAACAGATGGGATTGTAAGTTATGTTACCATTTGGTATTACGTGTTTCTCCACAAAAACAAAAAGGTTTTAACCTGGGTTTATAAAATGAAAATGCCACCAAAGAGCCGTTTTCAAAGCACTGTGTGTTGAAAGTGTCTGATTTCTTCTATGCATGATGATTCCCGAAACATTCACACCATAAGTTTTTTGTGTTTTCTTGTGAGACGTGAGTTTCAAGTGTTTCTTTTTATGTTTTACATCATTACCATGAATGGAATTATCCTTTCCCTTCTCTCTGGATGTTCTTTTTTTAATTCTCTGAAGGGATTCTGCCATACTGTATGTGCCGGCATGTACACATAGTTTGTGCTGTATCAAGTAAAACATGTTTATTGAGGCCTGTAGGGCAGGGGACGTGTAGTGAAACCAGATGGCAAGTCTAGTAAACCTGGGAAGATCACGCGTGCAGTCTGAACTCCAAGCAAAAGTTCGCAAGGACTAACGCCATCCAAGAATCAGATGCTTTGCAAATGTTTTTAAGTACACTAAGTTCTGGCTTAATATGATTGGTCAAGAGGAAATGGGAGTAAACCAAGGGGTAGCTGCAAAGGTGGAGATGGGGTGGAGGAGGGATGAATGTGAAAAAGTGTAAGAGGAGGTCTGTGCAAGAGTTATATACATAGCGAAAGTCGGTAATGATTGCAATATGCTGTACAACAGCTGGATGAGATTGGCCTGTCTGTCGTCATCCCTCTTCAGTTAAGAAATTCCATTTAGGGACCATGCAGGCCAGATATCGGAGGGTATAACTCCACTTTCGGTGGTTAAGTGCGGAGAACCAATGGGCTTTGGAAGATTCCAGAAGATCTCGAGTGAAAGCTTCTTCCAGTAGTGTCACGATTGTAATCCTTCCCGCTTAAGGGCGCTCCGGCTCGTTCACTTTTTAGTTGATTTTGTGTACCTGCTCCCCGTTCCTGCCTCCCTACAAAAGCCAGACGCTCACTCTGTTCCAGGCTCTGCGTTGGTTTCCTGAACCAGCCGATCCCTGGTTCCGGTCCCCCTTTTTCTTCCCCGACCCCTCGCCGGATTCCGCTCCGGCTTTTAACTTTGTTTTGTTCGTCTTGGATCTATCACCCGGCTCTGGACCTTTGCCTGCACTGGTCTTCCCTTTGGACTCCCTTTTGGACTGTTCGCCTGGACCACGTCCCCCGTAGCACTTTTTTCACGCCACTCTGGTTCCTCTTCTCCTCCCTGTGTGTGTTCACTCCCTTCCGGATTGTATCCTCTGCATAGGGTCCAGAAAGAGGCTTCGTAACAAGTAGAGGAAGAGCAGAAGGAGGTGGAAGGGGTGTATACGGCAGAGTGATGAAAGGTTGTGAATATGAAGTGACTCTTCAACAAACATGCCATTATTTCCATTATACTACTGCAAATACTCCTGCTCAGGACTACACACCTGTAACAGCCCCAGAAAACAAACACATTCTAAGTAGACATGACGCAACTATCCAATGACTTCAGCTGTTCTACTAATTTTTAATATTGAATCATGTGAATGGTTCAACTGTATTATAATGGTATTGTAAATCAGCAATAAAATGATATAATTAGGATTTTCTTTTAAAGCTAAATCTCTAGACTATTTTGATCACGAGATGATTTCTCATAGGATCTTGCTTCATTCCCTTGACACTTTTATTTAAATATTGCTTTTGAGTACATAAAAAATGACATTAAAAGTTTAAAGAAATGGTTGATTGAAATCCTCACATCAATTAACTGCTGGAAACTTAATGAGCTAAAAAGTTTGATCTCTTTTGTAAACTGTTACAAAAAAGATTAGAACTATAAGCACTATTCGATGTGTCAACGAAAGAGATGCCCTTGAATTTAATTTTGTGGATATGGTTTTAAGAAATAAAGCAATTGATGCCGTTAAGGAACCAACTTTGTGAATCATGTTTCTTTCAACAAAGATGTCAAAAGAAGAAATATCCCAAAGACCTTCCTTCACTCAGTGTGGTGCTGATTTACCTGGATGAAGCTCTGTCAGTGATAAAGAGAGCAATTCGCAGCATCATAGACAGAACACCTGCTCACCTCCTGAAGGAGATCGTGCTTGTGGACGACAACAGCTCAAATGGTTTGTCTCGGGTGTGGACGTGGGAGTGGTCTTTGGGTTTTGTGCTAAAACATTTGCTGATCGTGTCTTCTAATCACAAGGCCATTTTGTATTGTATAGTCTTACTGCCTGCCTGTATCTGATCAACAGAGGACCTGAAAGGGAAGCTTGATGATTACATCCACCTGATCCATGAGAAGCACCCAGGGTTGGTGAAGACAGTGAGACACAGTGAACAGATGGGCCTGACACAGTCACGGATTTCTGGGTGGAAAGCCTCTACAGCTGACGTTGTAGCCATTTTGGATGCCCACATAGAAGTTACTGTGGAATGGTGAGATGCAAATATTACATGGATTACTAGGTTCATGTTTGAAATCCATAATGGTACTGTAAAGACCAGTTTGATGAAATGATCTTTGATTGGGTCTCGTAAGTGTGTCTTGAGATTTCGGACAATGTTTTGAATTTGCAGATTAGTTTTTTCTTTCTCTTTATACCGTTACCACTGGCTTTTATCACTGTACCTTTACAATGTTCAAGTCAACAATGGAGAAGTGAACACAACATTGCCATTTTACTGAACAATAAAACCAATAAATTATATGATTGAGCATGACTGTGGAACAGTTCAATAGGGAGCTTGGCATCTTGAACTGAAATGGTTAAGAATGGTCCAAGAAGGATTTCTTATCCAATGTAATACACTTACATGATGATATTAATCTAGTTGTTTTGTTTTTTAAAAAAAAGCAGGACAGACTAAGAGAAACAAGAAGATTAACAGTTGAAGACTCATAGCTACAGTGAAGTATGGGACCGTTCAAAATACAGTTCCTTGCAATTCAGACCCTTTAAACATTTTCAAATGTTGCTCGGTTTCAGATGATACTTACACATCTTTTTCCAGTCAGTATTGTTATTGCAAACCCACATGCTCAAACAGAAAATTAATTATTTGGCAGCAGATATCTTCAAGAAAGTCAAAAACTGAAATATGCTGCCTGTATAGGTATTCACACCCCGGTGCTCTGGTAGCTTGAAGTTTACATAGGTGTAAGAAATTGCCTTAACAAAGATATAATTGCCTTACTATTGGCCTATGCGCCATTGAAGTGAGAGTTACATTCACTGGATACAAACCCCAGTCTGTTTAGGGATTATTGGTCATACAGTAAATCAAAAGTAAAGGTATAAAAATGTGAGTTAGCAATAAAAATACTGATTAGAAAAAGATGTGTAAGTAATGTATCATTTGAAAACCTTTAAATGGTCTGAATACTTTTGCAAGGCACTGGACATCTTCACATCCTACAGTGCACCATATCCAGTAAGTTAGCATCTTTAGGTACTAAGACTAGTACAAATCAGATGTTTGATGGGTGTAAGTCATACGTGTTATGAAAACTATAGCTGGACCTACATGTCACGGACGTCCAAAGGGACTAACCGTGAGGAGTAGGAGAGTGGAAAAAGACCCATATGCGTAGCGGCGAGACGGGAAAAAGGCCCGGGCTCATTAGTGCAAAGAGTTCAGGAATGCCGTATAGAAACCTATGCCCTCAGGGAGCGGACGTGGGGCGCCCTAGTGCTAGGCGGGTCTCAGGACATCCGAACGTCAATGATGAGCCAGGACAGAGTGCAAGACCCGGAAATATATAGCCCAAGGGAAAGAGAGGGACAGGAAGGACAGCAGACCGGAAACAAGGGACAGGACAGAGAAGGAGTGCCCTCTGGCTGCAGAGGGCGTGACACTACAGTTCTGGAGAATTTTCTCTGTGTAACCATATTGTAGGAGATGATCAGCAGATATGGTTTATTTGAAAAATTACCCGTGTCAGAGGATAATGGGCAGTAGAGCACAGGATGTATTTAGGTTTTGAGCAGGCTTTTCATAAAGTTCTATATACTGTAGGGTGCATCTCATACTGAATGCTGTAGACATGTTAATGTAAAAATAATCAGGGAAGAGAAATCATCATCAAAGCATTATTAGCATGTGTTACAGGTGTTTGTTAAGATCTCACCTGTTGAGATTTTCAGATAAGATAAGTAAGGGGAGTGGTGAACACTACAGCAGTAAAGGAAATACAAAAGGGTATTATTCAGCGTAAGAGGAATGTAGGTTCAGATAAGACAGATCTATTTCAGAATGGTTGAGCTGCTGCTATCAGGATAAGGTGATTATTTAAAAACCCGGAAGGATAAGGTAACATTCTTTCTACCTGTTTTCTCAATTCCCAAACATCTTTGTACTGTATACTAAAGCTCAATGAAAACGCAACACAGAATTTAACCACTTTATGGACAACTGCGATAAATTTGGGATAGGGCCAGCAATCCTATGCAAACAGTAGTGATCCAAGCCCAGCTGCAGACGTATTTGGGGCCTTGGTCAGTGTTAGGGCTCCATTTCTTTTCAATTTGTCAGTCAGCGTAATCACATTGGAATACCATAATGCTACACCGCTTACACCAAAGGTGCAAAGTTGCTTATGTATGTTCAATTTAGGGTGTGGAACGGTGGAATGGTGGCTAATACTAGTGCCTGCAATGGATCTGTGAATGCTGGTTTAGAGCCAAGCTTGGGCATTTGTGTGGAGTTCATAGGTTCTCCCCATTTTTTGCATACAGTAGTTTTTTTTACACAGAGATCTGGTTTTCCTTTTAGCTCCTAAAGGCATGCTGGCTAGATTCGATCAGCCATCCAACATTTACCTTTACTTTGTGGACCTGCAAAGGCCTGGCTTTCTTTCTAGGAGAACATCTGTGAGGTCTTAGCCCCATCTTGCACCCTAGGCTTCTGGGATAGACTGCCTTGTCTTGACCCTCAGCAGTATAAGTGGCTTTTTGATGACAAATGCAAGGTATAATACAGTATAATGTTTAGCATGACTGGGAGCAAAATGTGGCTAAGATCAAGTGCACAATTGGGATTGATTACATGTAAATACATTCCAGGCAATTATTAAATGGATTAAGAGAGGTCTTGTGATTTATATGACAAACCAAGACCTACTGCCAGTACATCCACAATCTTCACGCAGAGCTGTCATCGATGATTGTGTGGACTACTGGATACGTGAAAGACTGTGTGATGCTTTACCTTTCCTCTTGTGCAGCACCTGCTCCTGAAGGTTCACTGGTCAAGGCTGAGTTCAAGTCTTGACATCTGTGTTTTTATTGTTCACACATGGTATTGAATGTGGTACGGGGGCCTTGCAAATAATGGACGTGAAATAATTGTAAGAGGGACAAAAGCTCACCTTAACATTCTCAGATAACCACCACTAAGGAGAGCTGACTTGGATTCCAATTACATGTAGTATTGCAAAATAGGTCAGGATTTCTTAGTGCTCTTTTCACAAGCGTGCATACAGTGACTGTGTAAATGTTTGTTTGGTTTTTTTTTGTAGGGCTGAGCCACTGCTTGCAAGAATAAAAGAAGATCGCACTGTGATTGTGTCCCCTGTGTTTGACAGAGTGAATTTCGACAATTTGGAAGTCATTCCTTACATTGCCGCTGCTCATGGCTTTGACTGGGCTCTGTGGTGCATGTATGAGTCCTTCCAGCCCAATTGGTACAAACTAATGGACGAATCCCTTCCAGGAAAGTAAGTCACTTACCACCGGCCGCTTCAAGGACAAAACCAGGTTCTGTAGGTTACAGAGAACATAATTTGATGGCAGCAAGGTGACATAGTCCTTAGTGCCTTTTGTGTGCAGCTTGCAGTTCACCCTGTTATCTGGATGGGTTTTCTCTGGAAGTTCTCCCAGAGACTGATTGTCTGGGCTCTGCATTGTCTATGTGTGATTCTGTGCATGCGCCCCGTGATAGGCTGGCATACTATTCTGGGTGTATCATCTCACACCCTATGGTTTCAAGACAGGCTCTGGTTAGCTGTGATCCTTACCAAGAAGATCTTCTGAATTTCACATTTGGATATACTTCAGGATTGCACATCTCCAGCTCTGAAGCAGGGTGGTGTCTTTTGGTTATACATTCAACCTCTGTTCACGTCTTTGTTCCCTGAAGTCTTAAAATCATAAATTTATTTTTGCTCTATTTAAACTCTTGGACAGCATCCATAAAGAGCTAGGACTGTAAACCACTCCTACAGTATCTGTCTTTCAACTGTGAGACGCACTCACATCAGTCAATTCTCACATCTAAATCAACAACCCGATTATCACTGAACACTTGTTTTGTGTTTTTGACAGAAGCCCCTCTGTTATGGGAATTCTTGTTGTAGACAGAATATTCTTCGGAGAAATTGGCACTTTAGATGGTGGAATGAAAATCTACGGTGGAGAAAATGTGGAGCTGGGAATCCGTGTAAGTCACCACAAGATCACAATAATGCCAACATCTTTACATATTACAATATGCTCTATGCATAATGTGCTTTAAACATATTACTAAGCCTATGAATGTATTTAATTATTTATGGCTTAAAATAATAAGCCATATAATAATATGAAAAATATTATTATTAAGACAAATAATATGAAAATACACAAAAATGACTAAATATTTCAAATGTATTTTAAACTTGACTGCTTTTGCATTAAGCATCTCAAGCTACACAGACCCAGTTTACCGACATTTGTATCTCCCACAATCCTTCCTGATGTTCCAGCTCTTTTTAAGAAGTATCAGGGCTGTGTTTCACAAAGAAAGAATGCTGAGGTCTGTAAGGTTCAATGAGCCAGCTACAGAATGTAGCAAATCCTTATGGTATTGAAGCGACAAATGTTTTTTAGCATTTGGCCCAGTTTGTTGTTCAGGTGTGAAAGCATGCTTCCCTATAATCTTTTTGGGTTCTCCAACTGTTGGAAATCAAGTTTTGTCATAAAGGAGTAATACTTCACACGGTGTAAAATAGGAAAATAGGACACCTCCAATAATTCTTTCCTGCTAACATTTAAAAATGTTGCAGTTGCCTTTGGAAATGGTTTCAACTGGAAGAACCCAATTAAGGGAACTATCTGCCTTGAGTTTGTTCTAAGGTGGGGTGACAGAATACTCTTCTACACAGTCAGAAGAGTAGGGCTTCAAACTAATGGATTTTATCCCTACGTGGGGAATGAATGTATCCTCTTTCAGTGTATAATGGTGCATTGACACATTGCCAATTTCAAATCTCACATCTATTGTGATGACTTAGTGTTTTAATTCTCTTCAACCACTCATACAAAGTGGCCTGGAGTCCACTTTGTTCAATTATCCACATAAATATTTACCCTTCATGTGAAATTTATTGACAGCCCTCAGCTGTCAGATGTGAGAATGTACACGTCTCTACACTTTACAGTTCGCTACACTTGTTGACCACTGTGGTTTCTGATGAGCTATGCGGTATTCATAAACAGATGATTTTGACATTTGGAAAGTGACTTCCGTAAAATAATCTTCTTCAAATTGTGAATAAAACTGGAATACCAGAAAAGCTACGCAGTTAGTCCTTCTCCAGCAATGCTGCTATAAAAATTGAAAAGTTATCAAATCTGACATTTTTGTAGTCACTAACACGTGCCTGAAATTGTCTGTCACAAGACATTTTAGACAGCTCTGCATTTCAGAAGTCACTGATCTGAAACTTTCAATTTTATGGGAGCCAGGACTGAGTTCCTGCAGGTTGTCCTAATTCATTCTCAGTAGTGCCCAGGTGAGAAATGAAGTCTGGGTGCACTGCGCTAGCATCTGGTCTTAATATCGAGTGGTGATCTCAACTTGGTATAGCAGTATGTGCCGATTCCTGACCACGACAGGTCTGTGTACCAGGTGCGTTTCCTGGTCACATTTCTGTGAAGATAAAAAAAAAACAAAAAAACTCATTGCCAGAGTAGGTGTGCCAAAAACACTGTACTGTGCTTTACATGACCTAGGTGTGGCTGTGTGGGGGCAGTATTGAGATTGTGCCGTGTTCCAAGATAGCTCACATTGAGAGAGCACACAAACCCTATCTGCCTGACCTCAGCATCACCATGAAGAGGAACGCACTGCGAGTGGCTGAAGTGTGGATGGATGAGTACAAGACCAACATTAATGTTGCTTGGAATCTTCCAATTAAGGTAATAACAAAAGCTGACAATTGTATTGATTGAGTACATCTATCCATATATTCATTTTCTAACTGCTTTATCCAATACAGGGTTATGAGGGAGCCAGAGAGCAACAGGTACAAGTTGGGATACACCCTCAATGAGATATCAGCCCATTGCAGGGCAAACATAGACAGACAAGCACACACTCCCACCAGGGCCAATTTTCCTAGAAGCCAGCTAACGTGTTAGTATGTCTTTGAACAGTAGGAGAAAACCAGATCACCTGGAGGAAATCCATATGAAGACAGGGAGAACATACAAACTCCACACAGACAGCACTTCAGGAATTGAACCCAGGGCCCCAGCACTGCGAGGCAGCAAAGCTAACCACTGCTCCACAGGCTGCCCAAGTAAATCAAAAGCAAAAATAAAATAAATGCAATAGATGATCTGTGCACAGAAATGTCTTCAATTGAAAACTAAAAGAGAATACTAAATCCTCAAAAGAGAATACTAAATCAGAGAGTTGTGGCTTATTTAGACCAGGAAATCACAGACAAGGCCTTAACCTGTTTAGTTAAGCGAGAAGATGAATAGTGGAGAAATACTTTGATAGAAAGAGCAGTGAAAAAGCTTTTTGAAATACCGTTATTCAGTTAAAAATTACGTGTACTGCCTATAAAAACATGTGGATCAAAACTGTTTTGCTTCAAGAGGGTGAGTTTTGGTGAAGAACTCGTTTTTCAACACGATCACAATCTCAAACACACTCAGCTTGAATCTGCTACCTCAGAAAGAAGAGCAACAGGTTTTGTAACTGATGGGCCGATCATTCGCCCATGACTAACCTCATGTTTAATGAGATTAATGAGATGACAGATGATATATATTGAATGGACAAATACAGATGTAGATACACTGCTGGCACTGTAGAAAAATGCAGCTTGCGTGCAGGAGGGGGTATTTTCATTAAAAAAGTTTACAGTAAAAGAAAACATAAAAGAGGACTGAATTAAATTAATACAAAGTAATTAAATAAATGATGATGCACGTGGAACTCACAGGTATGGGATCTCCCTGTCTCTGGTTCCCTCCAGTGGAGGCAGCGTGCAGTTTTCCATTTTTAAATACACTTTGAGCATTGTGAAAAGAAAATCTGTTATACTGCGGCCGTTAATACTGATGTCTCATAGCTTTCAGGTCCTGGATTGGGTGTATTCTGTGTATTCTGGTGTCCAGCCTCTTAAGAAGGTTCTGGACAGATTAATTGGTGTGTCTAAACTGACACTGTGTGCTTGTTTCTGTGAGCTCACCCATGACACAGCTCTGCCCTGAACCCCTTGGCTTCTGGGATAGGCTCCTGAATACCATGACATTTACCATTCATGGCTTTTCCCACGACTGATGGTGGGTAGATGGATGAATGAATTATGCGGTGTGTTAGCAAATTGCAGAGCATTATCTGTCACATCTCAGATGTGAAATTTGGAAATGGCCTAGCTTCTAAGCGTATACTAAACTAAGCTAATATACTAAACTACATACATAGTTTAGTATATACTAATATATAGTATATACGTAATATACTCAACTAAATTGAACCGTATTACATTGCCATTCAATAACTGACAGGATTCATTCTTTCTTCCAGAACCATGGAATTGACATTGGGGATGTCTCTGAAAGAAAGAAGCTCAGGGAAAAGCTGAACTGTAAGCCCTTCCAGTGGTATATAGACAACGTCTACCCTAAGCTGGACCATTGGGAAGACCTTGTTGCTTATGGGGCTGTAAGTAGTCCTCGTCTTTGCTTAGAAATCTTCTGAACCTAAAAAAAACTATATTTTTCTAATATACTGTAAATATATAGCCCAAAAGGTGGCATGATTGTTAACACTGCTGCCTCACAGTGCTGGGGCCCTGGGATCAGTTCATTGGGTGATATGTGTGTGGAGTTTGTATGTTCTCCCAACATTTGTATGGGTTTTCTCCAGGTGCTCCGTTTTCCTCCCACACTCCAAAGACATGTCAAGTAGGTTAGTTAGCTTCTAGGAAAATTGGCCCTGGTGTGATTGTGTCTCTGTGTGTGCCCTCCTATGGACTGGCGTCCCATCCAGGGCGTATCCTGCCTTGTCCCCAGTGTTTCTTGGGATAGACTCCAAGCCATCAGTCTGAATTGGATAAACAGTTTTTAAAAGTGATGAGACGTGAAATGATTGTATTGATACATAAGGTATGTGTGATATGACACATACTCGACTATAGTTTTCAAGCTTGGTAACTTCAAATCATTAGATGAAGAGTTTGACCCTGCTTATATTTTAGGACAATTTTTTTTGCTTTGTAAATTTACAGATGAAGAACACTGTGAAAGAGAATGTTTGTATCGATCAGGGGCCTGTTCCTGGACATGTACCTATTGCATATGGATGTCACTACTATGGTCCACAGGTAACTATTTACAATGTGCACTCCCAGTATACTTGACTGTATTTCTCACTAAAAATGTGTTTAAGTGTTCGGCCTCGAGTGCTCTCTTGTCTCAGTGGGAATCATTCTGGTGTTCAGATGTGAAGGAATAAGATATATTGTGTTTTTTTTTGTCACCTTCCAGCGAGTATACATCCGTAAACACGGTGAAGTTTACATTGGAGGTATTAAGTCTCACAAATACAACAACAACAGATGTCTGGTTGACCCACGTACAGGCAGTACCCCGGGCCTGTATGAGTGCAATGTGGCAAAACAAAAAGGCTATAGCATCTACTGGGACTTTAAGCAGGTAAGGTCTTCAGCTTTTAAGTATGGGGTGGTTTAGAGTTTTTTTTTTCTTTCAATGGCACCATAAGTGTACTGAGAGACCTTAAATAAGCAACACATTTTATTGATTCCTTAGGAGCGGCCAATACTATCTGATCCCTGTGTGTTTTGCTTGATTTATGGATATGAAAACAGTTATCTGAGGGAGCTGCTGAAAATGAGCTAGATTGCATTAATAACTTCAGGCCTTTTGAATCAGAAATGCCTTTCTTGAGCCTACGCACACTGATAATCTGACCCCTGTTACAAGTTCATTCAAACTGAAAGTCTCAGAGTCATAGATACTCATCATCTGAAAGCAAGCATCACAAGCAAAGAAATCGTCTTTTTTTTTGTAAGTATACCTCTGAGTGCCTGATCTGTATGGCTCTAGTAATGTTAGCAATTATGAATGCTGAAAATAAGGACCCTGTGCAGGACTCAGGTAGGCTTGCTTATTTCCCTGAGTAGTAATAGGAAATCCAAATAGAAAAGACTACCAAAAAAGAAACACAAGTCCTAATATCCGAAATCTAAAGCGTAGGCGATAGTCAAAACCGGGAGGAGACAAAACAGCGACCAATCCCAAAACGCAAAGGCAGAAACGTGGTCAGAACCTAGCGAAAGTCAGGAATAGACCAAGCTATAGATGGAGGGTACGCAACTAGGAAGCTCCAGGGAGAATCTGAAATAGTGAGCGATGGTATGGGGAAAAGAGGTGGGTTAAAGTAGTGACGGGAGTGAAAGACAAGAGGAAGATTAGTCGCGGCGTGAGCGTGTGTTTAAGTGGGTGTGCGTGGGAATGTGACGGCGTTTGCAAGAGCGTGTGGAATACGTTACAGGTAAGGGCTCAACCAGATCAAAAGATAACTGGACTGGCCTAGAAGGTTTTGACATGACCGAGAAACACTGGCAGTAGGGCCAGCAGCCATGTCACTCTGCAACTTACAACTGGCAACCCATTGAAGCTCAGCAGGTGTGAGCCTGGTCATTACCTGGATGGGAGACCTCCTGTGAAAAACTAAGGTTGCTGCTGGAAGAGGTGTTAGTGAGACCAGCAGGGGGCGTGAAGTCCATGTGGGTCCTAATGCCCCAGTATAGTGATGCCGACACTATACTGTAAACAAGCACCGTCTTTCGGATGAGATGTAAAACTGAGGTCCTGACTCTCTGTGGTCAGTAAAAATCCCAGGGTGTTTCTCAAAAAGAGTAGGGGTGTAACCCCGGTGTCCTGGCCAAATTACCCATGCCTCCTAATAATCACCCTCTATGAATTGGCTACATTACTTTGTTCTCCTCCCCCACTCCGATGGCATGCGGTTGGAGTATTCTTGGTTGCTTTTAATGGCAACGTCAGCTCAAAGATTTGGTTCAAACCACCTGTGGAATTACATTACATTAGTAATGTTCAATGTTTCTTAAAACTATGCAAGCAATTTCTTAAAAATATAATATCCTACACCCTCCATAGCATGGACGTTTCCAGGAATATGCATGATTTGACTGAAGATTTCAGAAAGAAAATTAATAAAGAGGTTTGCTGAATTATTTTTCCCTTGTATATATTTTTCTGTTCTTTTATTTTGCAGGGGAAGGCCTTGGCCAACAAAGAAACGCATAGATGTCTTGAAGTTGAAAAGGGAGCACTTGTGATTCAGAACTGCACAGGTCAAGGCTGGGAAATTCAGCACATTATTACAGACCTCTAATGGACACACAGCAGTTGTTGATGGCTATCGATATTGGATGAATTGTGCACCACATGTCTAAAAGAGGGGTATCTAAGAATATTACTTCATGGAACTTTTGGGATAAAATGTTTTGTTTTATAAGAAAAAAAAGAAAAAAGCTATTTTTATCGATGGTGTTTGTCCATTCATTTGGCCACAAAACGGTTTTTATGTACTGTTTTATTTTCTAGTCAACTTTTAGCATCTCCTATATATTGTGGGTTTCAGGTACATGATGTCCCACAATCTCCTTATTAAGTCTATTTACTGTATATACTCTATATCACAAAAAGGTCACAGAGGTTAACTACCAGTGTGGCTGAGGAAAGGGAAAAACACAATTAGTGGCCACACAGTACACTACCACAATACAAGGTGTGACCCAAAAAGAAAAAGAATTAGAAAAGAGAAAATGAGAAGATTGGGAAAGATAGATGAAGGGAGCAGAAAAAAAAGGGATTTCAATACAAAAGAATCTCTTTGTGAAGGAAAACTTTGGTCAGGGTTTTAAGTGGATTCATTGGTGCTAAAACCAAGAGCTTTAAACAATGATGACTCTTATGGCAAAGTTTAGGAATTGCTTCCAATTAGACAAAACCAGGTGTCTGGCCAGTAAAGGGAAACGTGTAAGTATTGAGACAGGTGATATTTTTGCTGTGCATTACTGAAATTTGTATATCAGATCAATAGATAAATGTGAGACAAAAGAATAGAATGTCAGCTTTTATTTATGGTTTATTTTGTAAAAACATGTTAAGCCATGTTAGAATAACAATGTTTTGTTCGGAATTTCAGGTCAGCATAAGAATTGAGAAAAATCTATTAAAAGTACTGTACTGTTCATATTTGGTTGCATCCCCCTTACATAATAATCAATAATTAACTCATTACACTTTTATAGTGCTTTTCTGAACTCTCCACCACTACCAATGTGCAGAACCCACCTGAATGATGTGATGGCAGCCATAGTGCGCCAGTTTGCTCACCACACACCAGCTATCAGAGGGGAGGAGAACAGAGTGATGAAGCCAGTTCATAGATGGGTATATTAGGAGGCCATGATTTTGAAAGGCCAGGGGGAAATTTGGCCAGGACACAAGGGTAACAACCCCTACTCTTCTCAAGAAATGCCCTGGGATTTTTAATGACCACAGAGAGTTAGGACCTCCGTTTTACGTCTCATCCAAAAGGTGGTGCCTTTTTACAACATAGTGTCACCATCACTATACTGGGGCATTGGGACCCCCAGAGACCGTAAGGTGAGTTCACCCTACTGGCTCGACTAAAACCTCTTCCAGCAGCAAAAACCTTAGTTTTTACCAGGAGGTCTCCAATCCAGACACTGACCAGGCTCACACCTTCTGAGCTTCAGTGGGTAGTCAGTTGTGAGTTGCAGGGTGATATGGCTGCTGGCAACATGCAATAACTGCTTCACGTCTGTGATTCATCAAACACAGAGAGCAGGTTGAAAAAGGAAATTTTAAGTTTAATCAATCAATTTTACATTTACATTTGCACAGAAATGTAATCATAGAGTTGCGGGAATAATGTCATGCTCTGGCTGGGACAGCTCAAAGACTGCAGTTGCCACGGGCGACCGCAACATTCGCCCGAGTGTTCGTCCTCCAGCTGAGCCTGTGAGACCGAGATCGGGACACATGTCTATCCATCCTTTTTCTTTTCAATCACACAGCAAACTACTAATAAAACCTCTGCTTAACACCCACTTAAAGGCTCGATTCATGGCTTATTCAGGGCTCTCACATTGAGCTACTGACTGAAAGGTGATCAGCTCTGTGTCCATCCAAACAAAGAAGGGACCTCTGTCAGGCACCTCTAAAACCATCAGTCTTCTCTGCTTGGAACCCAGGCAACCTACTGTACTGTACAGTAGCTGACCAGCCATGATGAATCTCTGTTTGTAAGGAAACCAGGCATCCTTGCTAACCTTGAGCAGTCTGGAAGATGTGGAAGACCCGGGCACATGTGCTGCTGACAGCCTGGTCCACTTGAAACTCTGGGCAGCTTTTAGTCTAACAACCAATCTGTCTGAAACACCCCAGTCAGCCCTTATAACTTTGGAGGTACCCGGAGCACTGTGAGTTGATCTCAACTTGCTATTTCACCGACGGCATAGCACTGCAGGTACTTGCAGTGTATCAGAAAAAACAATCAAAAATAATAGCATATATTTTTTAGATTTTACATCTGCTGTCTGTATTCAAGTATAAAGTCAAAAGGTGTATAGTGGACTAGTGCCACCTGCCGAATGAAATAAGGAAAAATGAAGATTTGAAACATAGTTACAAGACTGATGCATAGAACAGTGGTTTGGGTTTATGGGGTATTGCTTTCTTTTGGGATGAGTGGGATGGGTACAAATGGGATGGGCTACATTTGAATCAGGAGACTGCTGGAGATGAGTAGCTAAGGAGTATTTAAACTACATAACTGGGGGACAAGGAGATAATAACAAGCCAAGAACCAGACCAGAACAAAAAGAAAAATAATACAATACATTAAGTCCATTATTATAGGCTTATATTTAAATACTAAAAGATACACCAACCTGAAGGTACTGCATTAATGGTAAGCGTTAATAATTGGCCAGAATTTCCCAAGAATGGATTAAATGCAATGTAAACAATGGTTGTAATGTGATATTTTTTAGGTATAAGTTAAATCTTAAAAGGTAAAATCTAAAATGATTAATTAACATTTTAGAAAAAATGAAGGAAAGAGACAGAGTTTGCAGTCAGTGAATTGGGAAAAGATGACTCAATTGAAGGATGATTGGAAAACATATTAAACATGAAATTGTGTCTTCTACAGGAGCTTGCTCAATATTTGAAATTTAAATCGGGAAGATACCTTTGTAGCTGTAACAATATACAGAATGCAAGTGATTAAAGAAAGCAGATTTTATTTTTTTTAATTCAAAATCCAAACTTTGACATTAAAAATAGTTCAATAGTTTCCCTTTAAGGAAAGTATATGCTTTGAAAATTCATTTTGTCCGGTAACAGCCTCAATGTCAGGTTTACAAATTGAACATTTTCTGTAGTTCACAGTCGATGACGTGTTTAATAAGTGCAATGAAATAAAAAGGTATTTTTTAAAACTTTACTTTATTTGTTAACATTTTACAAACCCTTTCCCTACTGCATCTTCTAGTAATATTTCATTACATCTTCTGAAACAGAAAAATTAACAGTTTAAGTAAAAAATAAGTAAAGTGTTGTCCAGGTTAGAACAGCTACAGTATTTGTGTAATTTTTGTGTATCAAGACAATTTTGCTACCTAAGAATGCTTTATGTATCTCCATGATGTCTCAGTGCATCAGTGTCAAACTGATGTGTCAAAATATTTTCAGTACCATAATAAATTTATAGATTACACATTCACAAGCTCATCATTTAGTATCCTTCAAAATTGGAATTGCAAAAACTTATGTACTGCATATGAAAATCATTATCACTAATTATATTTTATAAAATTAAAAAATATACACGTGTAAAATAAGCTGTGGAGAGATTTTGTCGTCATCTTAAAAAAAAAAAACTCCCAAATATTAAAATTCCATGAGGCACATGTAACCACCAAATTGATTGACGTAAGTGTATTGTGGTAAACACAGTCATCTTAAAAAATGATATTAATTTTGTAACATTATGCCTACTAAACTTACTTGAAATATTAAAGATTCTTTAATAAATTAAAGAGTCATGCATATATCCAAGGGTTTCAAAACAAATGACAATACACATATCAGAAACATTAAATTTCACAAATTCTACATTGAACCTAAAACCACTTATAATTATATGAAATATTTGTATCACCCAAAAGGGGAGTTAAAATATCTTTACATTTGTAAATAAAGCACTTTTTTGCCTTTGAGTGTTTTTGTCTTTAAACCTGTCGGCTTTTCTGTATGGGCTCTATTAGGTTGACCATAGAGTGCAATGTTTAACATCTCTTCTTCTTCCTCAATCACCCTGCCCCACAGAGAATGCCACATTCTCAAGAGTTTCTTGGACAAAAAGGACACAACTTCTGCCTCTTCTGAAGGATCTTCATAGACTGGATTCCTCATTTCCTTAAAGGCCAAAATTAGAACAGCCTGGAAAAGGTTGATTAAAATGCAAATCATGACTACCATAAAAGATGTCAGATAAAGGCCCCCAAGAAACATTTGATTGGCAAACTCAGTGTTTTGGAAAGAGAGAACACAGTAGGACATAACTGTTTGTGCTGCATTATTGAAGCTGCAGAAATTCCAGTCATACTGGCCAAACACTAAGTATCCAAAGGCCATGTAAATGAAGAAGAACAGTATTGCTACAAGGGCCATAGAACAGACTCCAGACAGGGCTATCTGGATGGATCTCTGGGCAAGTCGAACACTATACAAACATGAAGCATAGCGGAGGGTTTTTAAGATGCTGAAAAATGCTAAAACTCCTAAAGTGGTTTTTAGTGCCTTATCAAGAGAAGCCAGGACATGAAATGGTATAAATGACTGCTTATTGACTGTGTAAAAATGGAGCATGTCCGAAGATAGCCGTATCTTATACATGTAGAAGCTCACAGCTGTCAAGAGAACACAGTTCAAAATTAAGTTAATGTGATTTGTAATTTTTTTTATATATCTTCCCTTCTCCCATATAATTGTAAGGCATTCGTCAACTGTGTACACAATTAGAAAAACTGTTAACGTGGCAATTGAGACAGTCCTAGCACCAGTAAGATGTTCAAGAGACAACATTTCAAAGGAGGTGACTCTTACTGACCCAGTGATGCCGCCTGCTGGATTCCATTCAAATATAATTGAAATGGGGCAGAATAATCCAGCATCAGGGTTGAATATTGTAAGTTCCAAAATGACAGCCGAGGTCCAGTAATCAAACCAATTATTGGTCTTCAGATGCAGAAGCTTTTCCAGGGAATTATTAAGGCTTAAAGAAGGGAAGAAGTATACTGTGTAGCCTCCTTTTGCATAAACCTGCTGCTCTCCATGACTATAATAATTCCATGGGAAAGAGTCTTTTTCATAGACCCATCCAGAATGCCTGCTAATATTTTCAACTGCAGTCTCATTGTCCAGAATTTCCCATGAATAGCTGTAATTCTTTTTATCTTCCTGGTCCTTTCCATATTTAGGATGGTGACTGACTTTTGTGACTACAGCTTCATAGAAAGTTGTGTAATGATTTGCACTGAAGAACTCTGTCTGATTTGCTCTAATTTGCCTCATTCTTGGCAGACCAACAATAAAGGAATTAATTTCTGCCCGGAAAAGAGATTGGTGTGGACTCTGCAGCAATGGTAAATAAATGTTGTTCACCCATGTGTAGAATGAATTAATATTATCAACTTGGCTTATACCCTCTGAAAATGTCTTTTTAATTAAGGTGTTATAAAAGAATGCTGCTGTGTTTTTGTTTGTGTATGTTACTTGAAAAACCAAAAAGAGAAATATGAAATGGCTGCATATTCCTCTGCAAAAAGTGAATGCTTTAATTTTAACAACATCTCTTCTCCGCATGACTTGGATTTCATCTTCTTTCAAGGGTTGATACTTTCTGCTGTTGCGAACTGTCGTCAGTTCATAGTGCATGTCTCTCATGTCCTCAGCTGTCTCTGGAACCTGGTCAATGTCAATTTCTCGTACTGTGCATGAACTGGGCCAAGGCAGGTCTTTACAACATCTTGGCCAAAAGGAAAACAAAGCAGATAATAAGGCTACCTTTAGAGGCTGCAAAATCAGTATGCTCTGAGCCATTGAAACTACTGAGGCAACAAACCATTTCAGTGACATGTCTGGACCATATGATAGACCATAGACAACTATAAAGAAGCCTGATACACCTGTACAGATGATGGTGAGGCACCATGCAGCACATGAACACCAGAAGGACAGAGATGCATCTGAATTTTTAGCAACGGTTTTGAAACGTCTCTGTAGCTTCCTTACTTTTGAGTCCTTCTCCACAGCTTCTTTACTTGGAGGCGTGTTTATTTTTCTGTGAACTGTCTGCTTGCTTCTTTTTTTAGGGTTGAAGGAACGGTCATCCTCATCTTCTTCAAAAATAGAATCTGTAATGTGTGATGGCAACACACAGTTTGAAGCTGTGGTCAGCTCAGTAGGAAAGCCTGATGTATTAGTGTTCATTGAGGAAGACTTTACACTCCTTGAGTCAGAGCTCTGCACAGTCTTGACATTGTCTAAATCAGCAATACCTTCTGATGTGTGCCATCTCTGAAGGCGCTGTCTCCAATTTCTTGGTTGAGAAACAGTATTGCTCACTATCCACTTATTGATTGACCTTGCTTCCCCACTCATCTCTGCTAGGTATTCTGCCACACAATGGAATGGAGAGTATATGGGAGCACTTTCATCTTTTTCTGCATACTTAAATAAACTGCTTAAAAGAAGATGTACTGGTACTGTCACTAAAGAGCTCTCAATACCAACCATGACAGACTGCAAGAGCTGTAATTCACTGTACCCTGTATATCTCTCTTTCTTGAACAGTACAATACTGGTAACCAGACTGCTCATCAACATTGCCAAGCAACATGAGAGTCGCTGAAGCCGGGTGAATTTGCTCCGAATGACTTGTGCAAATATGGAAAACCACAGGCTATTGTCCTTCAAGTAGATCGAAAGCAGTATTTCAAAAACATCATGCCTTCGTACTGCAGCCTCCCGACCTGAGACTGTAAAGGTGTGGTCTAGGTTCCCATCTCCTTTGTTGATGGCAAACCATCTCCGACACAAGAAGTACCACGTCTGCTTATTGTAAAGGTTCTCAACCTTGACCCGACTGAGATACCATTCAGGGGAAAGCCCAGCATTATTGTGCCAAAACCTGACAGACTCTATGTCTCCTAAGTCAGTCTCTGTTGAAAGTAAGAAGGTGTCTACATCATCTCGTTGGAGAGCTGTATAAAGTGAGCACTTTAGAAGGTGAGTACTGCTTTTACCACAGCTTCCTGTAAGTTCACAGAAAACATCAGCACTAGTTCCTGCTCCAACCCTACTTCCAGTGTAAACAGTTAATAGATAGCAATATTTATCAAAAGGGTCATTGTCTGGTAATACCATGACTTGATCTTTGTTACTTACATCACTTTTAGCCTTTTTGGAAGCCCATACAGCTAAGCACCCATATGCAGCATATATAATACAGACTGTAATCAGCGTGATCCAATTTCTATGAATGGTCCCAAAGAGGCTTCCAATTTTTCTGAGATCCACAACATTGGGAATCACAATAATCTTCCCAAATATGGACCTTAGAAAGGTAATTTGCTCTGATTTGGATTTTGTGGTGGCTACAGTACTGCAAATGCAGTGAACTCTATCTTTGTTAGTAAGAGCTCCTACTTTGCAAGTATGTTTTTTCCAACTGTTAGACCAGCCATCAAAGTCTAAACAAAATGCAGATAAAACTGAAACATTTAACATCTCTGTCATCATTGATTGTTCAGCTGTTTTAATGAAAATGCTGACTTTGCACATAGTGTTCTCCAGGATTGGAAGTGCTTGAGGTATCTGAACCACATACGGTTCTTGATGTTCAACAAAATGGATGCTGGTGTTGCTTCTCTGATCATGTTGCACTAGAGTTCTGGTATTGTTGTGCGGTAGTAAGTAAGTTGCAAAAGGTTTTGAATGTAAATCTTCATCACAGAGATGAATGTTAACTGAGAAAGAAACATTGAATTCTGGAAATAACTGTATAATTAAAACTGCATCAGGATCTGGCATTATATCAAAACTGATGGCCCCACTTAAACCTCTTGACTTATCCTTTTCAAGAACAATTGGTAGCAATTGAGGGGAATATTTGTTTTGCATCACCATTTCAAAATTCTCTATAACTAGATCAGTTGTATTTCCATCTCCTCTTAAAACATGGACTTGAAAGGCTGAAACCACAGTTGAGACATTGTCTCCACTCAAAAGCCAGGGGTAAGGATCCTCTACAAAGGTGTAAATGGAAACTGAAAGGGTAGCATCAGGCGAAAAGGCAGAATTTGCTGGTAGTCTGGGTTTGAAACAGCTTGAGCAGTGACTGTCACCTATAAAGGAATTCATTATGTTTGATTGCTCAGATTTCGTATTACTGATGTTCAACATCTTGGACTGCAAAACAGTTACATTCTCTCCAGGAACTTTTCCTTCCAAAATCCCGTCACTCAGAGACTGCAGGACAGTGAAAATGTCTTTCGTAGAACTGATTTTATATGTAACTTCTGCTGTACTTAATGCATTAGAGACTGTAAATCCATCAACTACATTACTCACAGCAGACAAGATGGCACCACCTACATTTTCTGTTATTTCTGTGCCAATATCTTGCGTTGCATACTTCAAAAAAGCAAAAGTGATTTCCATAAGTTTTCCCACAGCTAGTTCTCCAATGTTCTTGTTTATGTCACTGCTTACTTCTGTTATTTTATTTATACTTGATGCCACCTGACTAACGTCCACAAAGGAATGGACAGGAATGCTGGAAGCCGTTTTCAGAAGAGATTCTCGCAGTTCTGTTTTCTTGGCCAAACCTATGGCATAATCAGGGGCATTTAAAATTGATGCAATGGAAAAGATCAATTGATTTGTTTTCATGTAGTCTTCTCCTGCAATGGAGGCAGCAAGGGGACCTTTTTCAATTTCACCAAGTTTTGCAGCCATAGAGAACCCCAAGCTATATTTAACTTTAACCTGTAGCACCTTCAGTGTGTATGCCCCAAGCTGATCAGACACATGGACATATAAGGTCACCATGTTGTCTTCTGAAGCAATCCCAGGAGGAAGTAAGAAAGGCTGTGATGTGGAGCTGTAACCAAGATACAAAATTGTACCACATGAATTATCTTGTAATGAGTTTACAATTACCCTCTTGGAGTCATCTACACAGGCTTTAACTTTATACATAAGAGGATGATTATCATCCACAAACCCTGAACACTGTACAACAAATTCTGTTAGTAATGCGATACCATTGCTGGGGATCACTTGGCAGTTTCCCATCTTAGGAGGTTCATTAACACTGAAGAAATACCTCTGCATGCTTGAGAGTCCACTCCTTGTGCTTACTTTGACCTGCAACTCAAATGTGCTGCCTATGCTCTTCTGAAACACAAAAGCGTTTATTGAAAGGTATTTGTTAAATCTTCCTGTTGTAGTGTTGGCTGCCCAATCAATTGCAATTTCAGTTGCATTTTTACCAGCCAATAAATACCATTCAACGTTGGGCTGGCTGTCAGTGCTACAGGAAATGCAAGCACAGGAAAGCACAAATCTATTTGACGGGTTCAGCAATTGATCACAGTTCTCAATGCAGTAGAGTTGAATTTCAGGCTGTGGTCCAGGTAAAACATTTATTGCTTGGTTAAAATGACTCTCCCTGCCATCTTTTTGAACTGATAGACGAAAATGATATACAGCACCTCCTTTCAACAATTCAGGCATGATTTCAACTGTAGCTTTTGATGATGGTGGCCATCTGATTTCAAACTGGTCCGGGTGACATGCGTTATTCGGAGAGAGTGTCATAGCCTCAAGATCCATGGGTTTCCTTGAACAGTACCATGAGAAATGGAGACCGTCAAATGGGTTCATTACATCAGGGTCGGCAGACAGTGAACCATTCAATACCAAAGTTGCATTAAAACCCACAGTTCTGTATGAGCCTCCTTTAATGACAGCTTTCAGAGGGCTTTTCATTACATCCACAAAAAGTGAATCAGTATTGGTTACATTTAGATTTGAATTTTGTATAAAGACGCTGACCGTAAGATTCATCATGTACATGCCATACTCTAGAGAGCATTTTGGGATGTACAAGAAGGATTTGCTAGCTGAGGAAATGAATGGTGCTGCCAGAGGATTTTCCCATTTTGGAACTGAACTGACACCAGCGACTCTGTATATTTTCCAGATGAATGTAGTCTGCAATACACAAGAACAGTATACTGCCACTGAAGAGTAAACAGTAAACTGGAGAGATTTTTTTACAGGTATAACAGGAGGGTCTGGTTTCCTCAAAAGTACCTTCAAGCACCCACTGGTCTTCCTACTGAAGCATGCCAGGGACCTTGCAATTTTTACAGGACGGTTTCCAAATGTCACCGTTAAAATTAGGGGCTTTTCTCCACTGTCAAAACAAGTCACATTGGCAACAAAGCCCACGTAATTTACAGCCGCCCATGATGGCTCGGCACCTGAAAGAAAGGTGAGGACATTTGGATGTTGGTCAGAGTAAGAATACGTGGAAGTGAGTGACGTTCTTGAGGCACAGAGCACCTGCAGCTTGAATGTCCATTCACACTGCAGAAGGGGATGCTGGGTGGGCACAAACCAAACTGCATGCTGTGTAAAGTCTAGATGTGGCGCCGGACTGTTATACAGGTACAGGTCAAAGCCACTCCCAAATTCACCCACAGATTTGTACAGGCTGTCCCGTTTGTTCACATACGTTTGCACACTGACAGTATAACGCTGGTCCCAGGAGAAGCAGAATTTGATCAAGTGCAGGAAGATTTGCTGTTGGATGAAGATGATGTGCAGTACATTATTAACCCTACTATCCTGTTTGTAGTAGGAAAAGTCATCAGAATTGCTGAAAAAATACAGGACGGTCCGGTTAGTTTGAAGATCAAAGGTCAGTTTGGTGTAGGTTGTGTTCAGAGTGAGTTCGGCAGTGCCACTTGAAAATCTGATGGCGCCACTGAAATTGCCTAAGAAAGCGGTCTTCTGCAGCACAATGTCGGTGAGCAGGAGGCTGTTTGATCTCCTACTATTAAAACAAGAGGTTTTTCTCAAAACATAGCTGCTATAGTCTACAAGCCAGGTTCTGTTGGTTTCACTGGCTTCCAATTGGTAACTGACAATGTTCTGAATGTCTGATGCTTTCCAGAAAACATGAAATCTTTCATTTAGACTTAACACTTCACTCTTTGCATTATAAATAGGGATTAGCCCTGATTTTACCTGAATGTCAAGGACAAAGATATTTCCTTCACTGATTAATTTAGCCCTATACGTGCCCGGCTTGGGGTAAGTCACTTCTACTATGTAGTTATAGTTATTGGAGCATCTGCCTTTCAAGTGAACAGGGACACTAGTGGTGTCAATTATAACATACCAGTCACTCTGTATCATTTTCTGTGAGGGAGTCCCTCCTGGGGCTTGAAACATGTAGGTCCATAATGGGCTTTTCATCTCAGCACACCAACCAATCTGCACTTTGTCAAAATCGTACAGTGGAGCTGGAGACAGTAGGAAAAAATCAACCTGTTGGTCGATCACCCTTATGGTCAGATTTTTAAATCGGCAGTCTGTCGGAGGGCAGGAAGACACGGTGCAGGACGTCACGGTGATTACCTGGATGTCTGGAGCCAACGTGAGAGTCCCGGACCAGTGGTCAGTGCGATGAATTAATCCTGCAGCGTGGTCCCTCCAGTCACAGGTGGGAGGCTGCAGTGCGTCGGCTTTTATGTTCTTGCATGAGCTGAAGCGGATCTGCGTGCTCTGTCGGCGTCGGCAGGTGACGAAAACGTCCGTGTCGGCTCTGCTGTGCACCTCCCCGTCCTCGTCCGCACACCTAATCTCAAAGGGGGGCGAATTGAAGCCAGGCTGTGAGAGGACACGGGCGTAAAACAGCAACAGCATACAGCACCACGTCAAGGTAGAGGTCATTGTATTTTTGCCTTTATCACAGTTCGGTTTTGAAAGAGATTTGCTTACAGGTAGGGGATGCCGTTAATTTTGAATTGGGAAAAAGGTGGCCACGAGCTCGTACAGTAGGTCACACCTGAGCAGACAAGAGCGCAGCGCGACCTCTTGAGACTGATGACGCACGTTAGGATGCTCCTTCAGTTCGCCGAGTGAGGAAAAGACCGCACAACACACGCAGTAACAACGTATTAACATTAAATTAAATTAAATTCGGTCTAAAGTTCCCATTTTTGGGGTACATCTCCTCGTTTTAAGTTTCTTTGGTAAGCGCAAAGTTGGAAAGGGAAAAGAACGACGTTATGTACAGTAGGTAATATATATTAGGCTTGCGAAAGAGGGAGAGAATACATTGAATTAAGCTCAGTTTTTACCCGGTCTTCACGATTGCATATGGAAAAAAAAGAGAAAAGCTTTGCAAGTGTATTCCTGTTTTAGTCCATTCGTCAATCACTTCTTCAGCTTTTGCTGGCCACTCCTCAGGATGGGGTTTCATGCTCGGTCTTTTTCAAAAACTGCAGAACCTCGCTTCCACCCCCACCTTATAACATAAAAAACAAGAAACTTCCATGTGAACCTTTACTTTTCTGAATACCGTCCACCAGGCCCTTCAAAAAGGTTTGTACAATTTAATCTTATTTTTTTTCTGTTTCACTTGTATTTTACTAATATACCCCCACCATTATTTAAATCCTACATAGCTCGATTCAAAACTGTATAGTGCTATTTCTTCTTATTACGGTTATTAACCTTATTAATTCACCCAGCTTAAATGACCAGTGGACTCGGATCAACAGAAGACAAAAGAAACGTGTAGCTTACTGACCATCGTCATAAAATAAGCTCCGGAAACCAAAAAAGAAAATACAGTAATTGAAAGAACGTACAAACCACAGCAATTCTTCCCTCAAAAAAATAACCTTTTTAATTAAAATCCAATACTCCACATAATTTTGGTTTCTTCAGCTGCAGTCTACCACGAGTCATGTCAGGTTATGTACATGTTTATTTTCTCTAGAAAGAAAAGCCCACTTATTTGCATTCGTTTTCAGTTTGGGCCATAAAACCGATTATTTTCTTTTTCTATTAATCAGCTTAGCCTAATGCATAGTATAAATGCACATATTCATATTAAATTCAATATTCATAAAGTGGCATCACATTTTCAGATTCCATGTTCAGAGAAACTATAGGGATTTTCCAGTGACAAGCACATCGTAACCATCCATACCCAATGCATACTTGTTTCACATTATGTATTAACGGAAATATAAACAGTAGAGAACACGACTGTTTCTGTGCATAGGTGTACATTGGGTTTAAACAAATGTGGAAGTCTATAAACTGTCAGTTCCCTTAACTTCCCTTCCAGTCCAGTTTTTTGCCAGCAGCGTTCACTGGGTGACTAGAGTCTTCTGTGCCTGTTTCTTCTTTTTAAGCTCCGCCTGGATTTGCTGGGGAAACTCTTCCAAGTGCTCCCTGACACAGGACAAGCAAAAGCGCTTTGTGTAGAACAGGCTGCACTCCTGGGAAAGAAGCACCAGAGGTCAGCTCCATGGGTGGTTTTTAACAGTGGCTTTTTTTGTCCTGTATTTTCTATAAGAATTAGATTCTTGATGAATATAAAATCAACACTGCAAAAGAGAATAACCTGCCAATCACTACGATGTGGTCTGTAACCTCAGAAATGTGTCCCCGGGAGCATTACCCTCTAATGCCAAAAACGGATATACACAAAAAGTTTAAAAGTACTGAAACTCTTCAGTGCTGAAAATAGAAGAATAGAGGTGCAGATACACCACATCCTGAAGGTACTGACAAAGTCAACCTAATACATTACTTCATGCTCAAAAATGAAAGTGGGACACAATCAATAGAGAAAAACACAGACACGTTTTTACACAAAAAGTGGTTGGTGTCTTGAATAAGGTGCCTTGTCATGTCGCTAAAACTGGGGTCTTTCAAGAAAGTGGAGTATGAAATCCTATGATCCATAAGCTACCAGCACCCTAACACATTGGGCTGAATATCATCTTTTAGGCAGCAACATTTTGTAAGTTATAGGATAAATGAGTAAATGGATGAAGACATACGGCTACATATTGAACATAACAGCTACGTAATTAAAAAAAATATATTTAGTTTTTGTGTGCAGTATTTTTTTAAAAGATAGAACTACCAATTATTTTTGGTGTACCGTTCCAATTTGGAATAATCAACTATGTGATTTCCATGACACAGCTCTGAGCTACAATCCCAGTAATTGCACACATTCCTCTCCTAACATATCACAAGCAAAACTCTGTTGAGCCTAAAGAAAGATCTGGGTTCAGCCCCTCTCAGAAATCTGAAATAAAGCACTCAATTAGATCTCCCCTAAAACGTCTTTGTTAAAAACAAGTTAGATTTCCAATTATGTTCTTTTAAACTCTCCACACATTAAAACGTTTCTCAGGTGACATTCATTTTTCAATGTGGTGGCCAGATATGAACACTGTTCAAGTCATCCAAATGCTCAAGACAGTCTGAGCATGACTTTCAGTCCTGCATGGTGATTTCAGCAGTTTCTACTATATAGCCAAGCGTAGTCCACCTGTATCTACAGTAGCTACTCTGTATACAGCAGCCAGTTCCTCTTTTCCCATTAGAAATTAGATTTAATTGAAAAGTTAACCTACAAAGCTGCGGTTAAAATCTGAATGGTAACCATATTCAGGAATAAATTCAGGAAAACGTTTCTGTGATTTGATTGTTCACTCATAAGGGTCAATTCAAAGACACAATATTTAGTTTCCTCTCACATGCTGTTCCTCTTAGAGCAATTCTAGAAAAATCAGTAAACGAAAATCCTGTTTAAAGTCTGGTGAAAAGGATTTAACGAAAGGTCATTCTCATAATACATAAAACAAGAAACATTGGCTGAAAATATCCCAACGGCACCTCTTCAAAGTACAGCATAGGAAATGAATATTAGCTTCCCTCAGTATTATTTACACTTAAAAGGCTATTGAAACGTACCGTCCCAACACAAACGGTTTTGCCGCACAGACTGCAATGTGATCCTAAAACCAAGAATTTCTCCTTGTTGGGACTAAAGGGATCCTTCGTTACAAAGCACTCCTCCAGAAGACTGTGGAAAAAAAGACACAAAGTGGCATTGGCAAAGCAAAAAAACACCCACAACAAACCAAGTGAAGTTCATAGCTAAACTGTGTAGCTAAAAAACCTGCACTTTCGGGAAGGAGCTACAATTACTCTGCACTTTTGATATGTAGCACACTAAAACTGTCCTTATATGTTCAAATCCATTGTACCCGCATTTTGTTACAATTTTATTGTCACAGGAAAAAAAGCATTGTAAGAATATTCCAATATACAGCACTTTACAATCAATGAAATGCATGCTGGTTTTTTGAGTGAAGTCTGTCATATCCAGTACATTTATTTACCATCTGATTCTCAGTTTGACAGAACTTGTGACAAAATTGATGCAGAAAACTAGCCACCAGCATTATCTCTACAAAACATTTGTTTTAGTCAAGTTTCTTGAGGGCTGAATTCTAGCTCACTAGAACTTGGGGAAAGTCTTTATCACTGCTCCTTGAAAGGTGAAAGAAGCACTTCAAGTAGGGGAGAAACAACTGTTGCAGCATATCTCATACAGATAGAGTAATGGACCCCTGAAGGAAGATAGGTAATACTGTATCCGTTTTTAAGGAGACTGTGGAAAATACCAAAGCATTTAATTCAAGTACATGTACCTTACAGCTATACTGTACTGTATGTCAACAGGCCTTCAGGTTACCTACTGTTTCTTATACTTACACAATGGCCCTGGTGTTGGGTGGCTTCTGCCCATAATATGTATAAGAAGCTGAGAAGTCACAGAATTTACAGGTAAACCGTCTCTGTGACTGTCCATCTTTGTCCTCTTCCATCTGGAAGGAGATACAAAAAAAAATACTCCTTACCACAGCCTCCCCAAAAAGAACTTGCACAGCACTTAAGTACACATTTGCCTTTCCTCTCTGATGTTAGATCTTAAATTTATCTTTAACATTTGTGAATAATAATGTTAATTTTCACACAGTGCATAGTCTGCATGAAAGGAATCTAGGTGTTCTTGCAGATTCTTATATGTCTTCATCACATCAAAGTGGGGAATCAAAATCAAACAGCATGTACAGGTATATAGCAAAAGTGTGACATTTAAAGCCAGGGACGTTATGCTCAAATTTAGAATGCACTAATAAATCCTCATTTAGGATATTGTGTTCCGATTTGGTCATCTAGGACAAAAGGCTCCTGTATTTATAGGTTTGAAAACAGTTCACAGGCAAGAAACAAGAAAGATTCTGATCTCTGGGTCTGTCACAGACAGGCTAAAGTACACAAAAGACACACTGATAAAACAAGTGATAAACGTATATGATCTGTAACCAATCTCTGTGCTCTCCACAACAGATGGCACCCGAGTACACCAGAAGTGCATCAGACTGAGACGTGCATATTCTTTGTCAAACGTCCTCTCTAATATTACTGCACGTCTTTGATTCCTATCATCTGCAGCACACGATTAACACAGCCCGACGTGTACCTGATTATATAGATTAGCAGAAACCCTTATCCAGGACAATTTACAACATCTACATGAAATTTACTACAACTGCCTTTTGGTACATTAAGTGGTGAAAATGTGCTCTGTAGCAAATGGTTTGTACAGAAGCCTTACTATAAATCCATATGCTTCTTTTTATTACTCTGTGCGTATCTATTAAAGTACTACAACATGCCTTCAAATCGAATCGATAAAAAAAATTGTACAGATACATGAAATGGGTTCCACGTTTAATTTCAATTGAAACATTTCAATTTTTAAATATTTACATTCTAAAACTGCAGACCGAAATGCCTCAACCGCGAAGCTTCAAGAAGTCGTATCGTTGTATTTGCATAACTCTCTACGGAAGGTCTAAAGGGACAAAACGCGCATCTGAGCTCAGTAATGTTGTCAAACGCCTTGCTTAAATGCATTACGTAATGTTTTATAATTTGGAGTAAACACGATGAAAAGCGGACAACTAAAGTATAACCAATTTTTGGGTGAGTTTCTAAACAATTTTCGTTGCTGTGATGCCTCTTTCCAGCGAGTCACTTTCAATTTAAAATTACATTTCAGATTAAAATTAAAGCAATCGCATATTTATAATATTGTTATTAATAATTAAAACACCCAAGCTGTAATTAAGTATCGATAATCGCCCACAAGTAGATTGCTGTTTGGCTGAGGGAGAGTCCTTTTGAAATACAACTCCCTGTCTCGATTGTCATGAAACTGTACATACAGTAGAAATGTGTTGAGTGTGGTACAGTGGCACAGTGGCTAGCATTGCTGCTTTACAGCTCAGGGTCCCTGGGTTTAATTCCGGACCTGTATAGCTATCTGTGTAGAGTTTGTATGTTCTACTGGTGTTCATCTGGGTTTCCTCTGGGTGCTCTGGTTTCCTTTCACAGTACAGAAACATACTGGTTTGTCCATTCTGGGAATATTGACCTTGTCTGTGTCTCTCTGCCTTGAGATGGAAAGGTGCCCACTGCTTGCCACAGCTCTGCTGTGAGCCTGAATTGGAAAGAGTGATTCGAATATGGATGGATTGATGTTATGTAAAAGTAATATAATGCATAATTAGATCTCATCTAGAATTCAGTTTATATTTCTGGTTCCCATGTTATAGAAAAAAAAACCTATAACACTGACAGGCTACAGAAACTGACACTTTTCAGTCTTGAACAGAGAGGAGCACGAAGGGACCTGATACAAGTATTCAAAATCCTCAAAAGCTCTAAAGAAGTCAACCCTGTGGATTTCTTCAGAATGAACAGTGAAACACAAACCAGAGGGCACAAGTGGAAAGTGCATTTCAAACTTAGAACGGGAGGCGCTTTTTTCATTGAGTGTGGAACAAGCTCGGCAGCAGTCTAAGGTGCTGGATTTAGGCTCCAGTCTCTTCGGAGGTGTGGGTTCGAATCCCACCGCTGCTAGTGCAGTCCTTTGTGGCAGAGCAGTGGGACTGTGGCTAAGGATCTGTGCCTGTGGCCTGCTTGAAGGTTCCCAGTTCAAATCCCGGGGCTACCAGAGGAATCCTACTCCGGTGGGCCCCTGAGCAAGGCCCTTAACCCCAACTGCTCTAGGGGTGTTGTACAATGGCTGACCCTGTTCTCTGATCCCAAGCTTCACTCCCTGTCTGTTTGTCTGTGTCTCATGGAGAGCAAGCTGGGTTATGTGAAAATATGAAATTGTATATGGCTAATAAAGTGATCTTATCTTAGCGGTGTTGTTGAAAATGATATCCTGGTTTCTTTTAAGATAGATTAACTGCTGTACTTACTATCAAATGAGCCTAGATGCTGATTTGCATTAATTGCAGTTTCTTATTCTGCTAAAGAGTACTTTTGGTATTTTCTTTTCCTCCTCTGCTCACACTGCTTTGTGATGATCTACAGTATGCAGTGATTCCAGTCAGGTCTTCTCATGCAGTGAATCAAAGCTGAACTCTCCCTGAGACAACTCCAATGGCTAAAGTGAGCCTGTGGGAGACAGAACTCATCTCTTTATATTGGGACGCTCTAGTAGAAAATCTGAAGTAATGATATACTACCAGTGTAGTGACTTAGTGTCAGAGGGTCACGACTGAAGTGGAATTTTTTTTTAAATGAAAGCAACAAAAGTAAAAAAAAATATTAGATACATGCATAAGTAAATTGTGATTAGATTTAACTATGTATTTCTAACCGTGACTATGGTTATACCCACAGGTAAACAAAAAAGGTGACACTGCAAAAAGAGAAAGAGGTATATACTGTATGATGCACACATACTGTAAGGTTGAAATTATTTTTTTAGTTTAAAGGAGGATGTGTTGAATGAATTATGTGGGATATGTGAAACACGTGATTAAACTGGATTCCTGTTAGGTTTCCTTTTCTTGCTTTTTAGTGATTCCCAGTTTTTTTAAAAGGAAGGTTGGGGAAAAAAGACCTTCCCACTATGGCGTCGGGATCGCATGGAATACTGTAGATCCTGCGTGGCGGCGGCGGAGGCCAGTCTGTGGCGTGAACGCGCATCATGGCCCTTACGTCACTGAAGCGCCCTGGCTGGTGGAGCTGCTGCTACTGCTGGCAGGAGAGGGTGGAAAAATCCGAAATAAGTGTTAAAATACGGCGCATCCTTTAATCCACCGTTATTATATTTCAGAGCGGTTGGTTCGCTACGCTGGGTGCATAGCAGCTCTTTGACAGGAGCTGGACAAGTAGGAAAGGTGAGAAGATCATCTTTTGTGGTCCTTTTTTTAATCAGTGTGTTCTTGTTGTAAAGCAGTCTGACTGCTGTTGGGCAAAGGGGAGACGTCTTGTGTTTTCTGTTCTGCTGTCTAGTTACTCAGATGCATTGAAACCAGTGGACTTGTTGTGGGGAATACACATTTTTAATGCTAAATACAGTTCGTTTTCCTAGAAGTGTTTTCCAGTACGAAAACAAGTTAAGGAGTTGAATAACGAGCGAAACAGCGATGAGAAAACGGAGATACTAAGGAAAGCGCTGGATGAGGGTGTCTCCTTGCAGCGCCGTTGTCTGCCAGGTATTTGACTATGTAAAGGGTTTAGCAACAGTTCTCTTCGGGATAATAATGGCAATAATGAAGCAGATCTAGCCATCCAGTAGTTTACGTCACTTTGTTTATATTTTTGTTTCTACAGGGTACTATATAAACCATTTATTTTTATTTTTTTGCACAGCTGACCGAATTTGTTGGTTACAAAATTACCCCAGCTAGTTTACCATTGTGAATAGCGGGACACTCGATAATGAGATAAATCATTTGATATACGGGCGAATTTTAATTCGTGATGTTGTCACGAATAGGTTTTCTATAGAGCTTTTTCAGCTTTCTGCATGTTATATATATTATATACTGTATAGTGGAATGTTATTAATCTGCCGTAAGGGGTAGCGCTAACCGTGTGCTTGAGGGACTAATGTATGCTGGATATGGCTTCTTAATAGAAGATGCATATTTAAAACCCTTCGAGAGATTTAGTGCGGTTTAGCGTATAGCATACAAAATGTATAAGTCGTTGTCTGTAAGGCTATCAGGCGTTTCCATTTTCCCTTTCCTGCAGTTTTTTAGATGTGTCGTCTTGAGGTACAATGGGAGTAGGGGGTAATCCACTGCGCCTACAGGTTGTCTCTTTTTTTAACGTGCTTTTGTTGCAAGGACGTGTTGCCTCTATGTGAAATACCTGGGTGACAAACCCCGTGTATTCCCAGACGACTAAATAATCGCAGGAAAAAAAACATTAAAGAGAAACAAAGCGAACGGGATAGCCTCGGGTTAATTGTATTTAAAAGCCGTGTACACACCGCTAAACACAGATGTGACTTCATCGTTCGATTAGCACCTTTTGATCATCACCCCAATACATTTCATCTAATAAAATTAAGTTCTGAAAACCACAAATTCATGGTCACTCTTTCAATATTAACAACCAGGTAAAGATTTACTGTCACTGTAGATCTTAAAAGGATGTGCTAGTTACATTCTACTGACATTTAAATTCAATGTAATGTTTTGCTGGGTGTGACTGGGTAATTCTGCTTTTAACCCACTGTTAAGTTTCTTCTGCCAAGTGGTTATGCGGGTATGAGCCTCTTCCCTTCAGGTGTAATTATTTTTAAATGGGAAGTTACGTCACTTTTGCCCAGTGAAGTGTGACACAGCTGCTTTAGGTCTGTAACAACATCAGAACCACAGCAACTGGCACATGTTTTTGACTTATCTTTGCTTGTTTTTAGAACTCTGATAGCCTTTTTTCTAGCACCAAAGTTGGATTTAAGATTGTTCGGCTTTATGGAAGCTGAGCGGGAAGCAGCTGGGAAGGTAATCTGCACCTCCAACTCTGAGGTCATGAGGTCGTTTCTCCTGGGGAAAAAAGTAGGGCTGGTCCCTCCAGGGACAGGGGTGGCATCTGTCAGGTTCCTTCAGTTTGTGGTCCAGAGTAGTGGGAAGTGGGAGTATGAGGCTGGCCGATTGGTGTCACTGGTTGTGGTGTGGTGGGATTTGAATGACCTGTAAACACGGTTTTATCTGGATAGACTTCCGTCCACATGCTCACCTTGCTGTCTGAAACTTTGGCTTAAGGAGTGAAAGGACAAGCCCATGGACATAATTTTTTTTTTTCCTGCCACAACACTGCTGTGCTTAGTGCTCATCATAGGATGAGGAGGCAGACCCTGAGAGTACAGGCGCTGCTCCAGCAGATTGCAGGGAGCCAGCCAAGGTGATCCCGGCACCTGGTAGCGATTCTTCCCTGGGAGACAACTGCTGGAGCTCCGACAGGCGTGTCCATGTGCCAACCCACCTCCCTTCAAGTGTTTAACTCTGGAGCTGCGGTTGCCATAGCACACAATGAGCCTGGTATTCTGTGATTCATGTGTGATTCAGAGATGTGTGTCAAATGTTGAGGTGGCAAAGAAAGATATATTGTAGTGAGAATCTTCCCCTGCTTGAATTGTTTGGAGTATTGGCAATTACACGCACAGCTGTATCCAGATGACTCTCCCAACTACATTCCAGGTGGGAAATTAATTTTCAAAATCCATTCTTTGTTACTGCAGCAGTTTAGTCACTGTCCCTGTCTGATGTCTCTTGAGATCTGCACCATACTGAAGGGGCAGAGAGACACCATAAACGGCACTGAACAGCTTAAGGGGTAACGTGAGGCCTGGCAGACTTCAAGCAAGGGCCATTCACGGAGCGTGGCCGAGAACGGTCAAGGTTGTGCCTAGCGAGACATATTTCCATTTTAATCCAGCCTCTCTCGAGCTGATTTTTTTCTGCATTGTGTTCTTACCACACTTCATCTTACTTTTTTTAAACATGGGTCAGCAAGAAAAATCTTTTTCTTCATTGAAGATTTTAGTCCTCCTGTACCAAGCGCACTAGTCTTGCCCTTAACTGAGGTGTGTGGTGGATACTGCACCAGTTTGGTTTCCTTTTTACCCTGTGCAATAGGTGGGTTTGAAAGGATTATATCTGTACTACATGCACAGCTGGTTAGAGGTCTAAATCAATGTGCTCTTTCAGTGGCTGACAAAAAGCATAATTTTGACATGGACAGTCAACAGGTTGATTTTTGTTTGTCATTGACTTTCACTTTTCCATCTTTTTCTCACTCACAGGTGTTTTGCCTCCTTACCTGTTCCTTTAGGGCAAATAATTCTGGGGCGTTCTGAAATGCAGCTTGAAGTATTGCAACAACAGTGGAATCTGAACTGAAGCAGTGGGAGTGAAACTGAGATATTTTTATAACGGAGAATTGGACATTTTCCAGGTTTTTGCAATTTATACTAGCTATGCTTTAGAAGGAATAGAACATTGTAAAAAGCTTTAATTTTACAAGACATGGAACAGCGGAAATTGTTAGCTTAAGGTATGGACTGATTTCTGAGGTACAAGTCATAATACCAAATAAATTATTTCTGTGCACATTTTGAAGATCTTGGAACATCCTCTTTGGTGATGATCAGTAGCTGATGTCAGGGAAGTTCTTTGCAGTCGACGTGGGGTCTTGCAGAGCTGTGAGCAATTCTCAGTAAGAAGGGAGAAATCATTGTCAGTAATCAACCTGTCATTAACAAAGCAGGGCTTTCCACTGACCTTGAGTTATCCCAGAGATTGGTATTTCAAGATCAGCTGTGAGTCTGTATCCCCTTGTTTCTGGACAGTTCCTCTGCATCCTGACACTTAATGGTCTGAATTGACATACATTACGAATAAAAACTGCAGTGTTCTCCTTCTGGTTACACTGTGTACCGTGTTCTAATGGAGAGGTGTTTTGAGTCCTTTAGATTTCCCAGTCTGCTAGTCATTTCATGTTATTTTTCGATTGTTCTTTTTGTATGACTAGGAGCGGTGGCTCTGTGGCTAAGGATCTGCGCCTGTGACTGGAAGGTTGCTGGTTCAAATCCCGCGGCCAGCAGAGGAATCCTACTCCGTTGGGCCCCTGAGCAAGGCCCTTAACCCTAACTGCTCCAGGGGCGCCGTACAATGGCAGACCCTGCGCTCTGACCCCAAGCTTCTCTCCCTGTCTCTGTGTCTGTGTCTCCATGGAGAAAAGCTGGGGTATGCGAAAAGATGCATTCCTAATGCAAGAAATTGTATAGGGCTAATAAAGAAACATTATCATTATCATTATTATCAGCATCAGTGGTTGCTAAGATGTTTAAGTAGCTGAATGTTTTCGGGTACAAACAAGATTGAGGAGAATGTCTTGCATCATGGAGATGTCAAAAAAGCCAAGTGTTTGCATTCTTTAATGGCATTCGTGCCTGTGTGTAGGAGTCTGTTTTCATGCCTCAAGGTACTGTAGAGTATACAAGCTTGAAGCAGATCACGTTGAGTGCCAGTGCTGCGTGAACGTGTACCAGCATGTCATTGGCATTCTAATAAAGGAACACTAGCATTAATATTGCAAATCATATTTGTGGATAAGACTGTTTTTGTGTGTGACCAGGCCTAAACTTCAGCATAAGATAAAACTGCCTGTTATTATGCCTTTTGATATATTAATACATCGCTTCGGTTTAAGAAAATGATCAATCCTTTTGCCTCAACTGATTTCTATAAATTGCTTCAATAGCAAAGGCAAGGTGTAGTGCAAAAGAAATGGACTTGTTTATTTTTTTAGTTTAGGAAGCCATTGGTTTGTACTTCTTTTGGCACTTGTATTAATTGGGTTTTTCGCCTGCTGTAATTTTGTACTGTAACAAGAAAGTGTTCCCATCTGTAATCCTTGAGGCAGCCAGGGCCTTTGGGGCTTTTGATTTCCTAAATTATTTGCTGGAGTGGTTAAATTTAACAACCTGCCAGGGTCTTAATATTTTTAAAAATAATTAAAAAAATGCCTCTAAGGCCTGTGGAAGAAATTGCCCAGAAGCACTCTTGTGTGGTGACACTACAGTATACATTCATCTTATAATGTTTTCTACTTTTCAAAGGTTGTACAGATCCAGATATTATCAGGCATAGTTGATAACAGCTTTTGTTTGTTCTTAAGTGTATTTCATATTTCATTAGGTATAACTAAGTCACATAGAGTGAGGAATGTGAAAAAAAGTACTGTGAGTCAGTTTTGCATTGAAGTGCCTTTTTATCCATTCTCTCCCAAACTTCCTGAATCCTCCCTTTTACTGTTATTGGGGGTGGGGCTTGAGAAATCCTTCCTGAAAAGTAAAAAGGAAAGCTAAGCCCTGATTTCAAATAGTCTGAGTATTTCCCATTTCTCCTGCATGCATTGCTACTGTAGAAAGGCGTAGATGATAAGCAGGCATCAGCAAGCCACTTATAGTGGCTTCTGATTGTTACTCATGTAACTGCAGTGCGTGCAGGATCTTCTGGATTCCTCCCTAGCCATCGTACTGTAGTTTTCTCTACCTGCTCTCAAAGCCCTCATGGGTCCTTACAGATTTTGTCAGTCAGAGGAATGAGTTGCGCAGCTGTATGGCAGTTGAAGACGACGGGCTGAGATGATCATGTGATGTCGCACCTCCAGAACATTTCTGATTAACACTGGCATTCTCTTAATATCTTCTCTCTGCCAGGGTGGAAATTGCTTTCACATCTCCTTGGAGAGGAGACTTGCTCTCCGGTTTTTCCCAGATTGTCGCTTGACTTTGACGGCTCAATTATAAAGTCGTATGAACTGATAAGCAATCTGATTTAGGTAAACTGCTTTTCTCCTGTGACTAACTGGATCAATTAAGTCGAGCAGCTTTTCATTTAGTTTAAGACCTGCAGTGCCAGGTAGACTGAAGGAGGCTGAAGTGCAGCTGTACACTCACTGTTGACTGGAGTTCAGATTATTTAGACAAACAGACCCCTCCCCCAATATGGCATATGGACTAGTATAGAAGCATCACAGAGTCCATATGGTTAAAGTTGTTGCATGGAGTGATTTCTAACCATTGGATATTCTGCAGGCAATGAACGGATTACAAATTAAAGTGATGGTTAAATTTAAAATCAACTGATTTGCACTTTTTAATAGATTAAAGTATGCTCCTAATTAAATCATATGTAGCATAAAATATAATTTATTTAATGTATTTCTCCTAAATTTCTTTGTGAAGAATTTACTCTTAAGAGAGAACTTAATATTTATGCTGGAAAAACTGAACAACAAAGCACGAAAACTCTTATTTGTATGAGAAATTGAATGGCTTGATGTCATAGATCTTGCCGCAACTTTTTAAATGTACCCTGGTGACTTTTATATTGGTAGAAAGTGGCCTTTCCTAGTTATTATGAGTCACCTATTTTTCCAAGAGTTTTTCTTCTGTGCTGTTCTCTTAGCTATTGTTGTTTAGCTTGTGCTGTTTGCATGCTACCGAGAGTGGTGGAATAAAAAAGAGCAGTAAGAGAGTTTGTGTTCTTATTCTTGTATTGTGTTTAAACACCCAAGAAGTTCCTTAAAACATTATGAAATGTGGCAAAATGAAGTATTGTATTCTTGTCGTCTTGTCATACTTTCCTTGTGCTTAGAGAGCCTATTTTCACAGTTTGTAGTAAAGGTACCTACAAGCACATGTACAGTAGCTGAAGGGTAATGTAGTGTAATTCTGTCGAAGGCTGTATCTTGAATTAAATAATTTCTTGACCTATTATCTGATGGGATTGGTTGTTTTGTACAGTACCTCCTTAAGAGTGTATTTGAGCAAAGAGCACCTCAGTTCCTTAAGAACATTCCCTGTGATGAATCTGTGTTTCACTACAATTTATTTTCCAACTTGGTGGTCTCTGGAAGTGTGCCTAATTAACTCAAGTTCAGATTCTGCCCAAACAGCATATACATTATTCTCAGGCTTTGATGTGGCTGAGTCCTTGTGATTTAAGTGTAGCTCCATCAAAAAAGTGGTCTGCTTTGTATGACAAAAAATGTAATGAGATGTGACTGCTGCTCAGTATCAGACATAATACCATGCCAGACTCTTTTAGAGATGTATCCAATTTATGTAGTTACAAGTTCAGTGACAGTTATTTTTTTTTCATTGTATTTCCAGTTCCAAAAGGTTGACATCTATATTTCAAGATGTCCACATCTAAGAGATGTGCATCTCTGTGACCTCCACAGTACCTGACAGGACAGTTAGTTCCAATGGAAGAAGCAGCATATCTCTCACTGATATTGCTGCCACCCTGCAGGAAAGTTAGAGGAGTTGTCAATTTGCCAAAAGCTGAACCCTGATTCATAACTAACACTCGTTGTGCAGTGTAGTAATCTGCCATTTCTCTGTTGATCACAGTCACCTGTACTGTGTTCAAGGGCCTACACTGGTGAAAAAATCATTTAGGATCCTCTTCCTCTTGTCTTAATATTTTGTATTAGGAAGAATACAGGGTCAACAATAGTGTTAATGAACATTGTTAAATATAGACTAATGCTCAAGAAACAGAAATACCTGTCTGAAGTGGTACTGTGAAATTTGCATTGCTTTCATACTAGCTCCTCACATCTGAGAAGCTGGAGCAGCTTGAGGGTGGCATGGGGGCTCAGTGGTTAGCTTTACTGACTCACAGAGCTGGGCCCTGTGTTCAGTTCCGGATCTGCAGTGCCGTCTTTCAGGAATTTGTAGGTTCTACCCATGTTTGCTTCAGCTGCTCTGGTTTCTTCCCATAGTCCAAAAACATATTGGTAGGCTAATTGACTTCTGGGAAAATTGACCCTGGTGTGAGTGCATGGGTGTCTTTCTTTCTGTGTGTCTGCCCTGCAGTGGGCTGGTGTACCCTGTCTGGGAATGCTGGGATAGGCTCTGTCTTACCCACAAACCTGATTTGCAAGAAGTAGTTAGAAAATGAATGAATGGATGGATGTTCTAACTGACACAGTACATAAAACCCTCATTTTGTCAGTTCAGGTTGTGTGTTAGAGATAGCTATACTAGCTCTGGTGTGTACCATATAAGTTTTGTTCACCAAAATTGATATGATCCTTTTCAAGAAGAACACCAGGCATCCCATCATAAGAAAAACAAATTATAACATGAGCTTTGAGGATTTGAACTTATCCCTTCTGGGAGTCTTTTGATGGCAAGTGACTGCAGTTAGACGAATTTGACCTTTGATGGAAAATGTACTTCTTGTGTGGGCACTGTGACTACACTCTTAAACTTCCCTTTTGTGCCTTTGACTTTTGTGGGACATAATCTGGATGCCTCCCTACAGAAATTGTTTTCATCTGCGAGTTATATTAGAATTAGTAGGTGCTGTGTGAATTAGGTGACCAAAAGCTAGCTTCACTCTTCAGTGTCCTTTGTCTTCCAAGTTCAAGTCTCCTCAGCACTAGTCTGTTACAACTGCTTTTAATTCCATGGTAAACTTAGGCCTTGTTGATAGGGATCAGAATGTTGGATGTGTTTGATTGTTATATGTTTCTTAGGTAGTTATGCAACATAAACAAGTTTTAGTGATTCCTTATAAATAGATTATGTAAAAGAAAGCCAGGATTCGAAGTGTATACGTAGTAGTATATGAGAAATGATTTAAAGTCTACTTATTTGACTGTTTTTGGGATTTTATTAATTGCGAGAAGTGAAGTTTCTACCTTATGCTTGTATGCTGTCGGAGGTCTCCAATTTTAAGAATTCAGGAGTTGAAGTTCCGATTATGTTAGAATGATGGGGCTTCTTATGCTTTAAAAAGTTAATTCCATGCTGTAAAGTGTTGGTCCTTTGCTGCCAACACATTGACACAGCTTCCTACTCAAAAATCTCAAACTGTTCTCTAGTATAAATGTTTTTTTTAAATTTAATGTTGAACATTTGACATTAAAGTAACATCCTGAGCTTCTTACAGTCGCATTGACTTTGGTCAATGGATATGGATCTATTTTGAGAAACAGGATGGCCATAGCAATGAAGTGATCTGCCCTCGGCAATGTTGTCTGGTGATGAACAGTATAGTGTAGTCAAGCCTGCTATCAAGCAAGGTATCAAATAACAGCAATCAATGCATGATAAAACATTCCATTTCTTTAAAAGGGTGTTATTTCTGGTTGTGGCATCTCTGGTTGGAACTATCTGTAAGTGATGCTATCCTTGAATCAGACTATATCTTGTGATTCCAGTTCTGAGAATAATATCCTTACTTAGTGCATCTCTCCTTCTGTCAGTAGCTATCTGAAATGAAACCCATCCCTTGTTCCTTGGGCCCTATTCTCATGCCCTGCTGTTCATTGTCAGGAGTGGTATCAATGAATCATTAAGCTCTGGAATTGTTCCTTCAACCCTCGGGCTTGTAGTTATTACCCCCTAAGGTAACTTAGGTATTAGGTAACTAGTATTTTGTGACAAATATTCTTAGAATGTGGTTACAAACTTACCTTCAAATCAGATGTGTGAGCCTTTTCAGTCTGGGTTCAGATCTCTGCATAGTACAGAACCATTTATTTGGGGTTAAGCATTACCTATAAGTAACTGATGACTTATCTTTTTTTGTTTGCTCTAGTCCTGCTGATAGAATATTTTAAATCAGTTGTTCCTTTTCAACAATGTGGTCATATCAGGTGTTCCGCAATGGTCCGTTCTTGGTCTGATTATGTTTAGTATCTGTATGTTATCATTGCGTCATATTCTTCTGTGGTATGGCATTGCCTTTTATTTCTGTGTTAATGACGCTCAAAATTTGTTTTGAGATGTGAATTCTGACAAGCCCATCTATATTTATCTACTCTCTTTATGAACTCCTTTTTTTTGCTGTTTATGGTCCTGGAATCAGTCCAGGTTCCAAGATGAAGAACTTTTTACCCAAACCTTAGATTTAAATCTCATGTTTGTATTTTTCCTAGCTTTGTTATATTGAGTTTAAATTTATTCAACTCTTCCATCTTTTCTCTTTTCCAGGCTATATGTATGTGTATCCGAACCTGCTCTTAAGATGTAGTGGATCCAGAGCTCCCTTGCTTGTATTGGAACTTACTATGCATGAACATGTATTACAATGCATGAACATGTATTACCTGTTTTGTTTCCTTGCATTGGCTCCTTGTGGATTGCAGAATAAGGTTCTGATTAGTGCTGCTCACCTTTAAGGGCTTGAACAGTTTAGCTCCTGACTAAAACAGTGCACTGTTAACACCCTTTAAACCTGTTTATTTGGACTCTGGCCTTCTTTAGGTTCCCAATAAGAGTATTTAACAGTGGGTGTCCATGTTTTCTGTTCTGTTGCTAAAAGGCTGTGGAAAGTTTTCCCACCCCATATCAGGTCTTGTAAGTCAGTCAGTACAACTTTTTAAGCTCTAAATTGTTTTTAATAAACAGTTAATGTGTGGATACCTGTTTTTTATTTTGATTGATTCTACAGTGCCTCATGATAATGTGCCATGAATGGTGCTATAGAGAATAAAGGTTATTATTCTTAAGAAACATGCCAACATTAACATGCAAGTTTCATTTTAGCATCTTAATTTTCCATTATAGTGTCAGGGGTTCAACAGTTATTTACTTTGTGTATTTCTCAATGTTCTCACATTGATATATATTACAAAAATGCAAAAGTAAAAATCAATCCCCTCAAAAATTGTCTGAAATTGATGATCCTTTGTTTTTTCTCCCTTGTGACTATGCTCTACTTTTTACTTTGTCTAAAGCAGTACATTGAGTGAAAAGCAAGTCATGCTGTGCTGCTGTTTGTAAGATGGGATGAGCCAAGAATAATAGGGTGCAGCCTCTTTATTTTACTGTTATGAAAATCACCATCAAGACCTTTAATTTCTGGAAGGAGAACATTGTTCATCACAGCAGTGTTTCAACCTACTTGCCTGATTACGAAGTGATCTACCTGAGATCCTGGTACATGGCTTCAGAGATCTGATGAGATCAGGCTACTAGGTCCCTGCTTCTGATGTCACTCCTTAGCCTGGTCAGTACTGGGATGGGAGTTTTCTTCTGTAAGTGGTATTGGTGGACCGCTAAGTGTCTTCTCTCTGAGCAAGAGTTTTTGAGCCAGTGACTTGGTATCGTGAGAGTTGCCTTCCTTCAGATGAAGCATTTATGGTATCTTAATCCTTTATTTAACCAGATAAGTCAATTTTAAACATTTTATCATTTGTACAGCTGGGCCACCTACATTTGTATAGCAGGGCATTTGCTGGTACAATTAGAGTGAAGAGTCTGCTTCACCTTGCTCAAGGGTACAACAGCAGTGTCCCATCTGGAATCTGAACACACTGCCCTCCAGGTGGACCACTACTCCACTCTGCTACATAAAACCAAGGTTCTGCCCACTTAAACCAAGGTTCTTACTTCAGTGCTTGGTCACTGAAGATCATATGGCACTGTTGGAATGACACTGATATCTTGGCTAAATTGCAGTCTGGAATTGAACATCTGATCGATTCACTTTTTTCAGTTGGTGAAGCAGTTTCTTACTTCCTCACCTGATGTGCTGTATTACATGGCCGAGGGGCTGCTGGGCCCCGATAGCTGCCATGCGTCCCTCAGATGGTGCTGTATTTCAGAGGTGGCTGAAAGGCGTCTTCTCCTGTATGTGACTTTAGGATCCTTTGGGATGAAAAGTGCTACAGTATATAAGTGCAATACATTATAATTCTCTCATTCTCACTTATGGCAGGGGGCTTGCCAGCACTGTCTTTTTGTTAAAGCAGTATGTTCATATTCAGAAAACTAGGTTATTCTTGTTGCATTACATTTCAAAATAGCTGTACAGTGACTATTAGGGGAATCCTTGCCTGATTGTGTTAACTGTTACCCCGTGCTCATACAGTTCTTGATTGTATTGTACCATATCAATTGTTTTCTGAAGAAAATAGAGACAGTGGAACCTAATGGTATAACTGTGTTGGTGGTATAGTTGCTTTAAGTAATGGTGGTGTAGTTGCTGATTTACCCCTGAATCATTCTGCTAATGTTACCTACAAGTTTTTCCTTTATAATGTTTGAGGATGCCAAATTCATAGTTAATTTGATCATTAATATTTATGCAAGTAATTTATACTGGCGCAGCTGAGAAATACATATTCCATCTAATGGCAGTTTACATGCTACAGTATTTGTTAGACCATATCATAATGTAAGCATGTTGACCTTTAGTCTACTACTATACTGTATGACCTTCACAGCGAAAATGTGTAAAATCGGTGGAAACATGATTTAATTTGGATTGTCAAAACATAGTTTATTATTCTTATTGATCCTGAAACATGAATTGAAAAAAACAGCCATAACGAAAAGGATTTCATTTCATACGTACGTATGTCTGTTTTATGCAACTCCTGTTGTCATAAAAAAGTTTAAGGAGAACTTTGAAAATGTTTTAAGGGGAAAGTGGTCACTAAATCATTGTGGGTTGCCCTGGTTCCATTGGAGAGACTTTCATTCATAAGCCAGCAGCCATATCACTCTGCAACTCACAACTGGCAACCCACTGAAGCTCAGCAGGTGTGAGCCTGGTCAGTACCTAGATGGGAGACCTCCTGGGAAAAACTGAGGTTGCTGCTGGAAGAGGTGTTAGTGGGGCCAGCAGGGGGCGCTCCCCCTGAGGTCCATGTGGGTCCTAATGCCCCAGTATAGTGACGGGGACAATACCGTAAACAGGCGCTGTCCTTCGGATGAGAGGTAAAGCCAAGGTCCTGACTCTCTGTGGTCATTAAAAATCCCAGGGCATTTCTCAAAAGGGGAGGGGTGTAACCCCGGCATCCTGGCCAAATTTCCCATTGCCCCTTACCAATCATGGCCTCCTAATAATCCCCATCTCTGAACTGGCTTCATTACTCTGCTCTCCTCCCCACTGATAGCTGATGTGTGGTGAGCGTTCTGGTGCACTATGGCTGCCGTCGCATCATCCAGGTGGGGCTGCACATTGGTGGTGGTGGAGGGGAGTCCCCGTTACATGTAAAGCGCTTTGAGTGGAGTGTCCAGAAAAGCGCTATATAAGTGTAAGCTATTATTATTATTATTATTATTATTATTATAAGTTGAAGAGACAAAAAATCCTCTTGCCATTGATAAACTGTATGTTTACTGTCTTTGCCAGTTAAAGATTCAAAGTCTTGTTACTACAGTATACTTCTATTGTCACTCTTGACAATAGCAGACCATCGCTGGTCTAATACAGTACATAGCAACAAAAGTTGTGCTTTATTTGACAACAGCATGATCAATAGCTGGCACAGTTGCTCAAAGATTTATATTCCAGTTTTCACATATTGGTATTTTTGATTTATGCTGTCTTCTGGGACCACTACTGTCCAATGAACAGTTTTTCATGTGCAGACTTCTCAGCGTTTAGAAACCCCAACAGAGTTTATTAGCTTTGTAACATTCAGAAATAGATATTTCTGCATCCCAGAAGAAATGGCATCAGTCATTGTCCTTAAAGATTCTGTAGTCTTGCAGGTCAGCTTTGTTATTCTGAATTTTATTTCCTGACTTGTAAGCACCAATCCTGCTGTTTAATGAAATTTGTAATGTTTGTTTAATTACCTTCAGCTTGACCTAAAGCATTCAGCTTTAATCACTGTTTAATACTGTGGGTGGTAGAGTTTGTCTGCAACTAGTTTGCCAGGTAAGTAAGACTAGGCTGTATGTGTTTCATGAATTAGTTTGTGGCTAGGAAAGCAACATATCAGGGCATAAAGACAGATCTAGGCAGAGGTGAACATTGATCCTTAAGTCACACTTTTGGGTAAACATCCAAGGACATGATTTTTTTTCTTTAATCCACAGGTTCTACCTTTTGAAACAGTGCTTTGTCCACACTGAATTTGCACAGGCTACGTTTCAGCATGTCTCTACCCTGGAATTTAACTGTATCCCATCTTACTCTACGCAGCCTGGGAAGTGTACTTCACACAGCCACTGATTTAGTATGGAGAAATACAGTTTGACCTGTTTGGGTTATTAAGGAACAGTTCCTCTTCAGGCTTTAAAGCAAAACCTTATCAGACCCCTGGCCAACAACCTTTCACACCTGAAATAAAGTACTTCATTAATTATAATTTTCTACCTAAACCTTCACAGGCTGAAAGGGTGAACTGTAGTTGAGTCAGTCTGAGTGAAATTCCCTTAGGAGATCTTTCTGGCTGTAGTTAAGAGACTATAAATATGCTTTATATGAAAGAATTTATTTCAATGCCAGATTATTGTTTAAGAAAAAAATGTTAAATATTCAGTAACACATGACTTTAAACTTAAATAGGGCCTATTATCTTGAAGTATACAGTATACCAAATTACCTCAATCCTCAAGCTAGAGAGCAAGATGTTTTCTGTTTGCTTTGATTTATTTGGATTCTGACAAATCATGCACATTTAATCACATATTTTAAAAATTGGCTTTTAAAAGGATAATACCTCTATTATAACCAACAGAGAACCTGCAGGATAGGTTAAACATTTAGGTTTATTCTTAACAACGCCAGTGCCACATGATTGTGTGAAATCCATCACACTGATGTAAAATGGGGATTTGTCTTTCTCTGTAACAGCATGCTTTCTTAAGTAAAGTACAGAAATATAAGTAAAAATGCAAGACAGATGTCCTGATGTACTCAAAGTTCTGAAAAATAATAGGGTGATTTCTAGAAGTATGGTTCATGACTGCTGAAGAATGGCCCAACAGAGAAGGAATATTCTCCTTACCACCTGGTTTACAGCTGTTCATTACAACTGAGTTGGATGAAAAAATACCCTTTAAAATTCCAGTTGGTAGCATGGTATTCCTACATTATTAAAAAAATAAATGTAAATTTATGTGAAAAAATTTACTGACATTTTTGCAGCCCCTTAAAATTTAGTGGTCATAAGTTCAGCCAGTGTGGGTTACAACAATTAGCAAACGTAACTAAACCTCTCCATGTTAATAGTCATACTTGGGTGACCGTGACATACTTGATATGCAGTGCTGAGAGTGCCAGCTGGTAGGTAGCTCTGCTAGTCCTTTATGAAAGAACTTTCTCTTTTCACATTGCAGGCAACATTATCCAGGTACCTCCTATGTACTTGGATAATTCCAATCCCAGGAAGCGGATTAATACAGATAAGTGTCATGCATAACATCTGGCTTTAATGCATCTCTCCTGTATTTTACCTCCAAGCTAAAAATGGTCAAGTGTTCTATAGCTGTGAAGGACTGAAGCCCAGATGTCTTCACGTATTAAATGAAAAGAGTAAACCTATGCTACTAGTTCACATAAAAAAACAAATTAAAAATCTAAAAAAGCAATATGCATGCCTTGATCTTTTTAATTTCTATCCTAGCATCTTCAATTTGCTGGAGGCAACTTGGTAAGCAATCTCAGAACATGAATAATCAAACTTTAGGCAGGGTGCTTTTATTTCAGTGAGCAGATGTTGGTCATTGTGCAACAGCGTTGGTAAAACTGACAAATAACACTTGCACATAGTACGCTATACTATCTTAAGTCAGTGGATGCATCTGGTTTAGTACTTCAGACATTGGACTTAACATTCAACCCTGTACAATACAAATATGGTAATGAATTTTTCATGACCATGTGAAATGCCTGTCAGTAATAAATCAGAAGCTCTCTAACTTAGTCTTGGGTCTCGTGAAGATGACAGGTCTTTTTCTTTTATTGTCTGTAACACATGCCAAATATTTTTATTAACCGTTCTACATTTTTTTACTATTCATTCCTCTCTAAATCTGCTGAAGTGTGGTGATAACGTCTGTGCCAGTGTCCCATGTCTGGTCTATCCCACTTTAATGAAAGTAAAGTTATTTGTTCTGGAGAGCTAAAGGAATTAAAACCTCATAAATTTTATTCAGCAGCACAAGAACACTCCATATAATAATATAAAGGTATCTTAATTCTCTGTAAAACTTTCTGTATATAGTATGTGCAATTATAGACAAACACATTTTGCTCTCTTGCAAACATAATGATGCTACCGCTTTGTCAATGGTGATTAGCAATCAGTGCAGCAACTCTTAGTCATGGATTAGCAGGTAGCAATTAACAGTTTTCCGAGTAGCTGGTAGCATAATAAGAAGGTGTAATTGACTTTCTGTTGTGCATTCAAATGGTGGAAAGGTGCAAGTAATTTTTTATAGCTTCAAGACAGATTTGTGTGCTTTGGAGGAGCTGTACGCCTCATTTTATACAAACTCATTCCTTACAAAAGAAGCAGTCATTAAATAGCAGCAGAGATATGTTCTCTTTATCAAAGAGTGATTGTTGAACTTCTGTCTGTTCCAAAGAGTGCCTGCTATGTAAGACATTTCTTAATTTTGAGATTAGAATGTTCTGACCTGCAGCTATGAGTATTAAGAATTTCAATAAGATTTTATTTTCTTTGATAAGAAAACCATTTGTCCTTCTGTTATGCATTTTTTTCAGTCAATCGTATAGCTATGCCTTATAGTCTAGAAGCAGAACAGGCATTCAGCCATGCAGAGCTGGTTTTTAATAACATTACTATAGTAGGGGATAATCAGACATTTATTGGTCTCTCTAAGCTTTCATTTCATTTTGACCACTTGAGTAGGTAATATGTTTATGTATATTTTAGACATAATTCATTATTTAGACATTCTGTTTAAAGGAAACTGAGCCTTGTAACCATCTGAGTGGAATAGCAGTTAGAACACTGGACTTGTAGCTGGAAGGTAGCAAATTCATATCATAGGTAGAATACTGTTTATGAACTTGAACAGGGTCCTTCATTCATTGGTAAATTGTCCAACAAAAATGTCAGCCAAATAATAGTAATGATAATTTGATGTCTTCTGGAACAAGAAATGAACACTCATTATTATTTACTTGGTAAATTAATAAACACATTTTTGCATTTGTTTAATTTCTGTTTAACCATTAGACTGACTTTAGAAACACAATGACTTATAAAACCTAATGGTATGAGTCTGGTTGGGATCAGGGTTAGCCATATTTGCAGCAATAGAAAAACAGGATACCACTAGCCTTGATACATATTAGTTGAGTGTTCATGGAATCAAGCACTTTATGAACGTCTTCATCAGTTGTTGGAACACCTATAAAAATATCTAAAGCTCTATATCCAATACCTAATTAGAACACTTATAAAAATATCTAAAGCTTTATATTATTGATTCCCTCTGGAGAGTCTGTTTTTGGGGGACAAAAGCTGTTGGAACCCACCTTGTTTGTTTCCAGGTTTTGAAAGTCTCTATTAAGTTATGCCTCAACAGTTAGTGAAGCTGAAAAGATTGAATTCATTCCATATCTGCTTGTGTTTCTTTCATTTTCAAGTTATCTGTGCTTTTCCTTGCCCAGAATTGAGAACAGTGTTCTAGCTGTGGTCTGCCCCTAGCAGGGTACATCTTCACTGCAATCTGTCAGTTGACTGTCATCCTTCTGCCATTCTCAACTGCTGCTCTGCCTTCCCTTGATGAATCCACTGCAGCTAGATGTGTTCCTTTTAAGCTTCCATGTGGTGGTGTCCCATATACTTTATAATCTTAAACATTCTAATGTTATGTTAATGTTAATTTTTTTTGTAATTTTACATTACTAAATACCCTACTAATTTTACATTTATTTTGCAGCAGGACATAGAATCCATATGTCTGTATCTATATTATAGATATGAAATATCTCCTGACATGGTTATCTGCATTCATATTATTTACGAATTAAACAAGTGCTGTATACCAATACCATTTACAGACAAGTTGTTTGTTCAGTCTTGAATTGCTGAACCGAAGATACATAACCACTATCTACAAATGGTGGATGTACCTTAGGTCTTTCATTATCCTTGGAAATGACTTGCCAGTGATTGTGTGAGGTGACCAGGAAAGAAAAGCTTGTGAACTTTGAATTATGTGTCTGTTTAGAGCTAGGAGATGTTTACAGGACATATTGCTGGAACCAGCAGGAGCTGTGAGGCAAAGGAAACCAAACTGTTAATCCCCTGACTTACAGCACTCGGTGATGATAGCTGAGCTACGCTCTCGTTAGAGTTAGGATGGAAATAAAATCTCTGATTTCTACTGGTCTGCGGGAAAATGATAAGAGACTTGTAAGGATGTTATATAGTACAGTGTGGAATACAAGGGTTTTCCTAACAATTTTGTTAACAAGGTTTGCACTGCTAGCAGTAAAGCCATATACTGTAACTGTACTGTAACACAAGTCCCATGATGCCTAAAAATGCAGGTTACTGTTAGTTACACAGAAACTTAGATAAGATTTATATTAGTGTTGTTACTTTACTAAACTTAACCTGAGACCATAACAGTTTTCTAGGCTTTTGATTTGAACTCTTCTAGAATTTAGTTTCAGTTTGAGTTATGGACTTCTTTTGATAGATACCTTTTATTTTCTCTAATTAAAGTGTATTTGCATTTGTTAGCTTTGAATGCGCAGGTGTGCAAACACCAAACAACAAAATGTGTGAAATGAAGACATCTATACTTGAAGTATAGATCCTACACAATTTCTGTAGTATTGCCTTCTACTGTATGTGTAGTATTCACAACCTGTGGATTAGACAAAGAACATAAAAACCTACCGTATGAGAGGGCAATGAATGAAGGTAATTCATCCAGGGGGTTTGAACAGGCATTTAAAGCAAGAACAGCCCCCTCTCTGAATCATCTTACCTCCTTCTATTGTAACACACATTGCAATGATGTGTATAGCAGAGCACCTCCTATAGTGGTCCTTCACATTTTATTATAAAAAATGATGGAAAGTTTAAAAATGATGTCATGGCCTGTTTTATGGAACAGTAAGAAAAAGAAAATTGAAAATGAATGGGGAAAATAGTATTCAAAGACCCAACATGTAAGCTTGGGGTGGGTATTGTTTCACATCTGAATTAGGAGTAAGGTCTGTGTGCAAGGTTGCTTGATGGCAGTTTCATGGTTGATGCCACTGTCCTCTGCTTTGAAACTCCAGGTTGAGCCTTTCTCTGCAGAGTTGAGTAAGTGCATATTAACATTTACATTCCCTGTAGCTGTCCACTGTGAAGTGTGACAGTGAATAAAATTTGCCCAAAGGCAGGGAATCTCTGGAGGGCAATTTGTGTTTAGCCCCCAGCCAATGCTGATTTTTCTTAGTGTTTAATTTCAAGCTCTCAGTAAAAAGAGCTGTATGCCTGTAAAGGATTGTGCTGTTTGAAAATGAATATGTGGCAAAGTTGAGACTATTTTAACTTTTTTTCCCCATTTTTTCCTCATTTGTAGGTTCATGTAAGCCATGGAATACTTTTGACTACATCTTAAACCTTAAATCAACCCATTCTGTTTCATTCTGAAGTGAAGAGAAAAAGGAACATTTTTTTTTCAGCTAAGGCATCCTGCCCGTCCAAGACATTTCAGCTTGTAAAATTATTTGAAAACAGCCCTGAAACTTTTTTTAAATCCCAAAGCGCCTTTTCCAACTTTTGTGCATCTCAATGTGGTTGCACAAATCAGAAACTTTAATAGTAATTGTTTATCAAATATGAACACCTGGGACCTGTCAGCCACACTGTCAAAATAAGCTAGAAGTGACTCTCGAAAACAAATCCTCCGTTTTTAAACGTTGTCAGGCCCTTTTCAGACGTTATTGGTCCCAGCCCTTAGTTGGCCGCCATGTATGGCAGTGCCCGCTCAGTTGGCAAAATGGATGCCAGCAGCAGTGGTAGCAGCCAGAGCCCAGGGCGCTCGCCGCGACTGCCTCGCTCCCCGAGACTGGGCCACCGGCGGACGAACAGCACTGGAGGGAGCTCGGGCAGCAGCGTGGGCGGGGGCAGTGGGAAGACCCTCTCCATGGAGAACATCCAGTCGCTCAACGCTGCCTACGCCACCTCGGGGCCGATGTACCTGAGCGACCACGAGAACGTGGGGGCCGACGTGCCCAAGAGCACCATGACGCTGGGCCGCTCGGGGGGGCGCCTGCCCTACGGGGTGCGAATGACGGCCATGGGCAGCAGCCCCAACATCGCCACCAGCAGCGGCGTGGCCAGCGACGCCATCGCCTTCGGGGACCACCACCTGCCGGCGGTCAGCATGGCCTCCACCGTGCCGCACTCGCTGCGCCAGGCCCGGGACAACACCATCATGGACCTGCAGGCCCAGCTGAAGGAGGTGCTGCGGGAGAACGAGCTGCTGCGCAAGGAGGTGGAGGTGAAGGAGAGCAAGCTGAGCTCCTCCATGAACAGCATCAAGACCTTCTGGAGCCCCGAGCTGAAGAAGGAGCGGGCCCTGCGCAAGGACGAGGTCTCCAAGATCACCGTGTGGAAGGAGCAGTACCGGGTTGTCCAGGAGGAGAGTCAGGTAGGGCTCAGGGGTGTTTTCCTTCCATTCCATGGATTTCCATGGAGATGTATAGGTTCACACACAGTGTTCTTCGAACCAGGAGTGTAGAGGAAATAAGATGGTGATTTGAAAACCACACAATGGCTTAGCTCAGTGGTTCTCAGTCCTTGTCCCGGAGTTCACCTGTCTGCTGGATTTAATTCCAGCTGGGCCCTTAATCACTATTGCTAATTGGTGCCTGTAAACTGATGTGCTTGCTGGTTTAGACTTTTTTTCTACACCCTGTCCTTGGCTTCAGAAATACCCAAGTTAAAGTGTATTATTTCCAGCAGCGTCTGCACACAGTACTTTCTGCTACCTCCTTTCAACTCACTCTTAACAGGTTATAATTGGCGATTGTCAAGGGTGGGAGTGACACTGCGCTCAGTTTGCACACCTCAATGAAGGCTTGAAACTCGCTTATCAGCACAGGGTTCTTGTCAATTCCTAATCTCATTTAGCTTTTTCAGAGCTGAGATCAGATTTTAAAAACAGCGTCAAAAGACAGAAAACACAAGGGATACAGTACCTAGCACCAGGACTGAGTGACAGTGTACAAGAGTATTTTTTTTCAACCTAGGATTGAGTACAATAAAAAAAGACTAAACAGGCAAGCACATCAGTTTGGGGTGGTAATTATCAGTGGTGATTAAAGGTTCAGGGGTAACACGAAAACAACAGAGACAGAGACAGAGACATTTCAGAACCAAGACTGAGAACTACTGGTCTGTTATGACTTCATCTGGAGTACAGCATGCAGTTCTGGTCTGTACATTAAAAAAGGACAAAGAAGCATTAGAGAAAATTTTAGGAAGAGCAGCAAGACTGATCCCTAGACTGAAGGGGATGTGTTATAAGAAAAGGCTGAAGAAACTGAGATCTTTTCAATCTCAAGTAAAACATTTCTGAAGGGGAGACTTGATTCAGGTCTTCAGTTTTTAATGGAAATTGGTAACGTTGTTCCGATTAGATATTGCAAGTTGAGTTTGATGAGCAAAATGCAGGGACATTTATATTACAAATTAATTTATTTCAGTCTTACAGAATGTGTAAGGTTTTATCAATGCTTTGATAGAATTGTCGGAATATCTTGTGGCAGTGAAGATGATCAAATCAAGGCTTGATGCTGTTAAGAAATTATGTAGCACAAACAAAAAAATACTTATTAATGGGTTGAATAGCCCTAAAAAATCCTAAGATTTGGTAGTGTCATAAGAGCATTAAGTGTTGCAAACATGAGAAGAGCCTTTGATATTATTGCTGACTATAGCTGCTACAAGATAATTGGTCACTGAAGACAAAGGTTTCTTTTCTCTCATATTGTTAGGAAAAACACTGAGGTCACCTGTTTGGATCCTTCCAATGTTAGAAAATATATTCTAATGTAGTACAATACTGTTTTTTAATAAATCTTTGTTTATTAGATAAAACATTTTTAAAATTTAAATCCCTTAATTTAACCTGATTTAGTTTTAATTGCAAAATTGACCTTTTGAATTAACTGCATCTAAATATCAATACGTGCCTGTTTTTTACAGGTTAAAATTGATTGAAATTGATATAAAATTGGGAATCTTTATTTCTTTTAATTAGAAATGGAAATTAGTTTCTACTTGAAATCATTCTCTCATCAAAAGTTTTTGTCAGCCACATATCCTATTTAGTTTTCTGGTGAAAGTAGTCAGAGGCATGCCTTGGAATAAAAGAAATCCCACATAGAAATTCTAATCTTAACGCTAATGATAGTAACACCTGCATATTGGGTATATTCCTTGGTAACTCATTAGGTGAAGCTTTAACGACATTTTGACTGAATGTTTGTTTCACAACTTTATACCAAACAATCCAGAGCTTCTAGTGTCTCCCCCCCATGGTTTTTCTGAAATTGTTTGTTTCTGATTGTACTATAAATCATGGCAAAGTGATCTCCTTCTGAAAAGCTGTAATGGAAAAGCAGGCCTTTTCAGAAACCCCGCTGAGGTCTGGGTTTCTGCCTGTACTGTTCAGCATTGTTCAATGGTAAATGGTACTGCATTCAGATTTGAAGAGAAATGGTTTGGTTGCATGCCATGTTGTCACAGCTTTAATGTTGCATTTTACTTCACACAATTTTACATTAATGATGGTTATCTTTCCACTGTCAAATATGCATTTCCTTCTGATTTTGCTAGCACATGAGCAGTGTTTTAATTAAAGTTAATGTGGGTATGTGTAGCTGATGGCCTACCACAGGCCTAGTCTTGCAATATCTGAATGGTGTCTAAGGGAGCCCCTGGAGAACTTCTAAAAGAGGCAGGCTTTTCTCTGAACTCCCTCACTGGAGGGGAGATCCTTCATTTCATTTTCACTAGAACGATAGCTGATGCCTTTGTTTTATCACAAGCTTTGTGGGAAATGGAGGAACACCTAGTTGTAGTTTTATTTCAAAGAAGCAGGAAAAAAATAAATATTGGAAAAAGGCAAATCTTTTCAAAGTGTACAGGTTTTCAAAACGACAGTATCAGGCTTAAGCATCCCAGGTCTGTAATTGACATAGTTTTCTACGTATATTATAGAAATATTGTGAATACAAAGTAATATTACTGATACTCTATTAATATGAGTAAAGATCAAGAAAAAGTAACATAAGAAAATATTTTAGAAGTCACTGCAAACACTAAATGCCTAATGCATGTTTCTTCTTGTAATGTGTCAATGCCCTGGAATTAAAAAGCCTTCAAATATTCCACATACACAGAGAGACTTTTATTGAAATGCACACCATCAGACATAGATTTACTTTTCTTAACCACTGGTACTTTGTTGGAGAGTCATGGAAAACAAGCCTTACCTGAAAGACACACTGGACCGTTGACGTATTTGTACAAGAAATGCTAATACAGACCGAAAAACATCCCATTTAGAATGCAAATTGATGTCATTTGTAGTTATGATTTCCTTCCCTAAAGCCACTATGATTAAAATGGATTATATGAATGTTAGGTATTCAGGTCTGAGTTTCATCCAAATGAATCGGGCCTGTTTAAATTTGCTTCATTGTGAATTTTGTGGCAGATGAAGAAAAGGGAATGAAATGCAGCCCACTACAAGCCAAGTCTGAAACAGTTTTTATTCTTAAATTAGAAGAGGTGTCCCTCATAGTTCCTTTCACCAGCTCTGCTTTATTGCTACCTCTGTCAGTAACTGTCTTGTCCAATCGTGGGAATTTAAGCAACCCTGACAATGCAGAAGGATATGAAGTGAGAGAGGAAGAAACAGAAAAGGAAAACAATCCCTTGGAGGCCCAGAATGAAATGGATTCAATTGATGAAACAGACTATAAATCAAACATTTATAAGGCTTCCTGCTGAAGGTTTCTGCTCCCCTGGAAAGGGCGTCTAAGGTAGCGGCTTGTTCGGAGCTCCATGTAGCCTGTGGATTTATAAAGTGCTGTAAAAGCCGACTGACAAGGTAGGTGGCTGTCATGGCTTTTGAATTTTGTCCAACCCTGGCCTCAGTGGCTCTTGGAGTGAAGGTGCACAGGTTGTGTGCTCATTCTGAGAGAAACCAGGCATTCTTTTCTGAGGATTATGTGATAAAGCAGTCTCCTTCCTTACCTGTTCATTTAATATTTTTGGAGAGCACATACCTGGGTGTTGAAGCTGGCTGACTGAGAGAGGAGGGAAAACGGAGCTTGATGGAGGAATAGTTGTTGTTGCTGAGGATGTGTTCCTTCTGTATGCGTAGGAAGTACTGGCCTTTTCCTGTTTTTTCTGGGGCAGTACGTTACCATGTGCACCGAAGCCAAATATTTTTCCCTTCTAAATGGATTTGATTTTTGTGTCTAATATTTTATACTGTAGTTTCTTTCTTCACTGGGTACTACCCGCCCCAGTAGACTCGCCTTCGCCAGACGGTGAAGATTACCCTTGTGCTAAAAAAAAAATGGAATTATGACATTTTAAAACCCATTGTGAAAATATGAAACTGTAACTGTTTTCCCCTTTGAAAACAGAAACATATGAAGATAAATGCTAAATGTTTAAACACTGTGAATGTAAGTAAAAAGACTGATGTACTACATCAAAGTGGACACACTTGAACAGGATCTAGGTGAAAGAAGCCCTCAATATCAACAGGCGATAGACCCACTCCTCATTTCTAGAAAATGCCTACTGTACAATACTGTTGGCTGTTGTATGAGTTCTATGCTATTCGGAAAGAATTTATTCTCGAATACATGCTTACAGCTCTTGAGTTATGTTGTGGAAGTAGCATTTATACAGACCTCTCATACTTGCTGTGTGCCATTGTTTTATAGTATTGAGAGAATCATGCAGTACTTCATAAATATTGGCAAAACCCAGTGAGCACAGTTCAGAGTTTGTCACCCCAGGATCTCCTTTCATTGGTAGACTGCACCATATCGGGTCCATTCATTCTTTTTGACAACCCTTTTATTCATGCTGCATTCAAATACATCATACAGTTTGCATAGAACCTAGAAATCAAAGCATGTACAATGATAAAAAGATATACTGTACTGCAGCAAAGCATAGTACACATAGCAGTGCACATACAGTAGCAGCAAAGAGTACTCTTTGACCACCTATCATTTTGATTTAAGATCTGGGGGAGGACTAGCCAGATCTGTTCTGAATTATATTCGCTGATCCATCCATCTCCTAACTGCTTAGTATGATATAGGGTCACAGGGGAGCTGGAGCCTATTCCAGCTGGCAATGGGTGCAATCAGGATACACCCTGGACAGAATGCCAGTCTGTCGAGGGCAAACGGACACAAACCTGCACACACTCACACCAGGGCCAATTTTCCCAGAAGCCAGTTAACCTACCAGTATTTCGTTGGGCTGTGGAAGGAAACCAGAGCACCCAGAGGAAACACACATAAAACGCACACAAATACAGACTCCACTTAGGCAGCACCTTGGGTGTCTAGGACCCCAATACTCCCAAGCCAGCTGTGCTGACCACTGTGCCATCAAGAGTGATTTCCAGCCCTTGGTTATTTTATCCAGTGTTGTGAAAATGTTTAGATCTTGGAATTAGATCTAAAGGCATCAGCTAATAATGCAAATATGAGGTGAGATTTCCTGTTGGCAAATCTTTTGCACATGACTAAGGACTGAAGAACTCGTTCTTCACTTTCCCCACAGTCACTGATGATTCAGCTCCATCACACAGTTTATTACTACGTATGTAACTGTTCCTTTGACAGCTCTCTGAGATCTCCTCAACTACAGATTACAACCCATACATTTTTCTCTAGTGACTACCTCAAGCAGTTAATCCTCTCCACTCCCACCACAAGAGAAAAAAATCAATTACTACAGTTATTTAGACTAAAATGCTCCACCCCTCTGACTTGTGGTACTTGGGACTTCCTGTGTATTTTTTCCTGATAGCATAGTTATCTATTTCTTGGGATAATTGAATCATTTGATTAACTATTTGAAATGGACATTGCAAATAAATATCTTTATCTCTCTTAAACTGCCAGTGCTGAGTGGATTCTGAACTCCTGTTTATATGCACTGTCTCAATGACCAGGTGTTAAAGTCAAAGGTCAGCCCTGAAACATTTCATCATTTGGGCGCAGATGTGAGTTCTGTAACCTGTACTTGTGGATGCTTTCTGGTGGTTAGGTGCAAGATGCTTGTGGTAAACAGGAAACTGTAATAAAAGTTTGGAATTTTTGAGTAAATTTAAGGGTTCGATAAGTAATAAGTAGTGGGTGTGTTGGAACACAAACCAGAAGATGCAGGAGTTAGGAATTTTTGAGGACTGATCTGCATTAAACGCCATAGGCAGGGGCAAAGTAGAAAGACAGGAAGTGTCTTGTTTCTATGTAAGAATATATGTCCGTAATCTCTGCCTACTGATCAGGTGCAGTTAGTCAGGATTGTCCAGTCCTGACCTTGGGGTTTCATTCCTTTTCAGCTCTTAGTGATCCTTAGTCACTGACTGAAGATGTCCTGATGTAATGGGGTCTTTCACTACAGCAGTACACTTCATACTCAGCACAAATTTATCTTGCAAGGATATTGGAGTCCTTCACACATGTAGGGGTTTAATGGAGAATTCCTCTGTACCGCTCTTAAAGGTTTTGATCCTTAGTGTGTGTGACAGGTTACAAATGAAAGGAGACCAGTTGGCCCATCTTGCCTGTTTGGTAGTTAGTTCTGTTTGGTCCAAGGATGTCGAGCCATTACTTGAGAGGAGCCAGGTTATCAGATTAGACAGCACAGTTAGTGGTAAACACATGATGACATGCTCAACAAATTATCTAGCAGTGGGTTTACATTTCCAACTATTAAAATCTAATCAAGCATTCTAATTTAAGAATTATTTCTCTGTTGATCGTGGCTGTAATCCTCTTACTGATATGTGAATAATGAGATCTTCAAAGGTGGGTGATTTTTGAGGATTTTGAGCCCCATGGAACAGTGAAAACTGTAATTTCTTTTTTTTTGTTGTGTGCCCACATGCTATTGATTGTTCAAGTGAGCAGTGATGGTGGGTGCTGGTCTTTGACTAAACAAAACCCAAAATTATTACTTCATTTCACAGAAATCTGGAATAATAGGAACACTTAAGTAGGGCCTGCATCCTTTTAACTTTCCTGCACAAGCATGGCAGTGTGATATAATACTACTTTACAGTATATCCAATTGTATGAAGAAATAATCAGGACAGACTTGGACTTTAGATCTCTGGAGGCTGCTTTATTGCAAGAATGACAGAGACCTTTGTGTTTCCAATGGGGCATAAGAAACCTGAATTGAATTTATTTGTGTGCTTGTGTTCTTATACTGAATAACTACACGCAGTCTGCTGCTGGCAGTTTGGTGAAAAATTCATAAATAATATAAAGATTTTGCTGCATATGTGAATATATTAAACAGATTGTGGAAAAGGAAATACACTTTTTACAGTCAGAACACTTTGATGAAAGGGTTGGTGTTTGAAATGCTATTTCTCACCCAGGAATCTTTCAACATATACATTCCAGATCTAATGGGAGCATATCTGGAGAACTCTCCCATCAGTTAGTAGTTTTATATGCTTTCTAAAATCAGTCCATGTTGTAGTGCAAAAGCTTGCAATATTTTACATGTATGTCACTACACATAAAATTATTAGATCTCCCTCCTTGGAGTTCAGGATTAAAAGAAACAAAGAACAATAAAACAAAGAATTACAAGGGCAGTTTTGCCTCTGTCAATTTGGATATTTCACACGATTGGCTTAAAAATGCATAGAGTACTACAGTACACCTTTAGAGAATAGCTGACAATTAAAGCTTGTTCTCTCTCACAAGAGAAGTAGTGGCTTTCGGTCTTAATGGGATTAATGCATAACAATTGCACTTTATACAGCTTTTGTGCAGAATCTTTTTGGTTTATCTTGTGTCCAGGAAAAAGGAGACTGATTTGAAGAAGTTAATTAGGTCTGGGAGGTCATGCTTCAGGGAGTTTGACTCAACCTTGTGATTTGACATCAAGTGAAGTACAGTATACAGTTGATTCTTTGGGAGGAGGATGAATTTTGACTGTCCCAAAAGTCAGAAGGTGAGGCAGAGAAAGTACTGACCTCTAGCCGGCGACAGACAGAGTTTGCTTGAAAATGTCTTTCGTGTTCTAGGAAATTTATTCAAATTGGCTGTCAACCTGGAAAAGAGAGATTGAAGCAATGGAATGAGAAAGGAATGCTTATTGCACCTATTCAATCATGAAGCACAGCATAGCAACTCAAGGCTTGCAGAAATTAATGTATCAGCACAACCCCGCTCTTTTTAGCAGACATTTCAATCGTATAAAACCTGATGACTTGAAGGTTTTTGAAAGTGTTATAATTAGAATTTTGATATAAGTCCTTAAAGTTTTAATTGACTTTGATATGACTGAATTATAATACAGGCCACATTCACACAACAGTACAGTACCTGATTACATTGCTAACTTGTTTTAGTAAAATCTGGGTTTCTGTTCAATTTCTGTTTTAGATTGGAATTTCTTTTTAGTTTTTGAAGGATGTTAGAATCTTTTATTGATCATTGATATATATATTTTTTAACAGTAGCTGCTTTATCTAAATGTTAGAAACTGAAAATATTTGGGACACGTACTGTATGGTTTTACTGATAAAACATCATTTTATGTTGATCACTTCACAATATTTCACTGTAGGTCCATACAGTGTTTTGTTTCTGTTGTTCTTTCATTTGTCCCTGGTCTGTTGTGACACTGCTAGCACAAATGCTTTAACAATAAAAAACCTTGATGAATTTAATTTCTTATCCGGGAGAGAGCAGGCTGTATCTAATTCTCCAGATACATTTTGCAGTTTTTTAGTGTTATTGTGGGCTTCATAAATATAAAAAATGCAGTAGTGGTTTTTTCACAAATTGTGCTCTTATGCATCATTGCGCATGTTATCTCGAAGTTCTTACTTTACTGTAAAGCATCTAAATACATTTATTCATGTTTAATACCTTTTATATAACTGTTAGGCTCATGATGTAAAAATGTGGTCTCAGTTCATTACAGTATTCACTTATCTTGTGAAGATATGTATTATTGAAATATATATTTTGTGAAAGAAAATTAACATTTTTAAATTTAGTTTCCATTCATGAGTTTGTCATTACAGATAAAGAGTTCCTGTAATAAATGTGAAGGATGTTCCACAAAGCCAAAAATGAATAAAATAGGACCCTGTCTGTCCTTTTGTTGTCTTAGGCTTTAAAATTTCCTCCTGATTCATCTTTGCCCATGGAAGCATTTTTCGTTCAATGTTATCAGCCTTGCATGTTCTCCTCAGTATGGTATATTGTTTTTAAGAGATATTAAAGTGCCTGGGTTAGGTTAATACAGCTTCAAAGTGGAGCATTTGTTCCCGTTTCCCTTCAGTATATTTGAGCTCTGTGAAGATATTCTTCTACACAATTGATTTTGTGTAGTGCATTCTGTTCTTTCTTGACTTAAGGCTTATTATTTTTTTTCAAGTGTCACAGTGATTGTTGCATTCATATTTATAAATTCTAGATAAATCAAACATTTTGCTTATACATATAGATAGAAATACAGATCTTTTTAATTTCTTAAGTACAGTGAGATTTTATGTTTTTGTACAGCTGTTTCACCACAGTAAAAGGTGAGTGTTTGGATTTGTTAAACTGACAGAAACCATTTTCTGTTATGGAGAACTTTGCAGTATTATCTGGTCTTGTTTGCCATTTTGTCTATAACTCTGGCAAAGAATGGGAAGACTTATTTCCTCACAACCGCTGAGCTCTTGACTCAGAAATTATCTATTTAATGCAGGACGCTTCCTTGATTGAGATGAAGTGATTTGAATGAGAGAAGTTTTTTTGAAGTCTGTTCTCATGTTATAGACATCATAATATTTAAAGATTCAATAATGTGGAGCATGTGAGATTTTGTGTGACAATGTAAGAGAAAAATACATTCATTCAGTTTCTTAAAAAAGTATTTGTAAGAAAGAAATGCTGGTTTGGAAGGTCTGTGCTAACCAAGCCAGCAGTTATGTTATTTTAAAGTAATTTTGCCCTGGCCTTTGGTGAGGGGGGATGATTGAACTCTGGCATTCTTGAAAAGGCCTGTTTAAACACATTGGAATGTGAGCGTTTGGTTTTTGGTTTTTTTCTCTGAAGCCACAAAGAGCTGGTGAGCTCTACTGGGAGATAACTGCAGGAGCAGCTGAAGGGAAGATGATGGTGTTTGAAAGGGGGTGAGCACTGTACACAGCTTTAACCAACACCACTGTCATCTGCTGCAGTGTTTACCTAGGGCTGCTCAAACACAGGCCTGTTTGCAGAACTGCCGGGGAGCCTGGCATTAGGCTCTCAGCTGTGAATTTGAGCTGCTCTGTTTTCAAGCTCCCTCAGAGCAGCCGACTTCCTGTGGCAGCCGGGGGCAGAGGGAAGAGTAAACATATCCAGAGCCCTGCTTACAGAGGCCTGTTGGCAGGCAGCACTATTGAATTAACTGACAGAGCACTCTTGTCGTAGGTGGTGAGGTGAAGATCTATTGGATTACACAGGTTTGTGTATGTGAGTATATATATGTGACAACTCACCCCCTAAGTCCTATAATGTCGCACAAAGCCATCTTTATTACTTTATCATATTTTTGTACATCATTTTTACGGTATACGTTTTAAGAATACACAAATACAAATATGTTGCTATACTAAAGCCCAAGTTATGATTGTTTTTGTGAGATGTTTATTGAGCCAAATAAAAATCAGTTTTGATTTTCATGTTTGTGGTGTCTTCTGAGTAAAACGAAACAAATTTGGAATCTGCAAATTTATTGACTAGTGAACCTTAGTGTTTTTGCAGTGTTTAAGTAAATGCAGTAATAAAACATATGACATGTTTATTTCCAGAGGTTTGGACCATTCAGACAGATTAATGAATATAAGCATTTAAAAATCTGTTACAAATGTCACATTTATGTGGAATTTAATGTTTTAGCATTGGGGGAAACGCGTTTAGATCAGTTCTCTTCCATAAAGGTGGTTGGTGGTGGTGGTAACAGGCTGACCAGGATAGACCTGACTTCTTTTTCCCTAGCAACCCTCTCCAGCTCTTCCTGGGGAATCAGGCCAGTCCGGTGATGGGGATGAGCAGAACACAGTGTTATCAACCATGCATTTGAAAGATTTTTAAATAAAATGCTATGGACTGTGCGTAATTACATGACCTCAATTCTTCATGACTTCATAGAGACAGTTTTCTTCTGTCACCACCTAAGCTTGTTTTGAAGAATTAAGTCTTCAGTGTTGCCTTGATTTGATATCCATGCAGAGTCTGTTAGTCTATCAGATTAGAGTCTGTTAATGGTCAATAGGAGTTCCATGTTGAAATAGTAGATAGGGGATTGATTTATCTATGTTGTGAAAAGTTAGAAGATCAGAGTAAAACAGTTTACTATTGCTGTTGAAGATGGCTTTCCATTAATTAAGTTGTAGGTTACTTAACTGTAAGTCTGATTTTTCTAAGCAATTTTTTTCTGTGCTGCCTTCACCCAAAGTATATTCTGACTTTGATTTTCTTTTGGCTCTGTTCTGTAGTTTATGTACAGTAAGATACTTAATAACATAATAAAGTTTGCAAATGAGACAAGGCCGTTCGGCCCATCTGGCTTATTTTGTTTTTTGGGAGCTATAGTAATTGAACCAAAGATCTCATCCAGCTGTTTCTTAATGGAAACCTGACAGTCCACTTCTATAGCATGGCTGGGCAGTTTGGCTCAGACTCCTATAACCTTTGTTGTGACTAAGTGACTTCTGCATGTCCTTGAAAAGGTCGTACTAGTATATTGTACAATTTTTAACTTGATTTGAATTCTACTCTTTTAGCTAATCTGACACCTTGTTTGCTTTTTATTGCTTCCCCACATTATATAAATGACGTAAATCAAAATAAATCTTTCTACAGTCTGCCAGGTGTTTGAGTATTGAATTTTATCTAAATCCTTTTGAGTGTCCTTTGCTTCTGTGTACATAACTAGTTTACTAACCATCCCTGAATCTAGATCATTGATATAAATTTGAAAGAGCTAATTGTGGGACTTTGACATGTCATTGCTCTTTAAGAGATCAAGACTTACTGTTCCCTAATGTGTTATGAAATGGATTCAAACACCTGAAGGCCCCCCAGCTGCTTCTGTGAACCTGGAGCCATATGGCCATAAAACCCACTGTCTTGTCTCCCAGGAAGGTGAATCCTCATTTACGCCCTACTTAGCATTTAATATGTTCAGTCAGCTGTTCCCTGTTGTGAAAGGAAAGATGCAACACTGCATTGCTCTGTTGCAGAGGAGATGTCAACAGGAGGGCTGAGCTAACACATGCCTGCAGCATTTCGAGCACAGTGGGATCAGAAACAGGAGCACAAGACTTCTACTGCACATGTGAATGTGGATTGTTTGGAATTATGCTGGAAGTTTCTCCATGTTGCTCCCCAAAAGCTTAAGGACAACCATAAAAAAAGGGATAAGCCAAAAATGTTTTATTTCAACAAATCCCGAGGCACAGGATGACCAGTTTATCTGATCTGATTTCTCTTGACAGCTATTTAACTGTTAGAAAGAGCTGGTTAGAGACTCTAGCGCAGTAAAGGCTGCATTCCCCACACTGCAAAAATTTAAACAAATTTTCAAAGGCTTTTTGAGAGGTTATCAGACGAGCTAGGAAAAGAATGGAAATAATCATAAATAACTCAACATTCATGTTTTGCATGAAGAGCATCAACTCGTGCATTCAAACACGTTTCATTTAGGAATTCCTTAATGTAGGCTTAACAGGACAAGGAGTTATTTTATCCTATGCTCAATCCATCAATTAGTTCACAATAAATGGAGCAATAGTTTATGTGTGTGCTATCTGTAGATTTTTGTGCAAAAATGAGGGGCTGATGAGTTATACAGTATCTGAACAGTGTTATTGTGGAGGGAGTTCTGGTGTAGTTGTGAGTTCTTGTAGGAGTGGTGTGAAATGAATATGGATGGGTATATGCGTGTTATACTGTAATGTGTGTTTACTTGTTGTATGATTCGTTTTAGAATATAAAGTATTATCATATTGTATAATAGCAGCTCATCAGCAAATGAAAAACGGCAAATGGAATTAAAAGGATTCTGCAAATGGCATGGGAAAAAAGCAATCTTTTTGTAATTTCCTAAATTTACTTTTAATAAGAAATTGGGGGAATAACCTTGCCAAACTAAGCACAAGGAAAGACCTCATTCATTAAATAAAAACATAGAACAAGCAGAGGAACTATATTTACCAGACGTTTAAGAGAAATTTAAGAGAAACAATTCCCCATCTCCTGATAGTGATAGTTTAGTGATAAAACTGAACTAAATAATAATACACCAATTAATCCCACTGTACATGGACATTACTGTACATGTATGTTATGAAAACAATTATTAGACTTAAGGAAACAATCATTGGAATTGGAGTCCAATCATCTGTATAGCAGTAGAAACCTAGGGATTAGTTAACTTGGGTTTAATTGTTGATCTTTCTTAATTTAACTTTTAGACTTTCTTGAACTTCCGACAACATTAGCGAAAACTGAGCATATTATTTACATTTTCACAAGCCTTTTGAAAAGTTAATTGTTAAAATGTAAGTGGTAAACATTCACTGCGTGTATTGAGAATTGTTTGAGAAATAGTTAATAGTAGTTGAGCTAGATATAGTAGCAGCAAACAAAATTTAAGCAAGGTTTAGATAAAATTAAAGACTGGGTAAACACCTGGCAGATGGCTTTTAATGTAGTTGTAGACAACTGCAGGTAGTAAATATTTAAACTATATAAATACCTAATCAGTAACACTGAGGGGAAAGAGACTACTTATGAAAGAGAGGTTTTTACTTATAACATGTAATTGACATCTTATAACTGAAAGCAGTTAAAAAGGCAAACAAAATGCCTACATATATAGTTAAAAAAGTAGAATTTCAGTTCAGGGATGTTATAGTTTGTTAAACTGTATTACACAATAGGATGAAGGAACTGAACAGAGTCTTGAACAGAGAAGACAATGAGGAGACCTGATGCAAGTATTCAAAATGGCCAAAAACATGGACAACCCAGCAGATTTCTCTAGAATGAGCAATAAGCGATTAACCAGAGGACACAAGTGGAACTACATGGAATTGCATTGAAAACTAAGAACAGGAGGCACTTCTTTACTCAAAGGGTTGTGGGAGTATGGAACAAGCTAACTGGCAATGTTGTTGAAGCTGACACCCTGGCTTCTTTCAAGAAACACCTAGATGAGATCATTGCATCAGTTAATCTACTAATTACCTAATTGGCTGGACGAACTGAATGGCCCCCTCCAGTTTGTAATCTTTCTAATTGGGGTGTTAGATCCCTTTCTTTTGTCTTGTTTCTTTTCCATGGCACATCATGACCGTATCATTTCAAGACTATAGTCATAACTCTCATGAGCATCAGGCATTTAAAACATGTCTGTAGGTACTGCTGTTCTCACTGAGAGCTGGGGCAAAGTTCAGGACGGTAAGAATATATGTTTAAATATAACTCTGTGACGTGGTCTGTCTTTGCTATTAGGAGAAGGGAATATTTACCAGCTTTCATCTGAAGCTGACTCAATCTCGCCAGATCTGGAAGGGCAAGGGGTTTTGCTGCCAGGCCTTGATATAACTTGCCAGCTCCTTGCAGTAAACACCGGGGAGTCTGATTGTATCCAGCTTAAGGGGACTGATGTGCCAGTTTTATACACCCTGACATGTTCCTATTGCCAGGGATCATCTGTTAGGAAACAAGGCAAGAACATACAGTACATCTTTTCCCGTTTTTCCTCCATACGTTGCACTCTTCAGCATCTCTGCTTTATGTATTACCATCTTTAGTGCTGGTGTTGACTACGTGCTTTCTGTTATCCTGAAATAGCAACATAGCCCTCTGTCCCCCCCTGCCCTGCATGCATGTCTTGTCTGTTTGGCAGGAGCATGGTCTGTTGCTCCCTATGGGTGGCCCAGGAAGCTGGCATCTGCCAGCTACTCACGCCTGTGTGATGACATCAGAGCTTTGGCTGGACTCAGTATCTCCGGAGTCCAGGCAGGGAAAAGCAGTGTGTTCTGCATGGCCAGGTGCTGAAGGAGATTGGGCAACTTGTTCTGTAGACGGGGCTAAAGGAATCTGCCAGTCGACGCTTAAGTCAATTAGAGCAGTAGTCCAAGACGTTATGGATTGCAGTGATTTTCAGACTTATTGTAAATCCAAGGCATCTACAGTACTTGTTTTTACAGATTTACGATCAGGCTTGAATGTAACAAAACATAGGGAGTGCAGACAAACAATAGCCCGAATGCAGAATTTCCATGATAGAACATGGCAAAGTCACAGTGGGCATGTTTTAGCATAAGGTTTGTCTTGAATTTGCAAGCCTGAGAAAAAGACTAAACATGCCGTAGGATGTGAAAGGAAAATGAGGGTGTAAAATAACAAATATGCTTCTGGCGCTCTGTGCCAGAGGAAAGCATGCTGTATATTTGTTTTTTTTTTGGCTTGTAAGCATAACAGTATCAGAGTTTTTATATGTATTTCTTTTTCCTTTTCAAGCCAGGAGGTTTGGCATCTGAGTCTGAGATTGGAATGAGTTGCTTTCCTTATAAGGAGTAGAGTATAGGTGTGGTATGAAGCTTTACTTATCACTCGGAGCCCTCCACATTGCCTTGAACCAGTCAGCTTCCCATCCAGCTTTTTTCCCAGCGAACTCTCTTGAAGAGGGGTGGCCTGCTCAGTCCGGACATGCAAAGCCCTAGGCTGCTGCCCTCCAGCTGTGTACATTTGGTGTGGACTATGCCAGAATACCGCTATCTAATTCTAGGAGGTAGCGCTGAAAGAACAGCCACAGTGTATGAGAGTTGGGATTCTTGGCTGTTCTCAGCTCATGCTCTGAGCTTTAAATGTGAAATACAGTATAAATGGAAATATGAAAAGAAAGTTGTTGTCATCTTGAAGCCTGGACAGATTTTTTTATATTTATTTTCATATGTTAATAATGAAAACTCCTCAGCTGAAGGTAGTGTAATTCAGTGCAGTTTTTATGTCTCTTTGTAATTGCTTTTTTAACAGTCATGAAACCATTTCTCAGATGGATTGTGACTTTTTACACACATTAGACTTTTGTTGGTGTGCTGTAATTTTTCCTTATTTCCTACTTTGTTTATTGTACTTTATTGGTTTTGCCTTCAAATCTTCAAAAATATAATCTGAAGCTTTCTGATATGAAAAGTGTAAACACAAGATATTTGTTTTTTATTTCATTAAAAGAAGACTAGTGAAAGTTGTACTGCAGAAGGTGATGCTCAGTGATGATGACGATAAAACCCTGGAATGCACACTGTTCATTTTCTTGAATACATACTGTTTAGTCCATTTTGAATCTAACACCTTTATGTTGATGGAAATACTTGACCTTTATAATGGTTATAATATTTTAATGGACCAGAACAGTTAAGAAAGGTTTCCAATAAGGAGTGCAAAATGGTTTCTTTCTAAAGCTCTTGGACTTCAAGCATCATCAGGTGCAACAGAGGTACTCTTGTATTATCGGAATAGCTTAACTGAAGTCATTAAAATAACCTGGCTTTTGTTTCTCTTAATTTTGTTTTTGCCCAAAGCTTCCCTGTCTTGTTTTTACTCCTACTCTGGTTCATGTCCTCTGGGATTTTGCAGTTTAATGTATTGGGAATACAAGCTTTCTAATATGAATTGCAATGGAAAACAAAATTCTGAGTTAATCTCAATCTTAGCTAATTCATTAATCATACGAGCCCTGCTGATGGCTGTATGAGTGTTACCTCCCTAGTGCATGTCTGGCTGCACAAGTACAAGTGGTTAAGATCTTCATGAGTACCATTGATGTCTGTGTCTGACTGTGGATCTAATGCAGTTGCTGGAAGACATTTAGAGAAGGCCTACATTTTGCAGCATGTATGTGGAGAGAGTAGAGGGGCAAGTGATGTATGCAAAATCAATGAAAAGATTAGTTAGCAGAGAGCAGGGGTCAAAATACCTCAAAGCAGATCAATAGGAGGCATGCTAAAAAACAAAAATAGAGAGCAGTATACCTAAAGGACAAGCAGAGATAACCAGTCTTGACTGGTGCACACGCTCATAGACAGTCTTATTAGATGGGTTGGCTTGGAGTAAGGGGAACTCTGCTTTGATTCACAATCCATAGAGCACATGCTGATGGAAAGGTACTGGATTAAATATAACCATTTTAGCCTGTTACCAGCTCTTTCAATACCTTTTGAAAACCCAAGCACTTTTCAGTCATAAACTGTGAAACTGTGACCCAATATTTAGTCATGTAATACATATAAAGAAAAGGTTTCTCTGATTAAGACCTCAGCTTCTAAAACCAGCTTCAGTGGCTGATCCTTGTTTGGGCAAATCCTTTAGATTAGGGCTTTCCCTTTTTCCTGGTCCTGGGGGGACAGTGCGTCTGATAGGTTTTCTAGATCATTTTGAAGCACCCCTATATAAAGAACTGGTAGATGCTGATAATGTCATCTAATCATCCCTATATTGAGCAAATCTGTGTCATTAAAGCTGGGTTTAATTGAAAACCTGTAGAGACACCAGCTCTCAAGAAGCAGAAAAAAATGAGTTTTTGCCTTCTGCTGATTAAGACCAGATTCCTTGTGTTTTCTCTGCCTTGCTGGTTCTTGGCAATACTGTAATTTGCCAATCCTTGGGTTTGATGCTCACTTACTGTAAATAAAAGCTTTTCCCACCTCTCTGCAGTCCAGAGCAATCAGTTCAGCAAACGAAAAAGGCTGTTTGTTTTATCTGGATTGTAAATGAATAATTAAGACTTTCGCATTCACTTTTAAATTGGTACATGCTCAGACAAACATACACATCTCTAATTGACTTCAGTGTTTAAGTAACACTTGTCAAATCACAATTTCCTCTCATTAAGGATCATTATTTTAGGATTCTGAGTGTTTTCACACATCTGGCTAATTATACGATCTGTCCGGTAAATGGGACAACAGGACTTGGCCCCTGTTGAGCTGCTGATTGCTGTAGCATTATAAACAAACAGGGTGCCTGTTTGTCATTGAGTCCCTCCCACCAATTATCTTCTGGCATTAAAGAAGGCCATGTGGAATACTCTACAAGCCAGTTAATAGTCCTTTTATGTCAGCCAAAGAAGATCTTTGAGCTCGGCATTTCGTTTAGTGTTTAGAAAAAAGCGGGAACAGAACCTCTTCAAAGTGTTGATAACTGTATGTTGGTGTGCTGTAGCACTTCAGAGAACTTAGTTTGACACAGTAATCTTTTTAAGTCGAAGCAGCAAAATTGTATTGACGAGATTCAAGTGCTAATCACTGAGAAGAAAGAACAAAAAGAAGAAATGTCATTTTGGATGAGATACTGTAGGTTTGAACTTTTTTCGCACGTTTGTTATTTTGTAAATATCTGCTTTTCAAATTTTAGAACTGTCTCCAGCTTGGGCTTGCCGGTTGTCGATTGTTTTTCTTACTGCTGCTGTCCTGGTACCATCATTCAGTCGTGGAAAGCCTACAACATAGAATGGAGGATTGCTTCAGCTCTCATTGTTAATATTTCAAGATCTCGGGCATCAAACAAGATCTCGGGCATCTCATGTCTTACGGCTTAGGGAATTGTGGTCTTGATTGGTTAAGAATATAGCCCAGACTTGAACCAGCTGCCTCTGTGTTACAGGGCACAATGTGCGCACTATAGAGGTGTCATTGCTTTCTACCTTTCTACCTGTTCCCTCAAAATGATAATTTTTGTGTGTTTAATCTCGTTTTACAGTGACAAAAGTGGAAATATATTGAGACCAGGATTGTAATTGTAATTGGAGTGGGTATTTTTGTCAAAAGTCACAGACAGGTGACAGGGATAATAATATATTCATGAAAATGCACACACGTAGTTTATGTAGTTTTACATTTTTGCTGTATCAATAAAGAAGACACATTAAGCAATATAATACAATTTAAACTTTTGGTAAAATGACAATTTCCTTGCAGTCATAATTTTTCAGAGATGATCCATTGTAGTTATAACACCTGTGTTTTTCACCAAGTTTTCCAAATAGCTTTTCATAGTATAGGGCTTTTTAGGACTAGAAACCTCTAACCAGAGCTTTAAGAAAATTTGTTGTGGAATTTCAGTTGTAAGTAAGTAATCTTCTGTCCTATGATGCGTCTGTGTTTAGATCCTTATAGTAAACAGCTCACTTACATATGTCTAACAGAGCTTGCTTTTCTCTTGTACAATAATCTCTTGCTGTATGAGCTTGCACTGTATGAGTTATTGTTTATACAAGATGTACAGTAGTCATTCTTACCAGTTTTTTCATTTAACTTGCAGATTTTAACTTTTATGAGCTGGTCTCTTGGAAAGCATTGCTGAGATTCTTCTTTTCTCTCATCTTCTCGGATGAGGAATTTCCTTTTTTATAATAAAGGCTGATGTGTGTTAAGTGCATATGGTACAGGAATAATACATTTGGTTTATGCATGGACTAATGATTTTTTTATTAAGGTCAAAATAGGTGTTTGAGGGAGTTTTGTAACCAACTGGAGATTATAAAATCGGAAGTAATGGGAATTTAATTTCTGTTACATGAGTTTTCCCCTTGTGAGCAATTTTTGAGGAACAAATTAAGCTTCTATAGCGAGGGATTACTGTAATCTATAGGAACTGAATCCACTTCTTTCCTGAAATGTTCCCTTTGGGTATCTCTCACTTATTTCCTTGATGTACACTTCTCACATCTGACTGCTCAGTTCTAACATGTTATTGGCTAAGCAAGAAAGGGGAGCAGAAAATGTTGTACAGCAGATAGGGAAAGAAAGAATATTACTTTTTTTCTTATACCCAATACTTCTATCAGATTTTTCAGTAATTTACACATCTCTTTTAAAATTGCAGTGACCTCCTTGCCAAAATTGTTGTGCAAACTGTAAGAAATCCCTTACATTTCGTTTGTCTAGATCTTTTCAGTTTCCATTGTAATGCAATTATTTGAAATGTGTTCTTATGATAAAAAACATTTTTTGAGCAGTAATGTGATGTCAGATTGATGATTAATATCTTTGACAGGACTTATTAGTCACAGCAATATTATTTTCCTCAAATCGCAGAAATAACGTTTCTGTCCTTTAACAAAGTTTTCATTGATTCTTCAGTGTCCCTGTCCGTCATAATGTCTGATCTGGTATTAAATGTGCACTCCTAAGCCCTTTTTTGATCTGTTAAAGGTTAGAGACTGGGGGTCGATATACGTAGCTTTTTAGAGCTTGACATTTGTAATATTCACTACCTCATTCTCTTAGACCAGTGCTCTCATTTTAAAGCCTGTTTAAACACCTATTTTCTCTGGTTTTGTGTTTGAGTTGAAAATCAATCGCTTCTTTCTGCAAAAAAGATTGTGTAGAAAGTGCACACTGTAATTGTATTGTGTTTTGTTGGTATTGAAACATAGTACTCCTGTTTTCTTATTTTGCTAGAAAAAGGCAGGTGGATGCCGAACAAGTTTTAAAATCCAGGGAATAACCCGAAGTGCCATTGTGGATAGGCAGCTTTTTGAAGGTATTGCGAAGCTGGGGGCAGGTTGCTGACGAAGGTTGGGGGAAGAGATTGAGATGGAGGTTATAGCTGTCAGTTTTGATCAGGGCCATTTGTGCTGCCTAAAGTTTTTTTTAACCGCAGGCTTTACAAGGCCTGTCAAAGCATTACTGCCAGCAGCCATATCACTCTGCAACTCACAACCGGCAACCCACTGAAGCTCAGCAGGTGTGAGCCTGGTCAGTACCTGGATGGGAGACCTCCTGAGAAAAACTAAGGTTGCTGCTGGAAGAGGTGTTAGTAGGGGGCACTCTACTAACTAGAGGCCAGCAGGGGGCACTCACCCTGTGGTCCATGTGGGTCCTAATGCCCTAGTATAGTGACAGGGACACTGTACTGTAAACAGGTGCCGTCCTTCGGATGAGATGTAAAACCGAGGTCCTGATTCTCTGTGGTCATTAAAAATCCCAGGGCGTTTCTCAAAAAGAGTAGGGGTGTAACCCCGGCGTCCTGACCAAATTTCCCATTGGCCTTTACCAATCATGGCCTCCTAATAATCCCCATCTATGAACTGGCTTCATCACTCTGCTCTCCTCCCCACTGATAGCTGATGTGTAGTGAGCGTTCTGGCGCACTATGGCTGCCGTCGCATCATCCAGGTGGATGCGGCACATTGGTGGTGGTGGAGTGGAGTTCCCATTACCTGTAAAGCGCTTTGAGTGGAGTGTCCAGAAAAGCGCTATATAAGTGTAAGCAATTATTATTATTATTATTATTATTATTATTATTATCTGGTATTCTGTAACCGATTACAGAAGGACTGTACAGTACCATGTGCTCTGTTTTTCAGGGGGTGTGTATATGTGGGGAGTCAAGTCTCCAAGGATGTTATTTTCTGTTAATGCTGGTAATAGGCTACAAGCAGCTTTCCCAGTCACGGTAGCATATTGCTCATTACGGTACCAGCTTACGCTTACTTAACACTTTTGCAGGCATTATGGGTCTGTGGTGCTGCCTGAGGTACTAACTTTTGCACTAGATTCTGTCAACTGATGATGACCTTTTAGCCCCAATTGCTCACATAGGTAGCTCTCAGGATTATTATTTGGGAAGTACTACTGCACAATTGAAAGCTGGGGGGTTTTCCCAATGCACAGTTAGACGTGACCAAAATAGGATAACTCTTTATAGAGAATTTCATGAATAGAAAACACAAAACAGGTTTCTGTGCTTGAGGCCCACAAAATGCTTTTTGTTACAGACTTGTGATGGTGCTGTCAACATAAAGGTCCTTCCCCGAGTCCTGCTGCTCTGCCTAAATTGCTCTGTTTCTGCACTGAGATTGCAACATCCAGCTCCTCCCTAGTACTGATCATGAAATGGCTTCTTTTTGCCGTCAGCTGATTTTCAATGCATCCAAAGCTGAACGTGCACCCTAACCTCACTCTGGATGAGCATACTCCTTACACAGCATCAGCAGGAGCTGCCAGTAATGTTTAAGCAACTCTGGCACATTCCTGCATCTTCTACACAATATTACTACACAAACACAATTAAGACAAGAAAGTCATTTTGCAACAAAGTGCAATATGTAGGGCTAGAAGGAGCATTTAGATCCATTCAGAATACCTACAGTGTATCACAGCAATACCTTAAGAAAATCTATGCACTTTTGCCAGATGTGTCATCATTGCAGCAGCTGTAACTAAAATGTTTAATTACGCTTTCATGTTTAAGTGCCACTGTAATTATTTCATGGTTTTCAGAGCACTAGATTAGCATGAAATGTATGCATAGGTAATACTTTCCTGGGATTTTCCATGTCCTAAGTGTCGAGAAGAGGTCCCTAAATTACTAGGACCCCTGTCAGAATTTTTATTTTTCACCTTGACATTTCTTGATATTTAGAATATGTATTTTGTTTCCATGCACTCTATGAACAGTCATTTTGTGGTACAGGGACAAGTGTTTTTTTGGAAAATGCAATCTTGCAAATACTCTAATTTCCCCAGAGAATGGTATTTTGATAAAAAACAAATTTGGCTACCTATTAGTATTGACTATTATTGCAACCCTTATCATCAGTCCAGCAGTGTAAAATATATGTTGCTGCAGTTCCATAGTGTTATGTAACATTCAAAACACTTCATGATAATGCCTTTACATCTGTAAATAATAAATTAATTTATCCTTGTTTAATGCATTAAAAAAATATCATGGCCTGAAGATACAGGCCATTTAGTTCTCTGGAGATGTATTGCTCCATTTACTTTTTCACACAGCATTCAGATGTTGGTATGGCAGGTCAAACTATTTTGATGTTGCTTGAAAGCCCTTTATTTTTATTAAAGTTTAAGATCTATTTCTAGACTCAGTATGCGCTGGGCAAGGCTTGACCCCTGATCACTCAGTTAACCATTTCAGTGTTTATTCTGGGAATCTATTTTCTTACTTTCCCCTACATTTTATTTTCATTTGGTTCAAATGAAGAGTTCTACACCACTTTCTCCTTTTTGATGTGTTGTCAGAGGATCTGTATTATTTCTGTCTGTTCTGTCACCTCCTGTATCAAAAGTACTTTAGACTTGTTCAGACAAAAGTACTTCAGACAAACTAACAATTCCAAATAATTACAAAAGCAATCATGTGTTAATGACGTTAAAACACCATTTCTGCAAGAGACAAGCACATCAAAATCCACAAACATGCTAGGTATCTTTAGGAAAAATGGACCCCACCTGTACTAAGTGTACTGAAGAAGAATAACAAGTAATGGTTACTTTGGCAGAATTAAATTCCTGCCTCTTAGTTTCTTATGTTTTTTGCTGTACCTGAATTGGATGAATATGCTGTTGAGTTCAGATTTTACAATGGTTCAGTTTCAAAAACAAGTTATATAACCTATATAATTCCCACATATACAGTACATGGGACTGAAAGTACTCTTCTGCATGCCACCAAGCATTAATCACGAAGTTCTGTATGGTGCTGCAGGTAAGATGAAAACTTTGAACTGGCTGTCACATTTAATACAACGTGGTACAGCTCTGTAGCTTTTTGACTTTTCTATCTCCAAAACACTTGTGATCCTTTTATACAAGTTTTGCTCCCCCATGTTACCATAACAAACCTTGTGCAAAGCTCCTTTGAGCCATTGCAGGATTTCGGTAATGTGTCCTTTGCCCTGTTTATTTAGATAAAATTACTAAATGCAGAGGACCAAAAAGGCGGACAGCCAAAGTCTTTGCAATCTGTAAGAGGAGTTTAAGTTTAATAGTTACTCTCAAGTCAGGTGGGGGTGGCATGGTGGCACAGTGGGTAGCATTGCTGCCTTGCAACGCTGGGGTCCTGGGTTCAATCCCAGGCCTGGGGTGCTACCTGCGTGGAGTTTGTATATTCTCCCTATATTCGGGTGGGTCCAAAGACTGTGGTAGGTTAATTGGCTTCTGGAAAGATTGGCCCTGGCATGGGTGTGTGCGCGTCTGTGTTTGTGTCTTTGTGTGGTGTCCCATCCAAGGTGTACCCTCCCTTACAGTTGTTGCTTGCTGGGATAGACTCTGACTCCCCTGTGACCCTGATTTGGAAGAAGCGTTTAGAAATTGGATGGATGGACAAACTCCATGGAAGAATGGGTGGGATCACATCGGAATAGTTTTGGTCCATCTGGTTCAAGTTTTCTTGCTGCTTAAGGAGATGAAAAAGATTATTTTGACGGTCAGTATGTACAGTATGATACAGAATTGCCTCTCAGCCCTGACCACTTATGTTACCGTCCAACATAGGGAGCAGTAGTCCTACCAAGAAAAAACAATCTTTGCAGCTTGACATAAATGCTCTGTGATGGCTGTAATGTAAGGCATTTAAGTGAAAATAATAAGCCTTCCAGAACTAGGAATAGGAAAAATTAAATAAAAAATGAAACCGCAGCAAAAAAATGGCATTTTCAAATGTGACCGATATTAAGTTGATAAACCACATTTTTTTTGTTTGTTAGGATTCAGCAAAGTTGTTTTTTTAAGGTAAGAAGAAAGAAAAAAAGGCATAGAAAACATAATTTTAATCTTGGTTTTCATTATTGGAATTGAAAACACCAGACAACAGTTTAAAACCAGGGTGTATGGCATGAGATGGTTATTATAAAAGTAACTGGGCTGTTTAAACATTTCTGTTAGTATTTTTATTACTAATTATTAAGTTAACTATACTTATCCCCTGAATTGCAAAATTAACCTTTCCCTACCAACAGGCTTCCTAACTGCAGTATAGCAGAATTAATTAATTACTAATTCATGAATGTTGTACGCAGCCAAGAGTAATGTCATTATGCAGTCGAACCGTGTTTTGTGTCCAAAACATGTGACAGTTCTGTAAGTAAACCGTTTTAAAAGAAAACAAAACAGACGTTTTCTGTTCCTCCCTGAGGGAGGAATCTGCTGAGTAGAACAAACAGCTTTGTATCTTTTCAGTGCTCAGTACGTAAGTTAATTATTTATATCGTGTATTAATAGTCTTCCACTTTTGAGAAATGCATTCTTTAAAAACTGGGAATTTGCTGCTCATGACTGCTGTGGCAAAATCTTAGTTTCTCTACTCACACATGGTCCCAGGTCTCATCTCCTTAATTATTTTGATAATAAAACAACCTTAATTATTTTGAATAGAAATTGTAAAGTTATAAGGAGATGGTTTATTATAACATTCACTTCCTTGGAGAAAATGTTTTTACTTTTTGCAGGGTCAGAATCATCTTGTAGGAATGGTCTAGTGTTTGTTTTATAGTCAATAAGTTTGATTTCTGAGAACAGCTGAGTTATAGAATTAAAATGCCAGCAAAGACATGAGATGGGATAGCTGGAAATACCCATATCCCCAAAGAATACTGAGTTTACAAATACTATTACAAAACTTGAACCTGGAATTAGAATGGTATTGAATGGCAAAGTATTTACATTATGTGAGTAATAATAATAATAATAACAATAACAATAATAACAATAACAATAAAAATAATTAATAATAATAATTTCTGGACACTCCACTCAAAGCGCTTTACAGGTAATGGGGACTCCCCTCCACCACCACCAATGTGCAGCATCCACCTGGATGATGCGACGGCAACCATAGTGCGCCAGAACGCTCACCACACATCAGCTATCAGTGGGGAGGAGAGCAGAGTGATGAAGCCAGTTCATAGATGGGGATTATTAGGAGGCCATGATTGGTAAGGGCCAATGGGAAATTTGGTCAGGATGCCAGGGTTACACCCCTACTCTTTACGAGAAATGCCCTGGGATTTTTAATGACCTGTTTACAGTATAGTGTCCCCGTCACTATACTGGGGCATTAGGACCCACATGGACCGCAGGGTGAGTGCCCCCTGCTGGCCCCACTAACACCTCTTCCAGCAGCAACCTTAGTTTTTCCCAGGAGGTCTCCCATCCAGGTACTGACCAGGCTCACACCTGCTGAGCTTTAGTGGGGCTGCCAGTTGTGAGTTGCAGAGTGATATGGCTGCTGGCTGAGTAATGAATATTGGTGCTCCGGTTTCCTCCAACAGTGCAAAAAGATACAGCAGGTTTATTGGCTTCTGGGAAAACTGGCCCTAGGTGTGAGTGTGTGTGTGCTGATCTTGTAATTGACTAGCATCCCATCCAGGATGTATCCTGATTTGGGCATGTTGCTTGCTGGAATAGGATCTGGCTCCCCTCTGTCCCTGAATTGGTAGAAGCAGCTAGAAAAATGGTGGGATCAAAATTGCTTTCGGACTTGTACTCCAATTTCTTTTGTGATGAGTGAGGTAAATGTAGCACTTTGATGAGCAATTGTAGTCCTGAAGCAACATCCACTTCAAGGGCTGGTTAAACACACATTGTATCATAATGCTAGAAAACCAAGAGATCGGTGTTGCCTCTTAGTTTTAGTTGAAACCATTATTTGGGAATCTTCCATTTTCATTCAAATGTGGGGTTATAAATTTTTAAGACTAGACCCCATGTTCTCAGATTATTTTAGTAATGTGGATGATCTAATAAATATTATTAAGTAGTCAAAACTTTTTTATGCTTTGGACTGGATAGATCTCCTTTTATTTTTACAGGGTCTACATTAATGTAGAAAATTCGCTCAGCTATGTGTTGTCTGAAGAGTACAACTACCTCTGTGTTCATCACCCCAACCTCATTGGAAAACTCTAAATCAGAAACATTTTTGGGAGCAGTTGTGAATCAAATTAAATTGTCCTCAATTCAAGTGGCTGTGCTAAGACAGACCACACTGCAAGCACTCTTACCACATGTTAATCTTTTGTCTTCACTTCCCTGAAATAGGGCAGGACATTTCTGTTTCAGTAAACTGCTATTTTTGTAAAAAGGAAATAAGACTCCTATTGCATATCAATTTGATCCATATTTTTATAAACTACCGAATAATCAGAGAATAATCAGAGAATCAGTGCCCTAGAATTACTTATTTAAGGCCTTTAGATTTATGTTCTTAAAAACAGTGCAAGTATCAGCCATAAGTCTCTTGTTTTTAAAAGACATTTGACTGTTTTTCTTAGTAGAAAGTATTCGTAATTAATCATTGTTGCCATAATGCATATTTATTTATTCTTGCATTTTCATTTTCGAATATAAGTACTGTTATCTCACTATTGGTAGAAACATTACTACCTTCTAGACTGTTATCAGTACTGATCATAAGAGTAGAGGATTTTCCTAGTTTCCTGGCTAAATTCCACTGCGCAGTAGTGCAATCTGTCCACCTTACATTTCCCTCTTAACAGATAAAGCAATTTTTTGCTTCTCTACCTGATCTGCTGTGCATTGAGGCTCCTGGCACATAATTGCTGCCATGAGTAACACCCAGGTGAGCCCTGTACTTCAGTGGATGACGAAAAGTGCAATATAAATGGAAGCAATTATTATTAATCAAAATAAGGTAACAAGCATTTGAAAATGCACAGCAAGAGCCTACAGCTTGTAAATCCTAAAATGCCTAAAAACCACTGTGTGGTGGGAGGCTTGTTTCCAATCCCTCTGTTAGTTTAAAATTGGTCTCCCAGACAACAGCATGCCAGCCTGCTTTTTCTGCCGTCCCCTAAAACACGAATGGAGCCATTTGTATCACAGAGATGCTACTGCACATATTGTTTAAGGTCATTCAGCTTTTGTGTATGAACCTTGTCTGCACTTTGCTCCAGCATTTCTGTTTGAAAAATGTTACTGGTGACACATCTGGTTTTGATTATTGCCGGCAGTGTTGAAGTTGAAGTATGAAACTACCAGTGCCAAGCACTGTTTAGTATTATGAGGGACAGTTTAACCAACCCCGTTAACCTACCATTTGGCCAGCAGCCATATCACTATGCAACTCGCAATTGGCAACCCACTCAGCTCAGCAGGTGTGAGCCTGGTCAGTACCTGGATGGGAGACCTCCTGGGAAAAACTAAGGTTGCTGCTGGAAGAGGTGTTAGTGGGGCCAGCAGGGGGCGTTCACCTTGCAGTCCATGTGGGTCCTAATGCCCCAGTATAGTGACGGGGACACTATACTGTAAACAGGCGCCGTCCTTCTGATGAGACGTAAAACCGAGGTCCTAACTCTTTGTGGTCATTAAAAATCCCAGGATGTTTCTCGAAGACTATGGGTGTAACCCTGGCGTCCTGGCCAAATTTGTCATTGGTCCTTTTCAATCATGGCCTAATAATCCCCATCTATGAACTGGCTTCATTACTCTCTGCTCTCCTCCCCACTGAGAGCTGATTTGTGGTGAGCGTTCTGGCGCACTATGGCTGCCGTCGCATCATCCAGGCACATTGGTGGTGGAGGGGAGTCCCCATTACCTGTAAAGCACTTTGAGTGGAGGGTCCAGAAAAGAGCTATATAAGTGTAAGCAATTATTATTAATTATTATACCAGTACGGTATAGTCTGCTTGGTGATGTTAGGAAGCTTTTCTTAGATAAGATTGGATCGTGATTTTTACTATGATTGATCATCTTCATCAGTGTGTGAACCTGTTTCATCCTTTGAAAATCATTCCATTTGCATCTTATATTCTATTCTCCAACGTCTTCATCCAATTTCATGTGGCTTTGCTTGTTGACCACTATTACTGAATGCAATCCAATCTGTGGCAGTATCTGTCTTTAGATTGTAGGTTGTTTTCAATTTATCTGTCACAATGAGAAAAATGCACCCTTAAAATACAGTTTGCAACCTTCTCCTACTGCAGAACTTATACAATGAAAGTCATGTATAATAATTGCTTACACTTCTATAGCGCTTTTGTGGACATGCCACTCAAATGGCTTTACAGGTAATGGGAACTCCTCTCCAGCACCACCAATGTATAGCTGCAACTTGGATGATGGGACGGCAGCCATAGTGCTCCAGAGTGCTCACCACACACCAGCTATCAGTGGGGAGGAGAACAGGTTGATGAAGCCAATTCATAGAGGGGAATTATTAGGAGGTCATGATAGGTAAAAGGCCAAGGGGGTAAATTTGGTTAGGACACTGGTATCAACACCCCTACTCTTTTCAAAAAGTGCCCGGTCTATGTCTCTTAATTTGCATGAAAACCGTATGCTTATAGCTCTCATTATTAAATTCAGCAAATCCAGTGATTCACATTTTGAATCTGACATTAAATTTCCTGAAGTGCCTGAATGGAAATCTCTTCCATTCTGGTGAAAATTCTGAATCAGATCATTCCAGTAGACCACTGGTGTTGTTGTGGTTGTGGCTCATTTTAAAACATTCTATATTTCTTTTGCATTAACATTGGTCAAATTGCTATTTCTGTGATTAAAGAAATGTGTTTCGTGGAGTCTCCCTCTTTTGATAAAAGAAACAATATTTGGTAAAGTCTGGACAGCTGGAACTTTTCATCTTTGTTTTACAGTCTAACTCAAGCTGGGCACAGTGACAGAGCTTTTTCTGTACCTGACAATGGGAGCTGTTGCAATATGCTCTGCATAGAGGACCTATTTTACACTGTTTTTTTAGTCAGCTCCCTGGAATCTGCTTTTTTTTATCCGTCTTCTTCTTATGTTGATTGAGCACATTCCTCAAAAAATTCTTTCCAAAGCATTCATGATTTTTCTCATTACCACCGGGAGTTTTTCTGTGTTTGAAAAGAACACCGTTTGCCAGTCCTGTGTCTCTTCAGAGTTGCTTCACACCCTGACTGCAGTTGTCTGCATGGATATTCTGCTGATTTAGGGATATATTATCCAGAATAATTGTAGTTTCCAGTGCTTGTATTCTGATTCTGCCACATTTTAACTTACTTCTTATTGTTAGGGCTTTAAACAGTTTAATCTAAACCTTTGCTGGGCTTTATTGACTTCAGTAGTTTTTTAGGTTATGCTGAATTCTTCCTTCTGAAAATCAGCTTTGAAGAATACAATCAGGTCCCGTAGGATGCTTGGATTCTTTATTCTGGTTCTTGTTTGGGTTATTATTGTTTGGCATATACTTTTATCTAAAGTGCCATGCATTTGTACCTGTTTATGCATCTGGGTAATTTACTGAAGCAGTCTGAGTGAAGTCTAGGGATTTAACCTCTTACCCTATACAGCTGAAGGAACATGAATGAGAATGAAAGCTAGCTGGTGAGATGTGATTAAGAAACGAGTCAAGTTATTCATTGTACCTAACTATCCTGTGCCTCCCTTGATATGGGTGCCTACTCTATGCTTTTCTGCATCAGAAGCAATTCCTGAAGCAGGTTCCCTCCAGGAACGAGCTTCTGACGCCCATCATGTTCCCTGGCCTTTTTGGCCAATGGCCACAGCCTTTTTCTCCAGCGAAGCCATTTGTGCTGCAGGTCTGGAAGAATTTTTGTTTTTAATTTTCGGTTATTTGAAATGCTCTTATACAGTATTCGTGGAGGCAACAGCAGCACAGCCCCTAATGAGGGGGCTTCCTCCATTTACAGTTTTTGTCATCGTAATACATTAGACTGATATGAACAAGAATGTTTTTAATATACAGTGGAAAACGTAAGTATGAGGACAGTGAAGTGACACTTATCTTGTTTGTTGTGTATTAATGACATTTGTATTCCAAAGCAAAAGGGAAATGTCAGGCAAAAGTATCGAATGTCACCTTTTGTTTATGGGTATTATTTTACACACATTCAGCCATGTTAGAGCAATGTCATTTTCAATCCGTCATCTGTCAGTTCAATCCCTCCATTTGTTGTGTTTCAACTCCCTCTTATTTATCTCTACAATAACACCCTGGAGCAAAAGATAATTAATCTTTTATTATAAGTTAGTAAAAAATCAAATTTCACTTTAATGTTCCAATGTTAATGCTTTTGATTGTTGAAACTACACAATAGCCAGTATTGTTGAGTATATACATAATGAGCACAACACCCGAGGTGTGTACTGTATTTTTTGTAAATAGGAAAAAATACCTACATTTAAATGGCATCATAGTTGGGATTAGGTATATGTGCGTTAAATCTGCAGTAAACATTAATTTTTACATTATTTGACAAATTGACAAATTTTAGGGAATATACAGTATACAGTAAAATAGATTTGACCATATTCATAAAACTGCACAGTGAAGTAAATGCCAAATACCTGCTGTCACTTGTGATACAGACTGTAACTCATCATGTGTTTTGGTATTTAGATTCTTGAATGTTACTCTAATACAGTTATCTGTTAAAATGTGATGTTTTTGTTAACAAAATGCATTCATTTCAGAAGAGGAATTTGCTTTTATTTTAATTACATGATTCAGGATGTGTTTGCATATGACTGGTATTTTTTGTTCAGTTTTGCTGCTGTTAGTTGTAGGCTCACAAAACTACTTTTAAAAAGGATACAGTAATAAAGATGAATGGGATGATGAGCTAAGTAACCTCCAGCTTAGAGGGGATTGAGCAAGATAGACTGTTAGCCATCCGGAAGGTTGTCCACATGAGGGTGTTGACAACCACAGCAATTCATCTTTTTGAAAATGGTCAGCTGTTAGAGCTGGGATCATAAAGCCATTAAAATTAAACCACAGCACTTATGCACACACAGCAATGAATGCCGTAGCACATTTCTTACGGCTTCCATTGCTTTTGAAAACAAAACTAATTTACTACCTTTGATTCACAGTGCTGGCTGGTGACCCAGTGCATTGTTATGGTGCTCACGAGTTTTGGCTTCCAGACGCTTCCTGAAAACAGCTCCTGTCCTTGTTTTACCCCTGCGCTGTGAATGTTAAAGGGTTTTATAGAGGCATTTTGTTCTGGTGAAACCCACTGACCATTGCTCTGCCTCCTTTTCTGTCCCATTATTTATCAGTGGTTAGTCATAGGCGCATTGAAGCACCATTGTGAACAGTACTCAACTTTCTGGAATCTGGAAAATATAGATACGCCTGCATTTCAGTTTTTTTGTCATGTATGATTTTGATGCTTTCTTTTTACCGTGTCCTCCAAATCGAATCTGTTTTTGTGCATTTTTTCAGTCCAGTGCAGTGATCCAATAATAATAATAATAATAATAATAATAATAATAATAATAATAATAAACTTTATTTTATATAGCACCTTTAAAGGTGGCTTCTCAAAGCGCTTTACAGAATGACAACAATAAATAAGAAGAATACAGAAGATAAAACACAATTATAATACACAGAGGAGGCAGTGGATGGTGATACTAAGTATAGTAGGAGCAGAGGGGTAAAGAATGGAACCAATTTTTTATTTTTTAGAATGTCCTAATTTAAAAGAAGTAGTACCATCTTTAATGAGAATTGATGACGTACACGTGTAGTTCACATGGGATGTTAATTGTATACTTTGAAGTGATTGGAAACCAGAATCAGTCTTCAGATTGTGTTACAAGATGTCTTTTTCGGCTCTGACTGTCTTTGTAGCTCTCCTAAATCACTTTGATTTTGGGGTCACGCTTTTACAAAAACAGTTTTGAGTTCACAGCGGTGTGACACTGCTCTGTAAGCACCACTGTAGATGTTCTAAGGAGGCTCTTGCAGACTGACAAGGCCAGGCAAAGCAATGTGAAGTAGTGGCAGGCTCCAATCAAGACCCTGAGACAGATGCATCTGAAGTTTTATAAATCCTTCCAAATGACATCTCACAATATTTCACAAATGCGACACAGATTTTAATAGCAGGCATGGAAGCTGACATGGTAAGTAGAATAATTTAAACATTTTCCCAAGGGTATCTGTTTGATCTTTAAGGGGATTCCAAATGACTATAGAGAAGTATGGAAAGTAATCTTTACAGTTACTCTGAAACAAAATGATTTGACAGCTCCCACCTTTGGAAACCCCATTGGCTCCCATTGTCCATCAATACATTATAAGATGCCTTGGGCAACGCGTACTGTACTTCATTCTAGTACAAGACTCCCAACTTCTTTCCCTAGTTATATCATTCTACAGCCTACCAGGAAAATAATTTCATTAGTTTAATTCACTCCACACAAATGATACCACACCACGGGTTGGGTAGTCTCTGAAATTAGAACACATTCCCAGTATTGGTGTTATTTTTCACACTTAAGAGCAATTTTATGACAGTTCTGTTCTTTCTTTTTAATTTTCTGAATTAAATCTTCCCTCTTTTTCTGTGTTAGCAGCATGTGGTGTTAGCTTGGCATTTCAAACGCATTCTATTTGTTTTGAAGAACTCCAGAAAAATGTTTCCCCTTGCCAAAAAAATGGAAGGAAAAAGCAAGAAAGGCATACAATACATAAGTGGGCCGTCACCTTTGTTACATTTTTAGGTTTCCACAGGTCACTTAGGCGGATGGCTTTTTATTTTGTCTTATCCTTGGGCGGTTGTTTCACTCATTTCTTCAATAAAACCTGAAAATGTACATCTCTTCCAACCTCCAGGCATCTCTGTGCAGTTTTTTAAACCAGTATACATGCGCTGTGGATTTGCCTCTGTCGTACAAGACGTCGCCACTGTGTGCCGGAGGACAGGTCTTTTCTCTTCCGTTTCGTGACGGAATGGGGAGAGCTGTTCCTTTGATACCTGCAATTCGGCTAGGAGGCTAGATTTTAGGCTGTGACTGGCTCTAAAAATGTGAAGAAAACCATTCTTTCTCTTAAAGCCACGTCTGTTTATTCCAATACATATCTGCCTGCTGGTCAACCAGTCCTCTATGTTGTCTCTCCAACCGCCCTACTTAATTATGTAATTTTGTTACAGTAGGAGGATCAGTCTCCCAGTTAAAATGCCCTTTTTTCTTCTAAGCTCTATTTTTTGGGGTTTTGTATTAGTTCAGTTGCACTGCAGTGAGCAGTTTTGTTTTTGGAAAGTCCCAAACTCCTTAGCCTGTTGGTTATCTGCGTACCTGGCAGGAGTGTTACCTCCTTGCAGCTTGATCTTCTCAGGTCTCAGAAGCTAAGCAAGGCTGGCACTGAGTAGTCCTGGAATAAGACCTTCAGGCAGCACTAGTGGTGTTGGTAGACCAGTAGGTGGCGATCTTCTTCCAGGGCTAGAATTGCCACCAGTGCTCCACCACGGGAACACTATGCTGTAACAGGTGAAGTCTTTCAGATGAGACATCCTGACTTCCTGACTTTCTGATTATTAAAAACGTCATAGCAAATTACAAAAGACAAGAGTGTCCTGGATAAAGATATATACGAAATAATGTATACAGTGAGTAAAATGTACTTTAGATAGATTAAATGTATTGCTGTAACTGCATGATTGTACATTTTTTTCAGTTGTTCAGAATTTATGAAAGAATATGTAATAGAATTGCATTTGAAATGACTGCAATAAAAGATTTACTTTGTTACTAAGGGCCTTAAAGTAGTTTTTGACCCTTTGCCAAATAAAATACAATTTTCTATATGTTAGGCTAGTTCGAAGTGTTTAGATTGATGAGTGATATGCCCACTTAACTCTAGTATGTTCTATGAGCTGGTTATTTTTGGATTAATTAGCCTTGGTGTTTCTCTTGATGATTACTGTGTGATTATGATCTGAACAGTTCAACAATATGAAATCGTGTTACTGGCTCATGCTGCTCTATAACAGGCATCGTCTAATAACTTGTGCCTGCTCTGAGAGAAAATTGTTAGCTTAATATGCTGTAGCAGCTCCTTTTAATGTCTCATTGTGAGCCTCTATACTGTACAGTATGTGAAGGCTGGAACTGAGCTTTTACAATGAGACATATAGCCACAGGCAATGCAAAAGAACAAGAAAATCACTATCTTCCTGTATTTTTACCTTTTCTGTTTTAATTACATGACTGTAACATCTGATGCAGAGGCCTTGCCAGAACAGCATGTTCATAATCTTCTCCTGCTGTTTTGTAATTTTGTGCATTGCCCCTGTGCTCAGTGATGTGTGCTAGTCACACATTGCACTGTCCTAACTCATTGACTTGACAAAGAGACAGTGTACAGTTTTTTCAGTGAAAATTGAAGAAATATACTTATTTTTTATACTTTTATTCATTTGTTTTCTGGTTATATTATATTCAGCATCAAGACAATACATAATTTCCAAATAGGTCATGTCATGAACAATGGGCCATTAGATAACTGTCTTCACAGACTTTTTAGAATTTTTTATCTCTCTTCCAATTTGCACTGAACATTCTGCCCAGTGATGTGTTGCCTGTGATGGATGTGTTGAAATACATTTTTTTTCATGTTTTAAAACTTGCCGTATTACCAATCATTTGCAAAAATAGAAAAAAAAATCCAGCTACATTCTTGCAGAGTGTGTAGTCCAATTTTTCACCATTCAAATGTCAGATCCTCCCCGATATACCTTTCAGAGAAATTCCTCTGATCGTTTAGTCTTTTAAAAATTAACACAGAATTTTTCTTGAATTTAGAAAGAAGGACAGGAAATGTTGTCTTCAAAAGTGGGGAACCTAGAACTGAATGCTAAAGCTGCTCTTCAAGATGGTGTTACTCTGCATGAATAAAAAAGTGTTTATTGTGTAAAATGATCAAAGTGACTGTCATGCATAACAGCATTTTAAAGATACAGTGTTTTAAAAATTATGCCTGTCCACCCATACCACCTGATTTGTAACCATGTTTTTTATGGGTCCTGAAGGACCGAGTCTTCAGAATCTAAAGGCGTTGGGACACATCAAGGTGAACTTTATCTCCCACACTTCACAGTGTATTTTGGAATTTGCCTATTGCAGGGCACACACACTTAGAAGAGTGGCAATTTTCAGTTGCCAGTTAATAATAATAAAAATAATAATAATTGCTTTACACTTATATAGGGCTTTTCTAGACACTCCACTCAAAGTGCTTTACAGGTAATGGGGACTCCCTTCCACCACCACCAATGTGCAGCATTCACCTAGATGATGCGACGGCAGTATAGTGCCCCAGAACGCTCATCTATTCATAGATGGGGATTATTAGGAGACCATGATTGGTAAAGGCCAATGGGAAATTTGGCCAGGACGCCGGGGTTACACCCCTACTCTTTTCCAGAAACTCCCTGGGATTTTACTTGACCACAGAAAGTCCGGACCTTGGTTTTATGACTCGTCCGAAGGACTGTGCGTTTTTACAGTATAGTGTCCCCGTCACTATACTAGGGCATTAGGATCCACTCAGACTGCAGGGTGAGCGCCCCCTGCTGGTCCCACTCACACCTCTTCCAGCAGCAACCTTCGTGTCCCAGGAGGTCTCCCATCCAGGTACTGACCAGGCTCACATCTGCTGAGCTTCAGTGGGCTGCCAGTTGTGAGTTGCAGAGTGATATGGCAAGTTAACCTGAACAGCATGTCTTTGGACTGTTGTAGGAAACCAAAGTCCATGAAGAATACCCACATGAATCCTGGGAGAAACATATAAACCCCACATCACATAGAAGAGCTCTCAAGGCCTGAAGTGAACCCAGCACAGAAGAGCTGCTAGAGCTGCCATTATACAGAATGACACGCTAGTTGTGAAGGATAGACTGCTGTGTGTTTGTTGTAGATGCTTCAGGAGGCGCAGGTTCAAGTCCCCCACCTGGCCTTCTAACAACTCAGTATTTCTCTCTTCTGTATTTGTTAAACATAAGCCAGAGGATACAAATATAAACTACGTAGATGTATATTTAAAACTAAGTACTGCTAAGATGCACTAAACTAAGATGCTTTTCTTTTCTCAAAGCATGATGGGAATATGTAACAAGCTACGTGGCCATGTTGTTGAGGCTAATACACTGACTTCTTAAAAAAATAGTTGAATTAGATCCTTAGAATCAATTGGCTATTGAGAACCCAATGGATTAGATGGACAGAATGGTCTCCATTTGAAACTGTTCTTAGTGATTGAAAGTACAAGAAAACATTTAACATTTGTGAGTAAAGCAAATGACTTCTGGTGTTTAAGGAGTATCAGAGTACTGATTTGACGTTTTAAGCTATTACAGTTTTACAATCCAATGTAGTGGCCAGATAATTAAAAATCATCCAGTATAATGAATGTAATCCTAAATCCACACATTAAAATAATCTTGTGCTAAACAGGTCATTAGTATCAATCTTAGGTATAATACATTTGCCTAGACTTTCCTAGTTTCCAGCAAGTATGCAATAGATATGTTGTCAGTTGGCCTCATTAAGTCAAAGACCTAAAGTTTACAGGAGCTACAGGATAAAAAAAATCACAGATTCTGTCATTGATTGGGAAATACTGTAGTTCCTTAAATGCTCACAGAATTAATAATATCTTGCTCACTTCTGAAGAAGATGGGGCTAGAGAATAATCACAGCAACATAATTTTTATGGGCAATGTGAAATAGCCCACATGCATAACTGAATACTTAGTGAATTTGTATTATAGGGATAGCAGTTAAATCTGTTATAATTGTATTATGGTATGAAACTTTAGATTTTGCACAATCTAATTACGTTATTGAAATAGGCCTCAGGAAATTTTTGCACATTAATTGAATTATCAGAGGTCAGATTAAATCATTATTTTATTGACATCTGATGGAATCATTATTTTATTGACATCTGAAGGAATGTGATAAATCTCACAATTTAATGATCTATACATTCTTTTCAGAGTCTGTTCTTTTGCGATGTATTTCCTTGGCAGTTGAGAAGGAATTAATGCAATTATTATATTGCATGTGCAGGTCTGTTTCAGGTTGTTTTTTGTTCTATGTGATACACTATAGACTTTACTTTATTTTTAGTTTTGGAGCTAAACCTGCTAGAATTAAGTCTTGAAATGATCTCAGTTGAGTGGCAGTCTGAAGTGTGGTGAGGGTAACAAGGATGATAGCTACACTCTTTTTCAATGGGAACTCCATGAGGCATTAATATGCAAGCAGCATATACAACAGTACTTTCCCTCGAAGGAAAAAAAAATTGAAATGGAAGAGGAGTAATTTCCCATGGAGAAGCTAGAAGCCTTTGTTAAAAGTCAAACTGCAGGACTTGGGAAAAGGTCAGCCTCTGAAAAAGACAAGTTAATAGCTGTCTGTTTAGGAACAGGACAGAGGATGAGAATATAGGTTGATTGTAATGTTTCTGACAGAATGAATAGGCTTTAGAGAGAAGGAATGAGAATGAAGGTAGCACAGCAGTTTTACTGGGGCTCAGTTGGGCTCTATGGCAGCCTGGTGCATGAGACAGGAGATGTGTTCTAGTCCTAGAATAGTAGTCTAATTTAACACTTGACAAATAGCCAAAAGGGAAAAAAAAGTACAAAATGGTTTTTCCCATTTTTTTTAGTAGGCGGCAACTTATGCTATTTCGTTTTTTGTCTCTCAGATCCAGAATTAACACAGCTTAGAGTTTAGTTAACAAAATTGGTTAAAAGACCTTTCACCTGCAGCTCAAGAATAACCCAAAATCATAGAGACTAGAATGATGATATACGCTCTTGAACAATAAAAAACGCTGAAACGTTGTGTTCCAGGCATTTTTATTGAAATTGCAGAAGCAAAAGTGTGAACGCAAAAGGCACTTACTGATATATATATGTGTATATTGCCTTGAAGTTCCTGAGTTTTTCCCATGTAATGAACAAATGCATTTAATGAGGAAGCCAAAGCTCATTGCGGTACGCTTTACCCTCTAGCCTATGGAGATTAGGGAATTAGTCAAGAAACACCGGGGGTATCCATAGAGACAATCTCATATTTCTGATGTGAGCTAGGAAATTAAATAGACAGATTGTTTCTGGCATTTAGCCTGCGTGCTAAATTACTGCAAGATGAATAGGGACTTCCACATAACTATATTCAAGAAACACAGTCCAGATTGCAGGTTCTGCCTGTATTTTTCAGATCAGATTCAGATTGCTGTGTTCTCTGCAGGTTGGGATCTGTTGCTGTGTGTTTCCATGTTAATGTAAGTGAAGTGGGTAGGCCTAAGGGGGTGATGGAGTTGGATGTTTGATTCTGATATTTGTATATTTAGAGAAGCAAACCCATTTCAATCATTAGGATTTTGTTTGAAAAAATGGCAAAATCCTTCATTGGATTTCCTTTGCAGCAGATGGATTTTCAGTTAATGCTGGTTACAAAGTTTAAGCTGTACAGTCAGGTATTGAGCCTGGCACACCTGAGTGAGTAGCAACAGGGCACTTCACTCGGCTTCCTGTTTTAGTGGATGGTAGACAGCCACACTAATAAATCCCAGCCCAAGTGTCAGCTTCCTTTCCTATGGAAAAAAGGCCACCTGTACTTGCTCTGTAATAAGAAAAAAAGTCTGCCTCTTAAGAATATGAAACTGACATCAACAGAAGATGAGGAACATATTGTATTATTAGATAGCTTTGTAATGAAAGAGAAGAAAGCTGGTAAATGTGAAAGTTTAAGGAAAGAAGGGGGAGGGAAGCTTGCCTGGAATTAGGAGTTTCCAAGTCATGATTTAATGGGTATTTCAGGATGTCCAAAAATATCTCAGGGGTACAGTATTATTTGAATTTGCTTCAAGAAAACCTGAGAGTGTATGTCATAGCGAGGTTCACTGCTGTTGATCAAGAGATCTGGCATCTGCCAAGTGGGTCTTCAAAAATGTATGTGGGAGAAATGCTCTTCTCTGCAACTTTAGGGTGAGGTGACACTCTTGCACGTCGGTGTTCATGAAAGATGCTGCAAGGTAAAGTGATATCTCACAGTGTAACACTGTGTTTTCGGGGCCTTATACGATATGCTTAATGTGAAAAATGCACAGAGCTGCCTGTGAATGAGATAGAAAAATTTTACACAAGTTTGTATACACTGTTCTGCATCTTTTAAAGACAGTAAAGGTGAGTACTTGTCATTCAAAGCTTAGCTCAGCACCCTCAGATGGAGGATATTTGGAATAATCAAATCTGAGCCATCGACTAGGTCAAAAGGAAACATCAGAAAATCACTGAAGAACTAGAGACATACCAGTGATGTGTAACTGCTACTGTATGGACACTTTTGAATGAGAGGTCTGATCTTTCACATTAAAAAGAGCTTTTACAGTCGGAGCAGAGGAAGCCAGAGAGGACAAATCAATATGAGGGTAATGTGATCCAGTGCTCTGAGTTTCGGCCCCCAGACTGAAGTGCTATTTGCAGACTACAGTGGAGGAAGGAGAAAGGAGAGAGGAGCCCTGGTAATGATAAGCTTGTGGCCTTTTATTTCATGACCTAGTGGAAAGCAGACAAGTCATTTAAATGTTTTTATGGCCTAATATATTTAGGTTATTGCTCAAGGATTGCCCGATTGGGCTATTGACTTAGATCTGTTGTGTACATATATTTAAGGGGTGGACAAGTGTGGATAGTTCTCTATGACTATAAAATCAAAATTTAAAAGAGAAGTAAAATGAACCTTGCCTTTTGGCCTTTTGGTCAGAATTTAATGTCACTTTAGATTAATGGCCTGTTGAAACACGTTGTGAACACTAAGGAGAGGAGAGTGTAGGGTAGTTGGTATCAAATTGAAGAACAAGCGCATTTCCCATCGGCCTTTATCAATCATGGCCTCCTAACAATCCCCCTCTATAAATTGGATTCATTACTCTGCTCTCCTCCCCACTGATCGCTGATGTGTGTTGAGCGTTCTGGTGCACTATGGCTGCCGTCGCATCATCCAGGTGGGGCTGCACATCCAGGTGGATGCTGCACATTGGTGGTGGTGGAGGGGAGTCCCCATTACCTGTAAAGCGCTTTGAGTGGAGTGTCCAGAAAAGTGCTATGTAAGTGTAAGCAATTTTTATTATTATTATCTTTCACTGATGTCACTTCTAACATCTTGGTGCATCGCTGTGTAGGCAAGCCATGGAGGTCACTGTTATACCAAAAGTGAAAGAACACACACTGTCGTCACCTGTGCTCTGAGAGAACTCAAGAGTTTAGTGTTGATGTTTAATGTTGATTTTCTCACAGTTCACCTTTCTCTGCACTCTTGTGTGTTCTGCACAGTATCCTGATTTTCCACAGTGCTGTAAAACAGGGAGCTGTAAGAAGCATTTTAATTGAAATTTTGATGAACCAGTGAGGAGACTTGCCTGAAGCTGGATTAATCAGAGGGCCCTTCAATTTTTTACAATACCGTAATAAAGTGCACATAAGTAGTAAATTCATGGTAAAAAAACATTGTGTTTATTATGTTTTTGCAATCTCCAAAACCTCTTTAAGTTGCTTTAAGCGTGAGACTTAATTTTTGGAAGAATCTGAACAAAAGAGCAATATAACATAGAAAAACAATCCCATATTATTCCATCCTTTCTGCTGCTCTCCATCCTTGGACAGTCCCTTCCATGTCCCTGTCGTCGGATAGCTCCTGCTGATTCCACAGGAAGGGAATGTGGAGACCTCCAGAGCTGAGCGACCTTCCTCTTAGCGGCAGTGATGACAGCCAGTCAGCCAAATTCTGCTAACAGGCAAAACAAGCGATGAGTCATCTTTCAATAAAAGAAACACTGGAGAACACGGGCAGTTTTTCCCGCGAATTGTACATAAAAATGAGGAGACCTGCCCCCCAAAACATGGGCACATCCAGACACCTTGTGACAAATAGGTGTCTGTTGCTTCCTGAGAGCTGTCAGCTGTCATTTGGAAACATCTCAGAGTAGTGAAGTATGTTCTGTGATGGCAAAGATAAAAACAATCAACTGCTGATCAGGAGTTTTACCAACAACTGTTTCCAATAGTCTCCCTAGAAATCTAATCTTGGGGAGATACAGAGGTACTGTACTGTATGTCCCTGTTCCATTGGCTTATATGAGGATCTCAATAGGTGAATTTAGAGCAAAGAAATGGGTTTTCTGACCAGTTTTATTTCTTGCTCTAAGAAACATGTCTGTCATATATATTTTTTATATAGTCTTCTGCATGTTGCTCTCCCTGGTTTTTGTGAAGCTACTAAATGTTTGAATTAAATCTTGCTCTGTTGTGTTATCAGACTTCACCCACTGACAAAACAGGTGTGTTTTCCTGTAGCTGCTCTTGACTGTGAAGGTCAGCAACACTTGAATCCATCAAAGGAAAAGCATGACTATAAAAATATTTGCTTTGGTCAGACAGGTAAATGTAGATAAAATAATGGCAGCGGTTTTTCTAAGTCAAGATAAGAGAGACTAATGTCCACAGAATATACACTAGCAGTCCATGACAACAACCAACTTGTTTACCAGAATCAAGCAGTGACAGCTGTTCAGGTTAACTGTCTTCAAATTAGTCAGCACTGAGCTGCATATGTATTTCTGCACGCATGGATATATTAATCAGAGCTCTTAACAGTTGTGGAATAAATCAAAGGGAAATAATATGCAAGGCTGATAAGAGCAAACGTTGGCAGCAGCAATTGATTTTAGAAGTGTAAATACTGTATTCCCAGTGGGGGTTTTCTAATCTCAGACATGAAGAAGAGACAGATCTAGATTCTAGAAGTGTCAGTACTGAGTTTTTACTGCTTTCATAAATGTTTGTCAAGGTGTTTATTCAATTTGTTTGTGAAAAAAATAGGATCGTGAGGTTCTTATAAAACTGCAGTGTGACCTGCAAAAAGAGGGGGATTTTTTGTTTGGAAGGTTTTATCAACATCAATAGTGTTGAATAATTGAGTAATGAATCAAGTTGCTCATTGACATACAGCATATAAAGCCTAAATTTCATAATACCATATACAGTAGCTACACAGTTTGCTTAATAATTACAAAGAACATAAAATCTTACAGTGGAATAACCTGAGTATGGTATATGCTGTATGCAGCTGGATACTATATTTGAACCACAGTCTAAAACACACCTCTGACTGCCAAAATGAGCCTAATAATCCAACATACCACAAAACCTGCCCTTTGAAGTGTCAGATCTTTTACACTGCTTAGATCCTGGGAGAGTAACATTAACATCAGATTTGGCTGTGCAACACACAGTATAACCTCCTCGACCTCATTTTGAAAATCCTTCCATTTAAGGAATTTATCTTTCTACACGAAACATTGGAACAGCACACATATGTTTCGTGAGCAAGCGGCCAGCGCTTTTCATTTTTTGAAAGCGGAGCCCCTCGTGATACAGCCCCGGTGGAGTCCTCTCGGCTGTTCCATGACCAGCAGGACCCCGCTTCCCTTCTTCTGTGAGCGAGGATGCAGTCATGTGGCTGTGAGGGCCTGCCATTCCCTCGCGGCTATGAGATTGCTAGCTGTGCTCTGATGCGTGCCCTCAGAGTTCAGAATAGTGCACAGGAGCTAAGAAGATGTGACTATGAATAGGACAGCCTCCTTAACCATCAGTAATGGTGCTGATCCAAAGGGCACTGTTGATGTTTTATTTTCCTATGAAAGTATAAGCTGCATTTTTCTAGTACTTTACCTGTTTTCCAGAGAGTAAGAAAGGGAGTAGTGTAATGTCAGTGCTGATTAATCATGAAGGGCAGCACAGAGAATTTGTCAAGGACAGGTGTTGGTCTTTGGATTCATTTTTACTGGTGCTGGTGTGATGAGAGCAGCTTTGCCCCCCTTCAGGATTTGATCATTGCTTACTTGGCACTTGAGAGCTGCACAGCGCCTCTTGCCAGACTGCTGTGAATTCTGCCACGCTACAAGATGGGATCTTACTCACTGACAGTAGAGAAGTCAGTGCTTTTCTGGGTTCCACGTGGGTGTTGGAATCTTCTGTAGCAGGCTCAGACCTGGTGAGCCAAAAAATGTTATCATACTGTCCCTTTGTCTCAATAATGGGCAAAAGGATATCCTAATTTAAACTAATAATTTAGATTGGGGGGTATTCTGGGGGAAAATTATAGTACTCGAGTAGGGTTTTCACTCCTTGTAAATGTTGGTGGCTATTAACAGTTTTTACAATGGCAGATGCTTAAATGGCTGAAATCTTGTAGACTTGAAAGATTTGGAGTAGAAAGGAAGCAGCTTTTTAAACGTTAAGCACCTTACACAGGTTTGGTGTTCAGTAACAGTGCAGGAAGAAAAAGGGTCAACATACTTAAGAACCTGCTGAAGTGGCAATAGACCTACTTTTTTTTGTTACGTAGAGGTTGAAGCTATTAAGGACATTGTGTTGAGTTGCTTCTTAAGCCAGGTAACAGAGTAAACATCCTGCGGATTCCAAATCCATGTTGAAGGTGACCTCAGGCTGAATGTCTGCGAATTAACAAGGCAAATAAATGAAAGGAAGAATGACACAAGCAGCTGAATGTATTTCACACAAAGAAGATACCAGTAACATCTAAATGTTCCTTTTTATGGCTCATCTGATGCACAGCAGTGTTATATGAATAGTACAGTAGACCTGTCAAACTTTGAAAACCATCAAACCATTGCCTTGTATTAATCAGCAGTATTATGCTGCGTGATAGAGAGTGTGTTGTATTTCAGTGGTGTTTGAGTAGCCATTCATTTTCAGCCCTAGCTGTGTTTGTGAAGGTGACAGTCATACAAGATGAAGTGGTCTGTATTTAAATATGGGTTATTAAGAGAGAAACACCATTATGTAAAGCCACTCAGTTTTTTCTTTCTTACATTGTTCTGCATAGCATTTGGTTAGGTACATTGAAGGAGCTTTTTAACTGCTGTTCCTATTAAGTCTATTAAGTCAGAACACGTGCAGTTCTCTATTATCTATACATTTTCCTCTGACACTGTCCTTCCTTTCAGCAAGCAGTGTCTGTTCTGGTAGAATGAGCATTATCTCCTTTGCAATTGATTATTCCTTAATTAATATCTGTGAATTACTAATGTTCTTCTCTGCACTCCATTTTCTCTCCTCCTTGTGTTTGAAAACCACATCAGAAGCTTCATCTTTCTGGGACAAATTGAAAACATTTAGGGGAAACAAACCTCTCGAGGTAAACATTGGTGAAAAAATTAAATTCCATTCTGTTCACCTTTGTCTCTTCACTGAGTTGGTTGAGTTTGGTTTTACAAGTCTATTCCTTCCAAGTCAGGTTTCATTTAACCTGTGCAAACCAGCTACACCAAAGATGTGTTAAGATTTCTGGTTTTGGTCAATATGGTCTTGTGTTATTACATGAAGACCACATTATGGCAGTGTCCTGTGGGGCACATGGAGATGAATCCTACCTAAACATTCTACAGCAATACTCCCTCTTAATTCTAAGACTAAATCTTGTGCTTTGAAGTCTTTACTCATTATTGTTACAGGGATCTCGGATAGACAGTGACCACTAGATTTCACGTTATATGCATTGACTTTATTAAAATAAGTCTTGGTATAACTTGCGTTCACCTGTCATTGCTAGGTTGAAGTTGAGTGATTGGATTAGTCTCCTTTGATCCATATTTACTGAAAACACTTTAGAAATGCAAGAATGCTTTCTGTTGACTACTCATTAACTAATAAATAAGGGTTTGAGCATCACTATAATGAAATGTTGTATGGAAAATGATAGAGCTCATCCATCTACCCTTAGTCAACTCGATAAGCATTGATTACTGATATAGTGTGGCCTTGAGTGATTCAGACTTGTTCTGCTGTTTCTGTAAGGGCCCATAAAGATCAGCAGATTTGTGCTGACCAATTGCGAGATTTCTTTTTCATAACGCAGATACACAAACAATGATTCAGTCATTAGATGGTACAAAGCTGCCAGGATTAGATGCAGGCACCCTCCCTCTGGTCCCATCTATGTTTCAACATCACTGCAGGCTGCACATCTACAATTTACGCATCCTCTTGGTGATGTTTTCTGGTGTATGTTAGGTCCTGTGTTGCATTTGGTAATGGTATAGTATGCATTTAAGGACAAAACTGCAAAATGTTTACTGTGGTCCCTGTAAGAGGAGGACTTATTTGCACACAGTATGCATTTATGGCAGAAACCACAGAATGTTAGCTAGCTCTGCTGTCTGTAAGAGAAAGACTGTTTTGTGGTCAATGCACGCAAAGTATGCGTTCAGGGGAGAAACCACAAAATGTTCGCTGTGGTCTTTGTAAGTGAAAGATATTGTTTTGTGGTTATTGCATGCAGAGCATGCGTTTAGGGCAGAAACTACAGATTGTTCAATGTAGTCTCTGTATAAGAAATGCATTTTTTGCGGGGTCTCTGTGCAACACAACTTGCATTCCTGTTTTTAAGCTAACATTCCCCAGTGAGTGCTCAGTGCTCAGAAATCACTGTGACCAATACAACGTGTGACTTTCTTGTTATAAGTCTGCTCTCAGAAATCTGATGTATTGTGTCTTAGTGTTTAATTTTTAATTCAGTGTATGAGTTTTGTTAAGAAGTCTGACGCATGTGGTCTCATAACCTGAATAAGTGTTTCAATTTTTCCTCAGCTCTTAGTCATACATTTTAGCATTTTATGCCTGGGATGTTTTGCCATTTCTCTGAAACATTTCCGAAGCTTCGGTTTTACTGAAGAAACTCCACTGAGTGTGGGCTCAAATAACATCACACAACAAATTTCAGAGCCTACCTTTGTAGTCTTTTTTTTTCTTCCTTTGTGAGTTTTCAGTAGATTGTTTTTCAGAACTTGGCCAGGTCTTCAATTTCTCAAGTTCAATTTCCAGTTTGCCCTGTTTTAGAATTCAGTGTGAATTTTAATTTGCACAGCTATTCTAACACTTCCAAACGAGTTTGGCAGGATTTTATTTTTAGCACAACCTTTTTGCAATATATTCATATATTTTTGTAAGTCTGTCATTGAGCTTAAAATAAAACTGAAAAGAGAAATATCATCCAACTTTAGCGGTCCTCTGGTGTCAGCCCACCCTCTCAGTTGCACCTCGGAGAACCCTTTCGTTCCTTCTCTGAGGCGGCAGCCGCACATATTGACTGTTAAATAATTCAGCGTCTGTATATAGGCACGAAACAGGACGAGTCGCAAACGGCTGCAGGATAAGGTAGTCCTCACTTAGCAAGTATTGTGCTGGGCCTTCAGCTCTCTGTGCTTGTGCTGACTGAGCCCCTGGCTGCAGCTCGAGCAGGATTCCCCCCTGCTGCTGGTCTAGAGGAGAGGATACAGATACAGCGGCGCGAGAGACTGAACGTCTCTTCCACAGCATGCTGACTCATTGCCTCCTGGGGCAGCGGGGGTTAGGCGGGACCTTGGGGGACCTTGACCCAGTTCTTGTCCCAAGGCCTGGACTGCAGCTTTATCTAACGTCCAGAGAAAGTCAAAGGCTAAAGGGGGGTATACAGGGTTTTACTGCAATGTATTTACAGTACAGTAACTTGCATATCAGAGCCATCTGAGTGATTCAAATCCCAAAAAAGTGAAAAGGGAGGTCCTGTACATATTTGTTTCTTAATGTAGGGAGATGGAAACACAGTTTCTCTCGTATTTCGTTTTTTATTTTTAACCATTGACCTTTAAGTGACCATGTTTTGAGAGCAGTGCTACTCTGTTTTTAAAGCAGTGTTAACTTGCAGTCCTAAATGCTTCAAATGAGGAATGCTGATCTATACAAGGCACAAGACAAGGTCTTTACTTGTAAGCATTATGATTTAGCCTGCAATATAAGACGGTCAAGCACTGGAAAGGAGAGTTTGGTAAATATCAGCCAAATAACATTCATCTTAAACCTTTTCTAGATGGGCTTGAAAATTTCCCCGTGGGCTGTCTACAGCATTTCTGTCAAGTCTGTCATTATTATATTCAGACTCATGATTCTAGAAGGAACTTTGGAACATTCTCTCTAGAAACATGTTTACAAATACGGAAATGAATCCCCAGCCAGAATGTGAAGAGTGCGCTGTTTTGTTTTGATTCAGGAGATGCGTTTTAAAATTGTACAAAGTCGCCCTTAAAGGTGGGTTTGACACCATGGAAACCATGCGAGTGGTGCAGGAGAAACAAAAATGGCTTTGTTTCAGAAGCAGAAAATGTATTTTAGAAACCCGCTAGCTCACCAAAAAATACATCTTTCTTTCAGGGCGTTTTTTTCTTAGTTCAGTTTAGCTTCCAACAAAAGTCCTTTTTATACTGTCTTTACATGTAAAATGTTAAGAAAGGTTCATTCAGGGAAAAACATGAAAGAGGAAAACAGCACAGGTACGTACTCACTGACTTTGATATTTGATTTTAAAAACAATATTTATTGTTACGAGTTGCCAACAAAATGGTGTAATACAGTACTTTTCAGATGGTGAGGTTTCGCTTTTAGGTATGCATGTTGGAAATCTCATCGACTCTGAGTTGTATGGCGATTGCAAAGGTGAGATGAGGGGATGAGGGGTGGGTGATTTACATGCCGTGCAATTTGAGTTAATGTTAAAATGTAGTTACAACACTTAACAAGCTTTGGATCACCAGTCTCGGAAAAACAAACATGCTGATAAATGCTTAGTTTTAGAAGTGTTACTGGTATTCAGCTTTAGTTTCTTAAGTGTGGATGCTTTTCAGCTTCAGTGAGTTTTTGGATATGATTTGGTGGCGATAATTAAGTTGTTCGTTCAGTGGCAGTCAGGGTGTTTCCGGTCACTCAAGACCCCAGGATGCTGGCTTTTTCTCCTGTTTCTTTCTCTGCCTGAGTGGGAACCCCAGTTTCTGCACACATCATCCATCATTCCAGCACTGTCCTGCACAATCTGGAGTGAAAGCACTCTGGATTAATGCTCTGGATGCAGGATATGCTAGCTTTTTTTTGCTGTTCTCTATTTCTGTGCCGCTGGGCATGAAAGCCAATTCAGGGTGAAAAATGATTGCTTAGCAGCCAAAGGAAGGCAGGTATGAGTGTTTTAAAAAAATCTAGTCCTATCCGGATAAATGCACCTGTCGCCACACAAGATAAAGTGGTTCAAAGCGCAGAAGGCTCTGCAGATGGAATTATGATGCCAGCAGGCAAATTACTTTTTCAGCTCAGTGTGCCCCTGTCCATGCGTAAAGAACTACAAATTGGTCAGCAGTCATGACGTTTGAGTCAGTCAACAGGATTTTGAGTGCATTTTTTAAAATAATAAATTTCAATTAAAATACAGACTGACAGTTTATTTTTCTTATGCCAAGCTTTTCTCATGCTACTGCCATTTTATTTCCATTTTCCTTTTATTTCAACCTAGTGGACCAATTGTATTTGAAGAAAGGAGGGAATTAAATGTTGGATACTTCTGGTTTAGTCTTCTTGTATCTTTTTTTGCAAAAGTTCATTAAAATGCCGGCTACCTCAATTGGTGTGTTCAACAGTCTAGCAGATTTTTTATATCATCATAATGCATTCTCAGCTACAAACCTGAGAAGGTGGTTTTAATTGACAAAATGAAGCCATAATTGATATGTTTTCACCCTCTCCCTAAGGTCTCAAGCTGTTTGATAAAATCCTACAAAACTCATTAGACTACAGCCCTTTTAAAAACCATCCTTAGTTGTCAGAAAAAATCTGCAGTCTGCCTCATATTTTCATGTTCTGAGCTGCAAACGTTATTTCTGTTTCTGTCATGGTTAGTACCATAGCACTGTAAATGGACATTTTTACGTTACAGCAAGGAAAATGCTCTCCTTCTTTGGATGGATTGCCGTTCTCTCTCCTCTTACATTCTCTGTTCCAGGCCAGTATCCTAAAATTTGGATATTAGCTTGCTCATGCAGAACTCATTTCTATGTTTGATATAAAAAGGACTCTATTGAAAGTCCATTGTGTGCTGAGATAATGAAAAGGGAAGAAATTGTATCATTTGGAAGCAGGTGTTACCCAGAGTTTTCAGGTCATTGTTGTCCAAATGTAGGCAATAGTTACATGGTCTTGTCTTGGAATTGCCTGCTGTTTCGTTGTCTTAACTGTAATTGTCAGCAATAAAAGGAGGCTATTTAGTCTATTTGGGAGTAAACATAGAATATTGATTACAATTAAGGAATGTCCTCAAAAGGACAACAGTGAAACCTGAATCAGAGCACACAATGAAAACTATGTGGAAGCGTATCTAGAAGCAGCACTTCTTCAGCCAAGAGGTTGTGGGAGAATAGAGAAGCTACCAACCATGTTGTTGAGGTGAATATGCTGGCTTTTTCAGGAAATGGTCGGTTGAGATCCTTCGATTAATTAACGAATAACTACCAAATGTGAAAGATGGGCCAAGCGGCTTCATCCTGTTTGTAACCTATCTGTTCTTATAGTCTAAAGGAGAATGAAAAATGTCCAATAATGAGTCATTAGGAGTTTAACAGGTCTCATTATAAAGCCTTGTGCACCTGAAATGAAGGAAAATAGGGAAATAGAAATACATACTGTACAAAACAAATTTGAAAATCTGAAATCTATCATCTGCAGAACAGGGAGACAGATTATTAAGAAATAACAAATTAAAAAGCATTAAAACTAACTGTCAAAGGACTGTCAGCAGAAATACCATGGGGTTTCTGATCAGTCGGTCCTCTTGAGATCTGTAATTACCATGTTCTACAGAGTGACTGATGTGGGAGTAAAATTGCCTTGCATGCTACAAAAATGCAAATCAGTTAAGACTATAATTTCATTCTTGCTTGCTGTTGGGGTGTTTTTTAAAAGCTTTTAAATATTTAACCCTGTTTAGATCTTTCTTCAGTGTGAACATAGGAATGGTTATAAAGGAGAGGAGGTCACATAGGAACGGTTACAAAGGAGAGGAGGTCATTTTAGCTGGTCTGGGGATCTTATCCCATTTCCTGAAAGAAGCTTCAGGAACATAGCTAGGATTTGATTCTTCACACTTGGTGGAAAATTAGCACAAAACAAGGCTAATTGTTGCCGTGCATAGTCTACTTCCAGCCTCAGTAGACAATTCAGTATGAAACAGCATGTTGTTGACCTGTCACTTCCTATTTGAAATCACCCGAGCATCAGCTCTGGTACAAACTTTACATAAGCTTTTGTAATCTACATCTTGTACAATTTAGATGAAACATAACTAAAAATAAATGAATAAAATTACAATTTTTGCATGATTGCCTTCTTGGTGGTAGTCCCAGTCCTAAATTATACTGTGGTCTGACATCTGCAGGCATTTTTCTTCCTCCCTCCTGTGTCCTTCATGTGTCTTCCCCATGCGTTAAAAAGCCATTGTGAAGCAGTCAGCTGTGCTAAGGAGAGATCATGGAAGGGTGACATCCCATTTCAGTACATACTGTAGGTTTCTTCAGTTCCCTAGCAACCCATGTCAAATGTGGCACTGTCAAAAACAGTGTCCCTCAGTCCAGTCCTTGAATTAATATAGTACTTCCTGATAGCAGTACTTGCACATCCATTTTTATATTTTTGCATACCGTAACATTTTAGAGGTTTCCTTTTTCCACAGGCTGTCAGGCTCCTCAACACCCTGGTACCTACAGTACTACACCTACTCCAAATCTGGAAACTTAGTTATTTTATGCCTAATGTCAGCATTACTGTCTGATGTATTCTTTGCACTATCCTGTAAAGTAAATTGCACTATGCACATTACACTTTATGTGCCCTGTACCCTGTCAGAAATGTCTACATTGTCTATGTCATTGTCTTGTCAGTGTCTTGTCTGTATTCGCACCGTAGACCTGGAGAACGATATCTCGCTCCTCTGTATACTTGTATATGGCTGGATTGACAAATAAACTTGAAATTAAATTACATCCCTATCAACCCTTTACAAATTGAATCAAGTTGGATTCAAAATGTATCTAATTATAATCCATAATACTGGACATAAGTGCACCTTTTAATCCTGTACAGTTTATACCCTGAGTTGAGATTATAATAAAAACTAAGCATTTCTTGATATTGTTTCCCATTCCCTACACATTACACATTCCCTAGACAAATTTTGAGCATTCTCTGACGAAGTAAGGGATTGGGATATTTTTTATTGCAGTGACCACCATTACAGAGTACTTTCACAGGAGCGTCATAAAAATGTGACAAATGAATAAGTGAATAAAAGCCAATAGAGTGCAAATGTGTCCTCAGTTCTGATTTGATAAAGGATAGAGTGTAGCAGCCTGTCTCACAGCTAATGATAAAGTCTTTGAATGGGGTGTAGTAAATCTGAGGCAGAATGCAATTCATTTTTTCCCTACTCGTCATAGGAGTGACAGATTAGAGATGTATGTGATAAGAATGAAGGACTTGGAAGCATCAGTAGTGGTCATGAACAGTGTTGTAGGTTTTTATTTTAAGTTTTGAAGTCCCAAATGTGGTCCATACTGTAGAGAACTGCATGCAGTTCACCAGTCAGAAGATGAAGACATGACTGAGAAAATCACCATGAGAAGATCATAAGAACAAATGAGAGGGAGCATTTGGTTCTAAAGTAACCAGTTGATCAAAGGATATCATCCAGCCATTTCTCGAAAGAAGCCTTGATATCTGCTTCAACAAAATGGCTGAGCAGCTTGTTCCATATGCCTTCGACCTCTTGTGCAAAGCAGTGCCTACATTTCAAAGTTTTAAATGCTTGTCTTCGATGTTTTCAGAAGAATTATAGACAGGAAAGAAGAAAATACATGTGTTCCTTTGGAGGTAGTAATGAAAAAATTCTCATTAGAGCTGTCATCTGAGGCGAAAGTTGAATTAGTTTCCTGCCAGTAGTATAGTTGGTTTTGAACCTTGAAAGGAAGGAGGCATTTCCTGAATCTGAAGTTGGCACATATAGTACAGTACTGGCATTCAGCTGAGTCTAGTTCCTGGTCAGGCGTTCTGCACTTATCCACGTTAATTTCCCTGTGCCTGTGTTAATGGGATATGAATAATCCATCCACTGCTTAGCAGTTTCATCCATTTGAGGTTTCGATCTAATATGAGATGTTGCTGTGCTGGGTGCTGCTAAGTGTGCAATCTTGTTTTGAGTACATTAGAAGTGTAAAGTTAATATATCCACATCAGCACAATGTGCAAAAGAAAATTGCACATTGGCTCAAACTGCAGTGCAGTGGGAATGGATTCTCCACAGTTGGTGTCTTTGCCTTACGTTTCTCCCTAGACTGAAATCCCTGGACACCTGTCAATGATGCTTTATTCTTCAGTTGAGTTTAGCTGCCTCGTTTTACTGTCGCTCCTGGTTTGCATGCATTTTATTTGAGGAAAAGTAGAGCAACGTCTAAAGATTGTCTAGCACTCAAATTTGGAAGAGAGAGAATAGAAGAGAGAAGAGAGAATGGTTTCTTTAGCATGGCAGAGGTGGCTGCAAATAAGATGAAAACACACAAAACCTGTATAAATGCAGTAGCTTAAAATCTTGTGCCTTCAGGCTTATCCAATTTGTTTCACTTGTGCTGTTCTACTATGCTATTTTGTACATATTTGTGTTTTTAGGCTGTTGTGTTTAAAGATTACGATGCAGTATGCACTTTTTCTGCATGGTATACTTCAGAGGGACAGCCCTCCTTCTATAGGAAACTAGTACTTGACTGTCCACCAGTGGAGATGCTCTATTGTTCTCTCTCTGGTTGTCTCATAATTCCAAGCTCACACTGTATGAAAATGCCTCTTGAATCTTGGGTTTTGGATATGTTATTGATTGGGCAATGTTTTTTGGGGTTCCATAGACTAGAAAGAATCAAAATAGGCAGGGAGACAGCTTTCCTGCTTTTGAATTTCTTTTTCAGTTTCGGGAGGTTGTTCAGAATCCTTTGTAAGAAAAAAGTCCACACGCTTTGTACAAGTATCCCCTCGCTTACTTGCATAACTCATGTGGTTTGTCAAGTTGTACATAGTTGGTTGCCTGATTCTGGTTTGCTGTCGTTTGCCGTTTGGCACTGACTCTGTCCGTCTCTCTGCCCCTTCAGCACCTTCAGATGACCATCCAGGCGCTGCAGGACGAGCTGAGGATCCAGCGCGACCTTAACCAGCTCTTCCAGCAGGACAGCAGCAGCCGCCCCAGCGAGCCCCTGGCCTCCGAGCTGACCGAGGAGAACTTCCAGCGGCTGCACGGCGAGCACGAGCGGCAAGCCAAGGAGCTCTTCCTGCTGCGCAAGACCCTGGAGGAGATGGAGCTGCGCATCGACACGCAGAAGCAGACGCTCGGCGCCCGCGACGAGTCCATCAAGAAGCTGCTGGAGATGCTGCAGAGCAAGGGGCTGTCGGCCAAGGCCAGCGAAGAGGACCACGAGCGCACTCGCCGCCTGGCAGAGGCCGAGATGCATGTCCACCACCTGGAGAGCCTGCTGGAGCAGAAGGAGAAGGAGACCGCTGCCCTGCGCGAGGTGAGCCCCCTCCTTGTGGTGCTTGTGAGCTTCAACCACGTGCCTCTGAATGGTGTATCCCAAAACGTTGGCAAAATTACTTCCCTGTTTTGTAAACTTTAAACTTAGGAGCTTCAAAGTACCTTAAGATTTCCATAATACATAGACATGATGTATCAGTACATCATAGACATTATAATATAACAGCATACAGTGGAGGAGACCCTAGTATAATAGATGGTGTTGCATTGAGATAGATAGTGGTACCGCATAATGCTGAAGTCATGAACATTTTGGAAATTACTTCTGTATATTTTGGATGCTAGCTAGTGTCTGATTATTTTTGAAGTTGTTGGTTTTGTCCTTTTATCAATATGAGGTTCACCTGTTAACTTCATTTTATGTTGATGATTAAAGTGTAGCCAACACCTGAACTCTAAGGAAGTTGCCAAGGAAGAAAATTTATTTTGAAGTGTAATGTTTTATACCATTCATAAATTTAAAATTGGGACCAAAATTGGTTTTTAGATTTTATTTTCTTGATGTAAATTTATGTTTGCACTGTTAGCTTTAAGAGATTTTGCTGATTCTTGTGATTAGTTGGGATTTTTGCCATTATGCCCACTGTGATTGTGGGTTTCAGTTTTCAGATCTTTGGTTGTCTCTTGGTTATTCCTGTATACATTGTCTTTAAAGCACGTCTTCAATATAAAGAAAGTTACAAGGATTACGTTTTAAATAGCTAGTAGCGTGGAGTTGTGGTTAAAGCTCATAACCTGGTTCATAACCAGAAGATCGTTAGTTCAAATTCCAGGTGAGGCACTGAATCTTGAGCAAGGTGCTATAGGAAAATGCTCAGTTGTATTTATAAAATGAGCCAGGTGGGTTGAATGGGCTCATCTCAGTAATAACCTTTCTTATATTGGAACACTACAGTGGCCAAGACCTATTGTCCCCAATGTGTCCAGTTTAGCAGTCTGAATTCAGTCATCCTCAAACAGTGAATTCACAAAGTCATGTACAGTACACTGGCCAACTACTGTTCCTGTAGTTCCAATTGTTAAAGAAGAGGGGAGTGATGTGTGATGATAAAACTCTGTCCTGCCTTGAAGGCATTGTACTGTATTTTAAGAAGGTCAATGTTTTCACGCCAAGTTGTATTTGTTCTATTTTATCATTCCAAATCGGTATCCCCGAGTTCATACACTGATTGGCACTCGCATCTGTGAACTGAGATTTAGCAGCAGCATCACACAAAAGACTTTTCACACTCACTTTTCTCAGAAAAGAACATAGGTTCAGTGCTGCCTCAGAGATTTTCTGTCTTGTTTCTCTATTACATTTGCTTGCTGCTTTTTCCTTTTACAAATTTTAACACCATTCGGCCCCATGGCATCACTACATAAAACCTGATTCAGCAGTAAGTTGTTCTTATTATAGTTGTTCTTTATAGTTTTATAGTTTGAAATGGCACACATTTTGTGTTATATATGTCCTAAAATACATATACTGTAGCAATACATGAAATTGTACAAGGTGCATCATGGTGAACATCGTTTATAGCATCTGATCATTTTTATTTTGTAAAAGGTGGTTTCATTAGTTTCAGTCCTAATCAACCAGTTATTTATATAGTACAAGACAATAGACTACTCACAAGTACAAGACCACTCACACAGCCCAGTTCAGCATCAATCCTGCTTAAGGATGAACCAAAAGATGTTGCCTTGAGTGCCCAGTAGAAGGTCAGGGTGACAAGCTTATTTCACTCTAAACCCTGTGGCAAAATGACTGATATTGTACAACACTAAAGTCAAACCTTTAGCATTTACAAAAAATATTTCACAGGAAGCTGAAAATGTTTTTGTCAAATAAGGGTTATATCAAAAAGTAACCATCAGAAAAGGTTATTTTTTTTTTTTAATTATTAATTAATAATCTCTGCAGCACACACAGATATAAGGCCTGAGCTGGCATGTTCTATAAGAGACCTTCCTGTCAGAAATGTTTGTCAGACATGCTGCATTCTCGGCCTTGCTGAAGGTATCACTGAATGGAGGAGTGGTGCGTTTCTCACTCATGTTACCTCTAGCTGGCACGTGCTGGGTGGTTCACAGGAAGTGATGTCGTGCATCTTGAGGAAAGCCCATCTGGTTATAGCCCATTCTACCTGAGCAGCACCAGGCCAATCATAGGCTATAGGTGATTAATGACTTATGTGAGGCTTGAACCAGTTTTGTCTGCACTATAAGGCTTAACTTGCTCTTCATGTGCACGCCCCTCTCTTTTGGCAGAGTCCCCGAAAAGAACTATATTATTACCAAAATCGTAATAGTAACAGCATGTTAAAGGGATAGCGTGATTGGTGAAAATGGTATGCAATAATGCTTGTATCATTGAATGTTATACTATTTATATGACAGTGATCAAATATAATAATAATACCAATGAGAAACATATCTCAATATATAATATTGTCAGACCACTCAATTTCATGCGCTGCATACTGCATGCTTGGCCCTGTTTTTATCAGTCACACACCAGGCTCTTATAATAAAAACCTGCACTGTGCTAGTTTAAATCCCTGAGTACAAGCATACTGTACACACATGCACCTTCTTGCTATACTCTGAAAATAAACTTCTTAAGTGTCAAAGGAAGCCACGATTACCCTTCATGAAGGATTTACAATTAGTAAATAAGCAGACAACACAAAAGTGAACAGGTACCATTATTGTGAGCAGCAGAGTGATTTCTCAGGCAGTAATGGATGGATTGTGTGTGGTTGCTATAGAAACAGCCCAGACAGCAGAGAGGCTTTTGATAAACTGCGCCTCAGCTCCTACAGAAGCACCAGATGTAAGATTATTTGAACAGCTTTGATTAATATAGTGCTGCTGAAAAGTTTTAAGTCCTGTGGCTTTACAGGGAAAAAAGGCTGTGACCTGGTAATGCTTAGAAAAATCTGTAAGATCATCAACATAGCACCATTTCAAAATCCTGTGTATATTTGACTGAATGCTATTAGAGTTGGGATGCTCAAAACTTATTTTGATACAGTTCAAGTCATTTCAACCATGGTACTGTTTTTACAATTCCTTTAAGATTTAGAAAACTGTCGCCTAAAAGACTTTATGCAAAATTTGGGTTAATGTAATGTATTACACAACTGCTTGTTTGTAGGAGTTATAGTTTTGTTGAATTGTTTTTTGTTTGGAATCTCTTGCAAAGCTCAGTCTATCTTAGCCATTTACTGTACATTAATGGTTGTGACCCATGTGGCACATCACATCATATATACTTTAGCCTGGCAGGATTGAGTCTGAAATCCTCCAGGGAATATAATGAGAAGTGTGGCAAAGTAAAAAGCATTGAGACCTGTTGTAGAAGAGGTGATTGTTATTTTTTCTGTATGCGGTGCAGCGGTTCTGAAGGCGGTGAGAGTACACATCAGTTAACGGCTTTGCTCTGTATTCCTCTCAGGTGCCAGACAGTCATTAACTGTTATTAGCTGGGTTGAGTGCCACCTAGTGATGTAACTTAAACATGCTAAACCAGAGATGGTTTTAATCTTCAGATCGTTGTTATGTAATATAAGCATCACAATCAAATAAAAATATCACTGTATTTATGTAGGGGTGTTTTGGAGAAAAAATACATTTTTTAGATCCTGGGTATTAATTGTTTTTGGCATCATTTTGATTAATTGATCATTTGTGACTCACCATAACACGGTGACTTTGACCGTTGTATAAGCTCCAAATCAGTAATGGGAGAGTTGATTAGGCACAAGTGAAGCCTGGTGAAAATCATGAAAGAAAATAAAAAAAGAACCCCCCACTTCTTAAGAGGACAAAGGCTTTGTGCTGTTGATATTTTGGAGCAATACTTCCGATGGATTCACTTGCAGTGGAGCCAAGTCCTTTTCAACAGTTAATCAAGGTTTGGTGATGTACTTGTGGACGTCGGTGAATGTGATACAGACAGACTTCAGTGCTTCAGACCGATCGATAGGGGGGCTCCCAGTGTGATGATCTGGGCAGGTGTATCTAGTTTCTACAGACCTTCACTTGTATATCACTCCATCAACAAAAACTAAAGATAAAAACCTTAAATATTTAGACACATGAACACAGTATTTGGTGGAAACAAATATTGGTTGCAGCAATTACAAACACCAATAAGTCTTCTTGGGTAAGAGTCTACTAACTTTGCATATTGGCTTAATGCAATTGTTTCCCATACTACTTGGCAGATTTGCTCAAGTTCTTTTGTTTTGGGGATTATTGATACAACTACAGTCATTTTCAGACCTTTCAAAGATTAAGGAGCTACACTGATCAAGTTCTGGGACCTCACCTGCTGCCCTTCCTGGGGGATCATCCGAACTTGACGCGATTCCAGCAGGAAACGGCACACATTTTTACGCTGCCCATATAACAACGGCTTTCTTGTGAGATGAGGGGATAACAGTAGTGATGTTACAATATGGCGGTACAAATTTGTGGAATGACCTGGGGTTGACTAAGCAAGTAGGGTTTAAAACCAGTAATCAGATACATACTTGACAAAGCTCTATGGGAGACGTGGGACAAAAAAAAGAGAGCATCTGCAACCTGGAGCAGAGCGTGCGTCACAGATGTACAGCTTGTATGGCTTCCAGTGGTGGCCACACACTGCTAGCCTGTAACTTCCACAGTAGACGGCCTGCTGATCAGCCCTGTTGATGACAAATGTTTGTCAACATAATTAATTTATCTAGGTCGTGTCAGGTAAAGAAAATGTCAGTGTGCCTGCTACAAAAAAGATAGTTTTCCTGGTAACGTTGGGAACATATTACCGTTTTAATTTATTTTAATGCTCAGTATGTCTATTTTTATACTGAAATAATTAATCTTTAGATGGGTGCATCATTTAAAACGCACTTTATGGTACCACCAAGATGGTCTTACTGCCATACAGTTCAGAGGAAGTGTCTTGAAATAGAAAAGAGAAGGTTTTTTTGCTCTAAATTTGTTCCTATGCATTAGTTGATACACCTGCTTGTGTGCTCTTAATTATCACTCAATAAGTGACAAGTAGGGTCACAGTACAGTGCTTTCACACATGCTTTAATAAATCACACAGGTTTGCAGAGAAGCTACTGTATTTTGACAGAGAGACGTAATCCAGAAAAAAGAGTGTATGAGCTGTCTGTCACTCAGTGAATTGTTAAAGTATTCTGAACCTCTGCTGTCCTATTTTTATAAAATTACAAAATAATGCATGCATACACATTTTTTAAATTATTATTCAAAGCCACAGAGCTCAAACTGATGGCTTCTAAAGGTAATGATAAATTACAATATATAATGTATATTAGCAAAACCTAAAGAGAAAAAAAACTTTAAAATGTTGATTGCATTAGTATTCAGAAACCTGAACTCAGTATTTGGTGGTAACAAGCCACAGATATTCTTGGATAAGTAAAAGTGTACTATCTTTGCACATTAGCTTAGTGCAATTTTTGCCCATTCTCTTGGACTGATTTGCTCAAACTCTTCAGGCTTAGGGATTAGTAGTTCTTGGACCTTTTCAAAGCTTTGAGATGTTTTATTTTTTCAGTTTCAGATATACCCCCTTTATGAAGTGTCTGTGATAATGTTGACCCATGGACATTTTCTCCTGTCCAAACTCTGTAACTTTCAAAGACCCTATTGGCTTTACAAAGGCATCCTTCACCAGTTTTCTCCTTGCCCGACTACTCAGTTTGGAAGGATAACATCATTTTGGCAGTGTCTAGGTACCTTCAGCTCCTTAATGATTAAGGGTTTTTGTAGGGCCAGAATCAAACGTGTTTCTTTGTTAGATTTCATCCAAGGAAAAGATGTGTGATCCATAAATGTGGTAAACGCTGTTTTTCCACCATTGCAGAATTAAGTTCTGACTGAGAATTGAACACATGCGTGATCAAAAACTCCCTTCACCTGGGAAAGAAACACTTCCAATCCATTTTCATGAGTCATTGTAGAGGTACCTTTGACTGATGAAGCTGGACACCACTCACACTTGGTCCTCCTGCAATGGTTTTCGTACAGTAAGTCAGAGAAGGTGGCACTGCCTGTGAACTTGACCTTTTGGTGCACCAGGAAATGAAACTACTGCACTGTATATCCCCGAGTATATAAACTACTGCACTGTATATCCCTGAGTTGCCATTGGGGTTCATGGTTGATTCTTTGCTTGAAATTCACTAAGAGAGGGACCTTACGGAAACAAATGTATTTATTATGAAATCATGAGAACCACTATTATTGCTCACAGGTATATTGAACAAATTCTGTGGTTGTTTACAGTAATTTTCCATCCATCCATTTCACTCCGCTTTTCCTGTTGAGGGTCGAGGTTGCAGCAAGCCGAGTAGATCAGCCCACATTTCCCTGTCCGCAGCAACGGATTTCAGCTCCTCCTGGGGGATCCCCAGGTGCTCCCAAGCCAGCAGAGAGATATAATCCCTCCAGTGTGTCCTGGGTCTGCCACGGGGTCTCCGCCCAGTGGGACGAGCCCGCAACAGCTCCAGCGGAAGCCGAAAGGGGGGCATCCTTATGAGATGCCCACTCCACCTCTAAAATCAGTCACTCTTTCACTCAGTCACAGACAGAGGGAAGCACTCTCATCTGTGTAAATCTGTGTAATCTCTCATCTATGAATTGTCTTCATCACTGCTCTCCTCTCCACTGATAGCTGGTGTGTGGAGAGCGTTCTGGCGCACTATGGCTGCCGTCGCATCATCCAGGTGGGGCTGCACACTGGTGGTGGTGGAGGGGCGTCTCCATTACCTGTAAAGCGCTTTGAGTGGAGTGTCCAGAAAAGTGCTATATAAGCAATAAACAATTATTCTTATTATTAAATTGCCTAGTGGTCTCTCAGCTTTCAAAATTTAAAGAAAACAGTTTAATTTGTTTTTAGTATACATTCCATTATATAGGTCTGTCTTCAAAAAAATGAATACTGAATTAATTTGCTTTCAAGTCTTTGAAGATTTTTATAAATGGATTCAGAACTTTAATTACTAAAGTGTTCAGTCTACTCAGCAGACAAAAAAGTCTGCCATGCATGCATTCTTAATTTTGATTGCTGTTGGAGAATATTTTGTTCTTGGCTGCTACTTATATAAAAGAACCTTTCTTGTGAAGTGTCAGTACTGTGAGACGTCACCAGGGCGCACACGATCAGTACTGCTTTGTCAGCTATGAGGAGCCTGTGAGATGAGGCGACACTGAACACCATCACTGTATTCTTCTCTGCCGCCGGACAGCGAACCTCATCGGCCGCTTGGGAATATTGCCACCTAGTGGTGTGACTTGGTTAAACAAAATACATTATCACAGTAGTTCAGGTGGGAAGCTGCATCAATGCCTAGGCTGCAAAGAAACAAGTAATAGGTTTATTCCATGCTGAAAAGAGAAGAAAGAAAAAAACGTTTTGGCCGTGGAGCCTTCATCAGGTGTGAGAAAGGTGTGAGTAAGCAAAGGTAATGTAGTGGGAGAACAAAAGCTGGAGGAGCGAGAGGCGGGAGCAGGGGACTGACAGAGTGGCCAATCAGGTAGTGTGAAGTCAGGACTGGTGAAGAGAGGTGTGAAATGAAACCTCCAATGAATAGAGAGAATTTAGAAGAAAATTAGTCGTTGAGAGAAGGGGGAAGGTGTGATCCTAACTGCAGGATAATTTTAGTTTCTGTAGTCTTTCTTACATGATCGCAGGTTGCTTTGCTATGGTTTCACATTGAGAACTTGCCAGGAACATGTAAAATTAATTAATTATTAATTTGTGACATTATGTGCCATTCGAAATGTTTTGTAAACAAAATGTTGAAATGATGTACTGTACACAACTCTTTTCCTGTATATTTTAATTAAGATATTTAAAACACCTCACACCTGAAGAAGTTTCCACGGCCGAAACGTTGTTTTCTTTCTCCTTTTTTTCAGCATGGAATAAACCTGTCTCTTGTTTCTTTGCAGCCTACGCATACTGATGCAGCTACCCACCTGAACTATTTTAAATAAGCTACATTAATACTCAAAATCTACATATTCATTGGTGAAAGAAGTCATGGGAGTTTCACAAGAATCATTAACAAAACAATTCACAAGAGTTTTACAAGAATCACTCGCAAAATTATCTTAATGCTGTAAATCATCCTGTATACTTTGATATAATTGAACTGTTAAGATGGTTCACACTATGTGTAGAATACATTTAGGTTTATCCTTCCAGCTGATGACCATTTTATTCAAAAAGTGTTTAAGTGAGTCCGAGCCAAACCCTACAGGCAGAGGACACAAGGTAGAACTATACTCCAGATAGCACAGTAGTGCAGGGTATGCACACATAAACAGGGGGCAATTTACTGATGCCATTTAACCTGGACAGAATGCTTTTACACTGTGGGAAGAAAAGAGATTACATGTGGAGAAAAACCACATTGACATACAGTAAGTGTACATGTAAACTCCACACAGAAGGGTTGTCAAGGCCTGAATTAAACCCAGAACACAAGAGCTGTGAGAGCTGCTATTATACAGTGTCACACTGTAGTTGTGAAGGATAAGTTACTTGTGTTGATCATGCAGTAGATGCTTCAGAAGGCATAGGTTTGGGTCTCACAACCTTCTGACAACTCAGTATCTCTTCATGTAGTAGTGGGAGTATGGAACAAACTACACTGCCATGCTATTGAAGTTGATACCCAGGCTTCTTTCAAGAGCAGTTCTGGATGAGATCTGGGGATCAATTAACTATCCATCCACTCCATTTTGTGAAAGCTTTATCCACAATACAACTGGAGAAGCTATGTTGCTAAATAAATCATGTTATGGCACATATTTCTGAACAGGTACTTCAATTTCAGGCAATTTTCAAAAAGAACGTTCCGGTAACTAGCAAAAAGTTACTGTGTGGTCAGAGTAAACAACATATCCATCCATCCATCTTCTAACCACTTTATCCAGTAAGGGGGTAGGAGAGCTGGAGCCTAACCCAGCAAGCAATGGGTATAAGGTAGGATACTCCTTGGACAGGATGCCAGTCAATTGCAGGACACGGACACAAACACACACCAGGGCCAACCCACATGAAGGTGGTAACCCACATGAAGATGGGGGAAAACATAGAAACCTCTAAGCATTGCAACACTGTGCTGCCTATCAGTTATGTACTATCTACAAATAATAATTTATACCACTGAAGAATTTAATGTAGCAAGGTTTAGAAGCTCAGGGTAATTGTATGGTCACTTGCACATATTAAGGAAGTACTGTGCAAAAGAGGTGCTTCCTGGCCAAGCATTAGAAGAATGCTGAATTCTTGACTGAATTCTGTTTTTATTTCTTTCTTGTGGTGATGATGCCAGATTCAATTTTTGTGCCCACAGCTTCTTGTGTTGTACTGTACATAATCATCATCATTGATGGCAAGCTTCTGATCACATTTTAATCAGAACTAGGACTTTTATATAACCTGTGGATTATTTTTTTTTAACTTCTCTTGCATGCTTGACAAAATGAAAAACATGAAATGTCCTAGTTAGTACTGGCAGCAATGAGACCACTTTGTAGTCTGATCTCATCAAGTCTCAGAAGCTATGCAAGGCAGAACCTCATTGATACTAGGATGGGAGATGCAATGGGATTTTCTAATGTAAACTAGATTACTACTTCAAGTGATGTTGGTGGACCAATAGCTGTCACTGGATTCTGGACCAGAATTTCCAAAACGAATGCCCCAATATGGTGACTGGGGACACTCTGCTGTAGTACAGTACGTACTGTCATTTGAGTGAGACATTAAACTAAGGTCCAGGCTACTTGGTCCCAAAGATCCCATGGCACTGTTTGAGCACTGTTGGTGCTTGGTGTCCTGGCTTAAACCCACTCTGGGCTTGAACACTGTTTAAGTTCCCCCTTAAATAAACTGGAACCGATGAAGCCTTTTCACATTTCTCTTTCTGCAATACTGTATAGTGGTCCTGCAGGCACAAAAATGTCTGCAGTATATCACCTAAAGTATGTGGTTAGCGAAGTATTTTCACCTCTTATATGTAAATCACTTTGGGATTCTTTGGGTTGAATGCTGTATAAATGTAATTAAGTTGTACAACTAAAATGCAAATATTTCAGGTGGGTAGCTGCATCAACTGCTTCAAAGGAACAAGTAATAGGTTTATTCCATGCTGAAAAAGAAAACGCAACATTTTGGCTGTGGAGCCTTCAAACTGGTTTAATGAACGCAAAGTGTTATTCCTTGAGGAGAGATATCCTATATCTTTAGCACCGGACTGACTTGTTTTGTTTTTAATTGTGCTCCAAGTTTGAAGATCTATACATCATTTTCATCAATAGGGTAACAGCAGAGAGATCAGTTGTTAAAACTTTAAAGCTTATCAAAAGTCTACATTGTTTCATAAATTTCAATTTGTATTTAAGTTTTGCTGTGAATTCAATATACTGTATATACTAAGTAAAAAAAAAATGTCTGCCATAGAGTTCTGAGTCTTAAAGTAGTGAGTTTAAGGGTAGTTTGTAAAGGCATTTTGACCCATAGTACTTTCATAAGAAGTGTATATCCAAGTGACTACCCCAAAATGTGTGTATCTTTCTGATGTTGCCACCTACTGTATGTGGGAGAAGACTAGGAATCTGAGGTTTAAACATAGTCCTTCTTTTACATAAAAATCTACCCTAAGTGGCCTATACATCTGGAAATAGTTAAAGAAAACCCTTTACTTAAAGAACAATTTTTTCAGGTCTCCATTTTCTTTTCTCTGAACACATATACAGTACACAATTTCTACAATATATAGCGTCACAGTTGTGGTTGTAGGACAAAGCAGATAGCAATCAATATTCTTTTACTTTAACTACTAAACTTTGCTTTTAATTTGTATTTATATTGTATATATAATTTAGTGTGCAATTCAAATTGTCTTTTAGTCTGAGATTTATAGACAATATCCAAACTTTGATCTATTAAGCACCAAATAACAATTTCTGCATATACTGGTAGCTCCACCTGAGGTGTGAAGTTATCTTAAAATTTGTAATGTGATCAGTGTACATTCAATAAATTAAAATTTGATGTTTAAGATAAAAAAACTTTTTTAAGTTTCAGTTTATAAGGCTCATATAATAATTTATAATGATTAATGTATATATGATTGCTACTGAGTTTATATCCACAAAATTAACGTTTCATCAATTTTTTGCATTATGCAGTGCTGTTCCAAGAAGCTCTAAGTTTTGATCACAAGAAAGTAGTGTTTTTCAACATGAGCATATTTGAGGTCAAGTGTAGGAATTTCTTTGAAGTTGTGGCATCTGTATTGGTTACATCAAATCAACTGATGGTGGCCTGTGTTACAAGATCAGGCTGCTCTTCATAAAACTCAGCCAGTTCTATAAGATAATGTTATTCATTGATTAAAATATGAGCCCATACTCTGAATGTAATGTTTTCATACACTTTATTAGTGTTATGGGTAAGCTCAATAGAGTTTTCACCTGATCTCTCTTTCTATACCACAATGAACCATGTGTTGGAACCCAGATTCTGATACCAGAGACTGGATTCTGTCAGAGACCTAGTGTGGGTCTTGCAAAACCAGTTGTGGTGTCTCAAGGTGCAAATTCACACATTACAAGACCTTTTAGTGGGGATTCTGATTTAGAGGCATTCAGTCATAATTCCACAGATGGGATATTCACACCACTGATTCCTTGGCCAATCACAGACATACTGAACATCTAACCTTGCTGTTCCTCAGGCATTGAGTGAGATTACTGCCGCAGTAACACATAATCAGCTGGGTAAAACTAACCAGTCTCATGATGGTCTTCTGTCCCATCCCTGGAAAAAATGCAGAGGCATGAACATGTCATCCGTGGGCGTCTCATGTCCCTTTCGGATTTTTGAAGAAAATTGAGAAAGGGATCTTCAGATTTTTGACTCAAGAACTTATTTAAATTGAATAGCAACACATTTGCCATAGTGTCAACAAATATTAGACAGGGTGTGAGGCAGGACAGCTGGAGAAATGGATGCAATTACACATGACGTGCCACTAGATGCCACTATTCAACCTTTACATGACCTGTAAATATCCACAGGGCTGAATCATTTGGCATTTTTTTATGAGTTTGTGAAGTGCGTAGAAATACATACTTTCACATGGGTGTGATTAAACATTGTTTTGGTAGAAAAAGAGTAAGCACGTTAATAATGAAGTGCTGAGTGCTGGTTCTTTTTGTTGTTTTTAGACTAAAAAGGGAGAAAATCCAACAGCTGGGGCTTGATTTGTTTTTGTCACTGTTATCATTTGACACCGTAGTGGCACAGTAGTGGGAAGCAGCATCCTTGAATATACTGATAGTTAATTCCTAGCTATCCACTGCAGAATTTGTTTCCTGTGCCATCCTGAGAAAACATCAGGAAACCCTCCCATTGTAATTTCTCATTGTTTTAGAAATAAAGCTTTAAACAAGGGGTCCTGTGTTACTGGATTCTCAGTGTCCGCCTGTCACAACAGAGCATTACAGGTGAGTGTACCAGGGTGGAGCAGGACATCGTGACTGACATGGACATTAGTGACTCATGACAAAGACACAATTCAGGAACAGGTGGTTTATGGGAAGTGTAGTTCTCGTAGACAGTGCAGCATCTCTGAGCTACACTAGCCAGTTTCCACAAATTGTTAATCTGTGAGTTTGGACAGACAGCATACACTGTATTAACAACTACGATAGCAAACTGTTGGGATGCGTTAGGACGGGTTTAGACCATCTTGAGATTTTGTGAGCAGACCTTGGGGCCACCTTTGTTGGATAAGGGTCTGTCATACAAATGCATGAACAAAGCAGGTGACAAAGTCAAGTGCTGCTGTATGATCATTACATTGAAGAGAAGTGTTGGTGATATTTTTCATGTAAAGATAATTACTGTACATAGTAATTTTGATACTATAAGTTATGGGCATTAGAATGGACTAGTACAGAGACAATGAATGTGTTGAATGCTGAGAATTGGGGAAAAGCAAACATTGCTTGTAAGTGGAATGTCTGTGGCACATTACTCTCAGGGAAAAAAAATAGTGTTGCAGTGATTTAACATCTAGACATTCAGAAATAATTAGGAAACCAATTATTGTAATGCAGATGCAGATGAAAAACATTTCAGGAAGATCCTGTTGAAGTTGCTCAATGTATTGGTCAGAACACATTGAGAATAATGCTGTTTGCAGTTTCTGGCTCAGGGCCATTGAAGTGACACAGAGCTCTTAAAGAATGTGAAGAGAATGGCATATTCCCATGCTATAAGAAATGAGATATTATCCAAGCCCAAAACAGTAATTTAAAAAAAGATGGAGGCCTGGTAGATCTTAAAGTATTTGTAAGATTAATTCCAGCAGTTAGTCTAAATTAATTCTGATTACCTCATGTGGAAAATGTGCAGAATGAGAATAAATAACTCAGAAGTCTGCATAAGTATATGTTGATATTTGATATATGATGAAGAAGAAAGCTTTTACACAAAGTGGCTGATAGGTGAAAACTGTCAGCTAGCACTCTGCTCCTGAATGTGTTTTCCTGTGTACGGTACTCATGGTTTGTATTGCGTGAACTGTAATCCACATAATTATGTTTAAGGACATCCTTATGCTTGGTCTGTTTATTTTTGCTGCCAAAATTGCACAACAGGCTGCATGAGACAGAGTCAGATTGGAGGAGCGCTTGAAGGTTTTGCAGAGGCTGAGGGACAAACGACTGGGTTTCTGAGACAAAAAGACCTTCCTCGCAGGCAGGTGGCGAGGTCTCTTGAATGGCTTTTTAAATTATTATTCCTATCTTGCTGGGATAGTAAGCTGGTACTAAAAAGTAAGATTTTCGAGATACACTGGCAGTGAGGCATTACACTGTTGGTGTTTAATATTTTTTTTCAGCATGGAATAAACCTTTACTTGTTCCTTTGCAGCCTACGCATGCTGATGCAGCTAGCCACCTGAATAAAAAGAAGATGCAAATGGTTTAAAATTCAGGGATGTTGGCACAGAATACAGGCAAACTGTGCAGCTGTAGATGTTTATTTCTCATGGAGTAACAACAAATTGAAACTCAGTTGCCTCCTATTCCTGCTGCTCGTGCTTGTTGGACTGCTGTGCCTCACAGCTGGCGAAGGCCTTTGTGCCCCCTGTTGCTGCTCCCAGAGCTCTGGTCATATCTGCAGGAGGCACTTCTGCCCCTTCCTGCCACAGCGTTGCCCATGGTGATGGGCACACAGGCAGAGGTGTCCCTCTGACCCTCTACTGTGGCGTGGTGTGTAAATCTCAGGAAGATGCATCAGAAAAAAAATGTTTTTATATCAAATTTATTGTTATATTTATTATATAGAGTGGGTAAAATGGTGACATCAACTTCATTTTTACATTGTAAATCTTGAGGTCTTTTGGCTGGCCTTGAAGAGTCAGTTACAGGTGTTCTTGGATCTTCCAGGACTTCTCTAATCCCTGAGAACACATCAGATTACGACACGTAGAAACAACTCTCGAAATCAACAAAGCACCCTGCCATTCTCTCAGGGTAAACACATTTTATACCTACTATAGCCCCTTGGGCTGTGGTGGTAGGGTAGGGTGAAGATTTACTTTATTTTAGCTGATGTGTGGTGAGTGTTCTGGCACACTATGGCTGTTGTCGCATTATCCAGGTGGGGCTGCACATTGGTGGTGGTGGAGGGGAGTCCCCATCACCTGTAAAGCGCTTTGAGTGGAGTGTCTAGAAAAGCGCTATATAAGTGTAAGCAATTATTATGAATTATTTCTTGTCATCACTGTGAAGTGATCTTGGAGGGCCGTCCTGAATGTGTTCTTGAACCTATACAACGCCCCTCAGACAATGGTTAACCCACTCCTGAGTGGCAGACAAGCAATATAAGAATGATGGGGATTTAGCTATAACCAGCAAATTAAACTGCTGTCATTTTTCGCACTACTGTGTACATTTGACGGTGTGTCTTAATATCAATTGTTTTACATGGCAGCATTATTTTCTGTTACTTTAGTTGCTGTTTAGTTTATTTTCTCTCAGGAAAACCATAAAACCCAGAGTCTTACAAGAGAAAGTTACATGCGAGATAAACATGGGATTTTTTCGAATGGACAGTTGTGGAGAAAGTTAAGTGTCACCTCAAAGTGATAGTCAGAACTGCATACTGCTCTGTGATTCAAGTTACACGCTTAAGTGCAACATTGTAAGCAATGCTGTTAATTAATTAAATTTTAATGATAGTTCAGTTTTAATATCTTGTCAAATGCCTTTTAATACCTTTTGAGCATTTTATTTTTGTTGTAGAATGCTGGGTGCCTTAAAGTGCCTTAAAGTCACAATTGGAATTATTGTTTTCTAATGTGATATGTTTCTGAGCCACACTCTTTGCTGCTTCAGTTTGCAAGTGCTGCTTCTGTCCCGGGACTGATGGACTTAGCTGTTTTTCTCCACACAGGAGCTTCACCGACGGTTTGAAGGTGCCCCTGAATCCGCCAAAACTAAGGCCCTGCAGACCGTCATTGAGATGAAGGTGAGTCTGCATGCAAGTGGGCAGCCCAGCAGAAGGGTTTAACATGTTGCTATACAGTATATCTCACACACACATTGATCACCAGGGGGAAAAAAGACTTAATTCACTCCAACTACTCACTTACAGGTCTTTATAATCAACATGCCTGTTTCAAATATAACATTTTCCTCAAAGTGTGAAATATCATCCAAGATATGTTTCTCCATTTCCTTACTAAAAATACCAGGAGACCGGTGGGATCCTGGTAATCTGAGTTTTCTCCTTGCTTGTTTGCTTCCTAATTGGATTCTCAGTATAGGCTGTTCCTTAAATGAGAACAAACTGGCAAATATGATGCTTTAGATACACTATCTTCACAGTGTTAAGCCCTAGAATTTCTTACATGGAATCCAACAACCCATAGACAGATTTTCAATTAGGCAGCTCCTGTTAGTTAGGACAGGTTGTACCACAGCTCTAATTAGAACCTCTCTGGATTGGCACTGAACTATCACCAAGTGTTGACAATTTTCATTCTCCCTTTCCCACATTAAATAAGAGATATTCTTCTGATTCAGGCTGCTTAATAAGATGTTGGATTACACAGTATGGTTTGTGTAGGTGTTTGATAATTTTAGTGGATTGCCTGACTGTGCTGAAGATCTGCCTACTAAGGGAAAGAGGTAGTGACCTACAGTATATTTGAGGGTGTTTAATGTGTGGGGTACTTGGAATTGAGCTTTCAGCTAGAGTCTCGAAAGGAGTCCCAAGGTTTATCAGACTGGACCCATAGAGCGAGAGCAGTGTTGACATCTGAGTCCTCTCCCTGTGTATCTGTCCCAGGACTCTAAGATCAACTCCTTGGAGCGTGGCCTGCGGGACCTGGAGGAGGAGGTTCAGATGCTGAAGTCAAATGGCGCCCTGAGCACTGAGGAGCGGGAGGAGGAGATGAAGCAGATGGAGGTGTACCGCAGCCATTCCAAGTTCATGAAGAATAAGGTAATGGTGCACTGAATGTGAATCAAGGTTCTGAAACAACTGTGCGGAGTAGGCATTCAGTTCGTCAGTACTGCAATGTTAAAATAGCTCTGAGTAATAAGTACTCTGATTCAAACCACTAAGGGAGGTGAATGGCTTCCCTTTTCATCCGTCACATTCTCCACTCTTACCCTGTCAGAATCCAGTTCCTACTTTTCGTGTTTTTTAGGAATTCTGTTTCCTTCTAAACTAGCCTGCTCCTCTCACCCTGTTTCTTTCATCAGAAGCTCTTTTGATAAAGTTCATAAGGTGTCAGAACTGTGCTCTGAATTGTTTGTGCATGTGATGTTCAAGTTCCTGACTTCTGTTCCATTTTTATTTTCATGTTTTTCTTTTTATCCTTGGGAAACAACTGCAGCATTGTTTGACGCCCGGTGGATGCTTGCTGGATTGGAAATTTCCACTCATATAGCCACCTACGTCGTTGTGTTTTTTTCCTTTTTTAAAAAAAATCTTCCTTGTTATTGTACAGTTTAGTTGTACACATTTTAAGAACTTATGTTATATGTTGTTTCAGATTCTTGTAGCTCTATCTTACCAGAACACATCATTTAATGAATCATTAAATGTTGTTAATGTAATGCAGAAATCAAACGTTAGTTTTGCTTGTTTGATGCCTGTAGAAGTGTGCCATGCCATCTGAACAATTATTAATTCATTTTTAATTCTTATTTGGCTGATGTTTTTTAATCCAAAGCCATTTACGTCTTTGCCCGTTTTTACAGCCAAACATTTTACTGAAGCAATCTAAGTGGCATTGTTCTCAAGTACAGCCAGTACTCCTGGAACCTGGATTCGAACCCACAGCCTTCCAGTTACGACTCCAGAGCCCTATATGGTGCTCTGCACCTGACCTGAAGTCCCACACCAATTAAAAAATGAAGTCACCTTTAGCTGTTTCTGGCACCTGAGTGCTAGAGCTGCTTGCTTGGGTGGCCCAGTGCCTGCTTGGTGGATAAGGGCTGGCTTGCCAGGGCCCTTGCTGCTGCCCTGGTTCTTGTTGCAGTAATACTGTAGTGACCCCTGTCCTGGCAGGTAGAGCAGCTGAAGGAGGAGCTAAATCAGAAAGAGGCCCTGGGGGAGGAACTGAGAAAGCGGGCGGCTGACCTGCAGCTCGAGGTCTCTGCAGTAAGACTTCCTGTGTATGCGGCGCATCATGGGAGAGAGAACAAGTGCCAGCTCTCTTGCTTTTTGTTCATGGAAAGGAAGAGCTCTGCCTTCTTACTGAGGAATAATGTACAACTCTGAGGTGCATTCCATTTCCTTGCATCTATCGGTGTACAAAAAATACAATTCTCCTAATTACTCACTGTACCACGGTGAAAAACGCAAACTCCTGGGAGTGCAGTTGCCAAATGTAAGCCTCGTCTGGATCTCTTTCCAGGCCTGTGGGGTTGGCACGGAACAGCACTGGGACCGGCAATGTTCCAGTTATTTAGGTCACTAGACACAGTGTACTTGTTCTCATCTGGTTTAGCTTTTCATTATGAAACAAGAGAAATAGTTGCATTCCTGAAACGAGGCTAAAAATATCTGTTTACTCAAGACCTTTCATGGTACACGGAAATAAGAGTCTGACCAAGCATCATGATATTTAAAAATACAGCACTAGTCAAAAGAAATGGGCGACCTATAAAAAACAAAGACATTTTACGCCTGCTTATCTGTGTTTCAGTGCAGTTTGTGAATTTACATGCAGTCTAGTTCATTGCTTGATCAGGTTGCTCATCTGGGCAGATGCCTCCCAGGCTAGGAAAGCAGAGCTCTCCCTTGCATAAGTTAAGTGAAGCTGGCATTCTTCTCATGGTAGATTTCTTAGCACTTTCTCTGTTCCTTTTATCTCTCCCTTTCTCTCACGCTGATAGAGCTGTACTGTAAATACTAATGATCACTTGGCTTTTTAGCTGCTTCTTGCTGTGGTATCACAGCTTTTCATCGGTGAGACTGTAGATTCACAGTAGATGTCTCCTAATGTGTGTGTCCTGCATGTAATAAATTATTTATTTGGGGCTGTATTTCTAGACATTTGCCTCAGCAGTGTCACTGTTTAATTACTGTTTTTTAACACAGTTTTAAAATATATTAGAAGAGATTTGGAAATCATATTGTGGATTTTTTTTAAAAAACCCCACTCAAACATGAATGAATATGGCCTAATCAAGTTTGTTTGTTTTTTGTGTCTCTGTATTTTTGTCTTTTATTTTCAGCTTTTTCTAACTTTATTTACATTTTTCCAGACCTGGGAGGCCTGTACTAACAGACTTCACAGAACTGACTTTTTGGGGAGTGGGTCTTGATCCCAGTCCATTGTGCTGTATCGTCTTTAATGACAGTTATATCATATGCTCAGCCATATTCATTTCAGTTCTGGGTCAGGTTAACTTTTAAAAATTGATGTGCATGAGGTTGCAGTTATTATATTTTAAATGTTTAGGAATATTTATCTCATTGTATGTAATTAGAAGACCAAGCTAAAGCCATATTCATTATAATATACATTTCTGCTCATACTACATCCTATTTAGACGTATTTTCATATACAGTAAGGTTTACAGCAGAAGAGGTGGGTACTACAGATGACATTTCATCTTACATGTAATTCTATGCATTTAGAATTGGATTATTTAATCAGTGGAATAGTATTTCATTCAATGCATCTGACTGAACATGAAGATACAGATGTAAAAGAGTCCCCTACTGTATATGTCATAGGTTTCCATATCAGCATGAGGCACCTCCCATTTCTGATGAAGGTTTCTTCTAAATTCCTTCATGTACCAAATAGCCTCTTAATTTTACATTTAAGATCTAGATGATTCTCATTTCTTACCCAGAACCAATCTTAAAATTTTAGGTAATAAATAAGGAGGCTTCCAGTAGTACAATAATGTTGTAATGGTGACAATTTCTTTGCCAGGTCACATACCAGGCACACTATCAATTTTAATTAATAGCGAAATGAGAACAAAATCACATTCGTTTGTCCACATTTGAATGTCACCACAGATTTATGAGTAAAGTGATTTTGATCTTCTGATTCTCTTTTCAACACCAGTAACGCCCCTGCTCCTTTACTATCTTAACTGTTGTTTTTTTTTATCAGCATGTGCCCCTTCAAAGCCATGTCCCAGGTTTTGCTTCATATGACAGTACCAAAAATCTCTGTAGCCTGGAGATATAAAAACAGTGGAGGAAGTCTGGAAGTAATATTGAATCACAACAGCCCCCTGTATTCCAAGTAATGTTTACCTACCATTCAACTTGCAAGTCTTCCCAAAGAGACACACTCTAGCATTGTTACATTTCCTCAGGTGACTTTAAATCTCTGATCAATATTCATGTCACAGTTACGCACAATATAACCGGAATTATGTCTGTATTTTTTTATTCCAAAATATCTGTATAAGAAACACATTGTTGAGGAACTGCTACTGTATGTATATCTAGAAAAACATTCTGTTTTCACGTCAAACTATTTTTGCTGGTTCTTACGTGACCGCACCTCACAGATGAGTGAACCAAACCTTTGGAGTTTACAAGAGAAAATGGTTTTAAGAAGTCAAGAACTAAGTAATACATATATTTTTATTTAAGTGTTTTAGATCTGTAACATGGTTAGAGATTTCTAAAGCCTCTTGCCCACACTGGAAGGGTTTCTGAAAAGTGGCTAGAAAGCTCAGGGATGCTCTCTTGAAAGTGAGTAAGACATCTGCAATTTTGGTAGGGAGTTCAAAGAGAAACTAATACCAGGCCAGTACTGTATACTCTTGATCTTCTCTGGTGCCTCTGGACAGTTTTCGAAGATGTTACAAACTTTATCAGTATAGCTGTCAGTATAGCTCAGACTTTTCCTGGTATGATCTGGCCTTGGAGACACAAAGTGGGCCGGGTGAGGCAAAGGGATGAATCCTACCGGGGTGCTGGTGTGGGTAGCTGAGAAGTGAACGGGTGTTGATGGGGGTCCGTCTTCACCCACTGCAGATCGACCAGGTGAAGCAGGAGTTGTCGCGGAAGGACACGGAGCTGCTGGGTCTGCAGACAAAGTTGGAGACGTTGACCAACCAGTTCTCTGACAGCAAGCAGCACATTGAGGTGCTGAAGGAGTCTCTTACTGCCAAGGAGCAGAGGGCTGCCATCTTGCAAACTGAGGTACGTCCAGACTTCTTATTGGCACTGGGGGCACTGTGCTGCTTCTAACTTCTTGTTTATTAACGCACCCACTTTTCAAAAAGGGCCTCTGGGCTTGTACAACCTGGCCTGCCAAAAGTCACCCCTTATTTCAGTTGGTTCTCATTTTATAACCTGATCTGGGGTGTATAGGTGCTGCTGGTGTATAATATATGTCTTATGTCACCAGGCTGTGATGATTGAAGTGGCTCCCTCCCTAGGGATAACGCACTTTGGTATTCTTTGAAAAGCTCTTTATCAAAGCAAGGATTTGTATTTTCCTTGCGCTGACTGTGCAACAGTGCACTTCTGACTGAGTGGTTTCTGTGTGAATGATTAGGTTTTGCAATTAATTTAAAAGGGCAGCATATATCAGATGTAGAAATTCTCTTAAGGCCAAAGTTTCTGCTACTCTCATTTAGGTATGAAAGACACAAACAAGCGTATATAGAAAAGAACAAGTTAAAGGTTGATTCCAGGCTGAAAAGAAGAAAGGAAACAAAACGTTTTGGCTGGGGAGCCCTCACACCCGAAGAAGGCTCCACAGACGAAACTTTTTGTTTCCTTTCTTCTCTTTTCAGCCTGGAATAAACCTTTAACTTGTTCTTTTCTATATGTTCCTTTGCAGCCTACGCATGCTGACACAGCTACTGTACCTGCTTGAACTAATATATATAATATCACTTTGTCCACCAGTACATTTTGTTGTATGCTGCATTATTCTGCTATTTATATTGTCTTTCTTGTATCTGTAGTCCACCAGGTGGAGATGTTGTGTTACCAAGTGTGTAATACGATTTTCTCATTTTCAATATTTATTTTGCGTTTTTATGTTCATTTTGGCTTCAAAATGCAGTATTGAGTAATTGAAATGAAATGTTAATAATAAAGCACTTTATGCTTTTTTTTACAAATTCAGCAGCTCCATACTGTCTTTTATTGTTTTAAATATAGCAAAGCTGTTGTTTTTTTCCCAGAAACCTGTACTCTAGAGTTCCTCCAGATTTTATGAAAGCAAATTAAACTGTCAGAACAGCGCTGACAGTTTAATTTGCTTCCTGCCCCTGGCTTGACTGGGTTCTTTTTTATCAGCAGAAGAAATGGAGCAAAAGTTATGCTATGCATTTCTGTGGAGCTAGCTTTGCTGTTCATTGCATTAGAGAAGGGTTCTGCATTAATGGGACCCATGAACCCATGAAGAGCTACTACATGTTGAGCTGCATGGAGCAAATGAGGGGGAATTGTACACTCCTTTTGATTCACTTAGAGGAGCGTTGAGGAAAGCCTGCCCTCACAGGGACTCTGATCTGTGAAAAGCTGACTCCTGGCCATGCATGTTGAGGAGCAGAGAGTTTCCCGGTGGCGACTGATTGATGCGGCTCTCCAGTGAAGCGCCCTTGTTCTCTCATTGAGCTCGGCATGGCGCAAGAGTGCAGAGTGCCCTGCCACTCAACAGGCCTTTGTGAAGGACTGAGCTCATCCTGGCCTCTCTGCTGTGTAGAGGCTGACAGGAGACAAGCTGAGCCCAGTGATAGGAAAGCACTTTTAAAACAGCAGAACACAAGATGGCTCTGCAATAGAAATGGGATATTCGGCCCACCAGAGACTGAAATTCTTTCCCTACTGACCCAGGCATGTGTTTTTAAATATTTCATTGTATTAGCTGCCAGTTAGGTCCATGCATAAGTATTACAGTCTACGATATGAAAATAGGAAAAAAAGGCTTTTTCTCTGGTGTCAGTGAAGAAATTACATTTATCTGTACAGAGCTTTTAACTCAAGTTAACCTTTTAAAAATCTAAAATCTGATTTCTTTTAAAATCCGTCCATTCAGTAGATTCAATCAGAGCACATTAATTTAATTTTGACCGTCTTTTGTGAAGATGATCTGGGATTAGATAAATAGGGGTAGTGAAGTCCTCATCTGAGTTTTGAACTGCAAACACACGTTTGCCAGTGAACATTTAGAGGCTGACTTAAAGTTGAAATGACTGTTTTCCCTAAAGAGTTACCCACCCAAAGTGTTGACATTATTGGAGCTGTCAAGAAACAGCTGTTTTTTTGGATTAAGTTGTAAATCACCGAATTACTGTGTTCATATGTTCTTATAAGACTTTTGCTGCACCTTTACAGGGCTGAATAGTCTAATATTTTTCACAAATTTGTCTTCACAAATTGTTTTTTTTTTCCCAGTGGTGCAGTATTTTGATATATACATTAAGACCAGGTATGAAACCTTTTGAAGCAAACATTAAATATTAGGAATAAGGAAAAGCCTCTTGTTGCTAGTGCTACGCAGAACAAGGGGCTAACATAATAGTGTTAATTCCCCCCTAATAAAAAACCTTGAGGAAAATGTGAATCAGCTGCCTAGTTGAAAAGGAAAACAATGAGATAATATAATGTGTGCTTTTGCTTTATGTTCATTACTTTCAATAAATATAATGTTAAGCAGACCTGAACGACTCCCATAAAATAAAGATGTAATTGAAATGGCCTTGTCCAGAACTGTTTCTTTCATTGCACAGTCTCAGATACAGGCAAGTGCAGTCCTTCCTGTGAAATGCATGTGGTTCCCTTCCTGTGCTTCTTTCTGACTCACAGATTTCATGGGAGTTGCATCATTTGGGCCCAAATAAGTGCATCTGGATATGAGGCAAAGATGATTAACCAAGCAGCTATGTGGGACCTATGATCTTTCATTCATATTGAATTTAATATATTATTCTGCAAGAGCATATTACTTTTTGGTCATGACACCTGTGTGAATAAAACAGTACTATTGTCTGCTTTGAGAATGCCTATCCCCCATTCTCCCATTGTTCTCTGAAGAGGTTTTCATCTAATTTGTGGAAAGACAGGATTGTACAGTACACTCCTACTAACACAGTTTGAAAAGCTGGCATCCTTCAGTTTTTGAATCCTTTGGGAGCTGTCGTAATAGTGAAGGCAGACATACATGGTGAGCAACACAGAGTCTAAGATAAGTCTGAATGTTTCTTTGAAAAATTACTGATAATCAGTGATTATAGCACAGATACCCCAAGCACAAAGAGCGGTTCTAAGAGTAAACTCAAACCGAGAGTACAAAACATGGCCATATTCCAGCTAGTTAGTGCAGAAAGTATAGATGATCGCAGTCCTCTGGTTGCAACTGCGGTTCTTGAGTAACAGTGCAGATACAGAAGTGACATCTTTCAAAGCTAGATAGTGTAAAACGTGGCTGCGGTAGAGGTCCGATATTTTTAGTGTGGCGCAGTTACCTGCTGTCTAGGGAGTGGCGTTGTCTGTGCTCGGTGTCCGTGAGTGCCGTGAGTCAGATTTCTTATGTCAGTGAGGATCTTGAGCGGGATAGTAGGAGCAATTTAGAAGGAGGACTCACGTGCTGAGACAGAGAAGTGACACCACCTCCCTCTGGAATCTAGACCGTGTAGAACTCTTCCACTGCAGAAGACTTGTCATTAGGCATGGTGGAGTTATCTAGGGAGGGCTGTCTAGAGAGAATCCCAGCAGAAGCATGTAGATCTGCATTCTTTAGCCTTGTCCCTGGCAGCGTCCGCAAGCGATGTTGAGCTGTGCTCTGCGCCGTTGGCAGGTGGATGCCTTGCGGCTGCGTCTGGAGGAGAAGGAGACCATGCTGAACAAAAAGACCAAGCAGATCCAGGAGATGGCGGAGGAGAAGGGGACGCTCAACGGGGAGATCCACGACCTCAAGGACATGCTCGATGTCAAGGAGCGCAAAGTGAACGTCCTGCAGAAAAAGGTGGGCTGTCAAACTTGTGACACATCTGTGTACGTGAGAAGGGAAGAGGGAAGATGTGTTCTCCACTCTGTGGTGGAGTTTCTGATTTTTTAGTACAAAGTTCCTATCTGTTCACATCCTGTAATAGTTGTCACAAGTTCTGATTGTACCAGAGGCTCTTCTTGGAAGGATCTGTCAACATTAGTAATTTTATTTAAGAATATAATGCCCAAATGGTTGTGGGAGTATGGAACCAGCTACCCAGGTGTGATCATTTAATTATCTGAGTAACTGAGTAACTGTTATGTTCTTCTTAAAAGGATATAGAGGTAACATTCATGGTCAGGCATATTTCCCAGTGAGTTATTTCCTTTAGTAGTGTTTGCAATATACTGTAGGTAGTCTGTAGTTCAAAGTAGGTGGTCAGACAGTTTATTTATATTTTGTATTAGGTACGGTTTGTTGGTCTGTAGTAACCTTGTTATTAATCATGACACTAGACTGAAACTGGAATTTTCCAAGCATTGACTGAATACTCACCTTCTTGGCACAGGCTTGCAGTGATGTCAGCAAGAGACATGCTGCTCTTCCAATCAGTGCTGCCTCCCCATTGTCTACAAGTTCAAAGACATCTGGTCTTGTTTGTCTTGAAGTGTACCATTAGAAGGTGTCCTTAGTGACCCTCATTCTTTCATAGTAACTTTATATGTGAGTGAACTGGTTTTACAAAATCACCTTTCAGCTTTTATAGTAAACTTCAGAAGACATTGCTTGTCTTCCTGACATATCCAGGGGTTTATATTTTTAAAGAAATACATGAAAACTAAAAGGCCTATTCGACTACGGGTTAGAAAGCTTTTAAGACAAACAATAGCTTGTCATCTAATGTAGAACAGCTGCACTGCAATAGCTCTGCGAGTTTGATTGGTTTTCTCAAAAACCTCTGGCTGACACTAGAGGGCACTGTGTTACTAGTTTTCATTTGCTCAGCTGCAACCTGCTGCTCTTCCGAAGCTGGTGTTCTGCCTAGCTCTCAATAACCATTTCAAAGAAATATGTGGCAATTTAATGACTAATGTGGGATATGGAAGGGATACTTTTGAAATCTACAGATACGGTCTCTTTATCCCTGTGAAACACCCAAAAGACAAAGCGAAAGACTTTGTTAAATTCGGCACTATTTTAAACTCAGATATTTCTGTTTTTGCGTCGCAGTGCTTCATGCAACTTTTTGCCTTGGTATTTTCTCCTGATATGAAATGACATGTTTGTAGTCAACCTGGCATTGAAGGCTCCTAAGAAGGGTTTGGGAAAAGGAATTTGGCCTCCCGGTTTAAAGGACCCTCCGCCAGGTGCGGCACCATTTTTTCCCGGCTTGTGCCCCACGACTGTTTCCTAGCTGAGCGGAGAAAAGCGGCCCCATTGTATGGATCTGGAAAGCTCAATGAAGCGCTCAGCAACGGGTCATTTCAGACGGCTTGTTTCTGCCTGTTCCTCGTCGACCAGCCTCATTGATTTTTTTAATAAGATCAGAAGGGTGCGCTTAACAGTGCGTTTAATTTGCAGATTCAGAAATCGTCCCCTTTGCAGGGCCGGGTGTCCCTTGGCGCCCGAGCGGAAACTTGCCCGTCGGCTATGGCCTTCTGTTGTCCGTAGGACACAAAATGAAAGTGTAAAGTCTGAATGGGTTTCGGCTTTGAATTATTTGCCACAGATGAAATGAAAAGAAATGAAGACTTTAAAGACCTCAGTAATGTTGTGTAAAAAAACAGTTTATGGCTGAGTGTTTGGGACCCTTTTCAAGAACAGCTTTCATTTCGCACTCTGAGGCCATTTTTGTATTCATGCACCAGGGTAGGTTATATAAGCTCATAAATAACAGGACTGAAAAATGAAGGAATTCGCCTCCAGAAAATAGAAGCAATATTTTCTTGTCTGTTTAAGTAATCTTTATGTTAACCTTGAAACACATGCTTTGTATATCCATTAGTGAAAGGTATTCGGTCCCAAAAATGAGCTGGCAGAGATCTTTGCATAACCTGGGTGATGTTCAAGAGAAAATTTTGAATTTCTTCTGGTGGGGTTCACCGTCCAGAGATCCTAAAATCCCAGTGCTCGTCATCTATTTACAGGTGATGCCACTAACCCTGATGAAAACGACTGTCTAGTGTTAATTTAATTCTACTAACCTAGGACTGGTGCTGATTGGGATCAGTAAGACTATGCAACAAAGTGCATGTCCAAATTGTTGCAGGTTAAAAATGCAATGGATAAGTAAATATTTATTAGTTTCTTCTTGGGTACAAGACACCCCTATTTCTTCATAATGGTGTTTTGCAACTACATACTGTGTTATCATATACCTTATACTGCTGTATCCTGCCTGCTTAGTTAGTCTTGATTCATGTAGCACATAAAGATGCTTCACAGGTACACTGTATTCCCAGAAACTTTTAAGTTGTCAAAGCCACCTGTGACATGATCGGCATTTAAATAATACTTGTTTGAACTTGCCTTTTAGTATATAAGACAAGTCTCTTTCGGGAGTGTAACAATCATGTAGCCCTCTCTCAGGAACAGAGTATTTCTGGGAATATGGGAATCTTTAAAGAAGCAAGGTAAGCTGGTTATTTATTCCTGAGGCAGAAGTAAGCTGCTTCTGAAGGGTTCGTTGAAGTATGGGGACCAAGGTCGTTGTTGGATGTAGAGAGAGATCTGATATTTGTAGCGATCCAGCTCTCCCAGCTGGGAAGGCTCTCTCCCTCTTTGCACAGTAACATCAGCCACCCCTGGATTTTCCCTTTCATCTCTATCTACAGAACAGGCTGCGACATGGTCCCTGGCAGAAAGTGGATTAGCGCTGATTATGTTATCCCGAATGAAATCCTCCTGTTATCCTGCCTCTGGACAATTCATATCTGAGAAGATGATAATTGGACTATGCAGGATGGTGCCTCCTCTGAGACAGCCTTCCATTTTGTTTCACTTGTAGATTTTGTTTCGCTCCAACCTGACTTTGGCTTCACAGGACATACACAAAGTAATAAGTTAATGCATCTATGAGTATAAACAAATAGAAAAGCAGGCTCCTCAGGCGTGAAGCTCCCTCTTCATGGAATTTTCTTCTTTCTGCTTTTCAGTATGGAATTAACCTTTACTTACTTATTCATTTGCAGCTCCCTCACTGACACGGCTCCCAGTTTGAATATTTATTTTGAAATCGCAAAAGTAAATCCACCTTTACTTAAGCCAGGGCTTGATTATGTCAGAACCACAATTTACAAATTGTAAACTTGACGTGTTAAAGTTATGACATCTACCCAGAGGATACCTACCTTCTAGATTTGAGCTTATAATGTGCTTTTGACAATGTAGCCAAGACAATTTAGCAAAACCCTTAAAGCAATGATATGAGCTGTTAATAGGTCACTGTAGTGCTTGGCAAAATGTTTTGTGATTGCTGTTGCTATTTGCTTGCTTTACTGTTTAAGCCTTGTAATATTAGAGCACTTAGAAGTGCTGAACAAGATCATTCAGACAAGGAGGCAGGTTACATGAAGAGAGAGCAATGAATCCGATGCCACCAAAAATGAGTGTGCATTTCCTTCTGCTCTTTTCAGAGAGAGTTCTTTTGCAACCAACAATACTGGCGTTCCTTCTTTCGTAGAATCTAAGCAGAAAAAAAAAACATATGGTAATGAGCTGCACTTTAAATCAATGATAACCCGAATCTCAAAAAAGGAGAAAAAAAATTCTGTCCTTCAGCAGTCACGCAGTCGAAAGCAAAAAAAAAAAATGAAAATGCTTTTGTCTGTGACTTGAGGAAGTTTACAGAACTTTTTTTTAATTAATTAGAGATACCTCCTGCTCACAGCACAGACACAAAGAGATGCCTGCCTGGCGCCCTGCCAGTTACCTGTCAAGTCTCCTGGATTTGTAGTTTTACCATCGCATCTCATTTGCATTACTGAGCAAGATAGAATCCAGAGTGCGCTTGGTGGCTGTTGGCACTTCTTAGAACTCAAAAATCCGAGATGTTTTTAGTTTTATCTTATTTATTTGAAGTTAATTTTGCTGAACTGACATTAAATGTAGCTTCAAGCCAAATACAAAACATGGATTTCTGCACCTATACGTTTCTCTTTGAAACATGTCTTATTGTGAAGGAACACGGCTTTACTCATTTGATCTGTTTCCAACAATGTCGCTCCTGTAATTTTGCTTTCTGTGAAACTACATCGTAGTTTTTATGCATCTAGTTCAGTGAAACCATATCATTCAAGCTTACTTTCTTAGGCGGTTATGAAACAGGAAACTTTTTTTTATATTTCATACTAAAGATCATCATAATGAGAAATTATTCTTTTTTCCTTTTAGAAATTCCAAGCACTTGTCATTGAAAATGGAAAATGTACTGTAGTATCTCTAGCAAAATAATGGAAAAGGGCGGTAATAATTAGAATGATCTAATTCAGCCACACCTTCTTTTACTCAGTCAAAATTGCCCATGACCTTATCAATATGTAAATTGTGTAGTGCACTTGGATGCATAATAAAAAAAAACATGTTGAATTGCAAATCATTAATAATGCATTTTTTCAATTGTCAATGAAAGTATCAGTTTCCTTTCTCTGCAAGCCAAAGTGTATCTCAATTCTGCATTGAAACAACTGCAGCTTCTTTGTACAGTAGGTATCTTTTAATTTTATGTTGGTGCCTTGAAAAAATAAGCAGAAAGCTATCATTCTGTTCATACAGCTCTTTTAGAGAATGGGTTTTATCAATTTGTGTCTTGTTGAAAATTGGAAAAAGTTAGAAGAAATTAGAAAGAGATTTACCGAATTAGTAGAGTTAAAACTGGATATTAAAGCAGTGCTGTACCACCTAAACATTTCTAATGCCTTGAAAATTAAGAATACAAGGGGAGACTTTTTGACTGTTAACCTCTCCGAAAAATTAGCTGCACATGAAGGTCAACCTCCTCTCTTGTGATCTAAAATAAGTGACAGTTTCAGTTAGTTACCTTCCAACAACAGAGTGAAGGAATTTTTAGCGTATCACAAGAATATTCTTTGCACACTATTCTAGTTTTGCTTAAAACGAAAATTATGACAATGGCAGGCAAAAACAGAACCCCCCCTCCTGCCTTTGATGATGGAATACCGCAAGCAAGGAGGAGAGGAGCGAACAGAAGCACAGCTGTGATTTAGAAGTGTTAAGGTTTTTCCTGCAGCTGCCAGACGTGACAGGCTGATTCTCCTAGAGACTCTGACACATCAAGGATGTAACGGTGATTAATGAGGGCTGCACATGAAGACTTATTTAACCATTTTTGTGCTTTTTTGGTAGTAGTGTCCTGAAATATAGTTTTTGCAAAGATATTTTGCGAGGTCTTCACGGTGAAATAAGTGATGGCAGAGGCGATTTCTGTAATGTCTGGTGGTCTTGGTGGTGGAATGGATGTGCTATTTGTTCCCTTCATTGTATTTGAAGGGCTAGGGGCTAGAGGATTTAGTTAACACTGTAAGAGTCCGATGTATTGGAAAAGCTAAACACTTTCCATTACGTGTACTGTACACGAACGAGACAAAAATGCATGCCTCCATCCGCTTTCTTTTGGCGAGAGTGTGCAATAGGCCAGAGCCTGTCCAGGAAGCGTAGGGAGGCTTGATAAAACTTATCTGTCAAATTTCAATTTTCCTCCTTGACCACTGCCTTTGGTAATGTTCTGCCAGACTATTTCTTTTACAGAGTTAATTAATTTTTGAGTTTTTTTTTGTGCTCTTTTCAGCTGTTTTGTTTTGCCGCAAGGGCAGTTTTTACAGAGGCTGTAGTCCTACACATGAACGCTGAAAAAGTATGTTTTTTTTTTGTGAAAGTTCCTCAACTATTTATTAGTGGAAAGCAAACATTATTTTACATTTTCCCCCCCAAACTAAAATACAGCGCAAAAATAAACCTCACCTCACATAGCCACCCCGTAACCTGTCCTCCATCCGCCTCACTGGTAACTAACCCCAAAAAGTTCAGCCTACGATCCCTCCCAAACTTGTCCACGTGTGATTCGTAGCTGAAAGATGAGCATCCTGAGGTGGAAAGGATCAGGGTAATGTGACAAACTAATACAGAGAACATAAATGATGTTTGAGAAGGGTGAAGCTTTGGGATGCCTCTTGGGTATGAGTTTGATGACGTTCAGTGTGAGACTTCCACAAAAGTGTTTTTCCATGCTAGGAAAACAAACTTGCTTCTTGTTGTTCTCTTGCTTGTTTCTCCATTTTCAGATTTCTCTGGGCCGTACAGATTCTGGAGCTGGGTAACATAAACAGTGGTATATTTTCCCACAAGTCAAGGGCTTCCTGCTTGCAATCATTTTCATGCACACGCCTCTTCCATTTTAAAGCAGGCCTTGTTGCTGAGACATTGATCCTTTGAGTACCAATGTGATGTATCTATTCACACACAGGTCTTAGTTTTGTCTGGGCTGCATTTGAGTGTGTCCTGAAATTTGCAATTTAGGAACATAGGATCTATTAATGATGCCAAACAGTGAAGTTCTATCTGTATCCTCTGGGATATCAGGAATGAACAAACCATGCTTCTGTCAGTTAACCTGAATGCTTCTTTGGGGGAAACGAAAAGCCCTTTATAACCTCTAGAGTATGAGGGTATTTATTTAGATCCTACGTGATGTCCCGTATTGGTATTTACACTATAACTATTTGCTCTATCAATTCTTAGTGGTATTTCCAAATTCCTTGGAAAAATAAGATCCTTTTCATCTGATCCCAGAAATTTCCCTGTCTTTTACAAATGTCTCTAATGGCTCTTGTGCAGTTATCAAAGGCAGAAATAAAATTTAGCACAGAAGCAAAAGAATTTAGTCATTACAGGACTCTTTGGGAGAGCGAATGTACACAGAACTTATGGCTTATGTAGTTTCCTCATGTATAGTTTAATCAAAGTCTCGCTTGGTTTCTCCTCAGTTTAGATCCCCCATTTCAGCCAGCAGTCACAAGTTACTGCTGAATACCTGTAACGTGAATATCATCTTACTTTGTTTTAATCTTTGTAAGGGTTTTCTCATACCTGACGCTAAAGCTGATATTAAATATGCAAAGAGGTATGGCTTGTACTGCATAGGAAGTGGTTGTAAAAAAAATCTTATTTTGCCAAGCTCATTAATTTAGGAGCCAGAACTTGGAAACATTGATTATACCCCATTATTTCTTAATACGTGGTGTCTAATGGAGTGGAAAGTGTATAGCAGCGTTTCTCAAAATTTCCCACTGTGCATGTAAAGAAATACAAAAGTTGTGCCAACACATGTACTGTACTCTATACTGTATGTCACTGGCTCCAGAGTATTATTGTAAATATCAAAAGCAAAACTTTTTTCAATTTTTAACTTGAGTTTCCTTCAAAGTGCAAAGATATCCTGTCAGGAATTCATGGCAGTGAAACACAGGGCTCTTGCTGAGGCTCTGAGTCCTTACCTTAAAAAAGAAAACAAACTATTCACAGTTCCCACGTGAACAGCCTTGGAGTATGGTTCTAATACTAAGGCTCTAAGATAACTGTTTCATGTGTACACATTGCATGTGAAACACAACACACTGATTACTCCACAGTATTTATATATGAACTGTATTTTCTGTTAATTAATAAAGTATATATAAACCTTTTTAACTATTGATTTTTAGATTTGTCTCATACAGTACGGGACTTTTCCAAGTCTGAAGGCCCAGCACTGTGCCATGATTCACTGGTTGAGAATCATTAGACTACAAGACATTCTTTGCTGCCAAAATCCTTGTTTAGGTCCTAGTTTGCTTAAAATCTGATTAAAATGTCTTCAAGTTATTCCAAAGAGAGCATATAATGGTAATATTGCCCTTGTTCAAAGTTTAAAATGAAAAAAAGAAAACCTACACACACTTAAGATTTCATGTTCCCCCTTGTTAAAAGTCTTATTAAACAAACTGATTATTGGAGTCATGTTTATGGTTTTTACGTCTGTCAGATTTCTGTTTTTTGGCGATTAAAAAACCAGAAGCTTGTATTGATACCCGTTTATAAGTGGGGTTTGTATCCTTTAGAAAGTTCTTCATGCATCTTGGCTCATTCCTTAATAGGGCAATGTTGTTTGTTTTGTTGTTTTTTTTAGAAACTGAGCTGTTGAGAGACTTAATGTTGTGGTACTGTATTCCATGCGTGAATAATGTGAGCTGACCGTGAACAAATTCGTTTTTAACAAGTATAAAGTTGTTTGCATTTCAATTGGACATACATTACCTGGCATCTTCTGTAGAGCTTAAGAGATTAAAATGAAAACAGCTTTCTTGTGTCTCTCCTCTCAGTACCCTGAACATTTCTTTTTATGCTTCTTTAATAGCACTGTAGTCTATACAAAGATAGTATGCATAGGTCCCCGCACTCTGCTTAGTGGTAAGGTGGAAGCCAGCCACTTTGAAAGCTCTTATCTTCTTACTATGTTCTCAGAAGGAGACGTATTCCCCTTTCTGCCAGTGGTCCTCTTATCAAACAGGTCAGCATATGTCACCCAAAGAAGGCTCCACAGCGGAAACGTTGTGTCTTCTCTTTTCAGCATGGAATAAACCAATTACTTGTTCCTTTGTATCCTACGCATGCTGACGCAGCTACCCACCTGAACTAGGTCAGAATATGGCTGCATTATTTTAATCACCAGTTTCAACACTCACTATCATGAAGATGCAATTATATCCAAAGGTAATGAGATTAAAATCATCAGTTTGAAAGTCACAAATGTGACAAGTTACTAGCTGTTGCAATGGTAGCCCAGGCAATTTTGACTCATTCTTGCAAACACAAGAATTTTATTCTAATTCTTATTTTGTTGCTTTATACTCACTAGAGACTAGCGTTTGTTGTATTATGGGAAATGCGGTAGTGATTTTCTAAAAAAAGTGGTACATAAGTAATAATAACAGTAGTAGTGTATAACAAATTTAACTGCAGTTCTGTGTATTAACTATCCATCCATCCATTTTCTAACCTCTACTTCCAATTCAGGGTTGGAAGCCGGGCCTATCCCTGCAAGCAATGGGATCAAGGCAGGATACACCCTGGGTGGGACTCCAGTCCATTGCAGGGCACACACAGACACAAACACAGATACAAACACACAGACCTAAGAAGGCACAGGACAAGAATCACAGAAAAAACTGCCGTGAGGTCAGAGTGCTTCAGGCAGTCCTCACTTTATTTTCATGTACTTGACATGACATCACAGCAGCTCCTCTCCCAGCATTCTCTCCCACAATCCGCTGTGTAGTGTTTTCTCTTGACCCGCTTATCTTTTTAGCCCTGCGCAACGTAAATTGTACCCATTGGCTGTTAGACAGGTCCAATGGTTCATGTACAGTCTGATGACAGTGTAAAGCCTTACCCACCCTCATTCCGCTTTTGCCTACGGCATAAAAATTCCTGAAAGTCATAGCAAAAACAATTAAAAGAACTCCTTCAAATGTATCCCTTCTAATTGCATTAATTTGGATAGGACATCAATTCCCATTAAATTCATTATTTGGATGGACTTCCTATAATTAAAAATAATGATAAAATATATCTTTTAAATTTTAATTATTTAAATTTTAGATTTCTGTATAATATAGGGTAGAAATAGATGTACTAAGAACAACAGTGATTTGCTGTCAAGTATTTTTATAGTTTGAATTGGCCAGACCTGAGGAGTCAGTAACAAGTTGTCAAAACTGACATGTTCAAGAATCAGCTGGTTTTCAGTTTACTTAGCTTTTAACAGTGAACTATGTGGTTCAAATGGCTGCCTCCTGTTTGTAACCCCTGTAATGTTCTTAAATCAAAACTTGAACCACACTCTAAACAAAATGTGTAAACATAGTATTTGTTGGTTGCTTTTTGTTGCAAGTGGCCTCTTCCCTTATCAGAGGAGATTCATCATCAGAATCATTTAAAGTCCAAATCTTATCAATCACTTACATTTCCTCAATGCTCTTGAGGCTTGTTAAATAATCTATTTCTGATCTGAATGAGAGTGAGTTGTCTCTGGGTCGGTTGTTACTTATTTCTCCAACAAAAATAGTAACACAGTTTTGTTTGAAAATTAACATGGAATAGGAAGACTAGTTTGTCTAATAGCCCTTACTTTTGGTTCCTGTCAACTTGAAACATTTTCTAAATGCTTATGCTGAGATATACTGTAATTTTGAACATTAAATTCACCTTTAGCCTGCAACAATAATTAATAGTAAATTGATATTGAAATATTTTTGTGATTATGATATTTGGGTGGCATATTGGGACACTGGTTAGCATTGCTGCTTCGCAGTGCTGGGGCTCTGGGTTCAGTTCCAGACCCGGGGTGCTATCTATGTTTCTATGTTACCCCTGTGTTTGTGAGGGTTTCTTCCAGGTGCACTTTTTTCCTTCTGGAAAAGTTGGCCCTGGTGTGTGTGTCTACTGTGCAATAGACTGGTGTCCAAGGTGTTCCCTGGCTTTCGCCCATTGCTTGCTGGGATAGACTCCCGCTCTCTCATGACCCTTAATTGGAAGAAGTGATTATAAAATGTATGGATGAATGATATTTGGGGAAAGGAAGGAGTCCTGTGCATTTTGTTTGCCCTTTAATGTACATGAGGTAACCTTTTTAAATAATTTAAAATGCAGGATTATTTTCAGTCACAAATGTTGAATTGTTGGACTATTTGGTAGCTCCCACCACTCATTTTTGCAATTTTCAAAGCTGTTAATTGGCTTTAGGCTTCTCGTCCTCTCATGAAGTTTACCACACATGGTTAAACTATTCTTCCTCCCTTGTTTAACAAGGGAAGTCTAAGAATAAACACCTCAACTTGTGAGGAATGTGGAAATGACTCTAGCCAGTTCTTAACCATAGACAAAGCAAGCAAACAAAGTGCAGTCTATTTTATTAAAAAAAAGAAATTTTTAACTTTGCAGTTAAAATACCTCTTTTACCACAAAGAGAACAGATGGAACATCTGTCAAAACATGTCTGAAATTATCTAAAAACACAAACATTACCATATTTTTATTATATGGGATACAACTTTAGTTGTTTGAACCGGCACAAACTCATTATCACATTACTTCTCACTTTCCCACTGCATTTTTATTATATGAAAACCTCTGCCAAACATCTATCCTTTTAATTAAATTCAGAAGTTTACAATACGCTATCTTTTCTGCAATCTGTTCTGGAAACACAATTACTAATTTTTCCCGAAAATAGAATTTTCAGGGTTTTTCTTTGAATTCATTAAAAACCAGAAACATTGCAAAGCAGTTTCTGGCAAGTGCTGAAAGAAATGCAGGATGACCTGCTGCTCCATGGTGGTACAGTATCTTTTTCACTGTGGGAAGATGTGTGCACACCATCCATCCATTTCCTAAGCACGTTACCCAATACAGAGGTGCCGGGTAGCCAGAGCCTATCACAGTCTATCCAATACAGAGGTGCCGGGTAGCCAGAGCCTATCACAGTCTATCCAATACAGAGGTGCTGGGTAGCCAGAGCCTATCACAGTCTATCCAATACAGAGGTGCCAGGTAGCCAGACCCTATCACAGTTTATCCAGTACAGAGTTGCTGGTTAGCCAGTGCCTATCCTGGCATGTACCTGGTATAGATACTGTACTGTACATTCTGGACGGGATGCTAGTTCATTACAGGGTACACACAGACCCAAACACAGGGCCAATTCTTCCAGAGAGCCCAGAGCACCCAGAAGAAATCCATGCAAACATGGGAAGAACATAGAAACTCCACACTGATAGCACCCCAGGTCTGGAGTTTAACCCAGGGCCCCAGCGCTACAAGGCAGCAATGCTGGCCATTGTACTATGACGCAGTCCATATATGTGAGCCATTCTTTAAATGACCTGCCGATGCTATATAAAGACCGAGCTCTTTTTTTTCATTAACTCACTAATTTATTCCTTTATTGATTTTGTATCGACGCTACATACTCCGTAGTTAAAATATTGAGAACCTCCTCCTGTGTGGAATCACATTGAATGTGCAATTGAATCCATTACAGACTCATGTGAAAGAAGAGTTAGGCATCACATTTGGTAGAATATGTGCCCACATCCTGTTTAAGCAGTTCTTCTAGCTTATATTTTGGCTAGTAGTGACAGGCACAATGCTAATTGGACAGAATCCTAAAGGTGGTAACTTTTATAGATCACTCCTAAATCGGCAGTTATCTAAAAGGATTAGAACCAAGGTAACCTTGATCTTTGTTTTGATTTGTTCAAATGAATTGCCGCTAGCCAAATGTGCTCTGACAGGATCACTGGATGTTGCCATTTTTAATTCAGGAGATTCCGAAATTGCTTCACTGAACCAATGACCTCCATAAAAGGTTATTAATTAAAAAAACAAGTTGTTTTTATATTCCTGAGTCTTTAGGGATTGATGCCCTATACAACCTGGATTGTGTCTTACTGAGACCACTTACTGACCAGTCTAGTTCAACACTTGAGGAACAGTGTTGTAAGAGAAGATGAATGGAAAAAGAGGAGAAATCCTCTGAACTCCTTTCATTCACCAGGAAAGAATGATTTATTAACACAAAGCTTTTTTAAGACTATAAATCATTTTAAAGCCATTTATCAAACCAGTCCCAGTTTAATTAAACGGGATGTGGGTAAATAGTCAATCTCTTCTCTGAACTGTCCGTCAGTGATGAATGGATTAATTGTGCAAAATTCCTGTCTTTGTAATGGTGATTTATTGCTCATTATGAATGCTTTGTTTTCTGCACCATTAAGATAAAAAATGCTGTTACAATTTACTATCAGAAGAGATGAAGATCGCTGATTATTTTCGCTTCTTATGTAAACCGGTTATCTTAAATCCCAAGAGTGGTCATCTCACAAACCTAGATGTTTTTATTTCTTGCTGATAGGCCTGTGGTCATTTTGTTATGTAAGGTTTGGATTAATTAAGTAATATACAGTCCCTTGCATAAGTTTTCTCTCCCTTACAATGGTATTCCAAATGTATTAAATTGCAAATGATCTGTAGAGAATATTTTTAAATAAAACTTGAAGTCTGAAACCAAACAAGTTTTTGGGTTAATAAAGATAAATGACAGCAAAAACTGCAAAAACAAATCCAAATCTAAAATGTTGTTTGCATATGTGTTCATCACTTTTGACATAATAAAGCTGAATTAGTTCAGGTGTGTAGAGTTATTTAAACAAGGTTCAGAATTACTTTAATGGACTCTGTGTGCAATAATTGTTCATGTGATGTCATAATAAATGCACCTGTCTCTGTTAAGCAAAGATTCAACCGTGAAGACCGAGGAGATATAAAAAAACTAGTTGTAGAAAGGCAAAGTGAGAAGGATATAAGAAAAAATCAAGAATATTGAATGTCCCTTTGATCACGGTGAAGTTGATCTTGAAGAACTGGAATGTCTGCTTACCACACAAGCATTGCCTAAATCAGGCTGTCCCCCCAAAATGAGCAGACAGATATGAAGGAAACAGGTTAGGAATGCATTCCTCTGACCATTGATGACTAAAAGAATTACAAAGATCAGTGGCTCAGATGGGAGAAAATGTCCACGGGCCAATCATATCCCAACTAATCCACAAAGGGGGCTTTGAACTTTAGAAAGTTTACAAACTAGAGGAGACCATTTTGTCCATCTAACCAATTTGGTAGTTAGTAGTGAATTGATTCAAGGATCTCATACAACCATTTGTTGAAAGAAATGTTCAACAGCATTGCTGGGTAGCCTGTTCCATTCTCCCACAACCCTATGAAGAACCGCCTCCTGTTTGGCCTTCTGGTTAATGGTTTACTTTTCATTCTGAAGAAATCTTCAGGGTTAACTTTGTTGGAGCCTTTGAGGATTCTGAATTTGTGTATCAGGTCCTCTTTTTTCTTATCTAAAAAAAAGTGGCGGTGCAGTGGCTCTGTGGCTAAGGATCTGCACCTATGGCTGGAAGGTTGCCGGTTTGTATCCCGCGGCTGGCAGAGGAATCCTACTCCGTTGGGCCCCTGAGCGAGGCCCTTAACCCCAACTGCTCCAGGGGTGCTGTATAAATGGCTGACCCTGCACTCTGACCCCAAGCTATCTCCCTGTCTGTGTGTCTGTGTGTCTCATGGAGAGCAAATTGGGGTATGTGAAAAGACAATTCCTAATCTAGGAAATTGTATATGGCCAATAAAGTGATCTTATCTTATCTTTTGTAGTATTCTCTGTTGAAAACTAAAAAGTTCAGTTCCCTCAGCCAGTTAATGTTAGACATTCCTATAAGATCCAGTTTATTCATTGTCTGGTTGCTGGATGGATGTCTGGATGGATTTAAGAGCAGCAAAATCTTCTCAACAACACAGTGTACACAGTATTCTACATGAGGCTTTATTAGGACATTTTACAATTTCCATTATATGGATCTGTAAAAATGCATCTAAAATTGAAGGCAACAAAATACTGAAGTGAGGTTGCAAACGTGGCAAAAGGTTTTGTAGTCTGACAAGAGAACATCACTCTGTAAACACTCTACTTTCAAGCATGTTGATGGCACAGTTACCTTATAGGGCTGCAGCACATCAGCAGTGACTGGAAAGCGTGATAAGAAGCGTGTGGGGAAAATGGATGGAGCAAAGTGCAGGACAAAACTGGAAAGAAAACTCACCTTTCAGCAGGACAGTCACCTAAAACACACGGCCAGTACAACCCTGAAGTGGCTCAAATGAGTCTTTGAGTGACTCAGGGCCCAGTCCTGGCAAGACATGAAAATAGCTGTCCATGATCAATCCCCTACTGCCTTGACATCATTCCAGTGTGCAAATTTGCTAGAGAGACTCACAGCTGGAATTGCTGTCTAAGGTGTTTCCACCAAGTATTGTCATTTTTGATTAAAATGTTAACTGAATAATCATGTTAAATTGTATATACATAATTTGTAATTCAAGAAGGGACATACTGTAATTTGAAGGAGTGAACACATTAATACTACAAAGGCTGGTTGGAAAGGATACAGATGTCAACACTGGCTCCTGTAGGACTGGGTTACTGATCCTGAGTTAAATTGGATATCAATTTAAAATTAAGAAAAGAATGTTGATGTTTACTTGAGTAGAGTTCATTGTTTACCAGCATGGGGTCCTGTGACATCATTTGTGAAGTTCCTAGCGAAATAAAGTCTCAGATCTAAACAGGGCAGCTACAGATTCAACCTGTCAGCTTATTGGAACAGAACAGATACCAGGTCTTTCTAAGTTAGAGTTCCTGGAACTCTAGGTCAGATTAAACAGAAAACATTGTCATGAAGTCAATTGAATATTTTGTGAAGGGAGGTTTCATATGCAGCTGCCTGTGTTTGACTCCCTGGTAAGGATATTGTGATTAATTACTTGTTACTGAGAAGAGCAAATAACACAATGATATACATCACCACGTGCTGTTACATCTGTTTAAGTAATTTTCCTGTCAATTTCTTTTCATCGTTCACATCCCAACAGGTCTTAAACTTACACAACAGTATTGGACTTCCCCATGTTTTACCATTTTGGATTGCATTTGTGCAGAAAGCATATGTCCTTAAGGCTGTTGTTTTTCTGAGATCACTCCATGTAGCTCAAGGAATGTTTTTCTTCGGTTCCCGATTTGATAGACATGTCTGTATTAGGCATAGCTGCAGCACCTGTGTGCAATGTCAGGCAGGTTTTAGAGTAAAGAGGGTGTCAAGGATACACTCTTTACTTGTGATTGCAAACAGAAACTTATTACTATAAACCGAAAGGTATTAAAATCACAACCAATGGCATTTGTTGTATTTCATTTCCTCTAGAGTAGAGTAGTTTATTGCCATATGTTTATTGCCACATAGTGCCAAAACAACAAGATGGTGCCGTTCCATGGCGATGTCCTGCGTGAAGCTCTCTCTTCATTTCCTCTCACTATTCATCATGTTATGAAATAGTAGTTTGGATTATTGTATTTGATGTGATCTCATCCATAAAATAAATGCTCCTGAGCAAATGGTACTTTTTTTTTTACACCATATTATTTCTTTTTTTTCCCCCAAACTATAATGGAGTAGGAAATTGCACCTTTGACTATAATTATCAAAACAATTAAAAGCTTAATACTTCTAAAAAAAGCATTAAATAGTGTAATTGAGTCAAGGAGTAGTAGAAGAAACAAAACTTTTCACTTTTGAATTGGCAAAAGGCAGGTGGGAAAGAGATGCTGTTTTGGTTGTTTGTCTTAGTAATCATTTCTTATACTTACATACAGTAGTACTTTAGTGGATAATCTATTTAAAGCACTTTACAGGTAATGGGGACTCCCCTTCACCAACACTAATGTTTAGCCCCTACATGGATGATGTGATGGTAGCCAAAGTGCATCAGTACGCTCACCACACATCAGCTAATGTCTAATGTCTTGCTCTTACTGGGCCCTGTGTCGTCTTATGGCAGATTGAGAACCTTCAGGAGCAGCTGAGGGACAAGGAGAAGCAGATGAGCAGCCTGAAGGAGAGGGTGAAATCCCTGCAGGCCGACACCTCCAACACTGACACTGCCCTCACCACGCTGGAGGAGGCCCTGGCTGAAAAGGTTGGTCATATCCTGGATCCATCCCATTCAAAACAAATTGGTGGAGACTTGTTCAGAACTTGAAGAGAAACCCAAGTATTCCATCACCCATCACTTATAGTAGGCATTTGCTGTATGAACACCAAGGAGTTCACCTTAACTCGGGCTAGCTCATATGCTAGCCTACAGTAGGCTGATATAGAGCAGCACATTTGACTATGATAACTAAATTAAAAAAACTAAGAAAAACACTCCTGCACATTTTTCCCCAATAATGTTTTTGTGAGTGTTACTGCTGTAAATGATTTTTTTTTTCTATGCTGTCACTTTAGACCGTGAGAGCAGAGCAACAGCAGTACCATATTGGAATTGGCTGGTCTCATACATTTCTCTGTAACAGGATAATAATGTAACATACGAAAGGCGGTAAGACAGCAGAGATTCCCATTCAGCCCATTTTGCTTGTTTGATTGGATTGTAAGATTTCACCCAGGCACTTCTTAATGGAGCTCAGAATGTGGGTCCGACCACCTGAAAAAGGACGCTTATTCTAGACATGTACAGTTCCTTGTGTAAAGAAGCATTTCCCGTTCTCTATCCTAAGTAAATTACCCTTTTTTAACAGGGAAAATTCTAATTCAAATGCTACAGATGTTTGTTTTATACCCAAATGATTTGAAAAAGCTTATTGTGTTTCTTGGCTCGACTCTCGGCTGCGAACCGAATGCTGTGACCGCACGTGGGAGAAAGAGGAAGTGTAGACAGACTTCTCTGAGCCCTCCGCCTTCGAGCCGCTTGTCTTTCAACACATCATGGCTCAGTGCAGTACTGGAGATTCTGTGCCGTATGCAGGAGAGGCACATCTTTCTCTTGACAGCACTGCGAGACTGCAGGGGTCACTGTGTAGCTGACTAATCTCCCATTACCCCCAGCACAACCTGGCCACTTGTGTGACACAATCCAAGTGCAAACTATGGTCATGGTGGCTTCTTGGCTCTTAGAGCCACTCAGGAGAGCCCATGAATTTCCTTCTTTTGTTCCAGTTGGGACCCCACTACTTGTCAAATTGTTCTTTTAGTTGTCCCTACAATATAGATAGGATTTGAATCAAATGTCCGGTCAATCTTCTTTTGCTCTAGACTGAAGTAATGAAAGTTAGTTGAACCCTTCTCTACATAACTGTCCACTGGAATCGTTTTTTGTTTCTTTTTAAAAACAAAACTCTTTCTAAAAGTATAATGTACTTTTCTTAGTCTAAATGAGGTTTAACTGATGCATTTTATGAATAACTTCACTTGCTTTTAATAACACACTTTTTGTACTAAAAATGTACAAATTCACAGCATGGGACTAGGACTGAGTTACTGCCTTCTTTGAAACCTACATTACTTGACCAGTGACCATGTCATAGAAAGCTGCAATGAGGAATATCCCACACCAACTTAAAAAAAAAAAAAATTGTGTTGAAGGTGTCTCTTTGGCTTCCATGTAGTTTATAGTTAAAAGTTACATGCTACATAGATTTTGTATCATCTTTAGGCACAAAGAAGATCAGGTTTGAAGAAATATAATATACAGTATCTGTATGTGCTTACAGAGCCATTGAAAAGCTGTGTAAAGTGTAAAGACTGTAAAGAGAGGCAGAGGATAGAATAATATAATTAATTCTTCTTTACCTAGAACCACTTGTATCATACAACAAATAACCTCTCTGTAATTAACTGTGGACAATAATGTTTAAAGTTGATGGTAGTCCATGACGTCCTGCTAATAAAGATGCACAACTGGGGTGTGTTGCCTAATACATCAGTAAAGGTATCTGTATGTTATTTATGCTGGTTTTTCTGACCACACAATAGCTTTCCTCTACTTATTATAAAGGTTTTGAAGTGGAACATTCCCTGAAATTGAAGCAGTGGTTTAAAAATATGTGTCATAACATGATGTATTTGGTAACACTGCCTCTCCCGTTATACTGTGCTTCTATTTTAATGTTTCTCTTCATGTTATAGTCAAAAAATCTAAATAGTACCTTGTATGCAGTATACACTTCCTATAGACCCCTTCATGCCTTTAACCTTTCATATTTTTGTTGTGTCAGTGTTTTAGAGTTTCATGCATTTAAATGTTTTTGTCCCTCTTATCTACACACCATATTCCATACTTTTAAGGGGGAATATGTTATTGAGGAAAAAATTATATATTACAAATACAAAATTGAAACATCATAATTTAACAAGTCTCCACCACCCTGCCCTTTTAGCAGCAGTTACTGCTGTGAGTCTTTTGGGATAGATCTCTGTCAACTTTACACACCTAAATTTGGAAATATATGACCATTCTTCTTTATAAAACCATTTAAATTATTTCAAGTTCATTGGGGAGCCTTAATGGACATCAGTCTGAGTCTGCCTCAGTTTTGATTGTTTGATTAGGTCAGGGGCTTGGACAGGACATTTACCTTTTGGTTCCTTAGCCACTAGTGTATCTCTGGCTTTGCACTTTGCTTCATTTTCATGCTGAAAGTTGAACTTCTGTCCCAGTTTCAGCTTTCTTGCAGGGTTCAGCAGGTTTTCCTCAAGGACTTCTCTGCACTTGTGGTCCATTTGTTTTCCCTTCTGTCCTCACAAGTGCCCCAGTCTCTCCCGATAATAAATATCCTCATAAGCCGATGCTGCCACTACCATTCTTCACAGTGGGGATGGTGTTCTTTGTGGTGGGTACCAAATGTAATGTTCTCCATTTAGGCCAGAGAGTTCCATTTTAGTTTTATCAGACCATAAAACTTTTCGCCTTGTGTTTGCATTGTCACCCTTAATGCTCTCTTGCTGTTTTAATGGATTCCTTCTTGCCATCCTTCCATACCAGCCAGATTGCTGGAGTGCTTGTCTTGGCCCTTAGCATTTTAAAGGTTGCTAATTGCTCATGGTAGCCTCTCTGACCAGTCCCCTTCTTGCTTGGTCATTCAGTTTGGAGTCTGATCTAGATAAGATCTTGATGGCGTCACACACCTTCCACTTCTTATTTTTTGTCCTGAACACACTTTAAGGGATATTCAAGGCCTTTGTTTTTTTATACCCATTCCATGATCTTTGCATTTTCATAACTTTAACTTGGAGTCATTTTTAAATCTCCTTGGTGCTCATGGTCCCGTCTTTTCTTTGGCAGACAACACCTACTGAACTGCTGATTTTTCTTGAGATCATGTGAATCACTAAAGTTTCCCACTGGTGGTGGCCAGTTAACTTGATATGTGATTTCGATGGCAATTAATTACACCTCATCTAATTTAGAAGGTGGACAGTTATCCAATCAAGCTAGGCAAGAATTTATTTTTAAGTCATTTTTAAAAACAAATTCTAGATTATTTATGTGGAAGTTATGGACTAGAATATATAGATATGTAAATGAAAAATGTTAATTCTAGGCTATAAGGCAATAAAAGGTGAAAATTCTGATGGGGCTGTAAATATTCTATAGGTACTGTATAAAGGCAGTGTTAAGAATTCCTGATATTTAAAAGAGAAGCTGAGTTTTACTGTGGATTGTCAAACTTTGCAAACTTATCACACAGCTTTCACTTCCCACTTTCACAAGACCGTGCCTTGGCGGTTGTCAGGTAGGGATTTTACAGTGGCATATCTCCCCTGGCTGTCTCTGTGCTGAGTCGTGCCCTTGGTGCCCACACTGCTTGGAACAACACACAGACTTAACCAATGTCTAGTAGACTCAGCCACCCAGTGTCATTGTTGCTTTTTCAGCCATTGGAATTCACTGACTAGAGCACAGAGAGCACCTGGCTGATTTCTCATTGTCTGTTCCGCCTTCTCCACACACAGCAGCCCTGGGCCTCGTGAGCATCATTGGCATGATATAAAAAGCCTTTATTTCTAGAGCACAGCACATTTCAAGGCAAAAGCTGGAATTTTACAGAATGCTTTTTTTTTTGCTTTTGAAATGATAGGGGCCTTCTTTACAAATTATAAATACCCTTTTCTCAGTGCTAGAGATTGGTAATGTCCTTTCAAGCGCAGCGGCGTTAATAACAAATTGAAAGAAAAAGGTGCTCATAAAAAATTGCTAAATGCTTTGCTGATTTGCAATAGCAGCAGACAGAGATATGATTTTGATTAATGAGCCACAACATAAAAAGCTGGGAGGAGTAGTAATACTTTTAAGTCAGATAAGACAAAGGAACATTTACTCAGTGTCAGTGTATACCAATATCCATCTAGTCTGCTTTGTTATTGTTTAGTTTTTCAAACTGTAGAAGGAAAAGAAAGGGGCTGTTGAAAATGTCGCGTGACCCATTTTGGTGCTGCAGACAGCCCTCCCAGTTGGTAACAGAAGAATGCATTGTGTTGTCAGCCGGCTCGATGAGGAATTCCACAAACATTACCACGCGCTTGACCTCCTCTCAAATGGCAGTGGCAGGGGTCGCTCCCCTCTGTCACTTTTAATAAATGCTGCGTTGCTGTATTAAGGCTCCGTGTGAAATGTGGGGAATGCCTCAGTTGCCGCCAGCACGGTTATTGTTCAGGGTCACGCATGTGAAAGGGGTGTACCCTGTTCCCCAGGGTTTTGTTGTACATCATTTGGCTGGGGGTGTGCAGGGCATGTGGCGGTGAGGGGGGACGATAGCTTTGGTTAGAATCTTCCACCTCCGGCCTCCCCTGACACTAATACAAACCCAATCCTGGGACGCCGTCAGGTGCGTCGGCAGGGAGACCAGCCCAACCTGTGGTGCCAGCGTCTTCTCGATCTTCAGATTGGCATGACCAAGTCATGGAAACAACGACGCGAGTACGCGGACTTTAAACCAGATCATAATAAGATCAGATTCAAAACCTCAATCTATGCAGTGCTTGTTTAAAAAATACAGCAGAACATTAAAAACTACACACAGTTTAGGCAGGTGTCATATTTGTCACCTGCAGTTATTTTACTTTTAAAATCCTTTCACATCTCCATGGTCTTCTTCTACTTGTTGTAGAACCTCTTCCAAAAGACGCACTTCCATTACATATTTCCTTTTTTATTTAACATGGTGCAAACAGCAGAGTACTATATGAACGAATGACTGACACGAGAGTCAGTGGCAAAGTGCAAATGGGACTGTTTGCATGCAAGCCTGCGAAAGTCTGGATGTTTTTCGAGCACAGCCAATCCTGGTATTGCTTGGCCAGTTGCACCTTGCCATCAGTTTACAGTTGAGCAGGTGTGAAATAATCCATAGTGTAGCTTCCAGTCGGCAAACTTGTTCGATAGCACACCTCAAGAGTTCCTCAAGAGTCTCCCCTGTGGTAGTTTTTAAAGACTTCATGCTATAGGACCTCATGTGTTACCGAGTTTCATCCAGATAGGATACAGCTTGGATTGTTTCACATCAAGACATCACCTGTAACTCTGTTAAAGTACCTGCATGGCATTGAAAGTATTAAATATACTTTCATCACTCACCATCTGCATTCCACTCCTAATACTCACATCTTATACCACTGTAGGACTCTGTTTTTTCTTTTAACAGTTTTATTTGCCAGTGTAGGGGCATTTGATGCTCATGCTGCCAGAGACTCTTTTAAACTTTTAAACTCATTCTAAATTTTTAATATAGTGTTTGCTTTAGTGTTTGTGGTTTGTGCCAAGTCAAGATGCCCCCAGACAGGCTCATATCATATCCGTTTTTAATTTAAACGTTAAAAATGGAGTTGAATTACTTTAGGCAGTGAGTATAAGTACTAATCTTTGGCTTTTCATATAACTTTTTGGATACTAATAAGTTCCAAAAGAACCATATCAGTTAGGTACTTTCAATTCCCAGACTATGTAAACCATAGCAGAAATGTAAATAAAATCTTGAGATTAATTATGAACTCCAATATTGTGCTCTTACATCATTGTAAAAGAGTTGTACTTTTGAAATTAGAAGACGACAAACTGCGAAATGGGCTAGCTGCTTTCTTTCAAACTTTAATTTAATTTTATTGTAATCTATACCTTCACCTTGGGATTATGCTGTCATGAATATGAGCCTTTTTCAATTAATTTAATTGACTTTCCTTAATGCAGCACCTATTGATGCAGTGCAAGTTCATTGCTGGCTGCAGTAAAAGTTACTGTACTTCACTCCAGGTTGGGCTTTCCACCTTTAGCAGCTAGAAGGAAATTGACTTTGTCAGCTCTCTGCTCAAAGTGTATAAAATGACCTCTACCATCTTACTTAATACAATTTTATACATAAGGCCGTCTCTGTCTGCTAGCTGAAGACACATTTTATGAAATTTAAAATACTAAAGTTCATATTAAAACTGGCAGGGAGACATATTCATGCATAATGCTGTCTGGAGAGAATCTGCAACCCAGTCTAGCTGACTAGTGCCAGCAGCCCTGCACTTCAAGGGAGCTGACCTTTTCTGTTGTTTCTCTGCTGATGCAGTGTCAGATTTTTGGAGTGTCTGTACGGTGTTTCTTCTGACTGCTCATCATTAACTCTTACATTTTAAAAGGCACTTAAAAATACACTGGATTGAGTATTTAAGGCCTGGGCATTTTTTTTGGTCAAATACGAAGACTTCAGGCATTGTGCAAAGTCACTCATCATCACATTTTCTTTTAGATGTTAGTAATAGCAATAAAGCTGTTTAAAGTTTTGCCTGCCTCTGCCCATTGTCCTTATTCACAAGGTTTTCTGAATTATTTGATTAAACTGATAGCATAATCAACCTTTAGGGCAGGCTCTGGCTGCTAAGGAAGTCATTGATACCCATCTACCTATCCCTCTGTGTATTTTTAACTACTAGCCTGGCTGTGGCCTTGGATTTTCTGTGCTGTGTACTGTAAAGTTAGGTGAAGGGGAGTCCAGGTGGCAGTGTTTGAAGTGCGTGAACTGCAGGGCCTGTTCAGATGGAGGCTGTGCTGACCGACTGGGCCGTGTTTTCCTTTTTCAGGAGCGCATCATCGAGCGCCTGAAGGAGCAGCGAGACCGAGACGAGCGCGAGAGGACGGAGGAGCTGGAAAGCAACAGGAAGGAGCTGAAGGAGCTGAAGGAGAAGCTCAGCTTGCTGCATGGAGACCTGTCGGACAGGGAGGTGGGTACTGACCATGCAGCAGTGCTGCCTCAAGTTGAAGGGATTCAGGGTATGACCTCTGTTTTCACACTAAAAGCAGCTTGTTTCTGTTTCTGCAGGTACAGTTACCTGTTTTAGGTTTTATGAAGGGTTACACCAAGAACAGATTTTGATAAACCAAAACTATTATACCAAAACTGCAAAAACTCTTGGTTGGTGTTTCACATTTCGGTGATGTTCAAGGAGTAGTTTACCAACAGAGCTACTTTATATGCTTGTGCAGGGATGCTGAAGACATTATGTGTGCTACCCAGACAATGAGTTAAAAATGGAAGTGTTACAGTGTAGCTGACTAGCAGTCATACTGTAAATGTCTAGTTTAGTTCCCAAACACTTATTATTATTACTTATTAACTTGGAAATACTAGTTTTTCTCCTATCCTCATTCCTTTTCTCCCATTCTCTGTTATATAGTGCATAGGATATACATTATTCTGCTGCAGTCTGACTGTTAAATGCTAAATAATATACCCTTCCTTAATATTAAAAAGGCCACAAATAATGTAAAAGTTTTTTTTCCCCTCTTGCCATGTCATTAGGATTATTGATGCAGACTTTATTTTGTATTTATAATAAATAATTAAAAAATTGTAAATACATTTTAAACAGCTCTTTTCATATCTGAATGGTTCCTTTGCCTACATGTTTCTAGATTTGTTATTAGTTTTATTATTTTAAGGTCTGAGGCCTTAATAGTATCATCATGTTTCTGTGGGAGACTCATTTGAAAACTAGAATGTCAGGTAAAAAAAAACCTTAATCTGCACTAGAAGAAAAATAACCCTTCTCTTTTTTCATGTCGATATTTCAGACAGTATTCATGTATAAAGAAAATTTAAACTGGAATTGTTGCAATTTTAGAGGACTTGCTTCATTAACCTTATCACCAGAAGATTGTTTTTTATGTAAGGAGGGTAAAGACTGTGTTCCCTGAGGAATTTAAAAGTGCAGTTTCCCTTACTGTAGCCAGATACACATGAAAAGGAATATTCTACCATGCTTCTCTGTGAAACTTGCAGAAGTCATCTGTCTATAAGTAGCAGACAGTGATGATGTATGCAGCTTCCATTAAAAAAATCAGTCACAGTCACTCTGTGCTGGAGCCCATGTCCTGACAGAAAGATTGATTCTCTGATCCCAGTATTGAGACAGCCCCTCTAATGAAGAATCTCTCCTTCTTCCTGCCCCTTGAACCTAGCTTCACTGCTGAGCCTTTGCCTTTGTATATTGTGCATTGCTACAGTAGCTGATTTCCTGCCAACATATTCTGCGGTTAGCCTCATTTATATTTTGATATCCCCACCACCTACCCATATGGTATGTTTTCACTACATACATTTAATATTGACAAGAAGTCTTGTTGTCATGTGAGAATTTAAACATAAAACCCATAGAGGAGTGGAACAGAAAATCTGGATATAAAGGTCTTGTATCTTGACTTCCTCAGACCTGTGTGGTTTCACCCTCTCAAGATTTTTCGTCACATTTTGCAGATCCTGCCTTAATCTGAGTAAGATCTGTGGGTCCTTAAATGCTTTTATAAAAAAGTGAAAAATAATTACATCAGCAAATATAGGTAGGTTGAATTAAAAAAAATCTTATATTTTACTTTGGACAAAGTTACAAAGGCTTCTTTTATATTCTAAGGTGGTCTAAATTGAGAGATTTTATTTACTTCAGAAATATAATGGTAATATTTTGAGTCCATTCTCCAAGATGAGGTATTATTTTTTCATCCATACCTCTGACACAGTGGTCAATTTTTTTCTTATTAAGCAATAATTTGCAAAAATATACAGTATTTACAAATTCCTCATTGTATTAAGTAGTTGATGGCTTGAGAGTTACTTTAGTTTTTTCTTTATACTAAAATGTCCAGTGCTCTTAACGTAAAGTAGGAGGTTGGGATGTTATTTTTTGTTTGCTTGGTAAAGCAGAGGACATTAACGATATTAAAAAAAGACCCTTTTATTGCCTATAATTGAAAAGGCTATGGTCATGTTTTCACTGAAACACTGAAAAAAAATGGACCCAGATTTGAAGTGCTTTCTCTTCAATGTGCTCATGTGGTAACATACAGTACATGTAGACTTGAATACTAAAACTGTGTTATCCTTCTTACTGCTTTAGGAAATTTCCCCTCTTCTGTTTAAAGTTAGCACAGTGCTTTCTGTTTCACACTGAATATATCCCAATCATTTTAATAACACTTTTACCATCTCTGCCTCTATAACCTGTTTTTTTATTTAAAACTACCCTTGATGACAGAAAGAGCAAAGGCAATATTCTTATTGCTGCTTCTTATTCTTGTTAAGTAAGTTATTTTAAGAAATGTCTTCTTTACCAGTATTTGTAAATTAAATCTTACCATCTTTGGATTTTTTGCCTAATTTAGAAGCATAAATAAAACAGAAGGATCCTGGAATTTGGATAATGAGTTTTAATTCTTTTTTGCTCATACTGTTGGTTCCTTTAGTTTTATGTAAATGTTGAGAATTTTTGAAGTACCTGCAGATTGAATTGTCAAACATTCTATGGGGTCTGTAGCATTTTATAAATTCACATAATAGTTAAATATTTGCAGATTTGCACTATTTTGGTTGAGCTAGCAGTGCACTTTTATTTTTAATGTTACGTTTAGCAACTAAGCAGCTTCTGGTTGTGGTTAAACACTTTTTCTCGAATAAATATCTTGCATTATCGGTCATCCGTGCTAAGAGCAGCTTTGCAGTCTGGCTAGTAAAGAAGCAAAAAAAGGGAGCAGTGTCTGCTTATGGTGTTTTAAGGAGGGGAAAAAAAGCCTGTGCTTTTTTAGGTAGTGTTTTATTTTCTGTTTTTGGGGTTTTGCTGTCCGATGCTTGCATTCCTCTTTGCTGTCTGGTCTCCTGTGCGGACTGAAGAGAGCTCCCAGCCAGACAGCCTATGTATGCCATGAAGCACCAGCCAATGGCAGCCAATAGGACGCCTAACTACTCCACTTTCCAGTCAGGTTGAAAGCAAATTTAGATCCGTGAGAAAGTATCACAGTTTCCCTGAAATCCATGTTTAGGGACTTGACGTTTTCCAGAAATCATTCAAAAATGAGACTACAGGCTCTGTTTTGAGTTGAGGTTTTTGTGTACATTGTGTAGGTACCATTTATAGAGTGTTTTATTTTCAGCTCAGTATATTCTTTCAACTGTACTATAAAATTGTTAGACATCTACATTTATTCTGCCATTTTGGGAGACAAAGATTACACTCTTCCCTGTAATTTTTTATGAAGCTTGTTTTTATTTAATGTAGCATTTGCTGTGCTCTATTAAATAGGTCTGCAAAAAAGTATAATTAATTATAAGGCAGCATTGTGATGTAGTGGTTAGCATTACTGTTTTTCAGTGCTGTGGCCCTGGGTTTACGTCCTGAGGTGCTATCTATGCGAAGTTTGTACTGTATGTTCTCCTCGTATTCATGTGGGTTTCCTTCATGTGCTTCACCTTCCTCTTACAATCCATCGACGTGCTGGTAGGTTAATTAGCTTCTTCAAAAATAAAACAAAAAACAAAGAAGAATTCTGCTCATACTCTCAGGCTATTGTATCATTCCAAGGCAGAACAGTCTGACGTTATTGCACATCTGACAGATTGTAGACATGCAGTGTTTGCATGGATGCGTTTTGCTTTTTCAGAGGCACCATTTGTAGACTGACATTGCTCTTAGGCCAAATGGTAGCATCAGCTATATTTTTATGCAAACACCAGTTGTAGTGCACAGAGATACACAATCTACTACTGACCAAACACTCTTTATCAGAGAAACTGCTTTGGGTGTCTTTATGCATTCTTGATTTATAAATGAGGGGTAAAAACACTGCTGAAATTCCTCAGTGAGTTAATGTCAGCCTAAAGAACAGAAGCAGTGCTTGCAAACTCGTAAGGACTGGTGCCCTGTGGGCAGGCATCACTGGCGATTTTGAGTGTTCTCCCCATTAAGCGTGTTCTAGAAAGGAAAGAAACTTTGCCTCACACAGGTGCTTTATGAATCATATTTCTACGCTTATGACCAAACACTTTTCATGATTATGATAATTGTTGTTTTTGTAGGACCTGTTAAGAGCCTCCTTCTACCTCATTTGATTGCAGTTAACCTACTGAGCCAAATACCTCAGCTATCATTTTCTTAGCATACTCAATAGTCCCAGTTTTATGGCAAAATGCTGTTACCATTTAGTTGGGTAGTCATTTCATACTTGGTGTTTCATACTCTCCTGCTCTTGGTGCAAGAAGCATTTACATTATCTTTCACTTCATGTTGTTCTTTACATCATTATAAGTTCTCCCATGAAAATTATGCATACAAAACCACATAATGTCTTATGTATGTGGACATGAGTATTTAATACTGTTGGGCAACACATCTGTTTGGTATGCATATCAGGAGTTGTTTAAGTGTATGATCCCAACCTAAAACTAACAGGAGGTTTAATGTGGTTTAGAAAGGTATAAATTAGATAAATAGATACGCAGGATATGCAAACATGTCAGTAAGAAGCAGCTCTGTACTTAATCCTTTGGACTTGGTGATGGGGTTTCTTGTCTCAGGGAATTAAGGGTGAAAGCTCTGAGTCACAGTCAGACTGCAGTCAGTTCTGTAACTACTTTGAAAACATTCTGAGATGGCATTATACCCCCTGTGATTGTGGTATCCATAGAAGTCAATCTATTTTATACGTGGGTCTCAACAGATGCAGGCACACAGCCATAAGGTAAAAACAGTGCCTTTATTTACATATTGTACACTGCATTAACATCTCAAAATAGTTATTTTCTAATTCTTTCTTTACCTATTCAACAGTCCTTCTGGCCTCTAGATAGATAACCTATCTATAGAACCTCAATCTTGTCTCCTCCTGCCAACGTTTTACACCCTATAGCAAGGTGTTCTCATTAAGAACATATTAGCTCTTGTTGTTCACACAGTCCATCTTATGTTTTAGCATTTTAGATTTCTATATGAATAAAAGCAGAATATTCCATTTATGCCTGCTCTCATCCGTGTTAAGTGAAAATTCACAAAATGGGGCAGAAAATGGTTACAAATGTCTAAAGCTGATAAGAAAAAGGTTCTGACTGTTCCATTTCAGCATCCTGCATATTCATTTTTTCCAACTTGTAATGATATGTATTGTTTGTAGTTGTTCAGGATTTGTTCCAAATGTGTAAACAGTTTTTTATGATATTCACGTTACAGCCAGATAACATCTGCAGCTTCTCTTTCTGTAACAATTCCACATTTGTAACGAGTCTGGTCGTTTTATTTTTCTGTCTCTTCAACCCTCACAGACATCTCTGCTGGATCTGAAGGAGCATGCCTCCTCCCTGGCCTCCTCTGGGCTCAAGAAGGACTCCAAGCTGAAGAGCATGGAGATCGCGCTGGAGCAGAAGAAGGAGGAGTGCCTCAAACTAGAAAACCAGCTCAAGAAGGTAACAGTGGCCTGTAAAACATATCTGTTGAAAAGCTCATGAGACAACTATTTTCCACTGAACTGGAGATTTCACAGCATGGAGGTGAAATCCATGTGAGGTCTCTTGTTGTGTTGTAAGACTTGGCATTTATGTTCCCTTTCCTGCTGCCCTGTTCGTATAAGGTTTTGCCACTGTAGAAAATCCAGATGAGGGGAGGAGTGAACTTGAGTGTGCTCACACTGTTGTGGACACAGCAGCCCCACACCTCACACCCTCGGGGACAGTGAGGGGAAGTTGTTTGAGACAACAGCTAGTACTTTTCCTACTCACTGCTCACTTCTGACAGAATTAATTAGAGCCCGAGTTCAGAGTAGTAGAGGAGAACATGGTGTCAGTTGGTATTAGCACACCTTTCTACATTAATTTCGACGACAGGAGGGCACTGAGAGGGAACACTCTGAGTTAACAGGGTTCAGTTGCAGTTACACAAACCTAACAATTACAGTGTTTTATTGTACATCATGTTTTTTCTTACAGGAATGTGAGAAGACTTGAAGGTTTTGCCATACACAGGTGCTTAACTAGAATTAGCTGCTGTACTTTCATACCAGTCAGTTTCAGTGATGTACTGTATCTGGGGCAGAGTGCCTAGTGGATAATAGAGTTCGGTTTTGAGCTGCTTGAATATACCTGCGCTTTTACAGCGCTAAGTGCACAATTAATCAAATCAAATAGTACATCCTGCAGCTGCTGTTTTCCACTGCTCTGAGCCCCTAGCTTTCTAGCTTAGAAGGTTCAGAACAAAAGGTCAGTTTGTTAGTTCAGCTGAAATTTTATTTGAATCAGAGTTAGAGAAATAGGCAGGATGCACATGTATTCAAGTCATTTGGAAACAATTTTAAAATATATTTTTTTTCGTAGCCATTTTAACTTTAACTTGAACAACAATAGTTAAAGTATTATTTATAAATATTGTTTTGCATTGCTGCAGTGAACAGTATTGAATATATTGAATATATGTTCTTTAAAAACAGTAGGACTCATGAGCTTTATGAAACAGCCTTTTAAAGGGCAAGGACTGTTGTATTGGGGTTTGCATAACATTTGCCAACGTTTGTCCATTCTATTATATACAGCATAAAGAATTGCCTACTGTGAAGGATGTTTCTTTTTTATGTAGTTTTGGACATACAAGTATATGAAACCTTTGAAACCCTTTTCTTCCTTTATTTTTTTTACTGGAAGGAATATAAAGAATATCTCTTTCTATAGTATGGTGTGGATTTTTCCCAGGAATTGTTAATCTAAAGTAAAAATAATGCTAGCATATGATTCGAGGGGGACCTAAAACCCATGCCTGTTTTAAACCAATTGGCGTCCATTAATTGTTTGAATAACTTAATTTTATAACTTAGAATTAATAATTATACTGATCAGGAGATTGTAAGTGCAAGCCTCAATCATCTAGTTGCAGTCTTCTGGAATGGATCCATGATCGTTTTGTCAATATACTGTATAGCATATGGTTGCTTTTTGTTGTATTTGACCATATCCAGTGTCATAATAACTGCTTGTCTTTATTTCCAGAGGATGACTTTATTGTAGTCATTGTTTCTCTCTGTTTGCCTCTCTCTTCTCTCCTCCTGCCTATCTCTTCCCCCTGTTTGTTCTCTCCTGAAGCACACTGAGCTCATCTCAGGCCATCCTCCTACACTTGTAAGTGCATCCTGTTCTGAATTGCCACTGCAAGCTCAGTCCGTCCCATGATTTGGGGTGTGTTTGTGCTTGCATGGGTTGGTCCTGCACCCCTCCCTCACTCCTCTGTGTCTGTCTTGGTGTGTGTGACTGTGCCCGTGCTGGAGCTGTGCCATCAGATCTCTCTCGCTATCTTAGTTAATAAGTATGGAAGCAATTTTTGTCCCAGTGATCTATCATGTAACCTGATATCAGAAGAGTCGGAAACACCTTCACTGATTGCTATTGGCACCTGCTTCTCCATTAGCCACTTCACAACATGCCATTCATGTTCAAAGCAGTTGAAATACCCAGGTTAAAGCAAAGTTTATGCTGATCAGCCCAGTTTTTGAGTGACACAAGGTCTTCTCTGGATGGCAGCCTATTTAAATAAGCGAATATATTAGCTAGCAGGAAGGGAAGAAAAAAACAGTTGTGTCCAATGAAATTTTTTATGTCTACTCTGTTTTATCACTAGGGATTATCTTCAAAAGCTTTATTGAAATGGTAACATAAACTTGGCAAATTTAAGACCATTCTGGTTTTCTTCAGCATGGGCGAATCTGTAAAATCTATGCAAAGACCAAACGGAATGGTTTTGCTAAATGGCAGAAAAGGCTGTCATGATGTTTCACCATCTGGATTTTGATTCACGGGGAAAAAAAAGGAGGCATCATCCATTGGAGACCCAGATGAATGTTATTTGAAATAATCATTGCTGTATCATTTGAGTCCCCATGAGCTTTGGATAGAGCTTTCATCATACATGCTGACAGAACTTGAAAACACAGTATCCTGATCAAAATATGATGGAAACAATTCAGTGTCCTTTTTTGGAAAGGAGAATTGGAGTTTGCAGCACATATTACTATCTGTAATGAGTAGGATGATTTATAGTAGAAAAGAACATTAGGAAAAAGGCCTGTATTGATTTTTTTAGTTTTCTCCTTTAAATTAGAAATTGACGTGCTGCAATTGGACGCTTGCCATGCCTCCAACATAAACTTGTTTGCATACTTTTATCAAAGTCTGCATCCAGAAGAAGCACATTTTTGTAGACATCATTAGTAATCTTATATTTGTGAGTTTCTGTGCATAAACCTGTCCAGTTTGTGTTCAAGTCAGAGTACAAGACAGTGATCTCTACAGTACTATGTAAGGTGTTGGCAAAGATGAACCCCCTCCCCGAAGAAATTTGTCAAAGCTGGTTGCAACAAAATTCCATTAAGAAGATGCTGCACAATCTTTGTAAATGTTTTGCTTATTAAATGTATGAATTGCTGTGTAGATGGGGATTCACTGCAAATAAAGGAAAAGTTATTTTACCTCCAGTATTTATTTTCTGCTTGAGGTAGTGTTAAGTATATGTATTGTTTAAAAAAAAACAATGCTAGTAAAGAGAAAATATTTGCGTTGCTTCCCTAAAGTAAATGATACCATTTGCTTTGTGCTGCTAAGGAAATCTCTAAGGGAATAGCTCTTAAGATTAAGAATTGTGCTTCCTGCCTTGCTGCTCTGCTTTCCTTCTAGCTTTCTGCAAAGGCACAACTATATTAAAATCTTTCTCTCTACAGCACCCAAAGACTTATTGTTTCAATAAAACAAATCAAGAAGTGTGTCTGCTTCATTTCAAAATTGGAAATCTTAAATACTTATTAGGTTGCCAAAATAAATTTAAGGTCTTCCAAAATCCCCTATTTTTCTCTATTTTCTATTCTCTAAATCCCCTTGTCAGAATGAGTCTGTCCAGCAGCAAATACTTATATATATTACTAATGTACAGTTTAGGTGATTTATTGCAGTTTGTATGTTTCAGAGAGAGAAAAATATTAAAAAAGTTATAACAGAAAGGAAAAAGACCCATTTTTGTGCCTTAAAATAATTAAGTAGGACACCTAACTGGGGGATTATGAATTTTAAAGGTTGTCTAATAATTTCAAGATCTCAGACATTTAATAAAAACAACAAGTATGTGCTTGATTGGCATTTGCAGCTCATGTGACTTTAATAATGTTGTGTAAAAAATAATAAAACCCTCTGGTTTCCATTGATTATTAAAACACTTAATCATAAAAGCTCTTGAAATACTAAGCCCCACAGATGAAACCACATTATTCAGGGTTTTATTATTCCACCTTGTTTTTTGAATGAAATTTAAGAAGCTAGTTTCCAGGCTGTTCCATGTTCCTAAGGTGTACAGTACTTTTAGCTTGGGCTCAGGTTCCACACAATCTAGAATCACCTCGTACATCAAAAAAAGAAAGCACTTTATTCTTTTACCAGTGGCATAACAAAAAAAGACTTATAAAACTAAGATATATTTACCATGCTACACTTTTTGGTAGCATGTGTGTAAGTTTCCATTGTTGCACTCACTATCACAATCAACATTTGCACCAGGACTGGAAAAGAGGATATTCTATAAACTAATGTTAGTTCATTGTGTATTACAACAGGCATGTAGGAGATGTATAGTGCAATATATATATAGTTCTTATATATGAGAATATAAGAAAAGTATAAATGAGATGTACCTATTTGGGTAGTTAAAAGCTACAGTGATTTATTTGAGGATCTTATATATTATAGCCATTTTACCCAACCAGCTCTATGACTTAACAACATAGTTGTTCCATACTCCCAAAATCTGAAATAACTTTATTCACAGATTAAAATGTTTTTTCATGTAGTTTTAACTTGTGGCCCCAGGTTCATATTTCACTGTTGATACTGACGAAGCATCCTATGTTGACCACATGGTTGAGCCTTTTCTCCAGTCAGGCCAAAGGCATTCCAGGCCACCTGTTGGAGATGCTTGAGATATCAGGAGAGGAAGTGGAAACTAATCTACACTCCTTTACGTCTGATTTACTATATGCCAGCTTTCTGCAAGATGAAAAGGTGAACAAACACTGGCTACGTCACCATTACTTAATCAAGTTCTCACAGTTGTTGACCTAAAAGGTGTTGCATTTCGGTGGGTTGGTGATGCCAGTCACCTCAAGCCTGTGAAGCACTTTGGGTGCTATAGGAAAGTGTGTTTTATAATTTTAGCTTTGACAGTAGTGGAAATATGATTAGCATCAAGAGCAATAGAAGCAGCCAAAATAGAAACTTTTCTTTAACAAGATATGAAGGCACAGGTGGATCTTTTTGGATAAGTTAGATGACCAGTTTTAGAAATTAAGGAATGCTTGTGTTGACAAAAATTGAGTAACTGTTTTTATGCATCTGTTTTACTGAATCATTCATTGTTCTTTTGTCTGTTCATGAATTTGAGACTTGACATCTTGATTACTGCTTCAGCATGTCGTGTAAGGTGAAGACAGGTGTTTGTGAGTTTTACAAAATGTGCAAGCACTCAATGACATAATGTGATTTTTACTTTTTTTTTAATTGAATGAGCTCATTTCTGTGTATAGACACACTTGGATTTGTAATGTACACAGTTTATCAGCTGCAGTAGTAAGCTCAGCCCACTCTTCTAAGAGTGCTGGCTTAACGTTGTGAGCAGAAAACATGAATGCCCTGCAAATTTATCTTTCCATTTACCTTTCCATGTTTACTCAGTTGTTTGCCCCCCAAACTATTTTGTGTCTTTTATTACTGTGCCAAATCCAAATATGTTATAAACTTAATAGTACTACCCAAGAAGATCAAAACCAATAAATATTGCTTGCCTTCACAAGGTACACACCACAGGGGAATGAAAATAAGCTAATGAAAAGATTAATATGTTTTCCATAGGTTTCTGCTGTTGTGTCTTTAATTAGACTGTTACTGTGTAGTTGACACTTCAGATTTTCATGTACATGTTCTTCAAGAGGGCACCATGATGGTGCAGAGGTAAGCATTGCTACCTTGCACTGCTGGAGCCCTGTATTCAAATCCAAGGGGTCTATCTGCATGGAGTTTGTAGGTTCTCCCTTTGTCCGTGTGGGTTTCCTCTGGGTGCTCTGGTTTCCTTCCACAGTCCAAAAACATACTAGTACAGTACAATATAGTACTTCAGAACAGTCGGCCCTAGAGTGTGTGTCTGTCTGTCCTGTATAGTATATAACACTGTATAACACTGTATATGCACCCAGTGTTTGCCAGGATAGTCTTTGGCTTTCTCGCCACCCTAAATTGGAAGAAGCGGTTAGAAAATGGATAGATGGATGTTCTTCAAGAAAGGAACAACAAAAACAAAAACAATGTGTGGTTAAGGTGTATGAGGTGAAATGCCCACAATCTCAGATGGTTTGGCAATTGTGCTCACAAGCATTTTTTGTGTCAGCAGTTCCATAACACTCATATTGTGTATGGAAAATGGTGATAGTTATAAATTATTATGGACAGCATAATATGGTGGTGCCCAGTTTCATTTATAATAAATAGCTAACCCACAAGAGCATTTTGAAACTTCACAGGGTTAGATGTTTTTTTAGATTAGTTTTCAGTAAACTCACATGACTTGTGATTAGGTATATCTTGGCATTTCGTAAAGGTATAATATGGTAGTGTTGCTTTCAGTCAGCATTCTCTTTAAAATTGTTTATTGAGTTTAGCGTGTGTGGAAACCCATGGAAGAATATTAAAATATTACGAGAAAAGTTAGTGAGTTGTTTGAGGGGAAAAAATTCCAAGAACTACCACAATACCAGTACCTCTGACAGGAAGGTGACCTCAGAATGTCTATTTTTTCCCCCTGCAGACAGAATTTCTCCTTGGATATGCAGGACACCAAGCTGTAAAATAGTAAATGCAGTCATAACCTTCGCCCAGCTTCACAGACACCATTATTTGGCACCTTCTATGGAAATCTCTGTGGCTCTTCACAGTCTTGAAAGTGCAAATTAAAGCCCTTAAATGTTGACTTGAAAAATATCATTAATAAAAAAAAGACTTTCTGGTGTTTGGGAACAAATACATAAACTCTGGCTTATGTTATTGGTACCTGGCAAGAAAATGTGTACCTGGAACTCGAAAGGACTGAACAGTACCTGTCTGAAAAAGCTGCACTCAACTAATTTTAAAGGTTTCTCGGGGCCTGCAAATTATTTTCAGGTTGTAGGGAAAAAAGACATTTCAGTTGTCATTTGACTCAAACACCGTAACCTCAAAAGATACAGGGGTGTGGATTTATTAAAGTTTGAAGAAGGAGTAGAAGAGAAAAATAAATTTACAATAAGTTCACTTAGAAATTGATTATTGGTAAATTTCATTTCTTAATAAACCATAAAACCACTAGGGTCCAGAACTCTTGGAGTGATTTATTAATTCACAGAATTAAGAAAAATATTTATATTTGCTGCACAATAAAAAAAATCTTATTAAAATGCTGTAATAGTTAGCATGATGAGATCTGTGTTTTCTGTGTCTTTTGTACTATCCTTGAAACATTCTTGGAGTGAGTAGTGTAAGATGTACATCTCATTGTCCTCTGTGAAATGTGTTAATGGCAATATGGGTTTGATTTGCAGGTTTATGCTGTCTAGCGTCATTGTGATTTACAACTGGCAAAGCCCATTGTAAATTAGCTTAAGTTAAATGTTTTTTCACTTCAGTTTAAGAAACTGTATGGGAATTAGAAAACAACTAATAACTGAATAATTGGTTTGAAAAACCTTTCACTGGCACACCTTATTGCTAAAGCTCCGCATAATTATAATCATATTTTCTTAAGGCCTTGAGACATAAAACACTTATCACTTATTCAGTGTCTTTCTTTTTCCTTGAACATATCACAGAGCCCTGGGTTTTATTGTTTATTTAATATCTTTACCCATGGCAACTCATTAAGAATCAATTTGTTGGTAAAACAAAGACTCACAGTTTCACATGTGACTTAACTGCCTGGTGCTGTAAGCAAAGTGAGATACTGTGATATGATTCTCAGATACTGTGAGCCATAACCTGTTGAAATCAGAACTGCAGGGTCTAATACAACATAGTAAAGGGCAAGATGATATGTCAAAGCAAAAAAGCAAAGCAAGTTTTAATCAGGCTTTTACTTACTAGACTAGTAAAAACCTGTGACAATAGGAGGACCTGTAGTAAATGTAGTGTAGTTGTTTTTGTTTTGCTACCATTGTTTTTACTGTGCCATTAAATGTAGTTAAACCATAGACTAGTGTTCGCATTACTTTTTAAAAAGTTGGACTGTCTTCAGTATTCCCTTTCAGCTATATGTGGACTGTAACAGTGACATTCACTCTAGAGGACCCTGAATTGGGGTTGGTCCAGCTTTGCACAGATCTGCTTTCATTAGTGAATTCTGTCATTGGTTTCATTCAGACACACCACGCAAAAGACCTTTTGTGTTTAATTTTGGATGCATTTTAGCTGGGTGCAAAGAATATAATAGTGATAAAGTTCAGACTAGTTGCAAAGCATGGGTCTTGACAACGACTCTGGAAAATAACGTGAATGGAAAATAGAGAAAGATTAAAACTGAGAGCACAATAATATCTTGTGGACAAAGGAAAGATTTTTCCATCTTTATTCCGACACACTGTTCAGTTTCAGACTGCTGGAGACTGGACTCCATAAGTGAAAGGCTTCTGTCATCCACCATGGGGGCTCCTTGACTGAACGGTTTCTTCCACCCTTCCCCGTAGGCCCAGGATGCTGCCATGGAGGCGCGGGCAAGCACAGAGCTGGCAGAGCGCATCCAGGCCCTGGAGAAGGAGGTGGCGCGGCACCGCGAGGAAGCCACCAAGGCCCAGGCCGAGGTGGACCGCCTGCTGGAGATCCTGCGTGAGATGGAGAATGAGAAGAATGACAAAGACAAGAAGATTGCCGAGCTGGAGAGGTAGGAAGATCTGACCCCCCCCTGTGTGTCTGAGTGTGTGGATGTGGGGGTCGTGTGAGTGGTGTTTGAAACAGTTTGACACTGTTCCAGGAATCTTTTCACCACGATAGAAGGGAATCTGTGCTTTTCATGTTTGGATTTGACCCCAACACCAACGTTAGCATTCCAGTTTTTGCGAAAATCTTCAGCCTCTACATCACAGACTTCAAACACCTTTAGTTGTTGAGTTATTTCTGCTGTTTTAGTGCTTCACTTTAGAATCTCTTGTCGCAAACGCAAACTACAGCTTACTGCATATGTACCGCACGTCAAGCAATATCAGTTCACCCACCAAAGGTATTTTACTTGTTTTACTTCTGAGCAAAGAACAAGCAGATCCATAATTGCTTTACTTTTGAAGTGAATAAAAGATCTTTACAGAACCTGCTTTTTACCTCTGTGATGTTGTCTAATGTGATGACGTACAACTGAGTTGTTTTTTATGACCTCTTTGGGCCTTCTTCTTTTAGGTTCAGAATTATGTATCTCTGCTCAGGGGCAACAATCAGGTGTGCTATTTCCTGTCCATAATCAGTACAACTTAAGAAAGGTCACGAATGAGGTCATCTGGCCCCTTGCTAACAAAAATTGATTAGTTGCTAATAATGAACAAAGGGCAATGCAGGTAATGGCTTTTTTTATCAGTATATAATTCTGTTTTAGTTCGTGCCAGCCTTTGCTTGGAGGTGTTACTAGGCTGAAGGATTTATAATAAAATATGTATTTCGTTATGAGCTTTAGACAAGGAATGACCTCACCGTGCTTTAATAAAATCAGAGTGCCATACCAAAGACAGAGGTCTTATACTGCCTTTAAAAACACAGAAACAGTTTTTGATACGATAACAGAATTAATTGAATAGAAAGGAAGCTTGACTAAAAGAACAGCTCTCTGCAGTTTGCAGTGTTCCCCTACCCACCATCTCTGATCTAATTGAAAGTTTTAGTTCATCTTTTCAAGCGGAGACACTAATTAATCATTTCTTGCTTTTTCCCTTCTGTTTCCATGACAGCGGTACCTAGACTACGTGTATTGTTATTTAGTACACAATTATATACAGGCAAACTCACTGTCTAAGAACAGGCCTTGTAGTGTAGGTTAAATGAAACAATTAAAACGCTAAGCGGCAAGTTAATTTTTAATAATTCACTGTTATTATGCATCTCTTAAGAAATATTCACATTACAGTGCTTTTTTTCAAAAGAGCCAGTACAGCTACTGTATGCTCATGGTTTTGTAAAAAAAAACCTTTGCAGCAGAAAGAGCAAATCTTGTCATTATAATTTTATGCGCTTTTACTGCTGAAAAAGTGACTAAACATTGCAGACCTTTGAATCCAAGATAGCGTTATGATGTTTATTAACAAAATGAGCCAATACAGGTTACAGTACAATGAGGTTCTGTATTTTAGCATGTGCTCTATATTAACACTGACACATCACTGGACCATCAACAACTCGGGAGCTGAAAGCAGCACTTGAGCAGAACAGGCAGGGCAGTAGCTCCTTGTTTGGCACAGTGCATTTGAAATGTTAAAATCCGGAGCAGGGCTGTCCAACCCTAGCCCTGGTAGACTGGTGCATCTGCAGGTTTTCTGTGTCTCACTAGGTCCCTAAGAGCAAGGAGAAGCTGATAAATTGGTTCAGTTAAACCAGTAACCATCTGATTTAGCTCATTAAGAGCTGAGTTGGAATGCAAACCTACAGACAACACAGACCCTCTAGGACCAAGATTGGACAGGCCTGATCTAGAGAATGCCAAGACTTAAAAAAACATTGTAGAGCTGAAAGTTAATATTAGGGTTCTTTTTGTTCTTTGTTTGTTCTTTCTAATGGATTTGAAATGATTGCATTTCTAAATTAGTTTTGAGAGAATGCAATCAAAGGAGCTCATTCTGTCGATTTTAATGAGCCTTTCAGTGATGATGCAAAAAAAACTGCCCACAATTTGCTTATCAACAAAGCAGTTGCACTCGTGTTTTGTAAATTGCAAGTTCTGAGTTGCAAGGAACAGGTGTCAAGTTCACAGCATGGATCATGAATGACCGCATTCATTAGTCTCAGAGGTCTAAAGGTTTGTCAGCTCCAAATCTCGGAAACGGACTAAAATAAAGAAATGTTCCTTTAGTTGTATGTTTTTGAAATATGGATATATGGGATGGAGGAAATAAAAACAGAAATCCAAAAAGCTCTTTTCAAAACTTCACCACTTTTTTCCATTTGTATGTTTTATTCATTTCATTCCATTTTGGAATACCAGATAGTTTAGACAGAATTTTTACTTTTTATCATTCTTGTTTAAGCAAGAATATTTGAACGCATTTCAGTATTAGTGAACATAGTTACAGTATGTGAAATAAAAAAGAGGGCTTAATGACTGTTCATTGCAGTTGGTAGGCACACTGGAGAGAAGTAGAAACCAAAGACACTGCACACAGTTTTTTAATAAGCTAAACGTATATGTACTGTATGTTTCTGAGTCATTTGCGTAAAGCCAAGGTTGGTATCCAAACGTGTTTGAAAAAGTAAACCTTGTGTGTAGAATAAAAGCACACATTAAGTTTTAAAGTATTATTCTTAGTCTGTAAAGTGTGATAAGTGCAATTGGCTTCATATTTGAAGTTGAAACCTTCAAAAGCTGAAGACACTAAGGGTTTTGTGTGGTTCAGCCAGTAAGCGTGCTTGCTCAGCAGAACAAACTCAGTAAATCCAGATGTAACAGGTTTGAGCCTGGCTATTGTCAATGGATAACTCATTTGGATTTCCCAAGTAGCAGCACATTATACTGTAGGCTGAGCACCATCAGGGTTGGGTGGGGTTAAGGTAGCTACAGTGACTGCCATGCCTGTGAGCTACTGATGCTGCCAAATGCCAGTAATGAGTATGTCATATGGCAAATTTACATTTTCAGAAGTCTTTTGAAAAGTTAGTATTTCTGAGTGATTCTAATATCACAAGTGGTAAGCTTTCAAGGAAATGCATGTATTTGTATTCAGAACTGATTAATATAAAAAACAACAGTATACATAGGGGATGAAAGTTCAGGTACGTAGATCTGTCTTACGACTGCTGCTGTTCAGGAATTTATATCATTGATCTAGATGCCGGCATAGTTAGTAAATTAATCAAATTCAGAGATCATGCCAGTTCAGAAGGATCAACAAACACTGTAAAAGCAGCAAACGAAATTCAAAAAGATTTTGATAAAATCTGAAGCTGGGAAAATGCCTGGCAGATGATATATAATGTAGATAAATGTAGGGTTTTGCATGCAGGCAGCAAATATAAACTATAAAAAAGTCTGAAGAACCAACTTATAAAACAACTTTTTATTTTAGCATTTTTACATCTTGTAGACACTGCGGGAAAGCAACAGAAAGAACAAAATTGAATGTTAGGATTTGCTGTATAGTTACATATAGAAATTAAATAGTGATACTGTATATTACAACTATACACTATTAAGATCTCATTTATAATAAAGTGTTGAAATTAAGTCACCCTAATTGGTCCAAATAATATTACTTCTTTAGAATCAGTCCAGCAAAGAACAGCCAGAAACATTTCAAGGCTTGAAAGAAAGTCTTGCACTAACATGCTAAAAGAACCAAATATTTTTAGTCTCTAACAGAGAAGACTTCAAAGGAACCCGATTTCAGTATACAGAGTCCTTAGAGACATTGACCGAGTCAGTTTAGTGAGCTTCTTCAGAATCAACACTCGAATGTGGTTGAGAGGACACAAGTGGAAACTATAGGGATGTGCATTTAAAACTCGCAACAGGAGAAACTTTTTTACACAATGGAATCTTGCCTGTGGGAACCCAGAACAAGCTACCCAGCTGCTTTGCAAAAGGTGATATTCTGGCAGCATTCCTGCTTGCTGCATGTCCGAATGATAAATGGGTCTAACAGGTGGGCTTGTCAGCGGAGTGCCTCTTAGATCCTCATGCAATTCATATGGGCTGTAGAAGTTAAGTCAAGCTGATTATTTAAAAACAGTCAAGTTGATTATTTCCATTTCTGTTGATTATGTACAAAATAATAAAACAGGTTAATGTCATTATACTTTTGCATATGCAGCCATCTTTACATATTCCATTTAGCTTGATTTTAACTGACATTTTGTAAAGCAGTGATTTAGTCCTTTCATTCTCAAACATGGTTTAAAATGTAAAAAAATTAAATAAAATAAAAGTAGAAGTCTTTACTGTTGTTACAGCACTATTAATAGCATAGCTAGCAATACTTGAAAGTATAAATATAGCATAGTAGAAAGATTACAGGCTAGAGGTGGTCATTTGGCCCATCTTGCATGTTAGTTTGGTTTAGTTTCACCTTTTCCTGAAGGAGCTAGGAGCCGGGGTCTAAACTGTTGGTTCCTGATACCCACGTCACTTTGTGTATAGAACTTTTTTTGTAATCTAATTGAAATGGAATTAGGAACTTTTCTTTTCCACTTGTTACTGAGTGTGGAATAGTGCCCTTGGCTGTCTGTAACCCACTAGGATTGTATCCACTTTACTCATCTTGCCTCTCAATCGCCTGTGTTTTAGGCTGAGGAGATTTAGCTCCTTTAATGTGTGTAGATGACAAGTCAAATTCAGAACATCGGAGAAGACAAGGCCTCACTCACATAAATTTGTCTTATGTTTGTCATCATAGTACGATCAGTTCTGAGTTGTGTTGGGTGAATGGGTTCTGTTCTTTCACTGTTACATAATGCAAGATTATTTACAACAGCTTAACTTCTTGCCATTTGATGTAATTATTGATGATTCAAATAGGCTACTGTGAATTATTGGACCTTTGCATGGTGACATACAGTACGCTTGCATGTGAGAGCTGTTGGTGTGTTGCATGTAGCATCGCAATGTCAGATGGCCTTATGGCCTCCTTATGAGTTGCTTACAGCCTTGTTGTCTGAAGAGAGTGCCGGATTTTTACAAAGAAAATAAGTCAGTAAAATAAGGAATGATTCTGTTGTTTTTGGAAAACAAAACCATTCGTTTTTTTAAACAAGAGTGTTGCTCTGTGCGGAGCTGCCAGTGTGAGCTGTTTTGTCAATGTTTGCTTGCAACCCTGTTCAGATGGATTCACAAACAGAGGGCGCTCAGCAAGTGAAAGAAACATTTCCTTAAAAAAACTTATTTGTTTCCATTATTGCTTGTGTCATTTTTGAAGTAGCCTGCCAGTGATATTGTAGGCGTTTCTGTTTCGTGTTTGCTTTATTTTAGTCTGTGATTTGTACTGTATATTGTGTACTAATTCTTGCGCCCTTTTATGTGTATGTGTGTATTTGTGTGTGCTGCCATCTTGGATCTCTTGTTTGTGTCAACATTTCCTGTCGTCATGCCCCTCACCCCTTTGTGTCCCCTCTCCTGTCCCCTCCCCGGATTTCTGTCTCCGTCTGTGTCTTCTCTCCCCCTGCGATGGGCCTTTCCTCCAGAAAGTCAACCCTTCCCTCTGCACGCCGACAGCAGCAACAGCCACCCCAAGGGCAGCAGCAGGTGTCAGTCTCTGTGCCGCAGCACATGGGGGGGTTTGTGTGGGACTTCTTGGGAAAGTGAGTGATAGAGACTCCCAGAGCTTCTGCTGCACGCTGCCCTGCCACACTGCTTGCACTCAAATTTCTCTAATTTATTAATTTTGCAAAAGTAGCATGTCACACCACCGAGTATCTTACCACAATGAGATGCGTGTTGATGGCGAGGGTTTCCCTCCTGAGCCCTTCAGCATTCAGAACACTTTCTTAATGGGGTGGGGGGGTGGGGCGTCATGCTTATAAAGAATCTTTAGTTATAGTGACCTGTACTGTGATGCCATTTCCATATCCATAGTCAGTGAATCAGTCCATGTGTTAACATTTTCCCCAGATCTTTTTTTTTAGATGTGCACAGTGCCGATGTGTTGCACATGGTTGTTGAACAGTCCTTATATTTAAACTTAACTATTCAAAAAAAGGAGAAAGAAATAATTATGAATGGTTAAAAGTCACATTTAGACTAATCTTCTAATTAAGTATCTCTAAAAAACAGTTTTAGTTCATGGCAGTCACAAAGATAGGACAAGCACAGCACAATGTCCACCTACTGTATATGGAGATTCTAATGTTTATTGTGTAGGATTAGTAGTATTGTATATAGTGTGCACTTAAACACTGACATCTCTTTGTGGAATACTTTTGCAAACATCACACAGTAAGAGATTTTTTTTCAACGAATAGCTTCTTCCTTGACCTGTGCTTTATCTTTTGAATCAGCTTTTCTAAAACCCTTTTAACATTCTATTATCTAGTTGACATTTGATATTGGAAACACACATTTTACTTGTTTTCTGAAATCTCTATATAAGATAATAATGAGTGGGGATGCGGTTCCTGTTTTCCCTTTTAGCCCATATCTGGAACTTTTCATAAGCAATAATTGGTGTGACATTTGTCTTGTTTTTCATTAAAAAACAGATTTATTTGATTAAAGAAAAAATGCATTACAAAATAAGGGGATGAATAAGGGGATGAGGTATAGTTTATAGTGTCATCTGAATGCCAGAAAAAAAATGTGCTCATCATTTTCATTTTAATTGATGGCAGGGGATATTTTCAAATGTAAAATATATATTTTTTCAGTTTTGTTCTCTCAATAACACCTTAAAATGCTGTTAAAAGTAGTAGGATATAAGCATAAATAAAAAGACCGTTATTGTCCTAGCATTACTAAAAAAGGAAAGGTTGTAATTTAAGAAAATAGTTGTTCTAATAGGTGGCATAAGAAACATTATGCTCTTAGTTTTTTATTCTGAAGAATGTCCCTTTGATAACAATACTGTATATTATCAAAAAACTGCAGATGCAGTTTTTCTAAAAATAAAAATAAAGATTTTTGTTTCCTGGTTGCAGTATCCAGCGATTTGATCCTATTAGGTACCTTAGCTTAATATAGCCATTTTCCGTGCATTTCTGCCTGGGAACATCAGTCACTCTGGGCACATTTGAGGGTTTTGTCAGTTTATCATCATATACTAAATTATGTGATTATTAAAAAATGCAAATGAGGGTTTTTTATGTGCCAGTATTTTGAAAGTTATTGGGTTTAATAGGTAACAATGAATTATTGGGACAATGTGACTCATACTTAAAACCCTCAAATAAATAAAATAAAAGGAATGAATTATTACAAAATCACTGTGGTTTATACCATGGCACACAATCAGATGAGATTTGGCATTAAAATGTATTTCTTGAAGCTAGTTAGCAGAAAGAATGGCACATTATCTAATTGAGTTCACTAGTCCAGTGTCTTCCTCATCAGGAGATGTGCTACTCTAATTCTAAGGTCGTCAGTTGCCGGGCTTGTTGAAGTACATTTAATAAACTGATCTTATTTGTACTGTGCTCTTTTCTCCTCACTGCAAAGAATTGCTTGCAATGTATTTATTGTGCATCCATCCCTGAGTATATGAAGTGCTCTTGATTTTTAATTAAAAAATTTACCCACTTGTAAAGTTGTAATCAAGAATAAATGAACCATTTGTGCTTCCAGTATATTAAGTCCAAAAGGATTTTAAGTATTTTTGTCTCCTGAGATCTGATTCGTTCTGTGTCTTACACCAAATTAATGAAACAGAAATATTGTGCATTCAAAAATGTAATTTTTGCTAAACTGTTAAATCAATAGGACAAATTTAAAAATAGAATGCCTGATGAGTGCTACATTGCTAATATCTCAAACAGAATTTTCTTTGTCACTATAGCATCACATTCACTCCAAAATTATTGAGCAGTGTGAATTCAATCTTGTTGCCAGGCCAATTTGAGGGAATTAAAAAAAAAATATCAGCCTGAAATCTCTGTAGATGCTGGCTGATAAAAATCAAACCTTAAAAAAGAGCTAGTTTTGTATTTTATGATTGCAAGAACATTGCAAATTCAAGTGCACAGAAATAATGTGAATAGGAGGAGCACATTAGCAAAAGAACAACAGAAAGAGTCATAGGCAAGTACAGCGTTGCATATTTTATTTTCAAAATAAGCAAGAGGCAACTTTCTTTCATCACCGCTGAAACCTGAATATAACCAAACAGAATAATTCTACATCAACTCATCTTTGACTGCACATACATTCTTACTTTATAATTCCACTTCCCTTCTGAACGACATGTTAGATGTATCTTGGTTAAGAGGACTACAGAATGAATATTTTGAGCTGATCCTTTGCTGTGCAGTATTTTATTGTGTATTTTGTGTTCTAGATCTGCTTTGCTGTTTTGAAGTTGATAAAATAAATTGCACCTCTACGTAGTAGTTTATTTGTTCATTCCCTCAAATTGGCCTGACAACCACAAACTGCTTTTGTCTAATATGTGTTGAAAAGGATAATTATAAGACCCATTATAATGTAATGCATGCCTCCCCTGTTGATACTCTATCCTATTTATAAATATCCTTTCTCTGTTTTTGAAATATCGCAATGCACCATTTTGTATTTTTTAAAGCTTTGAAGTTGGCAACAATGTTGATGACGTATATCATGTTTCTTTGCAGTAGTAGTCCATTCTAGTACATCAGAAGCTAAGGTATCCAAAACTTTTTTCAAGCTCTCAGTAAAGTGCAAATTAACAACAGAAAGAACGGCATTGTCAGATTTAGAAAGGCTGTATTGAATGAGTCAAAACAAAGATAATGCAAAAACTGTTCATTCTAAACTGATATTCGTTAAATATTACAGCTCTTTTGTGAGAACATGAAAAAAGATGTAAGAAGGAAGGTGATTATTGTTAATTTACTGTTTCACTTTTATCCCTTTTGGTAGTACACTGCAATAATTCTTCTTCTTTGCTTTTCTTTGTGCGATCTCTTCCATAGTCATAGTGAAGCCTTGCTTTCTTGATCTGTATCAAGCACACTGTTGAAACATTAGAGTGAGAGGAAGATCTTTCCACACAACGGGAGGTTCTTTCTTTTATCCCTTACATTGCTTAAATGGAAACTGAACTAATTTGATTACATTTTGTGCCAGTTGCTTGGCCTGGAGCTGAATGATGCCTAGTTACTCCTGTTTTAGGCTGCCTATTGGGTTACTGTCTATTGGGGTATCTGCTACTCACTCAACTACTGTAGAAAGAAGTGATTAAGTGTTTCTGGTAGCTTCATTGGTGTGGCTGTATTCACACTGCAGATCCAGTGGAAATAATGTTCTTTTTACATGGACACTTCTTAGATCAGTTAAGACAAATGTATAATGCATTGAGCATGGTCATGCCTTGTCATTTACCCCTTTGAAACAGTGTGGAATTCATCAACGGCAGATCACCAGGTGTTTTGGGAGTTATAAGTTGTTTAGGGAGGGGTGCCATGTACTTTGTGAGCCTAAGAGCTACTGTGATCGGATCTTGGCACAGCAGAGCTCCACATGTTACTAGTCCCTAAGGTTGTGAGGAGTTTTGAATGGTAGGGGGTAACAGGGCTCTGTGCAGTGAGCCTGTTACAGTGGTGATGTCACTGGCTTGAAACCTAGGCAGTGGAGAATTCCCCTGGGGAAGGACCCGGTCTTTTAGCACAGGACAATTCATCTCTGTCTCGGGAGTGGCGTTGTGTCTGCTCTGAGCCTGCGAGCGACTGATAGATTCCCAGCAGGATCAGAACTTTTCAAGAGCTCCACCCCTGGCACATAATGTAGCTGGTCAAGGTTAAGGCTAAGGATAAACTGTATAGTTAGATTTGTGGGATGTGTGTAGATTGTGTGAACACCCCAGAAGCCATACAAAACTCCCAGAGTGTTTGAACATAACCAGACCATGGGATTGTACACAGTATCTTTATCCAGACAAAAACCTCTTAGTTTTAGGTCTTAGCATAAAGAATGTCATACTTTACTGTTAACTTTAACAGATTAATTTAAATGTAATGAAAATGGAGTGAGATGTTGAATATATTGTATACATAGCAGATACAGCATGTAGTGTAATTTGCTGTACATTACTCTGCATCCATCCATTTTCTAACCACTTCCTCCTATTCAGTGTTGCAGGAGAGCTGGAGCCTATGCTAAAGGCAGGATATACCCTGAATGGAATGCTATTCCACTGCAGGCACACACAGACACACACACTCTCACAGCAGGACCAATTGTCCCAGAAGCCAATTAACCTACAGTACCAGCAGGTCTTTGGACTGTGGGAGGAAACAAGAGCACCTGGAGGAAACCCATGTGAACGCTTTGAGAGAATACAAACAGCACCCCCGGTCTGTGGGAATTGAACCCAGGATCCCAGCACTGTGAGGCAGCAATGCTAATGACTGCCAACAGGTTTACATCTGTCTAAAATTTTCAAGTGAAATGGAATGGTGGGGAAGAGTCAGAAACTCTGACCAAACAGTAGTTTAGTTCCTTCATTGTCTGTGATGTGAACTATAGAAAGAGTGGCTTCTAGCTAAAACATTTTTCGGTTTCAATTCAGTGGTTGGGCACAACTCTTCAGTCTCGCTCACGAAAGGGATCAGGTCATAAGCAGGTACATTGAAGGGAAAACAGCTCTCTCATGGGTATTGCTGTTGCTGTCCATTGCTTTCAGAAACTTACGAACAAATTGGATTAGGAAAGCATGTATTCTACAGGCAAGGTAGCACTCGAACACTGCTGTTTCCCCTCACCTACTGTATGTGTAGAAGATAACACTGAATTAATAACCTACTGTCAAACACTACAGCAGCCCTTGCATGTGTAGGTCTGTGGTCTGTTCACTAGTATGGTCTGATAGAAGAACTGCTCCAGACTCTCATTGCCTGTCTTTGTCTCTCTGTGAATCTTGCTGACTATGCTTAGCCCCGTGCTGAGTCTCTGTGTAATACCCCCCTCTCTCTCAGCCTGCTTACTAACCTTACCTAATTTTTTTCCCCCAATCTTTTCACTGGATGCTGTCTTCTCTTCAGCATGGCTTCAAGGTCAGTAGAGGTCTTTTCACTAACTCCTTCCTTTACAATGTGCTTTGTACTTTGAAGTTGCACATTTCAATGCAGTTTGGTATATTGTTTGTCAACATATGCAAGTGCCAACATCCCAGGGGGGTGTAGAACACAGTTGTGGCTCAACCATTACCTTAACTACAATATTATCATATGCATTACCCTTAAGAGTGAATCAAATCTGAGAACTGAGTTAGAAAATTGATTATAGTTTTGCATAAAGCCAGTGTGTGTTAACCAGAGAAGTTCTATTTAGTCATTTTTTAAAGTAGGGGGGTAGAGGAGTGGCAGTAAACACTGAAATTAATTTCTCTTCAGCATAATTATTTTGACTGAAACACAAGCTAGTACTATTTGTGGTCTTGTTTTTGTTTTGTGGGAAGTTTTTTTTGTGGAACCTTGTGTTTGTGACCTAAATAATAGCAAAGCCGACTTAATTACTTAAATAATTTTGTATGCTTTGCAGAGTTTAGAAAGGAATTCCTATCTTGCACTGAATCAGGGATAAGAAATAACATTTCACAACTTTGGATTTGCATGATGTGCTTATTATGTTCTTTGGGTTGGATAATACAAATTAAATGCTGGTGGCTTTTTTGATTGTACAGGATACACAGTGACTACAGTTTCTTTACAAAAAAGTGGTCTAGATGTGAATATACATATTATTATAATACAACCAAATTAAGAAAAAAATATTTTGAAAGACTTGTTGCAAGTTAGGTTTTTTATTCTTCATTAGTTCATTAGCTATTTGATTGTTTCTTATAATGGACTATATAATGTATATATTGTGGACTATATAAAGTAAAAATCTGTTTGCCATACACAAATGTGCTGAACATGCAGATATCTTGAGTTTTCCTTTGAAGTTGCATTGGAAAAAAATGTCCAGTGCTGCTAACTTTGATATATTGCTGTCTAACACCATAACTTGGAAAATGGTCTCCAATGAAGGTTGTTGGTATGCTTTTTTTCCCTAGAAACTTTGCACACTTCACAGTTCTTGAATAAATCCGAGTTGTATTTGTAATTGGGAAACCAAAGACAATTTTCCACTTTTAGTGAACCGTAAAATTTATCTAATCTAATAGCAATAGGTGCGGAGTTAATAATTGGTAACTACTGGTTTAGCAAGATGCTCTTAACTAATATTATACTATGAACATTAGAGAGACCCTTGTCTTTTCCTCTTGATGGGGAACAGTTGCATTGTTTCTGCTGTATTTGATCAGGTTGGTCTGATGGGTAATTTTAGTAAGCTAAAGTAGCCCTTGTTACCTGCAGAGGTAGTGAAACTCATCAGCTTGGTTAAGTACAACCTTACCATATCTCATTTGCTTCAGTGTTTTGACAACTTTCACTTACTAATTTTGGTAGTAGCAGATTAGGATTTTTTTTCTTTTTAAGGCCAAGGCCCTGATTTATCACAACACAATGGACTGTTTCCATTTTAGAACATTGTAGGAATATTACACCAAAAAGTAACGTTTAAATCAAATTTTGTAGCGGAAGTCCCTTGCAGACCAGCTTTGAGGCCAGTGTTTTTTTTAAAGAGGGTTTCTGCAGCTGGCTTGCTAAGGCAAAGATGAGAAAATGAAAAAAGAAATAATTTTTAGTTGATTATGTGCCCGTTTGTTTTACTTTTGTATGTTTTTTACGTGTCGTTTTCATGAGCTAATAAATGTTTTGATACTCCCGATAATGACATAAGGGAAAAGGCCTCTGCTTCCTGAAATTAATTTACTATTTATCATAGTTCAGAAGGAAAATGTAGACATAGCAAACCACAGCAGTGATAAAAACAATTAGTTACATTAGAAGATAATGTAATGTTACACTGAACTAGGCAAGCAGTAATTAAGCCACCATGGCCAGGTACTCTTAGACCTCTTTTTCTCTCATAAGCTTTGAAGTAAATATATACAGTTTTTTCTAAACCACTTTCAAGCACAAAACAGAGCTTTATTTGAGAAATGTAACCCTGTAATTATACTCAGAATGTAACAGTAGCATTTTTGACAATGGGGCCTTTGATAGGATTGAGTTTAACAAGTAAACAAAGAATATTAACAGCATGTAGGTATGGTTTAAGTGTATGGCTGCTGGCATCTCATGTAGTGGAAACTCGAGCTGGCACAACTTGTGTATTCTTGCTTGCTCTATGTGTGGAAGTGCTGGGTGGTAACAGGAGTTTGGCGCTTTGCCTGTGTGTTTCGGCAAGGGCGTCGCATTTCAAAATGGGTTGATTGCAACAAGAAGCTGTTTGTTTTGGCATGTTTTCCCAGGGATTAATTCTGGCTTTTTGGGGTTCGATTTAATGGCTCTAAAGAGCGGCTTTATTCAATAGCTGTTCATCAATGCTGAAAATGTAGTCTCTTTTAATGGGTGAAGCCAGTACATTTTAAGAAAAAAGGGACCTTAATCTGCACTTCAGAGCAAATTAAAGAAAAGCCTTACATATTCTGACAAGAGTTTATGGTAGCCTGGTTATAAAAGTTTATATTAATTTACTGTACTGTCTAGGAGCTATTTTTTCTGAGAAAATGTTAAGTTAAAAATGGAAAATGCTGTTCCTGAACATTTTCTGTCCTTGCCCTGATAATAATTAATTCTCTGCCCGCAAATGTGTATAGAAGAAAGGGGAAAAAGGTAACAGTTTATTGTTCCTAAGTAAAAACTAAGTATATCAGTACATGAATTTAATGAATTGCAAGCTAAAATAATAGGGTCCCAGCTGGAGTAGTGCATAAAGAGGTGAAAAGATAACACGGATGGTTGCTTTTTGGTTTGGTACGGGTTAATGGAGCGATTATTAATTTCCATTTTCACTCACAGAAGCAGATGTCTTCAATTCTGGAACAATATGTTATTATCATTCCAGTGTGTTCCTTCATGTCAGCATGGTGTCTTCAAGGCCTGTGACGCTCTGTGGATGTCAGTGGCGCATCGGCTATGATGAATGGCTGCCTTCTGCCACCCTAGGGTTGGCTACCCCTGAGTGTATTGATGGGCTTGGTGTTGAGCTGTTATGTCCCCATCTGCCGGCTGAGCTGTTCTGCACAGTGGCCTTAAAACCCGCTGTCACCAGAAGAGGGACCTGTGGCCTCCTCCTCTCCGCCGAAGCAGGAAGGCTTTACATCTGTAGCCGACAGGACCGAGAAGCATGAAGCGAATGTTTCTGTCACGCAAGGCCACTTCAGCAACTCTGTCTGTCATTCCTGGTTTGTGACTATACAAGTCACAAGCAGGGTCCCTGTAGTCTTAAAAAGGCTACTCATGTACAGTAATTAACTTCTTCACTCTTTATGTTTCCGGAACATTCCCCATTTTAATTGTCAAAACAGAAACAAAAGTTAACTTCTAAAATGTGAATAGTTCATCCGCTGCTAGATAAAATGTATTTCCCCTATTTGTGTTTTTTTGGGGGGGAGATGTATAAATAGAAACCTTGGGTAAAGAAAGCCTGACTGTCTCTTTCGCTCCAGTTGTTGCCAGCAGGATGTGTTTCTAGTTGTCGTGTGGCTTTTGAATACCACTGTGTGCACACCATCCCGGGCCCAGTAGGGAGTAGTGGCAGCTGGCCAAGGCCACGGACTCCTGAAGGGGATCCAGTACCTCACATTAGGGGTTATTTCAGAGAGCCTTGAACGTGATCCGAATGCAGGTTTTGTTAGAGTGGATTTTGGGCGCACAGTTGTGGATAATAGCTTTAAACGAGCACAGAATCTTTAGTGACTACAAGATACAGAATCTTCTTTCTATTTGACATAATTCGTGTTTTCTTTTTATTTATTCAGTGGTAAACGTAAGCTGTCATATTAAATTGTTATTCCTTAAGGATTGAAGCTGTAACCAAGTGGATTTCCTATCCTGAGCGCAGATGTTTGGAGCAAAATTCCCCTCTAGGATGATAAATGGTTGCTGTGGAGATTTCAGTTCTGCTTCTACGGTGTTTTATCTTTGGTCCATCTTCCAACGTTTTTAAAAAGATCAAGCAATTCGGATTCTCCTTTGGTTGGCTGATATACAGTATGTGGGTGAATAGCAAGGATTGCTCTTTTTTCCCTAGATTTAGTGACAGATAAAAACAATATTGGCATTGCTCCCATGTGATCCTGGAGGCCCTCATCGTCTATAGGGTTTTATTCCATTTGAGCTCTTCTAATTGGGCCTAATTGATCCAATTACTAGCTTATTTGGGCCAATTTTATCACAATTCCAAGGTTTGTTAGGTTATGGTAATATAAAGAGTCATGTAAGATGTGCTATACTGCATCCTTCCAGGACTGGAGTTTGGCATCCCTGATACAGGTTTGATCTGTCAAAAAAGGTAGTCTCCAACTTGTCCTTCTTAACATATATTTAACTTTTCAAAGAGTGTACTCATTCTGTTTGTTGAGTCTAATCATGTACTGTGCCACTGCTAAGAACTAAAATAGAGAGAAAGGAAGTACATGGTTCTTTGGGGTCATTTTAAGCGTCTAGCTCTGCTTCTCCCTTTGCGGTTGCTACAGGGAGGATAATGGCCTGGCTTTAAAGTATTTATGAGTTTGCTGAATTTGGTACAAGAAAAATAAGACTGCCCCACCCCCCCCCCCAGCTAATAAAGAAATGTTGTAAGACCTTAAATGAGACGTCAACTACAATAACATGCAGCATCGAGGAAGACAAGCAATAAATTCTTGGGGAGCAGCGAGGCCTCTGAGTACGAAGGCCAAGAACTGTGTTTGTGGGAGTATAGGGCTTGGCCTGTGTGGATCTCTGCACTAGCTCCACAGTGGGCTGGTTGTGTTTGGCCTTGAAGGTGCTGAAACAACTCCCCAGTGTGCCGTTCGCCTCGGGAAGGGGGACCAATGGACAGGAAAACTAGGCCGCAAAATTTTTAGAAAAAGGTCATCCAACCTCCATCGTTTACAAGTGCCGTTTTCTTCTCTATCTTCTGATTTTTTAAGTTCTTCTTGGCTTTCATAGGCATTAAACAAACAGTTAAATGTGTGAAGAGGTCCGCCAGAGAACTACAGTAAACTCAACTCCAGACTTTACCAAGTGTGCTTGGCTTAGGGTCATTTAAACGAGCGTATGCCTCAGGGAAGCATTGTGTTGTGTTTTTTTTCTTTCAGAAAAGGTAAATGTTACTGTGGAGGCTGGAAAAATCTGAAATAAGAGCCACTTTGTTTAGACAAAAGCACACATCTTGCTTATTAAAATGAAAAGGAAAAAGAAAACTGTAAATCACATTTGGAAACTTGCTAACATTTTAAAGATATGGCTCAGTTGTGCTTCTGATCCACCATGTCCACCAGGGTTTTTCAGCACCTGTGACCTCCTAAACTAAAATACAGAATCAGCTTGGTATTTTCAATATGAAGTACCAAGCCAAGTATTCCAAACTTGGATACAACTTCTAGCAACTCTCTTAGCTTTCACGTATCTCATTTGTTCTTTTTCAAAATTGTCAGTCATATTTACAAATCATATTTATGTCTTGGGTTTTATTTATTTTCCTTTTCACTGTTCATTTTGGCTCAGATGATTATGATTATGACTTGAAATGTGTTACTTTGAGAACTGAACAACTTGCATGCACAAGTGATTAGCTCTTAAAAGATAGCGGTTTATAGCATTCACTGGAAGATGCAAGCTGGTACTGAACTGAGACTACTTTTCTGCTTGAAAAGCAACATAATCCATAATGCATAGGTCTGAAGAATAAACTATAGTTTGTAGGTTAAGTGTAGGAGTTTGACTGTTGAGAGTGCTCCAGATGAATACACATAAATTTTGTTATTGGCTTTTGTTTTGTTTTTGTTTGTTTATGGGAAAATATTTACTTGTCCATGACATGGCTTCATTCATAAATCCCAATTAATAAATATCCCCATTGTTGCAAAACCCCACTTCTGCTATGTTGTAGATTAAATGATATCCGCTTCCTTATAAAATGAGAAGAATTTTCCACAGTATCTCTGGTCATCCGACGTTTTTCTGATGCTAAATTCCCACACATTCTTGTCGTCATTGGAAAATAGATTGCTGTGCACAACATTAGAGCTAAATGGGTGTGGTGAATGTGCCTCTTCTCACCTGCTCTGTCCTTTGTTTGCCTGTGCTGCATATCCTTACTGTCTTCCTCTCTCTTCTTTGTGCATCAACATGGAATAAATATCTACATGTTCCTTTGCATGTAACACACACTGACACTGCTCTTCACTCCAACTGGTTGTGACTCTCAATGGCAAAGTTATGGTGCAGAAAAGCCCTGTATTCTGTTTTTTCATTTCAGAGCCTCATCTCTTGTATAGTATATACAGTAAGTCTTAGTTGCCTTGATACATAATTCCACAAAAGGTCCACAAATCTTGGTTTGGTACCACCACTTGTGCATCTTGCGTACACAGAAAAATAACTTCAAGTTATTCATTAGATTAGAATAATAAGAAAGGTTACACAAAAATCAATTTGCGCCCTTGTATATGGTGCAGTGTTTTAATGGAGAAGGTCAGGTGAAAATGATTAAGGGTACAACGACCGTGTCACACTTGGAATGTAAACCCACAACCTTCCACTTACAAGTCCAGAACTCTTAACTGCTGCTCCTCACTGATTCCTGTTGGCCTGGAATCAAACCCAGGTCAAATGGTTGGAAGGCTGCTATACTAACTATCATACCACCAAAGTGCATGCTAAATACTATCAACGTATGCTTCTATAAAGTGTTCTTTAAATTTAGTTATTTCAGTTTTAAAGAAGCATAGAATATAGATTTTTATTTATGAGTACATTAGCTAAATGACTTAAATTTCCGTTCAAAAAGATAGTTGAGTGTTTAAGAAACATAGATGTGGCATCATTGACGTAAGTATGACTGAGTAAATCAGTATTACATTTAATAACATTATCACTACTGATGTTTGCTGTGTAAATATGTCTTCATATTCAGCACATACTGGATTTAAGCAAGCATAAGCTTTTTAAAGAGTTTTTGACCAGATCTTTTCCACTTAAAACAATGTAGTTAAAATTCTACTCATAATTATTATAGCATTTATGTAGATAAGCTTTGAAATACATGAAAACGATCCATACATTTCAACAGCATATTGTGTATTGCCAATACGGCACGATTATGTATTTCTTACTTAAACTGACATCTCTCAAGTTTCAGATTTTATTGATCTCTTCATTTACTCTATGACCGCATGTGCTTCAAACACGAAAATGCCTTTTACTTTCAATTCCATTTGCTGCATGATACACCTTTTTAGGCCTGTTATGTGTTGCTTGGCTTAAATAAGAAAGCCAGAGTGAGTCAGTTGTAGCTAGTGTGGGCATCTAGACTGAGACACCCTCACAGTATCTGAAAACCGGTAATAAAATGGCATTTACTATACAGAAATGTATTCTGTGCCACCAAGGTTATTTTCTCACATACGAAGAACTTTGCCCTCATCTGTACCTTTCATGTTGTTGCTTTACAAAGCAGTTTGCAAAAGAGCTCATGGGTGTTGGCAGAACAGATTAATTTTGCAATGGTTAAAGTTGTAGTTAAATAAGTTTAGTGTGACACTTACTAATGACAGCATAGGTGTGAGTTCCATCAAGAATAAAGACCAGAGTTCCAAAAATTGTTATACTTCACCATTTGCTGCTATAAATAGCATACTGTAGCTGCTATTTCTCATATATCAGATTGTTACATTTTAAACCATTTGATAAGTCTGTATGACTCACCAAATGACAGCATCCATTTTTTGCAGTGGGGGTGTGTCTTTGAAGCTATGTCTTAGGTCACTCCTAGCTGCAGGTGAAATGGCAACTGCTAGCACTTCCATGTCATTGAGGTTTGGAAAAGATGTTTAGCAGCAGTGAGTGGGAGTTTGGAACAAGCTGCCCAGCCATGTTGTGGAAGAACATTCCATGGGATCTTTCAAGAAACATCTGGATGAGATCTTCAGTTCAATAAGCAAACAGAGCTTGATGGGCCAAATGGCTTCATATTGTTCAGCCTTGCCTGTGTTTTTATGTTTGAGACTAAGAGCTCTTTTCCCATTGAGGTCATTTGTAGGCAGCTGTAGACAGGAGGTGGCACAGTGAAGTAAAAAGCTATAACAGTCCTTTGCTGATTTCAGTTCCAAAGTGTCTCTGGGTCCCTGGATTTTACATTTATATATCTGGCTTATTTACGCTGGCATCCATTTACAGCTGGGTATTTTACTAGTTTAATTTTTATGAAGTACCTTTCTCAGGAGTACAACAAAAGCGTCTCACCCGGGATTGGAACCCACAGGCTTCCATTTATTCCAAGATCCTAACCACCGTCCCACACTGCTGTTTGCTTTGTATTCTGAATCACAGAGATGCAATCAGTTGAAGTCTTCCTGAGCTGCGCGTGTCAGGCATGTGCCTAGGTTACATGAGCCGGCACAGTACTTATTTCCTAACATAACAATAAATGGGGCCACTGTTGTCTTCTTTACAGTAAGATATTTTTGTCCTCTTTCCTAGGACCTCACTCTAAGGTAAAGACCTTTTACAATATCAAAAGTAATCTTGTGTTTTCATACCTAGTAATTTCCTAATGTTTGGATAATACAGACGGGTCCCTTACAGTGGCACAAGGTCTAACCTAAAAAGCCTTTGAATGTTAAAATGGCCTTTGAATATTAAAACCACCTTTGAATGTCTCACCAATTAAACTACACAGTACATGGTTCTGCAGTTACTAAACTTACTAAATCTTCCTGCTGCTTTCTCAATTTTTATTTTTCTCTGGTCATAGCTGTGTTAGAAATTTTACTTTACATGATACTCTCATCATGCTTTTTCAACAGTCAAATTGAATGTCTTAGTCATTTGCAGTCAGAATGAAATAAAAAAAGTACAAGCAACCCTCTCATGACAAAAACTGTTAAACATGCATCTTCAGGAAGTGAAAGACAAGTTATGGATTCTGTAGTAAACGCACTGAATAACGGAACAAGTAATAAGTTTATTCCATGCTGAAAAGAGAAGAAAGAAAACACAATGTTTCGGCTGTGAAGCCTTCTTCAGGTGTGAGAAAGACAGGGCAGTAAGCAAAGGTAATGTAATGGGAGAACAAAAGCTGAATAATGTACTGTATCTAAATATCAGTGGCATAAAATAAGGCCATTATTATCATCAGTCTAGTCTATTACCTATACAGTACTACTGTACATTACTGAAATGCGAAGAGTACATTTTTCCTGCTGAAATTAGTGATAGTACACTAGTTGTAATTCATGTGCTGTCTGTGCTTTTTTTTTTTACTGTTCACATGCTTCAAAATCTTTAATGCATGATTTCACTTAACTGATAGCATGTCTTTGGCAACTCTTCTTTTCGTTGTTTTTGCTGAACCTGAAAGGAATTTATGCCAAAGGAATTTTACAAATACCATGTTCTCCGAAGTTAAAAATTCAATAACAGCACAGTGCTTGAAGGATCTGTAATTTTCATAGCATCCATGATGGACATCCTACAATAGACATAAATAAGGAGTGACATTTTCCGTAATATGCCAACTTAACTCAAGCTACAAGTTGCTGCAAAAGAAGCATTCTCTGGTGCTTCCTTTTTTGTATTAAGCTAAGAATGTTTCAGACCTCTCTCATACATATTCACACAGGGCTTACTGTCTGAATTCTAGGCATTTTAATTCTGAAAATCCTCTTCTGTAAAAAGCTTCAGCTTGATCTGATTATACACCTCTGGCTGTATTTTCAGTGGCGGTTTGAAACCCAGGCAAAAGAATGACAAAGAGCTAAATGCACTGCTTGAACATTCTGGGCTCTGCCCAGTAAATAACCGCATGTTAAAGCAATCTGGCTTCATAAAACAAAATCTAGATTTGGTTATAAAATAACATGAATATAAGTTTCTTCTAAACTAGATGAACCCTATAATGGTATATCTGAACCTGTAATTCTGTTTTTTAAAAAACAAAATCAGCTTGTTGTGAAAATGCTGGAGCCATACAGATGTGTGAATATTTCAAAAGCCAAAGGAGACAAACATTTCGGCATATATACGACTTGTCACCACTCAGGGGACGAAAATAAATCTTCTGTGTAGAATATATGAAAGTAACAGAAGTTAGAGAAGGTAGTGAATAAAACACTAATATTGAAGGATGACAAAACTTACAGCCCTTAAAATGTATCAGGATATGTAACCCAGTTGTATTGCTTCATTCTGTGACAAATAACAAATAAGTTCCTAACACTTCATCTGCATGATTCACGGAGAGCCTTAGTTATTATTGATGCATTTCAGACCTGGGAGATAAGCCATTCATTCGAATAGCCATATTATAAGTATATTTGCCAAATAATACCTGCCTTTAGTAATACCCAGTGCTAGAGAAGGGAATGAAATAAAATACTTTGTATGTGTCTGCGCACTCATTGGTATATTGGAATGAAGGTTATTGCAGCTCAAGACAGTGTTAGACAGAGAAAGGGCTGAGGAGGCATTGTGAGGGGCCTCAACGTTCATTTGGGCCTAAACTCGAAGCCTTTAATTTCAGTTTCCTGACCACAAAACACTCCCCTCTTCTTTAATTGCCCTCCCCACAGTTCTGGCTGCCTGGCCCACACTGCCACCCTCTTTTGCTCCTTCCTATGATTCACACACCCCAGCGGTTTGGTTCTGTGGGGCTGTAACCTGAAATAGACTCTCTGTTTTTTCTCTCTCGCTCACAAAACGCCCCCACTTAAACCCCAAAACCCACTGTGTGGCTGGTAAACAAGTTTCACAACCATCTCATCCTTAGATAGAGTCCTCGCATTCTTCAGAGGGAATGGTTCTCTGAGGTGGAAGCAGAGTTTTTTTTTTTCACACCTTCCATGGGGGGTGGGTGCAGTCCATCGCAACTGTGGTGTGTTGTGTAATGTGTGTAGAAATCGGGTCACTATTCCCTTCTGCCGCAAACCATATACAGTATGTGTACGTAGAGTCTGTGGGGAGTGTATAACCATGGGTGTGTGTGAATGTGAGTACTGGGAACTGGCAGCAAAATCATGGTTTGAATATACAAGGAGATGAAATGCAGGTTTTTGTTTATCTATGTGATTGAAAAAGTATAGGAATATCTTACTGTATCATCATCTTTCAGCTGCCATCAGCTCATGGCAGAATTAAAGAAGAGTTGTCTCCTAGCCATCAGCAGAAAAATAAACTTTCTCCGGATGCTCATACTCAAGTGTAACCATAAAACCCATAGCATCGTTATTTATAATTATACATTGATGTTTAAATCAAGGAGGGTCCTTTTTAGAGCATTTTCTTGAAAGGGGGGGGGGGTTCCCAAGCCAAAAAGAGGTGAGAACCCCTGATGTGAATGTCTCCACAGTCTTCCTGATCAGGAAAAAAAACTGTGCAAGCACATTAGGCGGTGTTTATGGTAAATTGCTTACAGTATAATTTCACTAAAGGATTTTCTGTCTCACTAGGATTTAGTTCAAATATGATTTTTTTCTGTCAAAGACTGAGAAATGGGGTGTTTGAATTTTTAGGGTATAGCCTCGCACTTTTCATGGCCCACAGGAATGCAGCCTCTGTGGCCTGTTTCTCCCTCACACTCCTCGATGCTGCGGTTCAGATTCTCTCTCTCTCTCTCTCTCTCTCTCTTCATTTGGAGGGTGGGGGAGAGCCTTGCAAAAGGGAGGTTAAATGAGTTTTCCCCTAGAAGTGTCCTATAGTACAACCGCAAGCCTCTGGAGAAAACCTCTTGGACAGCAGGGCTGCCAACTTCATCAGTTCCGTGCTCTGATGAGGGGTGAGGCACGCTTAACAAGCCTTGTTGCTTGTCTTCTTTGTCCATCAATTTAATCATTTCTGTTACAAGATAATTATCATATTGAATTTATGGAACTTTAGCGCCGATTATTGGAAAAGGACAGCATTGTTTTGAAGCTCTGAGAGGAATGAAGGTCTTGTTCCAGAGGTAGATGTCATCACTTAACCTCTCGGTGACTGATAAGGTGCAAAAATGTAGTGGTTTAGCACATATGAAACTGGCTCATTCAGAACTGTTCTTTGCATGAGCTGACTAATAAAACCCCAGCTGACTCTTAGATATTCTGAGTCTGGGGCTGTAGCAATGGAAGAGGATAACACAAAGACACTTTGGAAATGAAAGAATGCTGTTGAGCTGTTCTAGGCATTCCCCATTTTGCAGTGTGCTTCTCACAATCCATCCCAGTCCTGCACTCTTGGGTTGTTTCTTAATCTTACCTTTTGGAATTTGTGAAATTTGTTTTTGAACATAACCTGACATTCTAAGATTGTATTAAGAGTGACCAGGGTTTGTACGCCTTGTCAGCAAAATAACTCAGGTTGGGAAGCCGACCTTAATGAGCCTGGTTTTGGAAGAATAAGTCACATTTGTTTAAAACAGTTATGACAGAAATAATTCTATGTATAAGCTGTCCGTCAGTAATGAAAGTTTCCTCAGTCTGTCTCTCTTCTCTATTCAGAAATATCCAGAACATGAGAACATGCAGTATACAGTATATTGGCTGTAGCATGAAGCAATGGTTAAGAACACTAGGCCAAGTCCCCGGTGGAGATAGTGCTTTACCTAGATGTCTTCAGCAGACATAGCTGTGTAAACGGATACAACAGTTTGACAGTTAAAACAAATTGGCAGTTGTAATCTCTGTAAGTCACTTTCTATAGCAGCATTATCCCGATAAATTGATAACACCGTTGTTGTCATTTCAATTATTTGGTAATTTACGGTTGACCGTGAAACACTCAAAGCCTCTCATTTGTGAGAGAGTTGACAGGGCATAGCTGATGAACCTGTTTTCGTGCCTGTTGAAAATCAAGTAAGAAAAACAATGAAAGGAACCTACATGCCCTGCTTATCAAGCAAGCACTAACTTTGGGCTTTTCAATATGTTTGTTGACTGGACAGCGTAGTCTTGATTATCGTTTAGGGCAGGGGTTCTTAAACTTTTTGAGTGCAACCCTTTTTTGCCCACATTTCATACAATGTGTCCACAAAGCGAACAGAGTAACGGCCTGTAGTTTTGTGACTAGCCCACTGTGTTTGCTGGTCATACAGTAGCTAGTGCACCGTCTGAGCAGATTCCCACACCAACTGTTTTAGTCAGTTTCATGCTCACCTTCATACTGTATGTGTCCAGCAAAATGAAAAGTCGATCGGCAGTGGCACACTGGAGAAGAAAACAACAAAATACAAAATCCTCATAAATTTCTCCCTCTTCAACAAATCTGGCGTAAACAAGCATTTGTGCTTCTCCGAAGACATCAGTGGTCTCGTAAAGTTGTAAAGAAAAATACACACTCGAAGCGATCTTCTGCTCTTCCACGTCTCTTGCCATATGCTCATATGCGGTTAGCCACGGTATCATTTGACATTGGTATCAATGATAGCTGCTCTGCAGCGCTTTTCCCACACATGATTGAAACCATTTTCTTAGCGCATGGTAAGAAAAAAGTCTCACCTAACGTGTGTGGCTTTCCAGTTTTGGCAATCTAATTAGCTATGACGGATGACGCTTGAAGTGCCTTCTGGTTCACAGTGGTGGCTTTGTTGACCTTTGTTGACCTACTGTACTTCTGTAGCTTTAGTTAAAAAAACCCATCGTATTTTCTCATTTTTCTTGTTTTTTTTCTGTTCTGAGTGTTCTGCTTTGCGTTTCTCCACATTTTCTTTAGCTCTAACTCTTCCAGTGCCACCTCTATTAAAAAAACGCTCCATTGCTAGGCTAATCACGACAACCTTGTGCAAAAGAAAAAAGTCCTACAAATATAAATGCAATGGTGGCCCACCCAATAGAAATTAATGTAGCGCCCTTGCCAGGCGCACTGCAGAGCAGGCTGGAATCTGTAGCCAGAGGATGGTCTGTGGGATTGCAGAGTGATCACTAAGTCACCCTGTTAATGTAAATAGTTTTAACTGTGCAGGTGTATATAATAGTTAATTGTTTACCTCTGTTATTGTCCTTTGATATGTAACCACCCGATTACCGCCCTATAGTATGTGTTAATCTTTGGTTGATTCTGTCTCTGATGCCTATTGCCCGACCCCCCTGGATTAAGAACCCCAGGTTTAGGGTGTTCACAGCCAGCAATTCCTAACGGTCTGCCAAATGGCTGAAAGGCAGATGAGCACGTCTGTGTGAAACAGTATGTAATCATTTCTTAAATTCAGAAATGTCCTTATTTGTATGAATGTAACCTCAAGAGGTGCTGTTTTAGCTTTAAAAAGGGGACATTGGGAATCAATTGTATTTTCTTTAAGAAATAAACTACCTGTATCAATATTTTTTAGAACTGAAGAAGTAATAGTAATAAATAATTACATATAGCACCTTTATATGTAGCTTCTCAAAGTGGTTTACAGTAGGCGTAAAAAAGTCAAAGAAATTGGAGCATCTTTAGCCATTCAGAATGTCTGGACCACAGCTAGATAGAGATGGACAGACTGCAATGAAAAAAATAATCTATGTGACAAAACATCTGTGTGGCATAAAAAGGGAAGTATTGCAGTCCCAAAAATATTTCATCCATTTCTGCTCTATAGTTTTTAAGACCATACTACATATTTTAAAGATTTTAACTGTTTCCTGGATTATATTAAAAGGATTTTTCTCAGTGCATTCAACAAGAAAACATTAGCATGGTTTTCCGAAATGGCTTTAACTTCTTATCCAGTCTTGTGAATGTGCCTCTTTGGTCTGCACTTGTTATCTCTCTGCTGTAACCCATTTCTTTTTGTTTCCCACATTTCAGACAGATGAAAGACCAGAGCAAGAAGGTGGCCAACCTGAAGCACAAGGAGCAGGTAGAAAAGAAGAAGAATGCCCAGCTGCTGGAAGAGGCTCGGAAGAGAGAGGATAACATCAGTGAGAGCTCCCAGCAACTTCAGGTAAAAAAGTGTAATCCCATGCTCACTGGTTTCCAAAGCAGTTCAGGGAAAATGGCAGCCCTCCCAAATGACTACATCTGGTTAAGTATCCATGGGTAATTAGCAGGATCCGTATAAAAATCTTGCTAAATGTTTTATGATTTCAGTCTTTGGCTAATCTATTGTGAGTCTGCTGGTGGCTGTCACAAATCACTCAGGTGCCCCTTAAGTGGTGAATCATGTGAGTCTCCTCCACTATGTCAAGCACGTTGGGATCCTTTGAATAAAAAATGTCATATGAATGCAATCAATTAATTAAGAATCAGAATGCATATAAAAGAACTGCATGTAGGAAGTGTTGTAGGAAGTAGATGAAAGTGCAAAGCAAAACAACAGTACCTGGGCTCTTCAACAATTATTGTGCTCCTGTAACTGCAGAGAGGCTTTTGGCTGGGATTGATACAGCGTCGCCGTGAAGGTACAGTATAATGCAAGTGAGACATTCATAAAGCTACCTCATGTGTCAGTGCTGTTCTTTTATTTTTAGGTTTGTCCAGCAGCATGTGCCTTATTCTTTTTGTGTCGTAGGTCACTTGCTTTTCTCCACAGGTACTTGGATGATTGTGGTACTGTAGATCAAAGCATTTTGTCGAGCTTCAGCTGAAGTAACAGTATTGTTCTGGGCAACATTTTTTTTTATTGTACCAATACACAACAAATGCAGCTGGACCATAGAAAAAAATCCACTGGGGAAGGGTGGAAAAGGAAAAAGGCTTTAACCCAGACTAAGTTAGGAAGAATTCAGGCAGGCATGATTTTTATAACCTTTGTTGGATTTGGCCACAAAGTCAGGTTTAGCACCAGCTGCTCTTGCGAAAAAGTGCAATTTAATGTCCAGAAGAAGGCAAAATAGAAGAGTTTATAAATGTGTTTTTGGAGAGATCTGTGAAAGCAAAGCAGTGTGCCTTTATATGAAAGCTGCTGTTGAGTTCTAGAATTACTCTGGTGGTGTTCTCTGGACCCATTCTCACTTGTCGTTCTCATTGTTTGTGTTTGGTTTTATGAGCTTTTTTCATCAGCCAAGTGCTTTATGTGCGATCTAATATGCAGATGTTGCAGTTCTAATGAACCCGGCTGGACATCTGCTCCATTTGAGCTGCTGCGGTTTTGTGAGAGAAGACCCTTCTCCAGCCATTTGCATTCCGGTTGCTCAAGGGAACCCCAACCCTAATGTGTCTCTCTTTAGCCAAGATCAGCAACTGCACTGGAACACAAACATCACTGAGACAAACAACGCCCCCATACTGGAATAAAAGTGTCTTCTGCATCCTGCTTCAGGATGGAATGATTGTGTTTTGGCTCTTGGATGCCCAGTAATTATTAGACTTCTCTGGTACAGAAAAATGGAACATTGTTAGGGTAATGACAAATACAAATTTGCCTGTTGGTTTGGGGTCAGAGTATAAGGTTAATTTAGGACAAGTTTGGTGGCCATAATATAGGTATAATGTTCCTTCTCTGAACTAGTGAATCACTGAACGTGTAGTCATATATTCTCATGTTTCAGCTCATTTTGGATGTTTCCAAAAGAGTTTAGAAAGGCCCTCATGAGTCGGGCGATCGTTTCCATCACAGCTGATGTTGACTTTGGAGGTTGAGGACGGAGACGAGGAAAGACTTGTTTCCCAATAGGCAAAGCTGTATGCTTGCAGTCTGACTCCAAAGGCAGCAGAGGTGCTAAACTGCTCATTGATATTCCAGATGGTGGGTTGTGAAAAAGTCCTTCATGAGCATGAGGGGGGTAGTCGTTTCAGAGATTGTGTGTTGGTTGGCAGTTGATGTAAGAACATTTGATTCTTGAATTGATACAGTCCCAAAATGTGGGACTGTATCAATTCAAGTGTGGCACAGAAAATATGATATTAATAATAATATTCCACACATACAGTATGTCCCCATGTATCTGTTATTGGTTTTTAAATGATCCTGTTAACATCAAAACATTTTAAAACAGTGTGTCACCAGTGTGTGGTGGCCATAAACAGTCCAAGTTTATGGTAAACCAGGAAGCCTTAAACATTTGTAGAAAATAAATAATAACGTCCACATTACTCTGACTGAGAATAATTCAAAGCAAGAAGCTGAGCTGCACTGAACAATTTATGAGGTGCATGAAACCAAAAAAACATGCCAGATATATTAATAAGAGTTCACACATTCATGCTTCAAATCATTTACTTAATGTGTTTTTTATCAAAACAATATTTTTTTGATATCCCTAAGAAGTACATTTTTGTTCCAGAATGTTGATGTTTAATAATTCTGAGTCAGAGTAACCAATACAGACAGGTCTGAAACGAGAAGTAATATATTTTATTTTAATATAGTTAAAACAAAGACCTGGACCTGTTTGTAACTGCAGGTTAAGACATTAAAAATCTCTCTTTTTTGACCGGCACCAACCACAATGGAATTCTGTAAACTATCTCTGCTCTTCATCTCATAAAATCCTTCCAACCACATGTGTAAAATTAAGAGTGCATTTTAGTGCTTGGTTTCTTTTCGTTTTAACACCTTTTCTGTTAACAGATACCATGCTTGCACCTTAACAATGGGATGTAAGCAGTGAGTCATGTTTTTGTAAGTAGATTAAAATGCCTGTTGTTTGAAGACCTCAGCCACTCCGAGGCAGTTAAGTGGTCTTTGGGAAAGAGGTGCAGTTAATACCTGTTTTATTGTATGGTTGTAACTCCTGTTGCTTTGTGGTTCGTTGCACTTGATGTATAGACACCGCGTTGGTGAAGGCAGGCTTTTTGTTTCACACCAACATTAGTCCTGTTGCGGCCCAGGGAGCCTGACCACAGCCCCAGTCAGCTCTCATCGGCCTGGCTGTTTCATCTACGGGCTCCGTCCAAGAGCGACAGTGGAAAGTGCGCATTGCAAACCTAATGAAAGATGGATCTTAGCAGCTTTATTTTTTTTTCCTTTTTCCGTAAAAACACCGTACGCATTTTTTCTTGATTATTTTTTGGACATTTCAGCACTCTAGGGGTTGTAAAAATACTGTAGTGTATCATTCCACGGAAACCTTTAAACGTTTCTTTTAGCGACTAGTGGAGTGCTTCTCAGTGAGCGACTTGACATCTTGACAACACCTCTGGACATCACTGTTCTTAATCCCCTAATGTAGTTCAGGCTTCTTTGTGCTATTCTGAACTTTTAAAGGCCATGAAGAGAGCTTTTGTTTCTGAAATACTGCAGCAGTAATCAAAATTCATATAGGAGATGACAGGAGGAAGGTTCATGAACCTTGTGTGAAGTTATTCCTTGTCTGGTACTTGTGGTCTTATAATGCTCTCCTGCGATAACAGTAATAAATGTGAAAAGCAGAAAGTTTGAGCAGTGGCAGAAGAAAAGGCGCTGAGCTCGTAGGGCTTGACCACTGTTGCATTGTAGGAGTAGTGAATTTTTGTTATCCTGTTTAAACAGTCAATCTGACTGTTAGGGGATTATTTCTGGAACTTAAAAATATTCTTGAAACTGTTATAAGATTTTTTGGCATGTTGCTCACCCGCCTGGATTTTTAGGATGTGAAGTGATCCCATGAGTAATGGGATACTAATGATTCTTTTTAGCTTTAGTCTATGCAAGCATCAAAATGTGCCTGCTATTCTTTATATCTGTATTTAACACTTCACACTAAATATCAAGATCTCTAAAGCGATGGTAACATTTATAGTATAAGTTAGTTATAGTTGATAAACTCTGTGATGTAGCTTGGTGTTATTAAATAACTAAAAGTAAGATGGAAACCAAGCAAATATTAATTGTGCTTCAAATTATTGGTATAGTTTTTGGGCCTGGCTGTTTTTAAAGGCCTCACATCCGGCTTTTTTCTTTATGCTTTAGCAAAATACTCTTCGAACTTGTATGTTTCCAAACACACACATCTCAGGACGTTAATTTGTGTCTTTCTGTTATTTGTATGCAATTTATTTAGCAGTGTGTAGTGATTAGTAGAAATAAAAATTCATTAAAATTATTAATTTCAATCCTCTTTGTTGTTTCTCAACAGCAGTAATCCTAACTAGAGCAAAAATCCTCACGTAGTGATTTTTTTCAGAATTGTTCTGTTCTTATTCTATGCAGTTCCTTAAGAATAAATATTTATTTTCAGTTTTTATTATCCGCTTCATGATCCCATAATGGATCCCAATTTCATTTTATTCGCTTTTATTTAATGAGGGATTTGGCCTGGATTGGTAAACTGAACAGCTGCCATTTATTCTTTGTTCACAGGGAAGAACTAGAAACTTCATAGGGAATCCAACTAATTAGGTCCCCCCATCTCATGTTACATCTGTATTTTGGCATTATTCCTAGCAGGATATTGTGCAAGGCTGTAGAAGTCAGAAAATATTATATGGGATTGCTAATGACATCTTCATTGTTTTGGAAGGTGTTTCTTTCATAATTACAATACAGTCAGCAATGTCAAAGAGGTTTATTAAACAAAACCAGCTGTTGAACATAAATTTTTATTACGTTTCATTACGATATTTTATGAAAATACATACACAACAGTGCCTGATGTCATTAATAGACATGTCAATAATATGTTTTTTTCCAGGTGAAATACAGTAAATACAGTGGGAGGCTCTGATGATCTGACTGTCAAAAAAAATCCAAACAAGTAGTCTGGCTTCTGTTTTAAGGACACTGATTTAGACTGTAAGGTGGAGAGACCATGTAAGAGGAATTTTGTATGGCATTATTAATTATAGTTCACAGTGACCAATTAATGATATTTTATCTTCTTCTTTAACCTAAACAGCTATATTTTACTAATTATTGTACTAATTATTGAAATTCTTGAAAATATTGTTATTTTAAATTACTGGGGGTTACCGGTACTTTTATTGTTTTACAAAATGTGTTCTCTTTAATTGTTTTTACAATGTTGTAAGGTACATATCTTTCAGAATATTTTAGTTGATGTGCAGCATAGTCATGTTTTGACAAAGGATATGATATTAGCAGTGATTGTAAAGTTCTTTAATTTATGGGAACTTGAGTTGTCAGGCTTGCATTCATTTGGCTTTTTCAGTAACAGATTTGAAGTGAATTTGATGTTTAAACATTTTTAGATGGGTCATTAATGAATCATTGCTTCAGTATATTAACTCATGACATCCTTGCAGTCTACATTAATTAAGAATCACGACTTTCAATGCTTGATAATGTTTGGCTTTTCAAATACTTGTTAAGATTTTGTGGTATCAAGCAAAGGTCAGTTATTCAATTTCAGTTCTGTTATTACATTGAGTTCAACACAAATGTCAGGACCTCAGTCCAGTCCAAAGGATGACTGGGTTCTGCAGAGTTTCGCTTGCCACCATATTGCAACATTAGTTTGGAATTTGTTGAATAAAGCAAAGGGTGTCTACTAGGCCACCAACACCACTTACAGCAGCAACCTGGTTTTCCTTAGACGTCTTCCTTTCCAAAAATCATTATCTTGTTTAGCTTCTGTCAGTCAGGTGGTAAGACTTCTGTGATTATACCTGTTGTATGTGTGAAGGACTGCAATTATATTGATGTGATCTTTAGATTATACTGCTAAACATCTTGGGGGCAATATCATAATTATTTGTGAAGGTGTCAGTTTCAGTGAAGACATACAGGTTTTCATCCCCATCTTAGGAACCTATAAGAGATGACTGCTCAAATTTGAGATGTTTCCCTAAAATTACCTTTTGACTAGTATTGCCCCAGATTTAAGCCAAATCTGAAACAAGCCAGCTTTGGCTTTTTGAAATGAGTTATGATACTGTTATTCCTCTCCACCTAACATAGGGACAACTAAAGCTACGGTGCACTGCTTAGTTTCAGGAGTTTGGAATATGTGGTGAGTGCTAGTTTAGGACCAACCAATCATGTGATATTTGTGCCAGTAGTATAGCTTTTGGAGGTGGCTTTCAGGGTTTGTAGGCATGAATGTTTGATTTGCCATGAGCTTGATGTGGTGACATCACCCCCAACACTAAAAGGCATTGCAAACCTGCTGGTCACAAGATCAGTCTTTTGCCTTTGCTCTGGATTTTGGTTTCTTGCCTGTGCACTCTGTTTGTCTTCTGGGGCTGGGTCCAAGAGATAGTGGCGGTGTCCCAGATGGAGACAAGCTGCACATTTGACACAAATTTCTGCAGTCCTATGTGATGTTGCCCCGTCATCACATCCTGCAACAGTCCTAGCTGTTCTTTAGCTGCGCAGCTGAGTTCACATGTTAATTGAGCGGCAATACTGAAAGACTGGATATTGTCCAGTTATCCTTCTTGGCGAGCCACATATTTTTTCATTGTCTACATTAAAATAAATGTTCCACTTGTTGTTACCAAGTTTAATGGGATAAATTTAGTAGATTTCACAATGATGGTGAAGCACAATTTTTTTTTTCAGATTTTTTGTTTTCATATACTGGGCTGTTACATCACCTGGTATAGATGCCATTCATGTTTTGAAATGTGAGTTAATTTGCGTTCCTTGTGTTGTGTATCTTGCGATTCTGCTATTATGTTATTATTCATCTACCTTTGGGGGTAAGAATTTAATTTGAAATTCCTACCAAGTTATTTATGTTATACAAAGGCCAGAGGTCTACGGTTGAGCTTATTGTAACCCCTAGAAGGTGTGAGCTTAAATACTTTAAAATAGAGTAGCTGTACCTGCTTTTCTTAGTGGACAAGAAAGAGGGGATTGAATGCAAATGTAAACTAATCCCTCTTTCTTTCAGTAAACAAATATAATAGAAGTTCAAGCAGGTAGTTGAGTCAGAATGCGCAGGCTGCAAAGGAACAAGTAAAGGTTGATTCAATGCTGAAAAGAGAAGAAAAGAAATGCAACTTTTCAGCTGTGGAGCCTTCTTTACACCTGTAGTGTTTTTTGACAACAGAAAGGTCATCTCTCTGTAAGCCACTATTCAGGCAGAAATGACAAGGCAGACTCTTGAGGATGTATTTTCTTGCTCTTTCCCCAAAAGAGGGGAGCAGAAAAAAATATTGTCTCCAAAATGCACTTTTGCCTCAATTCCAGCACTTGATATCATTAAGCTAGGAGCTTCGAGACATTGATATCTTGGTCTTGTTGGTATTAGCTTACAGTTGAAGAATGTGTTAGGGATTGAAGATCCTTGTGTGTGACAACTTTTATTATGGAGATACAGTTGTACACCAGCTTCCACAAGTCTGTTGACAGAGCACGACCGTGATCCAATGGCATGAGACAAAGAACAGTTGAAGGCCTCATTCTGCTGCAGATTTCACCCAGCAGAACAGCTGATGAGATTTCCTAGACACTTCATCTTCTTCTGTCTGTTTGCTAGAACCCTGTTTTCTGTGTGTGACTCCAGTCAAGTTTTTGTGGTAACCGAAATACTCCAGGACTAAAGTTACCGTAATTCATAATTCATCTTGTCGTTGTTGACCTTTTCTCATCCTGTCAAATCTGACTAATTGTCCAGATTCAACAATAAGGATGTGGGCTTGAACTTTGATTTCTTAATCCTTGTAGGCCTTCTTGAGAATTTACTGTAAATGTTCATTGCTTTAAAACAATAATGTCACCTACAGTACCAATGCTTCGTATAGCTGGTTTGATGTCTTATCATTCAAAGCCATTTGCCCCTAAAAAGCCATCTGTAGACAATATGTATATTCATGGCACAAGGTTCAGAGCTAAATACTGTTTATACCATTCAGCCCCAGAGAAGCTGATTTTTTTTCTTTTTTGATATCTTTAAACCATTTTTTCTTGAAACGTAACCTCTTTCAACAGCCCACTTACATTTTCTGCTGTTATGCTTTTCTGTTATTGATAACAGAAATACATTCTTCAGCTCTTTCATGTGGCTTTAGTGTCTTTTAAACCTACTCCTAATTGTAAGTTGAGACGATTGATGTTTCCTTCAGTCTGCCCACAGATATCCCAGATTTAGGGATTTGGATGTTTTGTGAACACAAACACTTTGGTTTTGTTTGTAGTCTGGTCTAAGTTCTTATTATTCACTTTGATGTCAATTAGAGAATGTTTTATTTTTTAGACATTTTATTGTTTCAGTCCCCAATACCAGTAAAGACAAAATAATATTGTGTACTCATATGAAATGCTGCATTTAAGTCCATTGTTTAAGTCCAAGTGACAGGGTTTCCTCAGCTTGGGTAAAACAGTATTTTAAAGGTATTTTGGCCTCTGTGGCCTCAGAGTTTCTAAGAACACTCCTAAGCAGAATCCCAGATTACAGCAGGAAAACACTTAGAGGTCTTCCCTTCATAAAGACATGATCAAGGGAGGCCTGCAGGTGATCAGGTGGGTACTTTCTGGATAGAGAAAGAGACAGTGTCTTTATTTCCATGAAGCAGAACTGCTCCTGCCTCCTTTAACCCATCACACCCATAGAGTCTACTAAAACCCAGAACCTCAGTGTCACACAGGTTGGGCCTGGAGCATATACAGTAACTGCTAAGGCAGCATTACAACGCAGTAGACCTACAGTCTGCTTTGACTTCAGGAAGTGGCTCAGAGGCTCTTCTATTTTGGCATGTACAACAATTGTTGTTTATTGCACATTGATCAAACGGAAAAGGATTACTGTCAGTTTCAATTAAGCAGATATAGTTGTGATTTTATAATTTGTCGTAATTTTGAACTAGAAAACTTCAGGATTTTCCCTAAAGCCCTCCATCAGCCCTCACCTATTCCCTTCCTACTTGCTCAGCAGTTGCTCACTTCAGCGGCTTAAATTTTCTTTTTGATTTAGGACACATGCTATTCATTTCCTCAGGGCAGCATACACTTCTCTTGAATAACATTAAAAATTTGAATTTGGGGGTATTATTGGAGAAGACAAGATGAAGGAGTACATTGTGTCATCAGCATTTAAAGTTATTTCCCTTTTTTACTTGGTATCGTGTTTGGCAAGATTCTCTGGAGATGTTTGAGTTCTGACTGTACCTTACTTTGCTAGCAGACTCTCAGTAATGGCTGCTTGAAACCGCTTGCCTATGAAAGTGTCTTCTGTGTTAAATTAAAATGCCGTTATTTGAAGTATTGTGTATTTAATCCTGTGAAACATATTTGACTTTTGAATCTTTGAAATAAATGAGCAAGTATTCTTGTCAAGTATCTCATGTAAGGCTGATATTTTGTATTAAACGATATAATGCAGAATAAGTGTTCACTTTGTTGTAATCCCATGAGGCAACTTCAGCAAATGCAGTTATCTACCTCTTTCCCATCAGCACTCCCAGCATGCATTTCATTACATCTGATCTATTTTAGTACAGTTGCTTCCCCCTTCTTTGGAAATGAAATAATAGCAGTTCATCTTAACAACTCAAAACATGTCATTTATCTGCTGATATGATCTGAGGGAGAAGGGAATGCAGTGTACGAACCAAAATGGATAAATTGCATATTACAGGGTCAACACTGTATTTAGATGAAAAATAGATCATCTCTTATGCACAATTCTGTTCTATTTTTAACATTGATTTGTATTGTATTGAAAATTATGCTTTGCTATTTAAATTAACCACTGTCTGTTACTGCTCTTTTTCTCTCACCTTAAAAGAAAGATAAAGTACGCATTCTCACTTCCATCTTCAGTCTCATCCTCAGCACATCATTTTCTTGTTGCTTTTTGCAGTGGTTTTGAACGTGTTTCTGTAGCAGCTGAGGAGCCTTTCAGCCATAATGGAAGATTAGTTTAATCTCCTCCTTCACTTTGGTTTAAGAGCCACATGGTTTTATTTGAGTGACTGGCTGTTGTTGGTCAGCCTGCAAAGGCAGAAAGAGTAAAATAAATGCAGCTGAAAGGGTGGTTTTTGGTTTCCAGAGCAGCCCTGGAATGTGGGTCTCTAATGTCCCATTTTACCAATTTGTGGTTCCCCTCTAACTGGTCTCGGCTACGGACATGGCGGGTGCGGGGGCCTATATTTTGTGACTCAGAACACTTCTTGAAACGGTTGGCTAAGGCTGCAGTCGTAAATAAAAGATGAAAAGGACTGCGAGTTCTAAGTTCCAGGAAAAGACGGAAGATTGTGTTGTTGTTTTTTTCCATTCAAAATACTGAGCAATTCCAATTTCAGAAAACAATCGGATGGCTTGTCTTTGCTGGTACAAAAAGAATTAGCATCTCAGGTGATAGGTCCACCCACAGCCCTAGAGAAAAAGTGGAGAGTCCGAACACTTTAAGAAGAGTTCATGTGGATTTTGCAAGTTCATGAAACTACGGTTCTATTTCCATCAATCTCAAGCACACAAAATATAGAACATCTTTTTTTCTGCCTTTTTAAGTTTACTCACAAATATAAGCCTTTCTTTTTAATTAAGTAACTGGACAAATGGTGGTGAAGACAGGATGTTATTTAAAGACTTTGATTAACATCTTGGGATTTGATTTTGAACCTATACAGTTAGTAAAAAAGCATCAGCCATTCAATCTATCCAGGTCCATCTCCTCATGCTCTGGTCTTCCTATCTTTTCTTTTTTTATCCCAAGTAGCTGCTGTATACTGTGAGTGATGTAGATCATTATATTAATGTTAACCAGCAGGATCTGTTCCTGTGATCATAATGATCAGACCTTGAGCGGCATGGTGGCGCGCTGATTTGCATTACTGCCTCACAGCACTGGTGTGGAATTATGGACTTAGGGTGCTACTGTATCTGCATGGAGTTTCCAGTGGGTGTTCTGGTTTTATCCCCATAGTCCAAAGGCATACTGGTAAAGTAGGTTAATTGGCTTTGGGGAAAATTTTCCAAGCTGTGTGTCTGCGTGTCTGCGTGTGCCCTGCGATGGGATGGCATCTTGTTCAGGGTGTGTCCTGCCTTGCATTTTCCAGGATAGGCCCTGGTTCCCTCATGACCCTGAAATTGAATGGGTTAGAAAAAGAATCGTTGGATGTCCGCACTTCAGACTTTTGTCCTAGTCTGTGCTAAAACAGAAAACAAGATATTAGATGTAAGCTGGATAATCAGCAGGTTTCTAACAAAGGTTTTGACAGAAATGGTAAATTCACAATAAAAACTGAACTTATAGTAAAACGTATTGCACATGTTTACATTAAGTACAGTAACACATTGGCCTCACCTTTTGGTCAGGTTTAAATACAGAATAGATTGCTTATTTACGCTCTTAACAGTTTTTGCAGTTTTACAGTTTTTAGTCAAGTGGTAGCAGGAATAGGACTCAGTAATTATCACTCTGGTCAGTTAATTTTCAAGTCTGGAGTATTTCTGGCAAACTGATCCATCAAATAGAAGAAATTTCAAGGAATCATCCAAAAGAAAACCTTGACATCTAATTTGTAATGCTCTGTGTCACAAACAAAAAATAAATGACAAACAAGGTTTTCATTGATCAATTCTTATGCTTGACGTCAAGAATTTGAAGACAAAACTTTTATAATTCTTCCATGTGTTGGCTGCCAATGTAGATTAAAGCTGAATACTTTACCATACTTTTTTTAGAGCCCTGGTGAACAAAAGACAAACCCTGTTGTAGCTGCTTGGCCATCAGGGGAGCTAATTAGGCAATAACACATCTGAGACAACTTGAGCTTATAGAGAAAAAGAACATTGAACACCTGGCCAGACTAACAACTGACCCCTCTAGTAGTACTCACTGTGAAACTCTTGTTACAGAACTGTAGCATCTTTACATCAATGGGTGTTTGGTGCAGAGATCCAAATCCACCCCTAATAATGAACTACAGTATATACAGTAATACTGTATGTAGGGTTAAAAAACGTAAGTAACCATCTCTTATATGACAAAAGTACTAATCTATTGCTTTAAGTTTAAATAACATTAACCTAGTAATCACAGTAATCACAAACTTAGAGTAATCAGTTTAAATAAACAACACAAATCCCTTTTCTGTGTCCAGCCTGCACTGTCTCTGCCTCCGTGATTAACACGCCGCACTGTAATGAAAAGGGCAATAAAACTGTCAGGGAGCCTGTAAAGTCGTCTCCAGCCTGTCATTCCACATGCTGCTGACACAGAACCTGGAGCGTTCTGTACAATATAAAAACAAGACCACACTGAGATGTGCGTGCTAGGTAGTGGGTACTTGGGCAGGGGTCGGGAAGAGGTTCACTCACAGGCTAGATTTGTCTCATGATCCTAGTCTGTTGTGGTGCTGATTGGAAAGTTGCGTTTACAAGCCTTTGACCCAGTTTCATCCCGCTATGCTCTTCTTTCATCTAAAACCCCGTTGGCCAGACTGAATAACATTTGTGAATAAGTGAATTTATTAATGTTAGATTCACAGATTTGTACACCCTACTGTATTGGATGAGTTTTTGTATTGTTTTCTTTATACTCTTTGTTGTATTATTTATGGCCTTGTAATGTTGTATTACTGTTGGTAGCCAGTCACTATGCGTTTTTTCTTTTTAAGTTTGTTATGCTTTACTTACTGGCTGGTGAAGACTTATACTCTATTGCTATGCAGTGTATAACCGCTGCCCTGTCAAACCTGAGAGAATGGAAGCAGCAGTTTGGATTATTGAGGCTATGATTGAGCCTGTCAGGACATTCATTTGTTTCTGATAAATGGCAGGACTGGCCAACAGAAACAGAATATCACCAGTCCACATGACCATGCAAAAGTCTTTTTCATTTTTAGTGGGGTAATTATAGAAAATGACTGTCATAATGTAACCTTACTGAAGGATAGCAGCTTTTTTCTTGCCAGTAATAATATACTGTTATATTTTTTCTTTGGAGTTTACTATATAGATTAATAGAAATAGAATGTATAGTGACCAGAATGTCTTGGAAAGTCTATTACCATTGTCCAGCTGAAAGATGAGTTGTTTATTTTTATTTTTACTTAGCATAGGTCTCTGTCTTAATGGGCATCTACCAAGAGAAAGTTGTTGATCCTTGTGTTATACTTGTCTATACTGTACTTGTGTTATGAGCATGGCTCGTAGGCACTATTGTGTCAGCAGGCTTAGCACCTGTGTTCAAGCAGTGTAAACTGGACAGAGTCTTTAAAGAGAACTGTCCAGTCTAGTGTGATGAGGAGAGGTATAGCCAGAAATATTATTAGATCCTCTTTTAAAATATGGAGAACTGTTTCAACCTCCCAACTATCAATTGCAAAGACATCGCGACTGATCTGTCCAGTAACACAGCCCAGTTCATAAGATACATTATGAATCATTAACTTAGGTTTTTTTTACTAGCTACTAATAAGACTTTGTTTGTCTTATTTGCTTTTGATTGAATCAGAAACAGGACTAAAGGTCTGAAAAATATATTTTGGTTTTGACACATTTTCCATTCTAATCTACAATGTTCAATAAAGCAGAACATTTCTCAGCTTTGCATCTGAAGAGATTGAATTTGCTTCCTTTATCTTGGTGTGTAAGTGTGTAAGTATTTTCACCAGTATCACTTACCTCCATGAAAAAAAAAAACTTTCTTTCTGGCCCAGTAGGTAACTGTGCCTCATCCAAGGGTGCCTAGTACGAAACAGCCCTCTCTGTTTCAGCATGCATCTACGTTTCTTTAAGTAAAGCTAAGTTGGACAAAGATGCCAGAAGCCTGGCTTATTTAAAGGACACTCGGGTGTGAGTATCAGTAGGAAATGTGTGATAGAATGCTTTAATTTAGGTGAGGCCTTCATGGGACTGTTTTTGTGAGGGGGAGTTTTAAAGCTATAGTGCCTGCCTGACAGTCTCTCTCTGCGTCTGTTGGCTCTCAGGACACCCTGCGGCAGAAGGATAACCGCATCGAGGAGCTGGAAGAAGCCCTAAGGGAGAGTGTGCAGATCACGGCTGAACGTGAGATGGTGTTGGCGCAGGAAGAGGCCGCCCGCTCACACGCCGAGAAGCAGGTGGGTACCTCATCTCTTAGTTGCCCCTGTCTGGAAAGCTGCCTGTCTGCGTACTCTTTGGAAAAGGTTAGTCCACAGTGAGAGTGAAGTACGCTATGTGACCTAGGAGGAGGCTTTCTGCTGTGTGTGCAGCTTACTAAAGCTGTGAAATTCCAACATTACGTTGGGATATTATTCCATCTCACTTCTGTGACATATTGTTCCATATATTCCATACTGTGGGATCATTCTGTATCATTTCTGGGGGGTTGCTGTTTATTGAGTTTCACCCAGAAAGAAATCAAAGTGTTAATATGTTTGGAAATGATCTTGCACAATGGGTTTAATGGTCCTCTTTGAGTTTGACTCAAAGGGTATTTTAAAGATGGTCACTGAAGAGATCGCCCACCCACTCCACCTACTGGGGCTGTCTTTCACTATGTCTTAAAAATTCAGTCATAGCTGCTAAAGAAGTGGGACAGGGCCTCAAAAACATGTGGCTGTATTTATCTGTGATCAATATGCCAGCATGTCATTTTCCCTGTTTTCAGTGAGGCCTGACTGTAGTCAGAATTGGAGAAAACCAGCCCATTGCTCTTTACTTGTTCCACTCTGTCAATCCATTTATTCATACCCCAATGGCACTGTTTCACAATATCTAGTGACCTTTAAAAATGTAGAAATACTGTATCTAACCATGCATAAAGTACACTGTTGATCTAGTTAATCATAATCCTTCATACTGCTTCTTTTTAATGGAGAATTAACTGGAAGCACTGTCAGGTAGTTGATTACATTCTTATCTCTAAGCTGGCAGCCTCATTTACAGTACATATACACAAGGTCCAAAATGCTTATATACCGTACTGTATGAGGTAGTGATAAGGATCATCAAGGTACATGATATTTGGCAAACTGGACATATTCATACATTTAGTTTAATATAAAATCTACACTTGATCACATGTATGTGTAATAAGAATAAACGTATGCATGCTTCTGTGTGTTCTATTTTCATTAAACATGATAGAATACAACTGCAACTGAAGGGAATCCACACATTAATCTGTATCTAAACCTACAGTAATTACCTTCCATAAACTATTGTTCCTTAGTTTCACATCCATGGTAAGAACTTAGTTTTGGGGGATCTGAGTCTAAAACAAGAAAACTTTCTAAACAGCTTTGTTAAATTGATATGGGTGTCAGTCAATGTAGGCTATTTAACACCTGATTTTATTTAGGTCCGTTATGAGTAAAAACACTTTATTTAGGATTGACAAAATTCATGACATGGCTGGATTTTGTCACCCTGTTTTCAACATTGATCTACTGAGAGATCACCTTGTGTATCATGCTCTGGACCTGACAGGCTGCCTGGATGCCCTCCCATTTTTGACAAGGTTAAAGTATTTTAAGTTTCCTCTTGAGCTTAATTATTGAGACCAATTTACTTTTACTTTATGTATTGAAGCCAATAGCAGTGTAAAGATCTTAAGTTTACAATAGACTCAAAGGGGAGACATGAATGCCTCAGTCTCCTTTAGAACTAGGTCACATTCGTGCTACCTCTGTGTTCTGTTTAACTTCAAAAACAGCAGGCTTAAGTGAATTCTTTTACCATTCACTTAGAATTAGTAACACCAGTTAAAGTAAGTTAGGCCAGAACTACTGTTAAATAAGGACCTAAGAAACATATGTAAAGGTAATTTAGAATAGCTTAGGGATTTCATACAAAAGTTTAAGAGCACAGGTGAAGACAGAAGTGCTTATTTGCCTTTCAGTTACTTCTAGTATACTAAGGCTCCTCTGTTCTGTTTGAGTCTTTCTCACCTTTTTTAAAACAACACACTAAGCACTGCCAACGCTAAAATGTTTGTGTACAGTATATGATTATTTTGTAAGATAGTGATGTTACCTATGAAGAAGTGCCATTGCCAAGTTCCAACTGAAAGTGAGAAAAGTTTCATTTATCAATGGAAACTTCCAGCCATGACGTATTGTGAGAAAATGCCAAAGATTGCAAAGAACCTATGACATGTGTACAGCACACCTCTCAGAAATGAACTACATTTTTCCACTGCCTGCCACAATGAGTATTAATCTACTCTTTCTTTCTAAAGAGCTGTCTCAGCCTTAAAGTACTGCTTCTGTTTTATTTTAATACATTAAGTCTTATACATGTTCTGCACATTGTGGCTCCCCCTTTTTCTTTCAACTGCTGCTTTAAAGAGTTGTGGGATCTTCCAAAATAACAGTGACAAAATAATGGATGCAATCTTTTGCTGCACAGGTTTTTTTCTTTCTGTAAACAGGTACTGCAATTGGCTCACTTGCTTGGCCCTGATTCGGCAACTGTAAACTTGAGTAGTAATGACTTTTCCTCAATTTACAGGAACCAAAGTTACAACATCAACCTTTGTTTGTGATCTGGCAAATCTCTGTTAAGCCATACTGGAAGGAGCTAAAAATGTAGACATACTGTATCGGAGTTAATCATTTCCAACAATGTACTTTGTCTGGGGAGCTGTGGTATTTGTTGTTTAGATCCATTATTAGTCCATACGGTGGTGTGAAAAGGTTAGTAAACCCCATGAAAAGGTTTGTCTTTTTTTACATTTTTGGTCAAAAGTATATTTGATTGTCATTTCAACAATACTGATAGATAAAGGTGATCAAATTTTAAAAAATAACATTGAAAAATTACATTTTGCGTTCACTTGTACTATTTAAATCACAGAAATCTAATTTCCTTGTGCGGAAAAAGTTAGTACACCCCTTCCTGTATCATACACCTAAAATTAGAATCAGGTGCACCAAAACAGGTGCAAATGATTAGAACATCATTAGAGAGTAACTTGGAGGACACTGCCTTCTATAAATATCAGAAACCTGTGGTCTTAGTTTGGTCTTAGTGTGACTACATCATGCCAAGATCAAAAGAGGTCTCTGAGGTCCTCAGAAGAAAGATTGTTGATACCTATGAGTCTGGGAAGGGTTTTAAAGCCATTTCCAAGCAATTTGTCTATCACTCCACTGTAGATGTCTGAAAGATCATCTACAAATCGAGTAAATTTCAAGCCACTGGCAATCAATCCAGATCAGGTCATCCCACCAAATTCAGCCCCGGAGCTGACCGAAAGATGCTGCAGGAAGTCTCCAAGAACCCCAGGATAACATCAGGGGATTTACAGCCAAGTCTTGCCTCAGTCAATGTCAAGGTACATGAGTCAACCATCGGAAAGAGACTGCACAACTTTGCCCTACATGCGAGGTCAGGAAGGATGAAGCCTCTGCTCTCAAAAAAGAATATACAGTAGATACACGACTGAAGTTTGCCAGACAACACCTAGGTGTTGATCAGGACTGTTGGAATAATGTGCTCTGGACGGATGAGACAAAGGTAGAGCTGTTTTGCCACAATGCCAGACGTCTGCCTTTGACCAAAAGAACCTCAACTGTAAAGCATGGTGGTGGAAACATTATGGTTTGGGGCTGCTTTTCTGCCTCAGGGCCTGGCCAGTGTACCATCATAGAGTCAACCATGAATTCCACATTGTACCAGAGAGTACTTGAGGAGAATGTGAGGCCATCTGTCAAAAAGCTGAAGCTGAACTGTAAGTGGACCTTGCAACAAGACAATGACCCAAAACACTCAAGCAAGTCCACAAAAGAATGACTCAAAAAGAAGAAATGTAATGTTATGGAATTGCCAAGTCAAACCCCAGATCTTAACCCCCTAGAAATGCTGTGGGGGGACTTGAAGCAGGCAGTAAATGCAAGAATGCCCTCAAACATCTTACAGTTGAAGGGGTTCTGTCAGGAAGAGTGGGCAGAAATTTCTCCAAGTCGATGTAGGCGACTGATAGACAATAACAAGAAACGCCTACAAGAAGTGGTTTCTGCCAAAGGGGGAACACCAGCAATTGAAGCTAGGGGGTGTGTATTTATTTTTTCCACATTGAATAAATGGTTGCAAAGAATAATTTTCATTGTTATTTGTTAAATTAGATCACCTTTATCTATCAGTATTGTTGAAATGAAGATCAAATATCCATGCATGCACATATGTTGAAAAACACACACCTTTTCATGGGTTGTACTTACTTTTGCACTGTACTGTATATGTTTCTGCTTTTATTTTAAAGTTGACCACTTTTTGTTGTGATTACATATGACACATTTAGTTCTAATTTTAATCTTTATGTGGACTGTTGCCATTATGTAATTGCTGTATATCAAGCTACAAAAAATGCCCAGCAATTTCAAATCAAATTAAATGAATTAAAATATGCACATTTGTTCAATATGAATATTTTAATCAAAACTAGAATGCTCAAAATTAGCTCTTTCATGGGTGAAAGAAGTTAAATGTCAGCAAAAAATGCTAAGATAAACCAAAAACTAAAATATGGTGATTGCATAAGTATTCAATGTCTTTGAGTCAATACTTGGGTGGAAGCACCTTTGGCAGCAGTTACAGATTCAAGTCTTTTGGATAGTCCCTGCCAACTTGGAGTGGTGCAATTTTCTGTCATTCTTTTTTGAAAACTTGCTCAAGGTCTGTCAGGGTGGTTGGGCATCATTCACAGGATGATGTGATTGATCATTCACAGGTGCTAGTCTCGCTGCATTGTTTGTCAGATTCAGGTCAGAATTTTAACTGGGTTACTCAAGGAAAAATAATTCCTTGTTAAGTCACTTTAGTGTATCTTTGGCCTTGTTCTTTTGGTCATTGTCCTGCTGAAAGGTGACTTTTAAGCATTTAGTAGACTGAAGTAGCTTTTCCACTAGAATTTTCCTGTACTTTGCTCCATCCATTTTTCCTTCAAACTTGACAAACTTCCCAGTCCTGGCTGATGAGACACAGCCCTGTAGCATAATGTTTCTAACACCGTGCTTTACAGTAGAGATGATATTGACTGGGTAGTGCACTGTTATGAGTTTGCACCAGACATAACGCTTTGCATTTAGACTTAAAGTTTCCAATTTTGTCTTGTCTGACCACATGTTTGCAGCAATCGCTGAAATGTTTTGTTGCAAACTCTATGCATGATTCAAGATAGATTTTTTTTCAGTAATTGCTTCCTTCTTGCCACTCTGTAATAGAGTCCAGCATTATGGAATGACCAGTGTATTGTTGACTCAGACATTTTCTCCTATCTCAGCCAGTTAACTCTTACAAATTTTCTTTTGACATAGTGGTGGTATCCCTAACCAGTTGTCTGCTTGTCTGGGTACTCAGTTTGAAAGGACAGTCTGGTATAGAGAATGTCTGATTGGTGTGATATACTTTCCACTTCTTAATGTGTGACTTCATAATGTTTAAAGTGATATTCAGTGTCTGAAAAGTTTTATACCCTTATCCAGATTTGATCAAACATGGTTACTGTACCTCACACAGACACAGACATTCTACTAATTGTGGGACTTACACACCTAATTTAGGTTTCACGTAAAACCTAAGGGAGTTAATATTTATGTAGTCATCATATTTCAGTTTTGATTTTTACTGACTTTTACAGGTACCTATAAATGTGTTCAGTTTGAACACTCAAGCTTCCATTAAAAATATTTGCACAAAAATGTGTGGATTATATTTAATTTATAATTCAACAACATAGGGGAAGGAATGAATACTCTTGCAAGGCAATTAATGTATTCCTAAAGGGTTTTTTAGAACAAGTATTTAAAAAAAACGATTTATATTTATATTCTGTGAAATTTGTAATTGATCACGTGTCATTCTACTTTGTATACTAGTTGCATGAGATTATATCAGTGCAAAGACTCAAAATATGTCTTTGAATGTCAGCGTAATGATTGAAGTTTAGGTTATCTTGTGTGTTTTGTTGTAACCCTAATAGTTTGCCCCAGGTTAAAAAAAACAATCATTTTTGGGGAAAAGTGATTCAGTAAATATTAACCTTTTTAATGAGAATGAGGTTTTTTTTTTTGGAAGCAATGCGTTATAATGCATTTTGAAAATATTACTATACAAGAACTCTGCTGTCACCTGTTGGGGTACGCAGCTCTTTTCCACACGCTTACATTAGTGATGAAGCGACATATCTGAAAATAAGGATTTAGTCTGGCTGACAGTTTAACTGAAACCCTGTCAGAATTGTTTGTCGCAAGCATGTCTTTATCTTGTGCATCTGCAACGAGAGAGCCATTTCCTATAAGATTTATTGTATGTGAACTGACCACTATGGCCAGGGGGGAGAGAGACATTTCTGGAAAGGGGCGTTTGTAAATCATGACAAAATGGAAAACCTCTGGCAGGTCATAATTCAGAATTATGCAAGCATCAGTTGCAAGACTGGAATGAGAATAAAACCAGGAAGAAAAATCTTATTTAAAATACTATTTTTTTAAAGTAACAAAATCTGTTCCTGCTTAAGATGATAAGACATGATACTAAACCTATTTGAAAGTGACATTTCTCCATGTAAAAAAAATAACTATAAACTGGGTTAGGACATACAACGTTTTGACATTGTTTAAACTAAATACTAATTACACAAAATAATTAATTTTTTAATGTGCAATGACCTATCAATTTGATGTTGGTTTGTGCCATATAAAATATTACATAACGCTAGTGCGCTTTTTGCAAGTCTTACACTACTTTTTTGTAAAAGAGATGCTGCAAATGCTGTTCTTTGACACAGTGACTTCCGTGGAGTTGCAGACATCAATATCAGCACCCTGAATCTTAAATGAGGTACTCCACTACAATGTCTTGTTTACCATTTTTTTAATGGAAATAATTCAGAGTAAACTTTGGAAATCTAGCATTGACAGACAACTGTAGGTTCATAATATTTAATACACTTAAGTTAGATTGTCATGAAGAGTTGCCTGATGGCTCGGGGGTCCAGAGTTTAATTCTGGCTCGAGGCACCTGTCTTTAGTGTGGATTGCATGTTCTTTCCATGTTTTACAATCTCCATAAACATGTGGATTGCCCTTTACTCCATATCCCTGTCCTATCTGGGGCGCAGCAATCAAATGCTTTGACTCCAATCTTGTGCCCTGTGTTCTCAGGATAACCTCCAGTTTACCATAATCCTCACCAGGATCACCAGTGGATGGTTAATTCATTATTCTTAATTCTTAATATTATTAAGTAATTATTCTTATTTTGGAGACAGGGTGCCAGTACTTATTTCATAACCCACTGCACCAAGGAAGCTTTTCAAGTCTCACAAAAAAAAAAGCCATGAGAGAATATCTACTATCTCCTCTCCTCTCCCCATACTCTCTCTGCTTGAAACGTCTCATCTTGATGATAAAACCTGAATGTTGCAATTTGCATTACTGGTAACCTGTTTAATCCTAGTCTCTGCTTCTAAATTTCTTTTGCAGTTGTGTTTTTTTCCAGTTTCTATTTTGTTTCTTTCACATTAGTTTTTATATAATTTTCTTCTCTATTTCTTGTCTGTCACCTTTCTGCTACTCACTGCCTGTCTGAAGCAATTATATGAGCCAATGCATGACTCCAACCACGCTGGCTTTAAGTGGTTCAAGGTATGATATGAATAATCCTTGTAGTTCTTCTGTTCATTTATGATTTTTGGTGACTTGCTCTCATTTAAATCTTGTGTTTATCTGTGGTTTTGTCTTTTGTTTTGTAACACTTTTGAGTTTGGTTTTTGTGGTGTGGAATCCATTGTGTCATTTTTTTTTAAACAATTACACTTTTTGTCAATGGAAGGCTGACAAAGCTGGTGGAATGATAAGCCAAAAGTAATATGCTCAAATATTATCTCTGAGAGTAATCAGCTTTTTTTCTGACCCAATAGGTCACCTGTTCAGTCATTTCCTAGGGAAACTTCAGTATTAAGTAAACAAAATAGCCCTGAGAAGGTCACTCCAGTCCTAGAAACACTGGATGTCCTCAGAGACTTTTGTCATCTAGATACAAAATGAAGTTTTTTGTGGTGTGTATAGTCAACACTTACTAAACTGTAATATCAAACTGAGACCCTCAGTTTTGTTTTTAATATGTTGGAATTGTTTGAATTGATGACTTGGCCAGTAATTGTGGTCATACAAACTAAATTATTGTTTTACTAACTGCAACTGAATGAACAAACCAGCCTACAATTTAAAATGAGCATGTAATTGAAAAAAACTAATCTCTGCTCGTAAGTATCTGCAGCAGTTTACATTTGGAAAGCTTGAGTGAAGCTACAGTATGCTTGTAAGTTCTTTAAGGTTATATAGCAATCTGGTGGAAAGGGGGTATAAACAGCTACAGTTTTTCAAACTTTTGATCTTAATAACACTCATGATTTAATTAAGTCATCCTCAATCCAATCATTCTGTATTTCTCAAGGGCATGCTGCAGGCATGTTAAGCACATAAAAATGTGGTAGAGGGCAACCCCAGATTTGTCCGTTTTTCATTACCACGGCTGTCATGTGGGCATGACTGATGAAATCAGTTAATTGGTGATCATTTCAGTTAAAAATATAGAATTGAAATTTTACAAATGCAGCCTGTTTGATCTATTCATTCAGCCTCCACAGTTTGCTATTTAAATCACGCTTATTGAAATATTAGCATGTTAATTGATCTCATTTATGCCTCGCCAGCAGACATTGGTTGTTATAACAATGTATTCACTTCCACATTAATTGCACTAACTGGAAATTCGTATGGGAAAACTTTCACAGCAGTGAGAATAGGTCCTCCTAGACTATGCCCAGAATGTTTTTCACCATACCTGGCTTCATGAAGAGTAGAATGGTTTGTAAGATCTTAATTAAATAAAGAACCACAGAAGTGACTTTGGTTAACATAGACATGCATTTTCACTGTTGAAAGTTCAAGATGTTATAAAGGGAAAGCAATTTTATTTTCTCTTTATAGTTTTTCCAAATGCTTCACAATTTGAAATTCATTTTTAATAAGTGCAGGCTTAAAAAAAGCACCCCTTACCTGCAAAAATGGTAAAGCTGCATTTAGATGGCAAAGGATAATTGCAAGAAATGTTTTATTAAAACTAAAGCAAAATGCACAGTAAACCTGAATGACAGCAGAATAAACAAATTAGCCTACTGTACAATGTAACAGATATATATGCATATATTTTTTTAAATATGTGACCTTTTATACCTTTTTTAAAAGACATCAGAAAGACACAGGTATGGGGACGTTGCGAAATTGTGCATTGTCCTGTGGGGCCGTGAACCTTTCACCATGACCTGTGATAAATTAAGTTGAAATGACCTTACAGGTCAGATAAAGAATCTGTTAGAAAATCTTGCTTCTGGGAGAGCATATCATAACTGCTTCATATCTCAACACTCTTTAGTAAGGACCATACACTGGAGACTTCAACAATCACTGCCTGCCTTTTATAAAAGGAAGGTGTTAATGTACTTCGAAATAAATTATATAGCTAAAGGCTTCTACACCCAATAGCCTTGTCAGAGCCGGCTTTAAAATTTGCCTTCAGAAAGGGTCTGTTTTTTGGCAGTTAATTTTTAACCAAAAACCAAAAAAAAAGAGAAAACAATCTGCTGTTTCATAAAATATATTTATTGGACTTCTGTTTTGACCACAAAAGCTTTCGATAATCCTAGCTTTTCTGAAAGAGTAGAATAAGACACGTTTATGAGGCTAGTGAAGTGAAACCTGTGGGAAGGAAAAGTCAAGATCTGGCAAAATGTGCCTTGAAAGCGGCCTGACATGTAGGGTTCTTACATCAATGGCCGGAGCTTCCTGGTTGAATAATAAAATTCTCAGATTTCTGGGAGAATCCATCTCAGACTTCACCACCATCGCTTTTGGAAAAATATGGCTTGCTGTGTACTGTTGCTTGCATTTTTGTGTGCTTACCATCTTCTCTTCTTTTTCTCTTTCCGTTTCTGCATTTGTAGCGTAAGGAGGCAAGTATCTGTAGACCAAAAGACAACTCTGCTTTACCCTTTTTTTGTCAAAATCAACTTTTCAGGTTGATTTTGTATCTTCTTTTCCTACTTAGTTGCTTCCAGTTTTTTTCCCTCCAGTTCTCCAGAGGAGAATCTGGTATGTCGCCTGTGAAAACACTGAAGGCATCTTTGCACCATGCGCATTGAGTTTGCTGCAGTATGAACATACTGTAAGAACAAGTTACAAACAGGAGGAGGTCTCTCAACCCATCTAGCTTGATAGTAGCTATTTTTTTGTAAAGTTTGTATTTATTCTTTTCTTTGTGAAAGAGAAGCCAGAATATCAGCTTTGACAGCATGGCTTGGTGTCTTGTTCCATATCTCCAAACCCTTAGATTAAAAAAGTACTCCCTGTTCTCAGTCATTCCCCATAATTTCCTTTGTGTCATGTGGTCCCTGATTTACTGTTGTTTCTGGAGTCCATAGATTTAATTTGATCAATCTCTTTGAGGATGTTTTATACTTGGATCATAGTCTGCTTTGTTTCAGACTAAAAATATTGCTGTTGTGGAAACAGTGAAAAAATCATATGACAAATCCATTCCCTAAACATGTTAAATACAATCATCTTTTTGTTTGAATGAGAGTAGGCTTTGAGAATATTTGACTGTAACAAGCCAAATTCTATAAGCTGGTGAAGTCATCCCCAAAAGCATTAATTGAACTGAACACAGGATCAGCACGTGGAAATTGTTGTTCAAAAAGGTTTTAGGTTGAGGAACAAGCTACTAAGTTCCATTTGATTCTCAACTCTTGAATAAAAACTTTAAACAGACAGAATGACAGGAATTTCTAAAATGGAACAACCACTGAATTCTTAGTTCCTATAACATTTGTCTTACCTGATGACCACCCAAAGGTCAAAGCAAAAGCTACAAGGCAGATGTGAGTACAGCACAAAGAATTCTTTATAACATTAGTATTTATAGCATTGGGAATCCCAGATGGGGAGTAACTGTAAAAACCTGATTACTCAGCTTAATTGCCCATCTTTTTCTGCTCCCTCCCCTCTTCCTCTCAGACCCCCTGCGCACTTCCAGGTAGCCTGCTTGCGATCGGAGTCTTTTAAAGGAAGAACAGCCTTTTCTTCCCAGCCTGACACAGTCCCCCACCGGGCCCAAATAAGTTCCGTACATGTGGTGTTAGTCATGGTGATAAGCACCATAGAAGAAGCTGAACTCCAAGCTGAGACAGAGAAACCAACTTTCCACAACATACTGGATGTATTAGTAACCCACTGAGTACAGCTTGAGGCTAAACTGTTCATTACATTGCAAAGCTCTGCTTTATCCTCCTGAACATCTGTGCATGCGTAGCACAGATAGAGATCTAGGTAGACTTTTAAGTAGGTGTTACCAATTGTGTTTGTGTGAGGCCTTTGGAGAGAATCCAGGAGGTAAAAAAATAACCTCCTGCACACTTTTTTTATAGAGAATGTTTTAACATATTTGTTTGTCCCCATTCAATGTTATGATGGCAGTTGTTTGTAGGAATCAACATACAGAACATAACAGATAAAATGAACCTCTTTGTCCTTTTGCTTTCGATACAAAGATCCAAAGCTTCAATCACAACAGTACAGACAGCCATTTAGTGTTCTTCTGGTTCAGTGCCAAAGCACTTTTAGATCTTGGTAACTGACTGCATAGAATGGAAAGAATGGAAGAGCTGGGAAAAATACAGTACAATGGTAATTTACGTTTTTTTTTTTTAAAACAGAGTCTTACTGTCAGGTGGTATTGGGAATCCATCAAAGCCAGAAGGAAAGTAAGAGGAAATGACGTCCTAGACATGTTCTTGCAGAAAGGCTGTTGCAGACGCAGAAATGTCGTCAAAGCTGACTTCTGTAATAATCTGATCCTTCATCGAAATGCAGGGCTGAAGGAGGTGACCAGGAGTACACGCAGTTAGACCAGGATGGAGGATGTTGCCCACGAGAGGGAATGAGAAAGACATGTGCCAGGACCACTGAATCGTTATTTTTCCAATATAAAACAGAAAAAATTCACTGGCGTCCATCTATCCGCATTATAACTGCGGGAGGGGGAGGGCAGAGTCTAACCAGGCTAGCTATGGGCATATGGCAGGATACACTGTCGACAGCAAACACAAACACAAACACATGCACTCACACCAGGGACAAATTTCCCAGAATCCAACCGGATCCAATCCAGAATCCAACGTTCCAGTATGTCTTTTTACTCTGGGAGGAACCTGATGCCCCCAGCAAAAACCCACATAAACAGAGGGAGACTATACAAACTGCACGTAGATAGAAGCCAGGGAATTGAAGCTCCAGACAGAGCCCCAGCCCTACAAGGCAGTACTGCTAACCACTGTGCCACTGTGCTGACCTCACTGGCTTGTGTGCAATTATTAGAAGTAGAGACAGATGATGAATTGCCAGTTAGTTACTGGTATAATAAAATTAAATTTAATAGATCAACATATACAGTAGATGTTTGGACTATGCTGGCCTATGACATTTCTTATAGGTTAGGTGTAGTGCCTGTACCTGGAGCGCTTGTCTCATTCAGATTCAGTGCACTGACACAGATGTTCAGGACAGAGCACAATTTGAGGTGTTTTATGTGAGAACAGTACTTCCCAAACTGTGTCTCTGCACAATGAAGTGAATGGATTGTTTTCAGGTGTGTCAAAGAATCAGAAGGATGTATGTGTGTGTTTTATGGACTGTAGGTTCGTTAAAACAAGTCACATTTATAAAAAATTCTAGTGCAAAAAGTCAGATTTGTTGCGTTTAAGTTATGGTTTGTTTCTATTGGAAGCAAATACATTTTATGTCTCGCAATATTAGTGCTGATTATTATAAAGTCATTTGGTGTGTTGTGAAATATTTGGAATGTTAAAAGTATCCCACGAACTGAAATACAAGAAGCACTGGTCAAGAACTCATGACTGTACAGTAAATGACTCATTTAAGACCCAGTGTGCTAATGAGAGAACATCAGAGGTCAACTACACCTCTTTCAAGCCCTTCCAGCATGTGACAGACAAGCACAATGGCAGCTAGATTGTAGAAATGAAAGTGCATGTTATTATAATTTTGACAATTGGGAAATTCTCCAAATCAATCTGAGATGTTTTGTCTTCATTATATATTTTTAATATAGTAAATGTCAGCGTGTTTGTACATTCTGAAAATGGAAAGGTTGGTTAGAAAATGATGTTACATAATTCTGTTGAACTGCACAGAAGTGGAGGTTCTGTACTTCTGAGTGGCTTTAGTCTGCATTTGCTGCTGGGCAAATCAATTTAAAGATGAAGAGTGGTGAATTGTCTGGACAAGGGTTGGTCTAAATTGCCTGAGAAGTGCAATTGCAATATAATAAAAAATACAAATATATAGTTTTGCAAAGAGGAGCACAATCTAAATTTGAAGGGCACTCCGATATCTTCAAGGAGATTTTGAACTGTGACTTTTTCAAACCTCTGCCTGAGAGTTTATCGTCTGTATTTGTATTCTTCCTGAAGACAACAGAATCTAATAATAGGGAACAGACCTATTTAATAGCTGACAACTTGGCACACTGTGATTCTACAGGGGAGATAGCTGAGACTCCCTTTGTGAAGAAAGATTTGTCTTCGAGGCATGCAGTGGTGAGTCTTCTTACTGTATGTAACATTCCATTTTTTTAATGATTGGAATTCATAGATCTAGGCAGAGGGGACGAGAATAAGTGATGTCTTACTATTTTGTTGCAGTGAGTGTGTGCTGTAGAGCACTTATGCGGAAGAGTGTGTGATGGATAAGAGTAAATACTATATGTCTGGCTCTCTTGTAACACATCAAGGGTAGGCAACAAACACGAATGAGGATGACAAAAACAGGTGAAATTGCATTAAAAGAACCTACAGTATATCGCCTTCCTCTGTTTTTACATTGCTTTCCATGCTCAGTCCTGTCATATACACTGTTAGCTCTTAGTTTAGATTAAACTGGCTGTTTATAGTTGTAAGTGAAAAGAGCATTGGAGATAAAGATTGACATGAATTGTGTGGATACTGTCTACAAATCCTTTATGATGCCACAGCACAGGGTTGCAGGGAGAATGATGGCTGTATCCCAGCAAGGTTATCTCACGTTCTTTGTAATTTTAGAACTTCCCTTGAGCTTTCTGATCAGTGTTGTGCTCCTGCTTTAGGATGCTCTCTACTTCTCTCATTGCAACCATTTGAGCCCAATGTGAGCTTCAGGCCTTTTTAAATTGCCTGCATTCAGAAGAGGAGTCTGTTTACCTGCTAGGATGCCTAGTTGTTTTTAAAAATTCAATCTACCCAATTTCACCAGTGGTGGGATGGCAATGATGAAATTGTCAAGTGATAACTGTGACTTTGTTTTGTGTCTGCTTTCAGAACCGCCTTCTGTGTCAGTCTTCCAGAAGAGAATTTGGTAGTTCTGATGTTCTCCTATTTCAATTAACAAAATTTGGACCTACTGTACTGCCCTCAACCTTGTGACCATGTGGATTTCATTCCACTAAAATATATTTATTTAATTAGTTACTACGCATAGTTTTGGGAGTAAAAACCAATGCATTGCAGTAAAATAGATAATTACCCTTACTCTCTTTCTCCCTCAACTATTTATAGTTAAAAAGTTATTTCTGCTTCATTCAAGCAATTTGTGGTCATAGGATTAATAGGAATAAGTATGATAGACATTTGAGCAGAAGCATACTGTTACTTGTGTTCAGCCAGGGATTTCAAGTGACCATAAGTATTGAAGAATTTTGACATAAGAAGACAGAATGTTTCTGTAAACTTCAGAATTAATTCTGATGTTGCCATCAGTTTTTGTATCATCAATAGAGATGACTGTTACAATTCTGGAGGTGGCCTTTCTATGCCCAAGCAAGGCAATGCTTCACAGATGAAGTAATGTTCTTGTGAGCATCTGCAGTTCATTGATTTTGTCACTTTAGGTTTATCTTGGTCCCATCTATCCATAGAACTTTGTTCCAAAACCTTCCTGGCTCATCTTTGTATTTCCAAGCAAATTCTGAATCATGGTGGAGGTAATGTCATGACCTGGGAATTAATGTTCTCCCCTGGAACTGGCTCATTTGTCTATGTTGATGACTTAACTAATGTTGGCAGCAGCACAATGAATTTTACTGAATGGGTGTGCAGAAAAAAATGCCAGCTTATGTAAAAGAAAATGCCTTCATACTTATTAGACGGCACTTCACCATGTAGCGTGACAATGAATCAAAACACATTACCTATGCACTCAAGAAAGTTTTCAGGAGAAAAAAGTGGAAACCGTAGACCGTAGAACTCGATTTAAATCTAGTTGAGTATGCAGTTTGCATACTGCAGAACAAATTAACCAAAAAAAGTATCTGAAAAAATAAGAACACCCTATGCATAAGCAAGAACTCAAAGTGGCTACAGCAAAGCTTTTTAAATACTTTTACATAGAGCATAAGCTCAGTGGGTGGCAGACCTCATGCAGTTATTACCTCTAAGGGATATGCAACCAAATACTGACTTCTGTTCTTTGAAAAGTACTTAAAGTAAATGTGTCCCAATACTTATGGTCACTTAAAATCACTGGTTTGAACACAGAGTACATTTTTGTTCTAATATAATCAAATGAGTGCATAGAACATCTTGAAAGCTAAATTTTAACTGCATTGTATTGCATTGTATTATATATATTAATCTCATGATCACAAATACAAGGTTCTTGACTTTAAAACAAAGATAACACATTTGTCCCCATACATTTGGAAGGCACGTGCAGTACAGTATGTGTACTTTATTTGGAATCTGGTGCAACCTCCAATGAGCATGGAGATGTCTGGAACTCGGCCTTTTCATTAAATTCAGGTTGTTTCGGGACTGAAAACCGCTCCGAGTCCCAGTTTTATGAGACGGGGTTATAGGCCTCAAGAGAACTGCTCGTGCATGTTTCAGCCTCTAGCCATTCCTTTTCTGCAATGTGAGAGTTTCCACAGAGCACTTGGCAAACCACAACACTTGCAGCATATCCAGGTCCCCCTTTCCCTCCCCCCCCCCTTCGTCCCATTAAAATTTATTTTTGTTTAATTTTTATTTTCCTGTGCAGATAAAATATGTTAATACTGGATGACGGATAAAAATGTGAAGCACGCACAGTGGGGTCTCGATAAAAAAAAAAACAGCCCGATGGATTTTGTGTTGTGATTTCAGCTGGACATTCACTTTCTGCACCGTCCAGTTTACTTCAATGTCATAATGTGTCCTTGCTGTGCCCCTCTGAAAGGCTTAACGAACGGCCAACGCTTCCTGTAGCTCTGCTCACCAGAGGCCTTTCCCTGCCGCTCTCTGCTCCAGACCTAATCCCCGTGTGCGCGTCTGTCTGTGTTGCCTCTGCGCAGATGGAAGAGCTGTTGGCGGCCATGGAGAAGGTGAAGCAGGAGCTGGAGTCCATGAAGGCCAAGCTGTCGTCCACGCAGCAGTCCCTGGCAGAGAAGGAGGCCCACCTCACCACGCTGCGAGCCGAACGCAGGAAGCACCTGGAGGAGGTGCTGGAGATGAAGTAAGAAGGGGCCGAACTCGCTTGCTTTATGTGCTGGGATACTTGTTTTTTTAGTAAAGCTCAGTGTAGGAAGATGGAAAAAGCAGCATTTTTTTCTGTCTAGGCATCGCTGCTGAGAGTGAACATTAAAAGTAGATCTCTGGTTGTGCTTTATAATGAGGGTGAAATGGTCTCAACTGGAATGAAAAGGAAAGAATAAGTGAAACAACAATTTGGTAACAAGTTGTTTTATTTTTCCATTCTTTGAAATTTTGTTGTTGTTACAGTATAGTGGATTATTTTTGAAGCACAAGTGACTGTTAAATGTGTTTGAGAGTGTCCTCTCAGTATTGTAATGCAAAATTAATTCTGCTGTATTGGGGTCAGCAGTTTAATGATACATATACTGTAGTGATGCAGATCAGATGTGTTGATATTGTGCAGAATACGGTTTAAAAGTAAACCAATTGAGCAAATACGGTACATCACTATGTACTTTTACAATAAAAACAGCAGAGCAGCGATACAGTGAACAAGTGTTAAGCAGAAGAGAGTGGATTGCAGAACCTACAGGACAGGCACAGATGTGCTGCAGTCAGGATGTTTTTGGAAATGGGTATGACCGCATAAGGACAAGTGATGAGAACCAGAGCCAGATCAAAACATTCCAGTCAGCTTGCAGAGGAAAAGCTGAGAGGATGTTACCAAGAGATTTGAGGACGGAGGTCCAGAGCAAAGCACTGCAGTGTATCCTAGAAGGGTATGGAAGTGCACAGCACAAGAGGAGCACAAGAGAAGTGAGGTGGAGAAAGTTTTAAGCGAGCAGCAGGGTTTGGGGTGAGACGAAGAGCTCAGATGATAAATTCAAGGAGGTCATGTCACAAGAATGTTGGAGGAATACTCGCTGATCAGTTCTAGCTTTTTCAGTGTCAGCTTGGCCACAGAGAGTACCGAGGAGGGTGATAGCTGCATTCACCTAATTGGGCACAGGGGCAATAAATCATTGACTTAGTGTCTACCACGTTTCCTTCATCACATTCCAGCCCTGTTTAACAGTAAAGCCACTTGGCTGAAGAGCAATTACTTTTTGCACTTAAAGTGATATTTAATGTGTCTAGTGGACTCTTTAACCACATTGTAGACTGGTAAGAAGTGCCAGCTTTTTCTAAGAACTGTCATATTGCTATCGGGGCCTTCACTTTGAAGACTAATGCCATCTGAGGAAACACAGTCTGCCAGTAGGGTGGAGACACTTTGACATGCATGGCCATTTAGGGCTGGGAGTTGGACAGCCTACAGTACTTGTGCATTCACATATCCAGTGAAGTGGCATGTGCTCTTTAGACAGTACAGCTCTCTAAAGCTGTACTCCTGAACTTTGAATATTCTAGGAAGTGTATCATCACCTTCAAAGAGTGGTGTCATTCATCAACCTTACACGCTGTGCTTGGTAGAAATTCAGTTCTTACGAAAGGATCTTTGGCTTATCTGTTCTGACCTTTTTACACAGTTTCCATTCAGTGTTTCTGTGAAGCTCACCGGCTCAGCAGCCATCTCTGTATTCTGAAAAGATGATTTGCTCATTCAGATGTGAATTGCCTTTAAATTTGAACCAGATTTGTATGTTTTTGTGGCATGGTAGAAGGAAATGTTGACATGATCCCGACTTGGATGGATAACGTCTTCACAGTAATCTCCCTGCACTCTTAGATATGCTTCTTAGAATGTTTTAGGTGAAACTGTTTCTGGACAGTGCCAGCCTAGGTGAAGCCAGGGATAAATCCACATCTTCAGGAAACAGCTGACTCACATTTTATGCAATATTTCCCCCATTTCCATCTCCTCTTGCTTTTAATTGATTTTATCACAATTTGACCTCCATAAGTTATCATTTTTTTTCACCATAAAATCTCAGATTTGATTATGTTGTGATTGCTAACCATCTCTTTCCTTTGAGGACTTTTTGGTAGTGTGGTGACCAAAGTTGGACACAGTATTCTAAAAGATGTCTTACTTTACACTTCTATGTTTTTTTAGTGTATATCTTGGCATTCTGTTTTGACATAACAATGCATGCCCCCCCCCCTGTACTTCCAGGGTTCTACAGTGTTATGTTCATAGTGTTCCAGTGCTTTGGGGTGATATTGGTCATTGCTGTACTCGACCCGGTTAATTCTAGAATGCCTTACCAGCTTTTTTAAACAAGTTGTGAGTACATTTGATTTGAAAACGATTTGGTGTTGGTCATGCATTTCGGTCATCTAGCTCCTCTAATCATGAGTTTCTATACTCACTCTTCTGCTCATGTTCCTGCCCTGCCTGGGAGTGGGTTGGCAAGGCACTTACCGAGGGGCTTTCAAACTCACGCAAAGTATTTACTCTGTCTGCTATCTATGTCCCATCCTTTCATGAAAGTGTGCATAGAGACAAGGTCATATACTAAGGCATGGTATGGTAGACTGCTCAACTATATACTGCCTTGCATAAGTATTTGTCACGTTTCTACATTTTGTTGCTATTTGAGTTTGCAATCCTGACAATTTCAAATGGGCCTTAATGTTTAGAATCTACATTGTGTACTTCAAAGTGGTAAAGCTAAAAAAGCATGTAATAAATTTAATTTTTAAAAGGAAATGAGAAGATCCAAGTCAGTTCCTAGTCAGCACCAACAGTAAATCAGTTCAGGTGCAAATGAATAGTTTGAAAGTCACACAATTAGTGCAATCTCTGTGTAATGTCCTGCAAATATTCAATATCAATCTTATCAAACTATTAGAATGAGACAACAAATCGTTAATGAAGACCACGAAGCTTTCAAATCAAGAATAAAGTGGTAGCAAGGCACAGATAAGGAGACTGTTACTTAATCATTTGAGTACAGCCAATATTTAGTCCAATATTAAGAATTAGACCCAGACACCGACTAGATCGGGCCACCCTGAAGTTCCTGCCAGGCAAACAGGAACTGGTAAGGGAAGCCTCTGTGAAGCCAGCAGTGACTTTTGAAAGTTTGCCAAAGTTCTTAGTAGAAGTCACTGTAGCATCAGCAACTGTATCATGTCTAAACATCTGGCCTGTAAAGATGAGTAGGAAAAATAAGTTTTTATTGAAAAAGACACTTCTTCAATCTTGTTTGCCGTAAAAGGGTATAAGAATAAACAACACAAAATTTATTTTTTTACCATAAATGCTAAGTGTTTTTGCCCAAAACACACTTGGCACCATCCCACCTCCCACCTGTCAAGCATGGCAGTGGCAGCAAGATATGAGGATGCTTCTGAGGTTGTCAGGATTGAGGGGAAAATTGATGGCAAAGAGAACAAGTGAATCCCAGAAAACCTTCTGAGGTTGTGCAGTAATCCCAAAATGGGTAGACGATTCACATTTCAGCACAGTAGTCTGAAAAGAAGAGAATAAGAAGAAAATTTATGGCGAGACATGATGATTGCAGTCCATTAATTATCCCCAACAAACCTGTCAGGACTGAGTGATTTTGCCAGGAAGAATGGACAAAATTACACCTTCCTACTGAGCATCAAACTGTAATATTATTGGCGAGTGAATACTTTGGTGAGGCACTTTATGATCATCATAATGTGTTCTGAGTCAACAATTGTAGTTGGAACCTTACAAAATTTACAAAAATGCATACTGAGCACTCCGTAACATATTTCAGGTGACAGAGGCAAATCATTGTACAGCACCTTTAAGAGCCATGTGGTTTTTTACTCTCAGAAATATTAATCACTATGGTATATTTGTAATATTGTTTTTGATACATGTGATTTATGATAAAGGGTGAGGTACTGTAAGGATCTCCCAGGACAATGAAATGTGCATTTAACCCATTTGTGGAATCTTTGGTACAGTTTAGGGAAAGCTCAACACAAATCAGGATCCCTGATTTCAGAATAGGATTTTTCTTGAAATGGCTCCAGTTTACCGGCAGCGTCTATCATTTCAATGCAGACTTCTCCTGGATCTGATTTTTTTTGCATGTTTTTTTTTAATGTTATGCTTTAAGGAAGAGATTAGAACAGATAGTGCCTGCCGTGCGGAAGTAAGATAGCAGTCTTATCTTGGATGAATGTTCTTGAATTAATGAAGCATGGGAGCTGGCATAAAAGTCGCTCAGTCCCTTAATACGAAGGAAGCAAAATCCTGCTTAGCACAGAACCTCCTCCAAGAGCTCTAATAAAACCTTGAGGTCTGAAACCCTAAACAGTCAGCCTGTGTATCTGTACAAGTTCAGAAAACCACAAATGTTAAAAATAAAAACTTTTGAAACCAGCTATAAATTTCAAATTGGCCTCGGGGGCTGGGATCAGATTGCTCCTCGGTTGGTCATGATGAGCGTAATGAGGCCTAAGTAAAATAAATAACCTTAGTTTCGTCTGCTAGGGCATTTGGCATAGGAAGGTTTATCAGAATGCTCAAAAAATATCCCATAAAGACAAATATGTTTTGGATCTGTAAGCTGAGTGCATTGACAAAAAGAGTGGCAATCCGGAGAGTTCTTCCAGTGTGAATGCTAGTTCTGCATTTTCTGGTTTATGTTTTACTTAGTCGTTTGTACCATTAAATGCAGGGGGGAATGGAAAATCATCCACCATATTTGACTAGTTTTCCATGATGTATTGCACAGTAAGAAAGATGTTTGTGACACCATACATGGTACCATGTTGTTCAAGTGATATTTGTAATATGTTACTTGATAGCTGCTTCGTGAGCCAACAAAAACGTTGTGCTTTCAGCACTGCAATCTCTGATGATTATTTTATCAGTTCATAATGTATATTAATTTTCAGTGTTTATTTGGTTCTAGTTTATATTTAAAATCCCTTATGAAGCAGTTTACAGTGCTGTTATTGTAGTGATACGCTTAAGTAGCAAAAGGAGTCGAAGTTCTTTTTGTCCAATTTCACTTAAAAAGTTGATACTTGTAACCTATAAGTAAAAGCCTACATACTTATGTGGGAAAGCAATAAAAAATGTAACAAATTCAGCACTCACTTTTCCCTTAAGACATGAAGCACCAGAGCAAATGTTGGTTCCTTTCTTCTTATGATCCATACCTCTTGATCAGCCTAAACTTTGGATACTTACTGTATCATTTTGTTGAATAATTCATTCCATTTCCTCTGTGGGTACACAAGCTCAGAAAAAATATAGTAATTGTTTCTTTGAAGTGTATATTCACATAACAAATTGTGCTTCTATCTAATAATTCACAATATTGCATAATTGCTTTATGGCTTAAATAACTTATGTAAATAAGTGTTGTTGTCACTATTGCTGTATTTCAGTGATAGATTTCACAGCCAGATGAGCATTGATCAAACATACCCATAACATGGTTCATATCTTCTGTTATAATCTGACGCTGATTGGACTGCTTAAACTGTAGATACTGTATTTGGCTTCTCTTTAAAAAAAATTAGCTACAAGACATCCCAGTTGGAGTTAGAGATGATGCAGTTTTTCTATATTTAATGCTTATTGAGAAGGAAAATTTTTGAAAATAGAGTATGACCACACACTCGGTTCGTCCCCATTTGACTCCATTGCATTTTAGGAAAATAGTTGTGTTTTAACCACAAGCTCTGCATCTGCTCTAATAGTGGTTCTGTGGCTCAAATATCATTGTTTTCCTGATAAATAAAATAATGTTGGGGTAATTTGAGTGTGCACCCCTTCTCTCTATTTGTTTTGGTTATTTTTCTTGGGATTGGTATCTGCTTGCTATGATTTAGATGAGCACAGCAACTTTTTTGAAGAAGAAAATGATGATGAATGTCAGTCTGAAATACAGATGTAGTAGTTGTTGAGGTGTACAATATGCTTCCTTCTTGCAGAAAATCTTCTTCTTTCCTTTTGGAGCCATTTTTTAAAGAGTTTAAGAAAATACTTTTTGTAAAGTAGCAATCATCTCCTAATTGAAATCTTTTCTCCTATTTGGAACAGATTTGTCAATGTTATTTTGTGTGGGCTACCACTGTTCAGATCTCCAGCAATTTCAGAATGCTGGTTATAATAACCATTCCAGAAAGAAAAATGTGTACTGGAATCATGTGAAAAACTTCCAAAAGATACAAAGTATCAGGTCAATGTTAAAATCGTCAATTTAAAAGCCATTTCTCTCCTGAAAAGACATATATGATCAATGTAAATGCAAAAATTAATGTGGAATTTCTTGAAGCAAACATGGTAAGAGCAGACTACAGGGTTCAGCCAAAGGAAAATGGGTTTCATCAGACATTCCGGGCCAATTTTGTACATGTCAACTCAGGCTGGATTGGAGTTAATTTATTTATGTTCAACAAAATTGCTTACAATTCCAGAAATCTGAATCAGACGTTGGCTGGTACTGTGGCACAATTTGCTCTTCAAGTTGTAAACGTCCACCTCCAGATCCCATGACCTTCTTTCATTGGCTGGCTACTTGCTCTGTGACCTGCTTTGACTGTTCATTCAGCCCCTGCCCACAATGTACCCATGAACTAATCTCATGGCAGGTGACTCCACCTGTTCCCATTTAATTCTTCATCTGAGTGGTAGTTTCAGAGCTATTCATGCCCCTTCAGTTCAAACCGAAGACAAGAAAAATAGATTGAGTTCTCTAACTGGTTCAATTAATGGAAGGAAAAATGGAAAAAAAAAATTAGCAATTCAATTCAGCACTGGGGAAGAAGATGAGCTAATTTAAATGTGATTCTTAGAAAGCAGGAGAGAGTACAGTAACCCCAGGAATGGTGATGAAAAAAAAAAGAGAAAAACGTGAGATACAAGAAAGTTCAGTAAGGTTCATGCTCTGTCCTGCTGTTCTTATTGGTAACTGTCCATGTTACGTGAAATCATGTTATATTAGGCTTCTTAATAATGCTTAGTACATTTTTACACTGTATAGCCCACCAGCTTTGTAGAGGTGTTTACAGTATATAAAGTCTCTCATCTCAAGCAACCACATTTTGCCATTTTATGATTGTTTTCAGTGCTAACTTTTTAAAAAATAACTTTTTGTTCTCTGCAACATTAAGTTGTGTTATCCGTCTGTCCAAGTCGTAAAAGACTTGCTTTTTTAGCAAAGCCTTTGCACATAATTAGAAGGAAAGGTCAGTGCCTGAAAACCACAAGTTCTTTGGATGATTAATCTAATAACTAGATCCCTCCTTATGGATTTGTATATTATGTGTCAGAGAAAAGTCTAGATCAAAAGTTTCTCTTGAAATAAAATGCAGTAACCCATTTCATTCCTCAGTAAATGTTTATGATAGTAAATTAATATGGTTGAGCACATTTTCCTAATTAAGGGAAGGCATGGTGGTGTGTTAGTTAGACCTGCTGGTTTACCACATCAGGGCCTTTGGCTTGATTCTGGCCTCAGGTTTCTTTGTGGAGTTTTTCATGTGGTTATATATTTTTCTTCCCTCCATCCCAAGACATGCTGGTTAGGTTGGATTGGCTGTTCTAGATTTTTCTTTTCTGTGACCCTGCAGTGGACTGGCACCATATCCAGGGGAAGAACACTCATGTAGTCTCATCTTGTGCTCTTGTGCTTCTTGGACAGGCCTGTCTCCCAACATCACCACTATAGTTCTGATAATGGATAAGTGGTCCAAACGAATCTGGCTCAAAGGAAGTCTGGCTTTTATGCCCATACTTGTATTATTAATCCATCTATCCATCTATGTTTCAACCGATCCATTGAGTACAGGGTCATAGGGACAATTTAAGAGTTATCTTGTCTGATAAGCAACAATGTCAGTATCAATATGTAAGCTTCTAAGGGACAACTAAATGTTAATTCCATGCCAAAAAGAAAAATCACACACTTCCCTCTTTACTTTTTCAAAGTGGATTTTAATCTTCATGGGATAATAACATCAAACTGAAAGCAGTATACTTACTAGGGAATATCCCATAGTTAGTACGCAGCTCTGTACTTAAAATGTATTCCACATAAATAGCAATTACAACAAGCATGGCTGTTGAATTTAGTCAACAGCTCTGAACTACAAATATTCTAATTTGCAACAAACCCAAAGTAACATCTACTCCACTCTATAGGATACTAAAGTCAGGACTAAGTACATCTCTATAGAGAATGCAAATTGAGATTGAAATAGAAGTTCTGAATATAGTGGCAGCTTATTACTGAAAATAATTTGTCATTACTTTGTCATGTCTCCAAGCGTCTGCTGCTGGTAATGTATTGTGATATTCAGCTAAAATTGCTTTCCAACCACAATACAATAAATCTCATGTTCTAATCATGAAGGAAGGCATCATCAGTTTTATACCCACTAATGTATGTTTAAGCCTGTTGTATGTGATAGTGAGTTTTGATATATATAATGGAAAAAAAGAAACGCAACACCTGCGTGGAACAGGCTGAAGACAGACCCATAGAGTCTATTACAGCCTCTGACATCTAGGAGGTGCGAGCAGAGGGCCTCTGACAGGTCGCCTTGCTCTAAGGCCAGCAGCATGGAGCCTCACTGTCCTGTCACTGATGCGGGCATTGTGTCTGCTGACGGTTTCAGCAGCATTATGGGTGGTAGATCTGAAACCATCTCTCAGATGGACCAGTCTGATGTGTCGGTCCTGCTTTGGTGTGGTCACTCAAGGGCGACTGAATCTTCTAGTCTGCTGAAACCTTCTCTGCAGTCATGACACAGTTGAGCAGCTTACTCCATGGTGTCTGGCAACGCTGGCACATGCCAATGGCCCTCTCCCTTGCTTCCGGTGACATTCGAGGCATTATGGAATGCACAGAGAACTGACTTAGTGTGACCTTTTTCTTGCAGTGACCTAAGCTTTGAATTAACGAGCTTTCGTGTGATTGGCAAGTTGCAATGCCTCACTCCAAAAGCAATATTGCTGGTCAGAGGCCTTAAAACAAATTGACAATTTTTGGTGAAAATACATACAGTAAGCTATAACTACAGTATTCACATTCCAGAAAATGTTGCGTTTCCTTTTTCTATCAGTATATATACATTGAAATAAATACTCTGGAGGCAAGTAAACTAAAATTCAGCATGGACATGGTTTAAGTGGGTTCATTCACACCTGGGTGTCACATCAGTAATTTTGTTCTGTTTTTTATTGTGATGGGACTGGTAATTCTTAGAATGTAGCAGGGATATTGAGGAATAAGGGTGCAGTGGGAAAATGTGTTATTTTATGTACCTGTAGTTAAACGTAAGGGTACATTAATACTAAAACATTAACACTGTTATCGAGGCCTTCCCAGGAGTGATTTACTGTATAGCACTTCTTTGGAAACACTACCTCTTCTCTTTCCTGTGGTGTGGTCCAATAATATTGTTGTTGAAATGCCACAATTGTTGAATGTGTTGGAGTTTAAATAGGTGGTTAATTCCTGTCCATTGCAAACTTGTGGAGGACTACATGTGACAAACACAGTGCTGCTGACCTTTACAGGACTTAATTTCAATGGTGTTCTTAATATGACTTTTTGTTTTCTATTGAATATACTATTTCAACGTTGTGAACAAGTACAGTAAATGATGCTCTTGTGTATATTCATGATAATGCCACCACAATGAAAAAGTGGCAACAAACACAGGGTTAACAAAACCTGGGGTGTGATGTGATTATTCAACAAAACTGTAGGGATAACTGAATTTTAAAAATCCACAGACATAAACAACACTCTTGGGAAAAAATGCAATAAATGTAGCACATAAAAGGACATAAGACATACCTATATTGTACTGCATACGCAAAAAATGATAATGTGTCTAAAGTGTCTTGGTACAGTATGTCTCTGTATCATTTATCCTTTATCATTTATGAAAACCAAAGCCAGTGTGATCTGCCACAAGATCAAATTCAAACCAACAGCAGCTGTACTCATTTTGTGGCTCATTGAAATTGATAAGAGTATCAAGTAAGTAGTTACATTCCCTCATCTGGACTATTTTTGAATGCTTAAATGTTTTAACAACATAAAAGTATCACAAGAATTCAGCTATATGACAGAAAAACGAATTATATATTAATGTCCGCCTACGTATTAGTGAATAATTCAAATGTTCTGATTCAGAGCACTCTTGAGTTCCTGCCTAGTAGAACAACAATGCTTAATTCTTATTACTGTACCAAATACAAGATCAGCTGGACTGCAGCTTTGTTCTGTGTTTTTTTTTGTTATGATGATCCCAAGATTACATGTCTATTGTAGTTATTTTTTGTTATTGTGTATAGTTATATTTTCTCATGTGTGATAGTTTTAAAAGGGCTTCAGTGAATAGTTTATCATATTTGATACTAGGATGTTGCAAGAGCTCCTCTTCCGTATTAGATTACGGCCAGATATTCATGGCAAAAGGCATTTCAGAGCCACTTTTTCTGAGTCTCTGTATAGGTGCTTATGTGAATAGTCTTAAGGATCTATTTTGTAAAACTCTGGGAGTATGGGCAAGGATGCAGTACAAACCTGCTGCAGATAAATCACTCTCCAAAGTATTGAACACCACACAAAGGCAGTATGTGGACTGAAGGCTTCTAGAATGAAGCTTGAAATAAAAACGTTATTGTGTCTGATTGCTCTATATAGGAAGTTTAATGCAGTGTATTGAACAGCACAGTAAATCCATTCCAAACCCCTGACAGCATAGTGTAATGTGGTAGACAGAGATCCCAAGTGTCATATAATGTAATGTTCATAGGCACTCAGGTTTGCCTTCATAAGTGTTTTCCAGTGTGTTGTCACAGAAGTAACCTGTCCTAAAATGGACCAGACCACAATATTTCATTTTTCATGTTTGGACTCACAGAGAGCTAACTTATTTGATATATGCTTATTTAAATATCAGACATTGTATTACTGTGTTCTCTGTATAGTAGGTGTGGAAAATTAAGGATGTTCTGGACCGAACAGAATTGCTGTTTTGGATATTAAAAAAATCTCTTGGGTAGAAAACATGCATTTGGAATTGCACAAAATTAGAATTAATTGCCCCGGTCTGAATGGTCTTTTGGTCATCCACATGGGTTTTGTTGAAATAGAGAAACATTTTATAGTTTCTGATACAGTTGCATGCAGATGAACAGGGAATTGTGGGACACTTTGAAACTAAAATCTAAGAAGTTAAAATAAATGTACATTTCAGAAAGCTTTTCAATAAGTAGCTCAACACAGAATTATTACTTTATATGATTTATATAGTATTGTTTCTTGCAATGTTCTCTTTTTTGTTTGTTGTCATATTAATAAACATTTTTAAATGGATTATTTAAAGATATGCATAGAATCTTAAATAACATGTTTAATCTTAAATGTCCTTAATGTCAAATCTTCATCTTTAAGTGTTTTCCTTTGTTCCAGTTCTTTTAGGTCTACCTGCAGAAAGCATGAGTAACAAAGCTATAAAGAATATCACGGCTTGGCTGTTTAAATATACTTACCATGGGGTATAATTAGTTGCAACATCAATAGTTTCTGTTGGTGTTTTCTTCTGTGCTTCAAAGCTTTCAAATCATGCTCATGTGATTTATTTTGGGTGCATCTCAAAATGTCATCACAATAACTTTAAAGGCCGAACCCATATTCTTAAATGTTCTTAAATAAGATACAGGATCTTTGTGGGATCTCCAACCTAACCAAGATCTCCAATTAATTGTCACACAGTTCTCTTTTCTTCTGCATCCAGTTGTATCAGAAACAAGAAAAATGTTTCTAAGTCTTTAACTCTTAGCTGTTACAATTGTAAAATGGCAGCACTAGTAAGCATCTGCTGGAAGAGAGATCACAGAGGTTGCTGTTGCTCTTCTTGCCAGTTTCTCTCCACTGCTGCTTGGAGAGTCCCAGCTGACTTACAGTATATTATAGACCAGATTTGACAAAGGCAGAACTGTTCACAGTGTGCTTGAACTGGCTGAGCTATGTAGGGATCACTGCCATTCACTGGAATATTAGCATTGGGAATACAGTTTGGTTAAGTCCAGTTTGGACTTTGATCCTGTCATCTTATTAATTATTTTGAAAATATGGAATACTTTTATGTAGACGGTAAAGGTTGAAGGTTCAGGGAGATGCTTGAAATCAATATTGTAATCTTGTTCATAAAGACACCATATGCATTGGACCTGAATTGAGTGAACATTTTGGGACATTTTGGAATTCTCTCATTTCCATATTGAAATATTGATATATTGATATTGATTGCCAGTGAGCTATGGTGAGCAGTCATGTATGTTTTGAGTGTGTCGGTGTGTTTGTGGTTCACAAGAATGTTCCAAGATCAAGATGAAAATAGATTGAGAATCTATGATGAGTTTTATATAGGAGAAGTCTCAGCCATAACATAAGGTGGGGTGTTAAAATCTTTTTTATTTTTATACTAAAGATAAAGATGAAATGATCTTTTATTACAAAGTTGAGATTTTAAGATGAGGAATTAATTCCAAAACTAATCTTGAAATTAAAAAGATTTTTTTTATCCTATAAGGATCACACAGTGGCTTACAAATGGGAGTGGTCTCATTCAACTTCATTAACATAGGGGGACATAGTGCATCTTTCATTTTATTTCTTTTCAGGATTTTGGTGTAGCTATTGTGTGTGTAGTTCTGGTGCACAATTGTCTTGTTAACCATTTGTCTACTTGATAGTCATTTAAGTTATATGAACATGTTGCATCACACTAAGATCTGTATTGGAATAGACTAGAAGGTCCATTATACGAGTACCTTTGTTTTCAAAATGTTGCCAGATGGACAGATGGATGAGGTGGGGCTGAGGTGAGATTGAGGGGTCTGGAAAATCCATTGAGGGAGGGGTCACGAGCAGGAGAGGTCAGAGCCAGTGCCCGCTGGTAAATGGAAACTCCAACTGTGGCATCATTGTTTCCCATGGACTCCTGGGATCGAGGGTCAGCCAGAACGGCCGTATTTCTTGACAATGGTGGGCTGGCCGCTGCTGAGCGGAATTTCTTTCACCAGCAGAACGCCTTTGCACACAATAGCTGTTCCCTGTACAAAATTGCAGAGCATCTAAGCCTCACTTCAGGCTCGTGCACATCTGCCTTCAAGGCACAGGAGACCACCGGCCTCTGTCCCACCTGTTCCATTTTGTTCCATGGTGTGGAGTCTATTACTTGCTTCATCATTTCAAACATTTAGGAATGTAAAAATATTATTTTATTTTAGGTCTCAACTTTCAACCTTATGCAAAAAAATGATTCCTTTGTTTTTAAATCTCCCACTGTCCTGGGAATTGCAAATTAGCTCTGATAATTTGGGGGTATATTTTTCCAAACCATCCTGTAGCTTTAGGTTTCACTAAAAATGCGACTTTAAAGATCTGAAACAGTCCACATGTACTTATTAATATTGTAATTACAGTTCTCGATTAATAGAATTGAGTAGTGGTTATTTGATATTTGGAAAAAATTATACCCCTGGTGTTTCACTTGATTGTGTGTTGTTTTTGGAAGGTTTGTATAACTTCAAATAAATCTGGTTTTGAACATGAAAGTGCTTTGCAGAAGTGGTGTACAGTGGCTATCAAAAGAATTCACCCCACATTTTCACATTACACATTACTGTTAGAATATAGAATCAGTTTATTTATATGGGATGTTTTGCCATTGACCGATACAAAACACTCTATAATGTCAAAGTGAAAACTACATTTTACAGATCCTCCTAAATTAATTATAAACAAAAAACAAGTGATTGTGTAAGTATTCATCCCCTTTACTATGATAAACTACTGTAAATAGTTTCTGGTGCAATTAAATATCTTTAGAAGTCACATAATTTGTTGAATGGAGTCCACCTGTGTGCAATTAGGGTGTTTCACATGAGATCAGTATACCTACCTATGTAAGTTGCCACAGTTGATTAATACAGCTTCCAGTACAAACTAAATCATGAAGACAAAAAATAAAGTACATTTGGAATAGGGTTATTGAAAAGCACCAGTCAGGGGAAGAGTATAAGTAAATTTCCAAGGCATTAGATAAATTAGATATACATAATGGAATCTATTATAAAAAAATAAAGAAAATAGGATACATCTGTGAATCTTTAAAGAACAGGGCATCCTCAAAAACTTAAGATTCCAGGCAAGAGCACTAGTCAGGATGGCCACCAAGAGGTCTTCTATAACCTCTGTGGAATTATAATCTTCCATGGCTGAGATAATAATAATAATTAATAATTGCTTACACTTATATAGCGATTTTCTGGACATTCCACTCAAAGCGCTTTACAGGTAATGGGGACTCCCCTCCACCACCACCAATGTGCAGCATCCACCTGGATGGGAGAAAACAGTGCAAATGACGATTGCCGGGATGTCTCACAAATTTGGGCTTAATGGGAGATTGACAAAAAAGATGCAGCAAATCTTGCCTTCACTTTTCCATAATGCATATGCAAGACTTTGAGACCAAGTGGAAGAAGATTCTATGGTTGGATGTGACCACAATTGATCTGTGTTTAGCACAAGCGTAACAGTGATAATCATCCTGAGAACACCATCCCATCCCTTCTGTGTAGCATGGTGGGTGCAGTATCATGCTATGAGGAAGTTTTGCGGTATTAGGGCCCAGAAGATTTGTGAAGATAGAAGGAAAAATGGATGCTGCAACATACAGAGAAATCCTGGAGGTAGTCCTGTTGCTGTCTGCAAGAGACATGGGACTTGGGAGAAGATTCATCTTCCAGCAGCACAATGACCCAAAACGTACAGCTGGAGTGGCCCAGTCAAAGCCCAGACCTCACTCCAAACAAGAATCTATGGCAGGAGTTGAAAATTCCTGTTGACCAACAGTTTCCATCTAACCTGAGAGAGTTTGTGCAATTTTGCAAACAAGAATTGGCAAAAATTGCAGTGTCCAAATATACAATGCTGGTAGAAACGTATTCAAGAAGATGTATTTCTGCCAAACATGCCTCAAGCAAATATTGTCTTAAAGGGGGTGAATACATATGCAATCAATTATTTTCCATTTTATAATTAATTTAGGAGTTTTTACATTAAAAGGGGTTTTCTGTCAATCAATAGAAAAAACTCACAGTTAAATACATTATGATTCCATATTGTAATACAATAAAATGTAAAAAGTCTAAGGGTAGTGAATAATTTTGATAGCCATTGTATGTTTTTTTCATGTCTACATCTTTTTTTCCAAGAAGATTAAACTTTTCATGGTTCATAATATACAATCACTTGTATTTGAAATCTGTTCTGTGTGGTTTCAGCAGCTTTCTGTTTTTTAATTTATATAATTTACCATTAAATGTGCCATGCGAACAAAAATGAATCCTGGAGATTCACCCGGGTTAAATGTGAATAAATGGGCTTAGGGAATTAGCTTTGTGTCAAATCAGGCTTCAGTGTACAGAGCTTCAAACAGACCGTCTAATTGTAGCTCAATAAAATTGCCTTCCCTGCTAAACCCCCATATTGCCAATTCTGGGAAGTGTTTTGTGAAGCTGTTTTAAATTATATCTTAGTTCCGTTAAATGATGATCCAATGTTTTCAATCAGGTACAGTATAATACTCAATGGGGGCATGCAGCATTTTCTGGTATATTAAGTGTCCCATCCTTTTTTTGGAAAAAAGATCAACTTCTCCTGTGAAAAAATGAAATAGAAATATTTAAAATTACCATTTAAACCCTAAACACTTTACTGTTTTGCTTCACTAAAATAATGATTTTTTTAAACCAGATGTTCAAACAGGTGAGCATGGCTCATAAAGATGCATTATGGGAAAGGAATAATGACCATTCTAACTTTGTACATCATTGATTTCGCACTCTCTCATTCACATCCAAAAGGGTGGCTTGGGCATGGCTTCACAGCAGTTTTTACTGTTATTGTCTCTTGTGGAATGCAGTATTGTTTTATCTCTATAGATAGCTGAGCTTGGTATTGTATGATATGTAGTGTAGATAGTATTGTCGCCAACTCAGACTCAGCTCATTTGCTGAGCACTGTTTATCTGGCATTTTTTCCATTGTGCCTGTTCTGAGACATTTTCCTTGGTAAAGGCAGAAATGTCATGTTCACTAGCAGCTTAAATAAAGACCTAATTAGACAGTAATATAAAGAATAATGACATGCTTCAAGCAGGTGGGTGATAGGATGGAATATGAGAATGCCAAGAGGAATCGACCCCTGTTGTCCCTGCCAAGGGGAATATGAGTTACAGACCATCCAAATCCTCAGGTTTCGCCATTCAGATTTATTAAATGGATCTTTTTTGGTTTCTATGAATGCATTATGTGTTGAGGCAAAAGCTTTATTTTATTCCAAGACGTGACAACTTAAGTCATTTCATAGAACATGCAGTACATCATAGCCATCTCTGTGTAGAAGGCCTCTTGTCGGATGGTTCCAAACCAGAAACGCCTGGGGCTTTAGTCAAAGGAGAAAGAATTTCTGAAAGGATAAATACAAGGTGGCAGGTGAAAAGCATTGAGTATTTTAAATTAAACTAAAACACATTGAAAAAAGACTTCACTGACTTTCTGTAATAATGCCTTCTCTTAAAAAGTGAAAGCTTTAATATATTATACTGTTTTCTCATTCTGATGGATCCCAGAGTGCTTTGCAGGCAGTAGGCAATTCAGTTAGTCATCTGCTGAAGTGTAGAATGTTAGTTACTAGTGTTACTAGTTAGTTACTAACAGCAAGCAAGGTACAAAAAGGAAGAATTTCTTTTGTTTTTATTTTATTTTGAACTTTTAAAAAAGCAGATCAAAACTATTTTACATTTCCCACCTCCACTCCTGTTATAAATGGAATCCCCCTCAGTTTCCAAGTTTCCCCAGGGACCACTAAAATGAAGTCAGACAGCTATGATTGAAGAACTGTACCATAAGGATTTGAGCACAGCAGCAGCACTCCTAGTCTGTGGGTGAACTTCTGGAATGTGACAGGATCACTTCATTAGCTGAAATAATCTCAAACATTGTAATTCAAGTATGCTATGTGAGTTCTGATTGTTATATATTGAGAGAAACAAAGAAAGGGAGACTTGGTTGAGATATAAGTCAATATTCAATGACAGCCTGCAACCTCCAGCATCTGAAGCATGCTTTGCAGTGTAACTATTCACAGTTGCTGATCCATATGAAACTGGTATGATATACTAGCTGTGGTCTATAAGCACATTGAAACTCAGCCAGCTGTCATTGTGAACTCTTATTATGCAGCAAGAATTGAAACAGACATTCTGAGCAGCTTTTTTTTTAAATGGCTATGTAAACAACAATGCTAAAAATATTTTGAAATGTTTGCCCTTCTTGAGAAGAATAACGAATTCACACTTGCATCAAGCCATCTTATATGATTTTATATATATATATGTCTTATTTGCTTTGCACTTACGCTGAAAGTTTACAGTACAGATATTGGTGTTCCATAATTATAACAGGATTCTCAGAGAATCATATTACTGTTCATCCGACGTGAAAAGGTGGCTTTGTGAACTTTGAAACTTACATCTTGCATTGCAAAAAGATTGATTTTTAAAATAGATTTTAAAAAAATCTGTTTAAGGCCTCATATGTTCTAAAAACATTTAGAAATATAGACTTTGGCCTTGTACTTGGAAAATGTTACGCATGCAAACATTTTTTTCAACCATGAAGGTCTATTAATATTCATTGAACTTTAACCACCATGCTAAGATTACACCTGCTTTTTGCTTCCGAGAAAACCACGTAATCTGTTTGTCACAGACTTCTTTTAGGAAGCTGTTTTATTAGTTCAAACAGAGTTTAGGAAAAAAAAGTTTTATTTGGGTTTGTAAAACTGCAGAAGTAACATTCATTATGCCATGGTAGAGAGTCCCATGCACATGATAATGAATCCACTTCCACTGCCCACGTGTGGCTGGGCGGGACAGTTGCATTGTGCAGACTTGGATGAAGAGAACCACCACAGGAGACAAACTCTTTTCTTGTTGGGTTGTCCTATACCCCGGAGCCTGGGACCACCCAAATCAGTCTGTTCCACACTGCGTGGAGTACATGTGCATTTTGTTCCTGGTCTCTCCAGTGAGTAAAGTCTGATTTGTCGGGCTGCTGAATTCCTTTTTAGAGGCAGGAGGCTGGGTAGGGAAAAGGAAGCTCTCTTCTGAGTGGGGAGAAACCTGGGCTCCACATGTAGAACCCAACACTAGATGTGGGACTGCTCGCAGGCTTGTACTGTATTGGAAAAAGGGGGCATAACGAGATGCAGAATTTGCTCTGCTGTCCTTCCACTATTTATGAGGTTTAACCTTTGCACTTAATTGTGTACAAGAGCAGCGGTATATTTATTTATGGAGAGCAAAAAAACAAGGCATGGAATTGATCATGGAGAATTTATATGGTGAATTCCTCTAAAGGACAAGAGGCTTAGCTTGGTGACCTGAGGCAGCCATATTTCATCGCCTTTATTTTTTTGCTTCCTAAAGGAAACCCTGAACACAGTGTACCTTTAAATATTATTCCACACTCTCAAGGAGAAGCTTGTAAATTCAGTTTCTGCCACCCCCAGGGACTACTATTCCTGAACTTTTTTTTTCTCAGTGTTTGACGGAGAGAAAGAAGAGGAAAAGACTTATGTAGCAGCGCTAATATGTAGGATGTAACCTCATCAATCTGCCTGAGGCATTTGTTAGACATTGTATATTGATAAAGCTTTATTTTATTTTTTCTTTTTGGTTGCTGGAGAAAAAGGAACTTCCCTTGAGCTAGGCTTTGGGGTTTTAGAAGGAAAGAAAAATAAAACATTGTCCCCTTTGAACAGAAACGCTATGATGTTGGCATTTTATGTGAGATGACACTTTAGCGAGTATAGAGTTGTGAAGCATGCAGGAATAGTTGTATTGATATGAGTAGGTTCCCACTGAATGATGTGTGGGTGTGATTTCTGCTTTCTAACGCAGTTCTTTTCTTTCATTTTTTTCTGAGGGAGACTGTACCCTATAGGCATTGTTAGGCTTCTAAACCAAGTGCTGTTGTCTACCAAATCGAATAATCATAGCAGGTGCTACACATTGATGTAAATGATGTACTTGTCGTTTTTACTGATAAAATCCAATTTCCAGGATGGCAACATAGTCAAAATGTTGCCGTCTGTGCTTAACATACCCTTTCTAGTACTTGTATGCCTGTGTAAATTGGGAAGAAAAACAATCACTTTGCTTCAGAGATGAGCAGTGTGGGTTGGAAAAAGCTCATGCTATATACAGTACTGTAGATGTTTCTTCTGGATTTTGTGAGTAATTTCTAAAGTGGTCTGCCCATATGCCGTATACTGTATGAATATATAAACTGTTGTGTTTTTTAAAGGCAGAATATGGTGTTTTTTATACTTCAAAAGAAAGACTCCTCAAAAATATGTAGGAGTTACATGGAGTCCTCCTGGGGGAGGAGAGGTTGCTTGTACTGTAGGTAGTGCAAAATTTGTCCCCTCTTAGTTTTTAGGAACTTAATTTCAGATTTCTGAGATAATCTGCAATAAATGTCCATAGTGAATATTTATTTAGTTTCACCTTAATGACTTAAGGAGATAGCACAGAATAGTGGTTGCTTAGCATTGTTGTGTTTCCTCATAAACAAATCAGAGGTGTTGTACTGTAGATAGTATCCATTTTTAAAAGCAACATTTTAGAATAGTTGGCTGTGTTTAGAGCTTACTTTAGAGATGAAGGCTCTCCTGGCAGTTTTGAAAACCTCCTCAAGTGTTGCGTGAAGAGACCTTGAATAACATAGCGTTCTTTGCAACCTGGTGGAAAAATGCTCCCGAGTCCTGCTAGAATCTTAGTGCCTGTAGACCAAAATGAAATGCACTGTGGCTCTGACCAAACCCTGTTGTCATAGCACCAGTCCATAAAGGGGGACAGCAGATGTTGTGGTCAGCTGTGGTACATGGCCTGCGTTGCTGTGGGAATGATACTCTGTGGAAATGCAGTGAGATCATAGCCTTCTTTTTTCTCATTTGGAAATATAACACAAACAGACTTCTGATTTTTGGTCCATTTGAACAAAATAAATATTAATAAAGGGAAATTGAGGAAGCTTAGGACAGACCTGCCAAGACAAACAAAGAGGGATGAATTTTCAAGTAAATCTGGTAACCCATAAACACAGGACGAGATTAATATGGATAAAAATAATGGGTACCCAGACAGCAGCCTTTGACGGAGCAAGGAGACCACAGTCTGCTCATTAAAGCAACGATTCTGAGCCTTCCCTTGAAAAAAAACACGCGTTTGGTTGCTGCCTGGGAAGTCTTATTTTGCTTTTAGTTTATTATGAGTAATTTGCAGTTTGCTTTAATGTGCTTCCTTAACTGTCTGAAGAGCCAGTGTGGTTTTGCAGTTCACTCCGTTCTGTTCCCACCCACTCATGAATGTGTTTTCTGTCAGTGGTTTCTCTCTGATGGTCTTGTTTCATCAAGAAAGTGTTTTTAGATACAGGCAATGAAAGAATAGGGGAAAGGCATGTTTTAATGCCTTCCTCTAGCTACAGATAATATACATAAAAGAAACAACATTGTTTTCCAGATTGGCAGGTACTCAAAAGTCGCCCAACACAAGGACACAAGCTGCTTTTAAAGACAAATTGAAACTCTGTCGTTCTCTGCCCTCTGGGGATGTTTTCTCATTACTTGTACTCCAGATCTTTACAAAAACGTTTTCAGCAAGTTGTCAAAAGATGTGGTTAGAGGCTGAGATCAGAGCACTTCCATTGGCCTTAAGACCCTCTTAACATTCCGGAGGGTACGAAGGTCAGGTGACAGAATGAGTGAGGCCTTTTCCATTTTCAGTATTGCTTGGTAGATGTGAGATGAGTTGGAAATGCGCAGAAAAGTCCAAATTTTAATATTTGCTAGTGTGCAATTGTACTTGCAAAGAGAATGACTATTAAACTATGAACTTGTTTATCTGCGAAATGTGTTGTCTCCACTGTAGTCTGATCATGGTTGTAAATTCATAAACAGTATCTGTGATTGTAGAGACTTAGTACTGTAATCTTCTTTAAAGGAAAAAAAATAGTCGTTTATTTTAATATATCCCAATTTCTGTTCAGAGCCCTCCTACTCCTAATACTAGTCAAAAAGCAGGTGGTTGGAAATACACTGCAATCGGTGAATTACATCCTTTGGATGAAGTGTCAGTCCAAAGTCTAACTACTTAGTCTTAAACAATCCCATGACACTGCTCTTAAGGCATTGGCTTAATTCAATTTGTAGTAATGTCTTGCTCCTTCACCTGATGTGCTGTGCAGTGGGGTTACCGTTGTGTAGTTCCTGCTACTGTATATGTCAACCAGGACGGTACTGCATTTCAATCATGAATGAAGTGGATCCCTTTTTGTACCTAAAAGTGCTCTGGGATTCTTTTGGAACAAAAATGCTGTGTAAATGGAGGGATTTTTGCTTTTGGAAATCAATGCTAAAACTGCTGCTACTACTGCCACTGCTCTCTGCTTTGAATTTGGTTTTAAAAAGTGCCGTCACTTTAAATTGTTTCATATTGTTACTCTTGCTGCTGTTGTTAGTATCCTTTCCAGTACTACTGCTGCTGTGATTTTTCTTTCATTATTTTTTGTAAGAATGATAAAACTTTCTCAAACCTCCAGTGTTTCTTTAAGGTGGAATGTTCACAGTCAAAGTGTTGTATTCTATGTGCAAATGAGCCGTTTGCAATGCACGGCTGTCTGTGTTCTGTCATATAACAAAATTTACCTGCTGCTCAGATATAATTGTAAGCTTTCCTAAAAAATGAAAAACAAATGTGGTCACAGATGGATTTTAGGGAAATAGAAAACATGGGATTAGTTACAGATTAATAAAATTCATCGTTTGAGATGGATTAAAGAATTAGTTTAAGCTTTTATCTCTTGTGCATCAGCACTATCACAAAGTATATTATAAAGGTTTCAGCTTCCTGCTTTAATAATTACCTTGGTCACTCAGTGTTTCCCTTTCCTACCATAGCAAATCAGATTTTCAAGCAGTAGCTTCTGGAGACATTTCCAGAAATATTTCTGTTTGACTTGACTGGCAATGTGATTGAAAAATCCAGTGTCCTTTCTTGGCATAAGACTATTCATTCATTGTCCTCCCTGTGAAACTAAGTTTAAAAAGGGAAAGAGAAGAAATGACTTCAGTTGCAAGATTTCCTACTGGTACAAGTGAGTCACAAAGCCTTTGTATTTGAGTTTGGTCTTGTGTCTGCTCATCTCTCACATGACAGTGACCGGAGTTGTCATATCTGAAAAGGAAGTCGGTAACGAAGCAGGGTCAGCATAAATCAGGAAAATGCTGCTAAGAGTAGGATAGGACCTGCCTGAGGCTGGTCGTTGTGTCCGCCACCACAGATGGGTCGTGACAGAGAGCTCTTCTGCACTTGCAGACACAAATCTTTTCTTTGCTCAAGCTGCATTGCGCTAACCCCACTTCTGAATGTTTTTATGTTTGCTGTTCATGAGAATACTTTCATTGCACTTTTTCCCCATAGCTTTCTGTTTCTTATGCATTTCAGTGTGTGCTTTACAACACTTGACCTTTTTGTGTACCATGGTGTACTATAATAAGCATTCCTTAGCACTGCCATTTATCATGTTTCTGTCCTGAAATGTGGTTTATGTTAAAATAGTAGAAAGCCTTTAAAAAGGAAATACGTGAAAATACATCATGAGGAAACTTTCAAGTGCTTCATCTTTTCAATAAATGTATCAATTAAATAAATTTATTTTCATACTCATTTGTACAAATCATGTTTGTGGACACCAGTTGTCCTTTTCACTTCAAAGACTAACAGACAGCTTCTACGCAACTTACAGTGACAAACATGAACACTTGGGCCACAGTGGTCCAATCCTCATGAATACTTTCTGCTGCTTTTTTTTGTTACCCTGCTTATGACAGCAAGAACCAGAAAATGCGCTGAAAAAAAATATCCAGTTGGGATCATTACTGCTATACAGTATAAGCATGTTTACTTAGGAAACTGGGATTAAATTAGTCCACCCTTTGCCTTAATCACATAAAGCGTGAAAACATGTCTAACTTCAAGTGATGGAAGAAATTAAATGATTTGGGATTGTGGGAGTTTTTTATTGAATAAATCATAAAATATTTCTGTTATGAATTTACTTAAGTGGATCTTTTTCTTTTTTGTTTGAAGTTCTAACATTTATGTTTAGAATTTATAAAGCTGTCATGATTAAAGCAGCCGTAACTATCATCGTAAAGCGGAGCTTTTTTGCATGTTTTAAATCAAAATGTTGGAAGCTGTAGTTGCCTTGGTTCTTTTCTCTTATGTTTTTATATTGAACTTTGAAGTAAAATATTTATTCACATGAATAATGCTGTCTGGAAAAGAACATTAATCCATTGGAAAAAACAGACTTTGGCTTGAATTGGGACTCTAGAGCATCCTTGTACAGGGAACCGAGGCAGCAAATGCAGGGAAAAACAAAGGGACATTTTGAGCTGTTATATACAGTATTATGTGTCATGGTACCTCATATGATAAATAGTTGAAACAGCTCTGTAGCAACTTACTGTGAAAGGGTGCTGAGTGCATAAAAAGGATTCCAAAACACTTTATATTGAAGAGAGGACCTACTTTATCCACCAATAAAATGCAACTCCCACCTTCAGCAGACATTATGCACCAGCAGAACAGCTACTCAACAGTTCAGAAATAGACACTAGAAATTGCTTCAGCTGACTTACAGTAAATACAATTACTCTGGCAAATAGTTTGAACCCAGAGTGGTATTTATGTAGGATTCAACGGCAGTATTGTTATTCTCAAACTGAAACTAATGTGAAATATTCCAGTCAAATCAGTATATTTTGTTTTGTTATTAGTGTTTTATTTTCTTTGAATGGTTTAGTTGAGTTCAGTTCAATCTAAGCACTGCTATCCATGTTAAATATGCCACAAGTTGTGTAGAAATAGGCCTTCGGAATTGTATGTTAGATGCTCCCCTTTCCCTATTTTCTTAAGATACAAAATGTGATTCAAATAGTTGCACAAAACACAGAGGTTTTAGTCCCATAACTTTAACATTCCATGCCCCATTAGAATGTTATACCCTGACCACGTATACATTTTTACTGGGACTTGCATATATTTCAAAGTCACTTTCCCTGTATACTGTAATTTATCCCCCATATGACAGCAACTGGAGGTGATGCATATGAGGAGGAAGTCACAGAGCAAGGTCACCATAAATCCAGGAAAAGTGGACCCTTGATGTTCTCTTCTAAAGCAAAGCTCCCACAGTGTGCTCAAACCCGTGCCAAGGCTGGGATAAGATCTGGCTGAAGCTGGACACCAGGGCATTCATCACGACAGTGCTAGGGTCTTGACAGGGAGTTCTTCTTCACTTTCAGATGACACTTACGAATGTTTACTATGTTTACTGTTCATATCGGTTTTTGGTGTTTTTCTCTTAGCTTGTTTCTTATACGTTGCATTCAAATGTAATTTTGACCGAAGCCTGAATGTGAAAATGCATTCAGTATTTTTGGCACTGTTTTGATTAACTTATTATTGATTACCTACAATATCATTCAGTAAGATTAATGTTCACAGTACAATTGTGATACAGTTGAGAGTCTTGTTCAGTTGCATAAGGCTGATTGCACAGAGGTGATGAGGTGAGTTATCCAGTTGATTTTAAAAAATGAATATAATTTCATGCCATCCTTATTTTGGAGGCTGGTCTACGTCATCTCAGGTGGACTTGCCCTGATTGGAGCCAAGTTCTCTTTAGTTATGAATCCAGGTTTTATGTTGATTGCTCTAATGGACTTCAGCAACTGTGGGGTACACATGCAGACTGATATGCTAAGTGCTGTGTACAAACAAACCTATCAGTGGGGAGGTAGAAGTGTGATAGTCAGGTCACAAGAGAACTTCACTTGTCGTGACTGATGGCTACGTACAAGAAGCTACGTTGATTGATTCTGGAACGTCACCTACTGCCTTTCCCGCAGGCTCATCCTGGTGTGACAACATTCCAGCATCAGCTTGACAATACACATCGCCCTGCTGCTACTTGTCAAATGTGAGCCTTTGACTTGGGCATTTGTGTGATAAGCTGGGATGATGTGGCATCTAGGGCTAAGAGACCTGTAAACAGGCTGTATGAGTGGAATGGGAAAAAAACTCCAAAAGACAATTTCTGTAACCTGATGGAAAGCATATGCCAATTAGCCCAATTTACCCATGTCGTGTCTGATCAATAAAACGTCAGTGCACTTTCCTGATAGTTTGTGAATTTGTTGTTGTCGGCAATGAGTATCAAGTTGCCTTTGATGATCAGTATAAAATACATGTAAATGTAAAATGATACATGAGGGGGACTTTTCCTTTCCTTAAAAAGTAAAACCCTCATTTTTTTTTATGTACTTCTTCCCAAAGGTGTGCTGTCGCTCAGTGTTACCATTCCGATCTGTGTTATGGAAAAGTAATTCCAAAACCCAGTCTCCTGGGGGAGTTCTCAGACACGCAGAGTTGGGGAGGCTTCACTGCAGAGAGCTGGTTATAGATCTCCTGATCCTTAGAGGGCCCATCAGCCCGGAAACGACAGTACATCTCAAAGGGTTCTAGCTTGTAGTCAAGGCCATTGCAGCCACCTTGCACCAACAGGATGAAGTGAAAAGATTGACTACTGCACTACTTTATTAAAGCCCAAGGAACTGTAAAGACAACTCTTCCAATTACTTTTTCCCACAAAGTCCCCTTCACCCTGTTTTGAGAATTGTAAGAGTTATTTTCCCATAGGTGGCACAAATCAGATGGGTTATGACTTCTTGTGTTCAAGGGATTGCAGTTGCATGGACTGACATCCAGATAATGATAGTAATTTTATTTGACCAGGAACTCAGCCTGGGCAACAGTGTTAAGAGCACCAAACCTTGACCATGATTTACCAGGCACACTGTAGGGAACCTGTTCTCTTTCATCAGTGCATCAACTTATACTGATGACAGAGCGCAGTTGGTATGTGCCAACCTTGAAGTTTTTGCAGGGCAAAGGCACATTTTGAAAAACACAAAATATGTTTTATTTTGAGAAAGCAGATGTAATGGGTCTGTAGTTTTCTTGTGAATTCCCTTAAACCTCACTGTGTTCTTTAATTGTCATACATTGCGCCTTTGATGCAAATATGGTACCTTTTTTTAAAAGCAAATTGTCATTACACATGGAGGCTTAAACAAAGTTATCGATTAAATGTCTTCAGGAATTGTTTTATATACGTAAGGCAAAGGCTTATGTGGAAATTTACACAAGATATATATACATATGAAATGTAGGAGCTGTGCAGCAATGTTATACCTTACGCACCTTTATTACTTATATAATCCACACTCAAAAAGCACCTTACTAGTTCATTTATACAAAACATACATTTATTTTCTTTTTTCCTCACCTAAGAAAAAATCAGTTTTCCACTGTAATAGCACTTATATTTTAAAGATGTCAAAAGCGGAGTTAAGCTGTTTTCTTTGTCATTTCAATAGGGCAGCTGTTGTGAGAGGAGTTTGGTTGGTTAAGACAACTGTAAGAACACACATTGGTTCATGAGAGCAGTGCAACACAGTTGCACATGTACAGTATGCGGCATACAGTAGCATCTTGCTGCAGAAGAAGCTTGTTACAGTACAGTATATGATTTCTTTAAATATAGTTAAGATAGAGAAGGAAGAGAACAGTAAAGATCACACTACTGTATGTCATCCGTCATGGGAGATGCCAGTTACATTGATTTCTGGTCAAGTATTGCAGATTAACATCCATCTATTGGTTCAGGAAGATTTCATGTGTTAAGGTTTATACTGTACACTACCTCGGCTGGCTTTAATATGGTAAGAGATGATCAGGAACAGAAGAGCCATGGTTAGCTCTACCCATTAATTTAGCTGTGAAGGTACAGTAAGTGGCTCTGGTCTTACTAAGCCAGTGGCTAACCATAAACCAAGTATGCTAATAAAATAGTGTGGTTATGATGTGGTTAGCATTCCTGATACGGTAAAAAAATAATTACATTAAGACAGTATCTAATCGAAACCCTTGTTTTATCCTTTTGTCCTGTCCTCCTTTCAGGGGTTAAAATCATTCTCAGTATTTATCAAGCAATTTAACCACTTTTAGATCAGTTTGACAGTCATCAGTATAAGAACCAGATGGTGGGGTTGTTAACTTTGCCTGGCCATCTCTCCAAAACTCAGGTGATGATAAAGACTAATACATCCATCTCAAAGTCTTTTTTGAATGTAAATATATGTTTTGTTACTTATTACGGGTCATTATGTTGCAAACCATTAGTGCAGTACTCCTTTGATCGCAAAATTGTGATTAGAGAAAACACCTGGAAGTTTGTGAACATCTTTAGCTCAGTCAGCATCTTTAATTCTGTTAAAGTAAATGATGAGAATTGTGTTCTCAGTGTTATTAACGTTGTTTGTTGTTTGTAATTAACTGCATCAGCTAAATGCCATTCAGACAGATTCCCCAAGACAATGAGTGTCATTAAAAAAAGTGTTTTTTTCCACCACTTTCATGTTGAAGTCAGGTGAGTTCTGCATGAGGCTCCATTTAGGTGGCCGTAGCTAGTGGTTTAGTGTATTAGCCATACTGCCACTGTTCAATATGCTGTGATAAGTTCCAGCCTATAGAGTCAGATTCCGTGGGCATTTGTCCTTACCTGACACAAAGATGAATCAGGAAGCAAAATGTTCTCACCATAAACTCCAGGCACATGTGACAATGAGGTGAAAGAACTGCAAATAATTTGTCATGTGCTGTTCAAGATTCATGGTGCAGATCATGGTGAATTTAAGAAACCCAGCTCACATGCATTTCCAAGTGTTACCTCAATGCAAACCTCTAATGTAAATTTCCTTTCTGGTCTTTCATTTTTTTTTTGCTGTGAATGATACAGGTTGATTATGTTACAACTGCAGATGATGTTCGTATGAAAATCTGTAACTTTAGAATGGACAGTATTTTAAAAATGTACACATTTTTTTGGTATTTAGAGTTTTTATTTAAACAGTTACCATAGTCAATGCTGTACCTTGCTGTTCAAAATATCAGTATGAGTCACCTGTATACTGTATGTATAATGAACTGCTCCCTAAAAGGAAGTGTTTTTTGTCAGTCTGCTTGATTTACACAGAACAATGGGTGACTAACAGGAACAAACATGCAGCTTTTCTTGCTTTAATGCTGGTTAATAAATCCATACTGGATATCACTTGGATACTGGATGTCACTTTTTCTTTGTGAATTTTGTTGCTGTTGGGCACTCTGCTTGTTGTTTGTGGTGCTTCAGGCTATAGATGGGCACAAAGAGCTTGCAGATGGAAGGCAGAAATTTTAACGCATCAACAATCAGGCTTTTCACCCGCCAAGTCAGTTGAGGCCATATTGCAGAAATAAAAGTGTTTAATTGTCCGAAAGTAAATCAGAAAATAGCCTGTTTATAGCTTTTCTCTTTTACCCTTCTCAATTTCAGCCCCAAAACATTGTTTGATAATGTTTGTCTCACATAGTTCATCAGGCCAAAGACTTTATCATTTTTATTTTCTAAATGTTCTCACAAATACAGGGAGTGCAGATGAACTGTATAGATTTTGAGTGTTCTGTTTATACTGCAAAATAGTCAGCATTGTTTTTTAAGGATTTTTTACACTGAATTCCAAGAAGCTGCAAATGTGTTAACTTTTATATTTCCTTTCCTTTCTGTTTTTAATCCAAAGTAAAACATAGCAGTCAGACATAAAAGAGCAGAGAAATGACAGATCCCTTGTGGTTCATCAACCTCACATTTAAATATTTTTTTAATTGCCTACCTATTGCCAGTTGTTTTAAAAAAATAACAAAACATATTTAACTAAATACAAACAAAAAAACCAAGGCATTTAACTTGATTATACGTTGCGAATGCCAAACAATTATCTTCCTTAAATATCTATTCTAGAAAAAAAAGATGTTTACATGAAGAAGGGGAAAAATTGAGGAAAGCCTATTCTGACAGGCAATCACTTCGCAAAATTATGAGAAAAAGTGTTTGCTGCCTATTTTAGCTTAATTATCACCACTTTGCAGCAATAGCACTGGGGCACATGTACACTGGCTTTCAATCACTCCATTTTAGTTTGTATCTTCATGCTGTTTGTAATTCCACAGCACTCTCTAAGTCAGAGTGAGGGCAATATACAGTAAGTTTCAGTACCAGAGTTATAAACTGTAGATCATAGAATCAAGGAGGCTTCTACAAGCAGGTTCTGTGCAGGTATACTGGAGGTTCTGTAAAATAATATTATTTTTTTTTAAAGACGGTTAAGCTCAAATCAACAGATATTTGTAAAACACTTAAGAACATAATTACACTTTTCAGCTCTGATGTGGCACTTTAATGTGAACCACATTGTTCTTTGGGATTCTGTACTATATTTCCAGATAAATAGCAGTACTCTTTGCACTGGTATTCTGACATTGTTGAGAAATGTCACATTCAAAAGAGAGAACCACACAAATAAGTTAATGACAAACTTAACTTCATATTTATACGCATGTATCTCATTATAACTGAAATCCATAGTCAGCTAACCAACCTTTAAATAAGAATGCAGCAGTGAAGTAATTGTATCTCACTATCCCTGGTTAAATGTGGGGAATGCTTAAGTAATTCTCAAGGTGCCCAAGTTTGATTTATGTCTAGCTGATGCTTTATCCTTAGCAGAGAAGAGGAGAATACACAATTTCAGCAGCTGGTGCTTCAGAGTCACTGACTATGAGATGACTTTCATTTGACATCCCATCAAAAAAAAGGAGCACATGGTAGTTCAGTAACTTGCTCTGGGAATAACCACTGGTGGAGCATGGGCTAGAACCAATAAATCCTTTACCTTATCTGCTTGAAAGCTTTGCCTGTGTAGTCATCTCTCCATCTGTTACAACAGTATGGAACGGTAGGACCTACTGTATGGTCTAACAGGTTCTCTGTTTAAAGGCTTGAGAAGAAAAACATCAGTTGACTAAATAAATCTTTAGGTGTGGCTCTGACCTGCCTAAGTTATCAGCGTAAGAGAGCTCTGAATGGTTCCTGACTGACCACAGCTTGCCCACAGTGGCTTCAGGGATTTCTTTTCATCTGTGCCCTCAGTTACTTTATCAGACTAATGACTTGATCGGTTTACCATGTTAGTCTTGGTTTATTTTCAGTTATTAACCAACTGAGCAGTTAAAGCATGTCTGTGTCTACAGCAGAGCACCATCTACAGAGCAGTTAAATAATCCAGAGCTGAAAAGCTGCAATCTTATTAACCACAATCAATCTAAAAGGATGCTAGAAATCTCTGGGTCATTACTTGCTTTTTGTTTTTTCTTAGGGGAAAACATACCTTATATCACACTGCTCCTGATTTTGTTGTTTGAGAGGAAGAGATGTATTTTTCTTGTTGTCCATTGGTATCATGGACTACACAGGCCCCTTTTGTAATTTTGGGATTCATGTGGTCTCATAAAGCACATCCAGCATCTCCAGTATTATGAATTAATTAATTACAGGTCATGAATAATATGCAATTGTGGCAGCAAATAAGTAGAGCATTGTGGATATTATGCCATATGTTTGTTTGTTTTTAAAGTTGCTCCACTTTGTTCTTTGGATGTGTTTTTCCACTGTAACCCTCTGGCTCTGTCCATAAAGGCTTTAGTTTTGGATGCAGTTTGTTCATTATTTGATTGTAAAAATGTCCAAAGTATATATATATATTTTAAATTGGTGAATTATATTACAGAATGGCTTATTTGTTTAGAAGGAAAAGTGTTGTTTTATAAAAAACGTTTAAAATTAGCATTAACCGTATGGTTAATTTTAGGAACAAGTGTTGCTATAATATTAATCAGGCATTGTCCAAAACCATTTTTTTCCCCAGAAACAACTTTTGTAGTTTGCTTTTCTTTTTCTAGCACACAGCGATCTTTGTTTTATTGTTTTGATTACTTTAGTAATCTTTATTTGATAAAACTGTCTATGATACATTCTGTCTGTATTAGATCCAAGACATTTCAGCCACGAGTCTTTTTTTGAGAAGTTAAAATGTTGAAATCTCTTATTCATCATGTTATGGTTTCATGTATTGGTTCCAATTCAGCATGACTGGGATAGGTCCAATGAAAGAAATATATTAATAACTCAAGTTATCAAAACATCTATTCAGTTATCTTTGTAGCTAAAGTGTTTTTAACAGTCTGCTTTCTGAATTGTCATGAATTCCAAGTTTACAATTATAGTTGAACTAAAACTTCATAGAAGAACGCTCATATTTTCTTCCACTTTTCTTCTATTTCTTTACTTCAAATTCAGTCTTGTTCATGTCCAGACTTCTGGTTCACGGTATTATACCATAAACTTACCATTTGGTCTAGCAGTAAAAAAAGTGTTCTTATAAAGCACTTTAATTCTCTGTATTTAAGAAAACATTCCTGCTTTTTTGTTTTCCCAAGAGGGAAAAGATTAAATAAAATGTCTGAATCTTTGAAATGCTCTAAGTCCTTCATCATTTTGTCATTAACAGGCTTTTGTTGTGGTGTTGTTTGAAACCATCGTACTAAGGAACACTGTTCCTATAAAGAAGCTCAGAAATTGGGTTTTAATTTTTGCCTTGAAATAAAACAGAAAATTGCAAGAGATGCGTCTTTATAAATCTCTGTTCCTTTAGTTATGCTGGAGTCGAATGCAGGGCCCCAGCACTGCGAGGCAGCAATGCTAACCACTGTGCCACCATGCTGCCTAGGCTTCATTTAATTGTTTCTCAAATGTCTGCTTTGATGAGTTACATGGAAAGTTCTAGGGCCCAATTATTGACCTGCATTGTGGGTTAAAGCCACACATAGAACGTTATCAGACGTGTCTGCTGGAAATGGCACAGAGCACCTTTCCACAGAGATAGGCATCATTTCTGGCATGTGCATTGGAAGTGGAAAACATTACAGAGGAATGAAAAGGAAAATTTCCTTCAACAAGTAAATCGCCCTGGTTTGTACAGCTTTCCCAGTAAACTGGCAATTAACAGCAGGCTTGTGTGGCCTGTGGCACAGTTACATGTAGGAGTTGAGCAGCAGGTTACAAAGAGTGACAAGGTCCCCCCCCTCCCTCTCCTGCTGAGCAGGACAAGCTGAGCAAATATTATCTTTGGAATATCTTCACTCAAGTGGAACTGGATTAGACTGTTAGTCTGCTCAGAACCTGCCAGTTTATGCCCACTAACAAAACCAAAAATGGATTATATCAGTTATGTATCAGTCGTATAATGACACCACTTTAATTTAATTTAGTTGTAGTGGATACTGATACCTGGTTGCCGATTAAAATTCCTTTAAACAGCTGCAATTGAAATATATAACTTAGTCATTAAGTCATTGTTTATGCACTACTGTAACGTAACATTTTCTAAGTGTTTCAGATGGGTAGCTGCGTCAGCATGCGTAGGCTGCAAAGGAACAAGTAATAGGTTTCTTCCATGCTGAAAAAAAGAAGAAAGAAAACACAGCGTTTCGGCCGTGGAGTCTTCTTCACCTGAAGTCTTCTTTTTTTCAGCATGGAATAAACCTCTTTTCTAAGTGTGCTTCTTTCATGGAGACCAATATTCTTTTTGTGACAATATCATTGTCTGCTTGCTATTTCACATAGATCCTTTGACGTTGTAGTTAATAGTTACAGCAGTGATTTTAAAACAGGTGACTGTCTCAATGAAGTCACAGTACTGTCATTCAGCATATTTTTGGAAAGAAAAAATGAAAGTGGTTCTGCAGCTCTGATATGTACTGTATTTGGTGTGGAATTTAAGGATTTTCAAATGTCATTGTTCTGTGTATTAAAAATGTGTATGGCAAATTCAGTCTAAGCTTTATATGTACTGTACTGTTAAGAATGTAGACATTTGTGCAAAGAATAATTGGAAAGTATAGAAATGGTATCCATCACTTTTTAATCTGGAATCTCAATGCTTAATGTTGCCAAACAAATGTCCATTGTTCCAAATTTACAAAATTCTTATTAAGGATACTCCCAAGACATGACAACAATTCTGGACAGTTGTTTTTCAAATTAATTTTCTAGAACTATTAGGTGTTGTTTTAGCATGTTTATCTGCACAGTTTAAGCTTTTGTGAAATCAGTGTTTTCTGGTGATCAGCTATGTAGGCATAAAATGGATGGGTGGTGACTGGGAGGGGTATTTGGGATAAATAGCTACCCTTCATGATAATGATGGTGTGTCTCCTTCATTGTTGTTTTAAGTCCACCATTATGGGGTTAATGGGCATTATTTTATGAATATAGGTATGTACAAATGTAATCACCTTTATCTTTAGTTAACTAATGATCTTTCTAATACTGAATAACAGAGAAACAGTTCTATGTACAGTATAACAAATCCCTTTCTACTAACAAATGGCAAGAACCTTTTGGGGGCATCACAGAGTATTTTTGTTTTGCCATAGAGAGGGAATTAAAACTGCATTATCATTGTCCCTGTTTTTATTTTTTCCTTCTTTGTTTCCTTTTCATGCAATTTTTTTATTTTTCTCTTTTTAACTATTCAAGGGAGTTTCTCTTATCATTGCTTTAGATCAGACACTGCATTTAAACATTTTACTGGTTCTAGTAGGAATTTGGATTTTCTTTGCTTAGTCTAAAAGTAGTTTTGAACACTGCTTGTAACTTGGCTGATCACAGATGCCATATTTTCAGGCCATCATAGTTCAATTGTTTTTCCAGGCTGTGGAAGTTCATACACTGAAACTGTAAAGGATTTACCTTCATTTTGAGGACGTTTTTCAATATTTTCCAAAGGCATGGAAGATTTGGCTCACACAATCATATACTCCTTACATTTGGATTCTTATACCAAGCACTGCGATGATCAGTCTTGGACTTAAGACTTTGAAAATCAAGGTCTTGATGTCTGAGAAGGGAGCAGGTGATATAAATCGAACGACAGAGGCGTAATGTGAAGAGGCAATAGATCAGCATGTCTCCCACGTTGTTGTTGCCCTCAGCAAAGAGGAAAAAAAAAAATCAGCCGCGAAAAGCAAAGCTCGAAATCCCAGTCTCTCTCAAGTCTGTTTCCTGCGGGTTGGGCAAAAAAGGATCCACACATGTATTTAATGCATTACCCTGAGATACTGGGCCCAAAGATGAGAAACAGGCCTTGGAATTGGCTATAAATTGCCTGGGTTGGTTCCTGCTGGGGAGAGAAATATTACAGTTTGGGGGATTTGACTCTCGAGTCTGTAACCCTCTGTAGGATTTTCCATTATTCAGAGGAGTTAAAAAGTGTGAGAATAAACCAGATATCAAATGTCACACTTGATTTTACTTAGGGATTTGTCTTCTGAGCTCTTGTCCAGACAGTCTTGGATATGTGTACTGTAAAAACATAATGTTTTCAGTAGTGATGAGTCCATACTGCAATGAAAATTGATTTCTATCACCCAGAACCCCATTGAATTGCAGCACACTCCTGGGAAAACAGTGGAATTGCCCTATAATACTTCTGCACCCATGTTAGAAATGTCTTGCAAAGGGTCCCTGCTGTGTTTCTGTTTGCTCAGCGTTATGTTTAGGTTTTTGTTGCCTGTTATTTGTTTCACAGTGTCTGATATCATATTGTGCCATTTACAACGGTTCTGTTATGCCATCCTGAAAATGTCGACCTCTCCGTCTTTTTGTCTATTTTCTTTTGTTACAGTATGATAACTGCTGTGTGCTGTTTTGTGACTGAGAAGCTGAAATGCTGGCAGTGCCTCATTCCTTTCTGTCCCTCATCTGTATGATGTGAGCGTCTAACAATGCACCCCATTGCTTGGGATTTTTTTTAAAATAGGAACCATTAGCCTAAACCGAAAACAGGTGTTTTGTGGGCCAAAGACATTAGCCTGAGCCGGAGGGGTGTTGGCGCGGGGGGGGGGCTTGGACAGAGGGAGAAAAAAGGATTAAATTCAGACTAAGAGACAGATTACACAACAACATGTACATCAAGACCAATCTGTGTGGTAACAGCTGATGCGCATTTTTGAAACGCAGAGGTTGTCTTGACAATAAGACCTGACACAGGTGATTACCAATCCTTAAGGGCTGTTTCGAGTGAGTAATGGAGCTCATTAATCATCGCTGTATACAGATCCTCCCATTTCACCTTGTACTGCTCTCTGTGCATTTCACAGCCTCTCGTTTCTTGATTCTGTCATCTGTGTCAAGACATTTTCTTTATTGTGTGGTATACAGTACTCTCACTTTCCACACACAGTGCAAGGCTTCTTTGCAGTGTTTTTTTTTTTTTTAAAGGAGAGACTTCACATTTTTTGATTGATATATTCAGTTCCTCTCTAGGTTGCATCTAACAGAGACTCTTTCAAATCTTTAACATTTGTAATGTGCATTTTGTAATGAGCATCTTACGATGGTGGTTAGGGTAGAGTATGCATTTTAGATGCCCTTTTCAGGAGTTAACTGTGCATTGTAACTGTGCATACCTGGAGACACTTGTGAATTTCATGGGCATTTTAATTTGAGCATTTACCAGAGATTTAAAACCCTATAACTGATATACATTTGTCTAAATATACTATATAAATAAATTTGTCTGCTGTCCACTTAAAGAAGAGCCATGCCACAGAGATTTTTTTTTATACGGTTTCACACTTGTAGTTGAAGATGCTTAAGCAGCCAGCAGATAAGATGACTTAGGTCAGTTCTTTAAGATCTCACTGCATTCAGATCCATGGTGAAAAAGCCCTTGTACCATGAAAGGAAGGCCTTTGTGGCAGTGCAGAATTTGACAGTGCGTAGTAAAGAATAAGACCCTCTTACTTCCCATTTCTACTCCCCAGCTACCTGCTCCCTGTACCGAGAAGTACTGATCTATTGAGAATGTCTGAGATCACTTTTCCCCACTAAAAAAACAACAAAATTAATAGACAAAGGAAATATTTTTTCTTCTTTTTTTTGGTAGCACATAAGACAGGTTAGAAACAAGAAGAGGCATTAAGCTAGTCTTTCTCACATGTTTGCTGATCAACCCTAGTATCTCATCGAGCTATTTCTCGAAAACTCCCATGAGTCTGCTAGAAAAGCATGTAAGCAAATTAAACTTTCAGATTTTGAAGCTCCCATTTGTGGCTTGGCATTTAGAAGGATAACAGAAGGAGTACCTTGGTAATTAGCTAGAACTTTGTACTCTTGTGACCAGCAGAAGGAAGAATGCCAAAAATATCAAAAAAGGAGCTTATTGTGAATTGTACTTGAGGAAAGGCAAACAAAAGAAATGTCACTGTCATTCTGTGACTATTATTTCTGTATTCACATTTAAGAATAAAATGAGAATAAAATAGAATGGCAATGGGCTGGTCTTGCCATAGAAGCACATGCAAAGAGTGAACCTAAGGGTGAAACCACTTGGGACTTTCACAGGAGCACCGCCCTGTCCTGTGAAGAGGATGGCAGAAATACACAGTGCTGAGACCTAGCTCCTAGCAGTAGAGCTTACAGCTCTCTCAAGGGGAACTACAGAGGAAATAGTGGAAAACAAAAAGTTACATTTTGCATCCCAAGGATTGGGATGGGTTTGGATAAGTATTTTTCCCTGATAGTTCCAGACAGGGGCCTGGACTGTGTAGGTCTCCCGGTGATGATGCATTCATTTTTCAGCCTTGCCTTCACCAGTAGGACAGCTGGGACAGATTAGGGTCAGGAAGCTGAGGTCTGGGTGAAATTGCGGGGTTAAAAAATTGAATGCCAAGTTCTGCTTCTCGTTTGCTGCTCGTTTGGTGCCTTGTGTACCGCCATTTTAGCTGGCAGGAGAGGGGCAGCTGACCAGCGGGTCTGGGCAGTGTGCCTCGGGGTTCCCGTGGTGAGCAGGACTGTGTTTTCTGTCCGTCTGGGCGTGAGTAGACAGCCACTGCCATGCTGCATTTCAGGAGCTGACGTCTATCCTTGTGCTACACCATGTTTAAAAGCTCTCCATATTGAAGAAACAGACTACGCAACCTCTACATGGGCAATCCAGACTCAGAAACCTGTAATTTTCTCTTTTTGTTTATAACATTTATCTTCCATCTGTTATAGGTCATTCATTACTTAGAAATATACTACATAAGCATCTGTAAAAATGAGTAGTTATTTTAACAGCAACCTTCTAAGTATTCTTATTTAAGCTTAGTGACGTTTCACAAATTTGTATGTCAGGATTTTATAACTGTAGCACAATAGCTGTCATGCAGACTGAAGGCTCTTCTTCCGTGACAGGTCTGGAGCTCGTTTGTGGTTTGTGAGGCCTGCTTCACAACTTTCGAGTTGGCATTTGAAATGTCTTGTTGGCTACAAATGGGTACAGAAAGAATATGTCTAAAAATGCCTAGCCTAACCATTGGTATCCATCCCACTGCATACTCGTATATTCCTCTGAGGCACTGAATAACCCAGGCACTTAAAACTGAGGAATGAAAGAGAACACTTTGCCGCAATTCTGTTTGTACAAATGTACTAAAGTATTTTTAAAATCTCGTGTATGATTATGTTTTTATTTTTTATTTTGATTTAAAACAAGGCTGATTATTGACACAGTTGACTAATCCTGCTCATCCATCGATTATCAGAAAATCACTTATTCTAGTGAGGTTTGTGACACCCTTGGGCCTGTCCCTAGACTCAGAGCTCATGACAGCTTTTCCTTTAGATGGGATACCAGCCCATAAGAGAAAGGAAGCAGAAGAAAATATAAATACCAACAAAAAGCCCCCAAGAACACTGAGAACATGCAGACTCAACACAGATGTCCAAAGTATGAATTGAGATGTGGCACAGATGCTATTATTACTAAGCATAACATAAAAAACTATCAGGCATATTGAAACTGTCAATATACTATGCTCATATCATTTTCCTTCATTTCGTTTGCATTTTTGCCACATTTTAAAATCTATTAATTTATAGAACAGCATTTATAGAATTAATTAAATAAGAACAACAGTTTCTGCTGTCAAAATGTTCTAATAAATGTTTTGCATATTTTTTAACCACAGATTCAGACTGAAGTGGTCTCAAAAGCCTGTCACAGGGGGTTGACAGGACCTCAGAAATTTTTTAAAAAATTGCAGTTTCTTGTACAAAGATACAATATGCTAAATTGTTTCAACGCCATAATTTGTAAGAACAGTTAAATGAGTGAGAAAAGAACAGTATGCAGCTTTTAAAATCTGTTTGTAGTAGGACCCAGTAAAAGAGCAAATAGTATAATGAAGCATATAATAAGCTGGAAAAGCTGAAATATAAAATGAGGTTCAGCTTGCTAAGAATTCCCGCTTTCCATTGTGCTTGGTTATTAGTGCTTTAATCCAGCTTTAGTAATACCGCCAGCCCTGTCTCCAAACCTGTGCTCTAGCCACAGAGAGGCAGTTTAGGGATTAGGGGAAATGAAGAAACTTTGATCTGGACTTAGGATGGCTGAATGTGTCTGCTAAAATTGGACTGAAAACCTGATTGTGAAAATAAAAACACAGAGTCAAGAAATTAGGTATTTTTGTTGCTAAATGTGGGCTGCACTGCTGGTTCTTAAGTAACGTTTTTAGACTGCAAAAACAAAGTCAATAGTGTTATTTAAAAGCAGCATGAAATAGGTGTATCCCTTTTGAGTGCAATGAAGTTTTTTGTTAGTAGTCCTTCTTTTACGTGGTTGGACTATATTTAAGGGTGATTACAGATGGGAGAAGGGCCATGCTGCTCATCTAGCTCATTTAGTTTTTACCAGCGAATTGACGAAAGGATCTCATCCAGCGATTTCCTCAAAGAAACCATGGTTTCAGGTTCAGTAATATGGCTGAGTAGCTTGTTAAGTACTGTGTAGTGTCACATGTGCCCAGTTTTAAATGCAGTTTTTTCCCTTTGTTTCCAGTTGTGTAGTCTGTGTTGTTTCCTTGCTGAATACTTATAGGTCTACTGGGTTCTCGTTGGTCTGTGCCTTTGAGGTTATTTACGGTTATTTAGAATCTGATGGCATTGTAGTCTTCTCTGGTCTAAAAGGGTTGAAGTACAGTATATTGTAAGGTAATATACCTGTTGAGAGTGTCCATAGTCACTCTTCTCTTCACTGATTTTAGAGCAGCAATGTCAGTTTTTGTATTGTGGTGACCACAAGTGTACAAAATATAAGAAATGCAGTTCAAAGTTTGAAAAATTATCATGTAAAATTAACTTATCATAACCTTTGCTTTAAAATCTCCACTTTTAAATATATATTTTAACAGTGATTAGAAGGTTGTCTACATAAACACCTAAGTATTTCTCCCCAGTAGCCTCATCAAGGTTTGTCTCCCATTTTATTTGTATATTTTGTATATTTGTTATCTTTATACAATAGCCTATACTGGTCTACATTAAACACCATCTGCCATGTGTTTGGCCAGTGAATTGGGTCTAAATATTTTGGAATTTCTTTTGTAGTTTCTTCAGTGTTTGCTAATTCTCTTGGTCTGTCATCATTTGCGAACTTGACTAGCTTAACTATACCAGAACTATATCATTGATGCAATTAAGTGCTGCATTAATTACATAACTACTACATTACATTATGTAGAGGTAATTGTAGTAATACTGTAGTAAAAGTACAAATCGCAGTACTATACTAATTTCAGGATTCACTCATTCTCTTCACTCTCTGTTTCCCATCCTTTAACAAATTCTTAAATATGGGGCATTATGTTCAGTATCTTCAGTACCAACCACCTGTCATTTGAAAATGAGTCTTTGTTGAGGATCTTTATTAAAAATATTTTTTTCTGTATTTGTATCCATTAATGCTCAAAGAACTCTAACATGTTAAGTAAGTAGTAAATTGACTTTCCATTAGATTTCAATTAGATTCTATTGCCTTGCATATGATCCCCTCATCTAATTCGATTTGTAGAAATATAGAATTATAGAACTAAGACTTTTTGGTCGATTACATGATTTGGTTTTGTCATCTTTTTTATGGATGGGTGCTACATTAGCAGTTTCCTTGTCAGTGCATATTAGTATGTCTTGAGAAAGTGCAGGAAAGGTTTTGTTAATGGCCTGTGAATAACATCTCTTGTTTTCATAAGTACAGTTGGTGGAATGCTATCAGGCCCTGAAGATTTATCTTAAGAACATCTAGTATCTGTAACACTTCTGCCTCTTCTATTCTAACATTATTTAGCAGAGTATTCTGTGCTTGCTCAGCCTGAGGCAAGTTGTCTGTCCCCTCTTCACTAAACGCCTGAATGAAATATTAATTTAATACATCAGCCACTTCCCTTTCATCATCTAAAAGCTTTCCATTTTTTATCTCTGACACACTTCATCCTTTACTGCTCTTTTGCTATTGCTACTGATAAAACCTTTTATTATTTATTTTAGCTTCCATTGCATTATCCTTTTCCGTCTCTCTCTTGGTCTTATAATATCCCTTTTAACCTGTGCTTGCAGTTCATTATGATCCTTTTCGGACACAGAAGTGCTTTCTTTTTATATCCCTCTCAATTGATTTATTAAACTTTTTGGGTCACTGCTTTTACGCCTTTAATTTGCATACTCTTGAGACGATTCTCTTCTGTGTTTCAAAATGAATATCGCTAATCTGATGCCATCCATTTTCTACTGATTCTTTATCAATCCTATTCCATTCTACTTCTCTTAAATTATTTCATTCCTTCATGGTATTTCTCTTTCCTTCCTGAGATTTTAAAACTTTGTTTTGTTTTCTGTCTGTACTGTACCAAAATATGCTTGATAATCATACCCATTTACCCATATACTATATAGTATACCTATATACTACTGTATATACCAATGTAGTATTTCTCCCGGCTGTTTTTCTCAGTCATTCTTGATTATTTGAAAAGACCAGATCAATGTGGGGATATAAAAGCCCAACATGTGAGTTTTGGAACCAGTTCCTGTAGTAGATGTTGGGACAAACTTAACCTTGTTTTCCCTTTTAATTCCAGCTTCTGACCTTCCTACTGGTTTTACGATGAAGTCATAAAAACAATCCTTGATTTCACTATGTAAAACTTCAACTGGTACAGTATATTAAATTGGTCCGTAGCAAGGGAAACCTTAAAATATCACATACTTGAAGCAGTCTGGTAAGGAAGAATGAGCTGAAATGCATAAAAGTTGATGCAAAAGACTGCTGAATAGTTACAGGAAATATCTAGTTGAAGACATTGCTGCTCAAGACAGTACCTCAGTTACTGAAGCTGTAGATTCACATGCGGATACTTATTGTTGGATCATTTTGTTAGTTAAATAATCCAAGTATGTTTTAATATCTTTGTGTTACACAATTTATCTGTTTATTTCTGAAGTCTAAATGAAGGTATAAAAGTATAAGAATACAGACCAACCTAGGGTGTTCACAAACCTTGGACCCACTTACATTCTGAGGCCCTTGATTCATCCAGGTTAAATTCTTCCATATTTTAAGTCCCTTCTGAGTGCTGTGTATCTGCTTAGGTTGTAATATTGTATTCCTCATCACAGTTATCTGTTGTTCAGTGATTCCAATTGATTTATCAGCAGTTTTGCAGAAGTCTCCATTTTTCCAAGCTTTTGGGGCCTGTGGTAAAAAAAATACAATTAAATGAATATTGAAGTATTATTTTCATAGTAGTTCAATCACCACCAGGCTGAGCAGATTAATTCATTTTTCATCTTCAAGATCGAATTATTTTTTTCTGAGTATTTTTCATTCTAAACAACTAAACCCTGGTATTGTTCAGCTCTTTGATATCTCGTATCCCAGCTCTTATTCTCTATCAGTAACAGAACTGTAATCTGTTAAATCAATTCACAGTAGTGCAAGATTTTCACTTCAGGTCTCCTACTAAAATATATAGCGATACTTCGTTTGCAACATCTTTTTAGAAATGTGATTTTGAACCTCCTTTGGCAGCGGTGCTCAACTCCTGTCCTAAAGGACCTATGTCCAGCAGGTTTTATCAGTCTCTTTAAATCTCCGGCTTCCTAAGAACACGGAAAGACTGCAAATTATCCAAACAATAAATTAGATTAGAAATCAATTCAATTAGATAATTATGGGCTCAGGTGGAAAGAAAACCAGAAGCTGTCTGGCCCTGGAGCACTTGAGTTATGCACCTCTGTTCCATAGCCTGCAGTGATGATTCTTATACCCAGTGTTGACAGGTGTGGAATATTAGGGCAGACAGAGAGGTGGGAGGAAAATAACAGTCATATTTCTTTGAGCTATGGAACAGTGGCGGCAGTGTGTTTCTGCATCTGTACAAAATGACACATTGAAATCAGGTTTTACTTACCCACATCAGAGCAACTCCAATGGACTTAAGCCTGTTTCTGCACTACCAAGGACGTGCCAGCATTTTAAACCCACCATCTTGTCATTAGGCCAGGCATTCATTTTAGAATCCATGCATCTTTCATTAACACACGAGAGGCACGTGTTTTCATTTACTGTGAATTTGAAATTCATTTATATTCATGTCTTTATTTTATTATGTATAAAACCTATAAATGAAAATTCTAACAATTATTCTGCATGTAACTTTCATGATTTCTGAAAAACTATATTTTTGAGCAAAGTTTTTGAATGGGGCCAGTGGCATTAGTGGCACAAGCAAAGCACATGGATTCTTGCCTGCTGAGGTAAACTCTTATGGCTTAAGCAGACTGATAGATTTTTTTTTTTAAAGAAATAAACTTTAAATTGATTTAGCCCCCATATCACCAATAACAACCAGTGATCCCGGGCTTCTATTTCTCTACTCTTGGCCGTTTTGTTTTAGATGATTACGGCTGGAGATTCTTTTTCGAGCAACAAGGGAGGACAGCAAATAGAGAAACGGCACCACTTTTCCTAATAGGAACATGATTTTTCTTTCATCAGAGCTTTAGCTCGTTCGGCCTGCTGTTTGTAACTGGCAGGGATTAGAGATGTCAGTCTCTGGCTAATTGCTCTCAGCTTGCCGGGAAGTTGGCTGCGATTTTGTCAGGTTTTGACAAGCACACAGATTCTCTCGCAATCCCCGTGTGCTCCCTGCCCTGCAGCTGCTGCTCAGCTCAGCTCCTCGGAGATGCTGTGCCACGGGGCTGCCTGCCCACTGTTCACTGCCTCCGTCCCAGAAGACCTGCCTCAGATCTAGATGCTACTTGACCCCCAGCTTGTTAAATGACCTTATGTTCCAAGCTTGGATTTTAGCCGATAAGATATAATCATGAAGCATATTACTAACAGGAATATTTGAAATTATTTTTTTTTAAACTTGTTTTGCTACATTTGACACACTCGCTCTTCTTGTAAGCCATTGAGTGCAACATACTGTACATGCCATGGACATTCTTCTGTTGTTGTTTTTTTTGTTTTGCTTCAGGTTTTTTTTAATTATATCAGAAAAGATAAAAAATAAACACATTGTAGAAGCCCAGCCAACTTTAAAAGTTTTTATATCTCAAAGCAGTTGCAATGTTTCTACCAAATGTTTAATTAAAACATAATTATTAGAACAAAATTAAACATTTACACCATTTTTAAAGTTTTCATACATTCTGATTTGTTCTGGGGAACATTGGGCATGTAGAAAGGTATATCATTATCCCAAGAAGCAATACAGATGTTTTCTTATTTTTTTGTCAAAATATAAAATGCATATATTGTACATAGTGTTTTCTCCATTTTAAATAAGCAGAAGTTGGATTCTTCAAGTAGTATTGCTCCTTGAGATAAAAATTACTGAAGTTATCTGAATTCATAAAAACACCTGGTACTGAGATTTGAGTTGAGTTAGAATTGCCAAAATGAGTTAACGTTTATAAAAAGTCAAATAATCAAAATTACATGATTTTCAGTCATTGCCAAAACAGCAAAGATACTCCCTGCTTAAGTCATGCAGCTTTCCATGTTCCTGATGACATGGTGGCAGCTGCATTAACATCTGTGGCAAGAATGATACCACCTCGTAGCCTGACCTCTGAGGTAGCCCGGCTGCTGCTGCAAATAGTGTTGGGGGGACCTGTAGGTGGCTCTCTTCCCTCTGGAGCACATTTTACAATCCTATATCTGAGTTTGGTAACCACGGAGAGTCCTCTGTAGGAGGTGCTGACCTTAAGCTGAAACCCTGACTTCTGTACATGGTCAGAACATTAGATTGGCTTCATCACTCTGTTCTCCTCCCCACTTATAGCTGATGTGTGGTGAGAGAACTGATGCACTTTAACTGCCTTCACATCATCCAGCTGGGGGCTACACATTGGTGGTGATGGAGGGAGTCTCCATTAACCATAAAAGGCTTTGGGTGGAGTGTAAAACCACTATGTAAGTGTAAAGATACTATAAGTAGTAATAGTGGCGGTAGTATTACAGAAGATACCATGGCACAGTTCAGAAAAGAAGGGTATTATCCCTGTTGTCCTGGCTCAGACCTCTTCTGGGTTTGCTTAATCTGTCCTACCATAAGTTCCTGCTTCATTCAGAGAGTGAGTCAGTTTCTCCATTCTCCACCTGATCCTCTGTGAAGTGGCACTGTTGGAAGACAATACGTGTCACAAGAAGCCACTTGATAAATGATATGGGTCCACACCGAATTTCTTTGTGATCCTGTGGTTTGAAAAGTGCTATGTTAACATAAGGAATTGTAATAAATTGTAATAAATAAGGCACCATGTAGAATAAAGAAGCCATTCAGAGTGTGAGATTTTACATTTTAACGATTGGCAGAGTCCAGATAAATCAGCAAACTAGATTTATCATCGGTTTGTGCACTGAATTTTGGTGGTTCATTTTGAGTCTCTGTATAGCTTTGTCATTGTCCTTTATAAAGTCATTTAAACAGTAAATCATTTAAACACAATCACATTGCTCTTTGTGAGAGTTAAAACTCTTAGTGGAGAAAGTCTGATGTTCTACTCCTGTTTTTTTTTTACCTTTTTCTTTCTCTTTTGTGAAAAGATGATGCTTCTACTGAGTTGTATGTGGTATCTGTTATTTGTTAATACTGAATACAAATCTAATTTAATTCATTAAGCCTTAGAGAGGAGAGTATACTGACAGACATTAAAGTCCAACATATGAGTTATTGGTTTTGGAACCAATAGAATTTGTTGTGTTTTTATGTAGGCTAGTACTGTATGTTAACGTAAATGTCACATAACATCACTAACGTTTTCCATTACTCACTATGGTACAGTACAGTGGAGTCAGAATTCACAGCTGTGTTGCCGATATCTGTGTCAGCCACAGGAAACAAAATCTATAAAATATTTCTATCTGTGAGAAAGAAAGGTAGCTGTAAAACAGGCCCATAAAAGGATGACACAATTACAGCCTGTCTATTGGAAGTCAGTAGGAGGAGAGGGTCTGACGGTGATGTAAATAACTCTGCTGGACGTTTCCAGATGGAGAATTGAGTAGAATATATCTGTCCCTCCCAAAACGGCCATAAACCACCTTAAGTTAGAGGAACTGGGCCAGGTATTCAAATGCAGAGGTGTCTCCGTTTGATTTGTTTTTGCATGTCTACCAGCTTTCAGTAAGGAGTCAGAAACAGGTTTCTTAGGCCCATTAAAACTTCAATATGACGGACGTCCTATACTGGCAGGTTTAGGGATCGAAGAGTTGCTTGCAGGAGCAGTTAACTAACAGCATACCAAATGTTAGCACCTGTGTGTGATTCTGCAGAAACCAAAAAAAACACCATGCCTTTGTTGTGTATATATTTAATTTATTTATGTAATGGGTATTAATTGGACCAGTTTTCCATTAATAATGTGACAGGCTTTAGAAGTTCAATTTTAAGGTTTAACAACTTTTTATTTTAACAAAAAAATTATTTTGTTTCCTTAGGAAACAAATTAAACAATTAATTTATTATTTGTGGAGATCTGTTGTACCCTAGACAATGTGGAAGTCTTTGCTCTGAGGGTGATATTTAGTAATAAAATATTTTTTTTTGTTTGAAAAGAGCTGTCAGGCATTCCTTCTCAGTGGTGTGGTTTATGTGTACACACAACAGTGCACAATGAGAATAACATTTGGCAAGATGGCTTGTGGTCAGTGAGAACACAGAGGCGTTGATCCCATGGAGGGAACTTGGGTTTGCTGTCAGCCGCAGTGCATCAGAGACACATTGATCCCTCAGCTCCTGGCTTCTGTGGTATGGCTCATTGTTGTCTTTGTACACAAAAGACATGCCTTCCTCAGCTAAGGAATAGGAACTTCGATTAATATTTTTTTTGGAATACCTTGTTGTTGTTGTTTTTTTTAATAATGCCACAAAACAACTGTATAGATGTCTCAAATATTTGTCACGATATCTACAGTATGAATACATCCAAAAAATAGAATCTCCATTGCAGTATTGTGCATGCGCCCTGATGTTCATCGATCTCTGTAACGGACTTCATCGGACCTCTGCAGTGGTTCTCATCCTTGTGTGTTATTTTAATTAGCAGCATGTGTCGATCAGCTGGAATGTGGGGTGAGGTGAATAATGAGGATGAGCAGTAATTGTCTGTCAGCATTTTAAAGGAAGCACATGTGCCAGTCAGTGAGAAATCATTAAATCCCTGTAGAAACACTCAGAACATCACCTACGTGACAAAAAAAAATGATTGTTAAACATCATCCAGCTAATAAATCATGCAGAAAAAAATGCAGAACGGCTTTCTGTACCAAACTTTGCATCCCCCAGCAACAGGGCCGAAACAGACCCCTTGTTGCCACGGGCAGCGCCAGAGATCTGTTTTCCAGAAGGAGATGATGGATGGTAATAATAATAATAATAATAATAATAATAATAATAATAATTGCTTACACTTATATAGCGCTTTTCTGGACACTCCACTCAAAGTGCTTTACAGGTAATGGGGACGCCCCTCCACCACCACCAATGTGCAGCTCCACCTGGATGATGTGACGGCAGCCATAGTGCACCAGAACGCTCACCACACATCAGTTATCAGTGGGGAGGAGAGCAGAGTAATGTAGCCAATTCATAGATGGGAATAATTAGGAGGCCATAATTGGTAAGGGCCAATGGGAAATTTGGCCAGGACACCAGGGTTACACCCCTACTCTTTTCGAGAAGCGCCCTGGGATTTTGAATGATTTTAATGACCTGTAGACTTACAGGGAAGCTCCAAAAAGAAACACGGCCGCTCCTCAGAGAATGAAATGAAGGATCCGTGGCTATAGGGGTCAGAAGGGACACTCTGGAAAAAGATGAACCGGAAAAACAAGGCTGAGTCTTCCAAGCTAGCTTGACTCCAAAAAAACACAATACTTTTTTTTGCTTTTCAAAGCCCTCCTCCCCCCATTTTTTGTTTCCTCCTCTTTTCCTATTAAAATAGAAATGTCAGAGAAATTTTGTATTACCTTGAGAAAGTGACATGTTGAACTTCCTCAGATTCTTAAATTCAGAAGGTTTTTGTGTAGCAGCTGAAAGAAGATCCAGACATGCTGGTGTATTTACTGTAATAGTGAAAAGAATAATGGTTGCATTCAGTACTGCATGTTCATAAGTATTTACGGACACTTGGAGAATCTGGTAAAAAGACTACAGTAACTCCACTAGTAGTTTATTCCTATGATAGTACATTACTTTTTGCAACCCAACTCACCGTATCTTTCCCAATACTAAGGAAAGGCCTGAGAGAGTTTGAGCACAATAGTACAAATCATTTTTGCCAACAGAACTCTGCTTTTGGGTATGCAGAAAACTACTGCAGTGTGTATATGTTTTCCTTTTGGGCTTTTTTCAGCAGTATGGTGTAGTTTATACAAAAATATAGGTGCAAGACACGTATACCTTTTCTTAGTTGTGACTTCTAAAAATGGCTACTTGATAATTATCCTTTCTGTAAGACAATAATGGCAATCTCACATCACTGTAAAACCTCCCTTTAATAAACTCTGCACATGGAATTTATGGATACATCTGTATCCATAAAATTATTTTTTTATTTACTTTTTGACCTTCTACTTGATCTAATGAACTCAGCTTGTTTAATTTTAGACTTCACAAGACTTAGCATTATTGAGGGAGTACATCCAAGAACATAAAAAATCATATGTTCACATTTGTTTTCTTGTGTGTGCAGCAAATAAAAACAAAAACCAGAACATCTAGCCTAAAACGGACTAATATTGGTGGCAAATGTTTCAGTTTTATTTTCCCCTGGTTGCTGAAATCACATAATAAAAAGCTTTGCTCTTTTGATGTTCCAGTTTATAACAATGATCACATGCGAATTTTGAGCTCATGTGGTCTTAAAGCCATGAGGAATTCATTTCCCGCCTTAGCGCCACAGAAATCCGGCATCTTCCGGAATGAATGGCAGACACTCTGTGTTCTCTGAAGGCACTGGCTTGAAGTGCTTCAGACGCTGGGGAATGCACAGCAGCACTACATTGTGTCCTCTGCCGTCTCCGTTCTGTGCCCTTCTCTCCGGCAAGCCACAGAACTGTGGGTGGGCAATGACTGGGTGCTGTGCCGAATCCAGCTGCCCATATGTTCAAAACCACTCTCGCTCCGCGACACACAGAGATACCCCTCTTTTTCTGGCAAAAAGTAGGGATGTTCAGCTGTGGTGAGAGGGATGCTACAGGTATCCTTTTGAAACATTGAAACATCTGGTAGCAATGTCATGTTCAAAGTTTTCATGTGGGTTAAAAGAAGTCTTTTTGAACATGACATCAGTAACAGGATGTTGACCATTAACAAAGACAAATGACAAAGGCAAAGACAAGCTGGACTACAGTGTTTAATGCCTCTAATGGATTAATCCCACTCCACCCAAGAGACATGAGGGTTCACCCTCTTGAAAAGCCGCACCTAACTCATGCAGGATCTGTAAAGGGGGGTGGACAGTGTTAGAGCTGTCTATCAGGGACAGTGGATAGTAGGCAGATGCTACAGGGATGTTGCTTGCTGTAAAATATGACTGTTTCTCCACTAGAGCCCATACTGTATACTGTATGACTTTCATGATAGACACTGGCTCTGGAGTGATACATTTGACATATCTTGCAGTTATTGATAGCGCAGCAAACAGAGTGTTTTTGAGTGCCTCAGCCATTAGAAATATTCACTGTGAAAGCAGGTTAAATCTTATAGTCTAGACCAGGGATTGGGTGCACTTGAATTGTCGGCTCTCCAGGCACCTGCAGGTCTGTGCTGCCATCAGTCTAACCCTGCCCCACTCCTGCAAGCCTGATGCTTAGCCTGTGGGAGGCACTGTGGGGATTCATGATGTGAAGAGAGGCAAATAGGTCTGAGACATTCACAGCTCTCAAAGCACGCAGAGTTCTCAACCCTTCTGTACTGCTACAAGGACCAATGGGGTAGGCCTCAGTTAATGACATTAACTGGGCTGGAGACACCAGTTCCAAATCAAAATAATATAGACGCACAATGTAAAAGGATGGTGATTAATTGAACCTTTAGAGGCCAGATGTTTATTCACTTAACACATGAAGCAAACACTAACACATGTACAGCCCTGAGTGCATGTTTTTACCCACAGTTGCAGCCCAAATCTTGTTTGTTTCATTTTAAAATGCTCTTTCTGAAATCAGATATTCTCCTTCTCCAATAGACAGAAGTAGGTAATCTATCCTCTTCATAGCACGGCTCCATTCCTTCCCTCTCCCGGTCTCAATTGGTTTAAATGTCAGTGTTCTTTAGCTTGATGCATAATTTCATTGAGCAGTATGACATCAAATCATAACCCAGTGGCCAAACAAAAATTGCAGCACAAACCTAGCAGCCAGGGGTGTTGCTTGCCCCCATGATGGAATGTTTCATTTCATGCAGAAAAAGTTTTGCAAGTAATGACTGAGAAGGCTGATGTGTTGTGATAGACAATGCCTTTGCTACAGTTTGCCTACTGAGATGGACTTGAAGCATATTTTTAAGAGACAGGGGTTATCTTCTGTACTATCCAAGGATTTCCAGATGTGTGGATCTTTCCATGTAGTTAATGCATCAGCGACTGCAGTGGGCTGTGATATCTCTTATAAATTGCTGTTTGAAAGGTTTTAGTAATGTGAATGGAGGATTTATGGAGGTTAACCTCTCTAGAGAAGTCCTGGACTGTGGACAGAAGACCAGATCGTCCTGGGCTGCCCACTGATTGCCAGGATCCTGGTGTATCCCACCTGCTTCCCCTAACAGTCTGAAAGGGTCCTTTTTATAGCAGGAAATAAAAGACAACCATCAAGGAAAACGGATGAAATCTTTTTAAGATCCAAGGGCTGGGTGGGAGGATAAGAAATGCTTTTTTTCCTTTTTCGTGGGGGTGTGGAAGCCAAGGGGGAAATGGTCTCATTTCAGAAGTTACCCCCTAATAAACAGGGCTGTCTCAGGGGAGGGGAGTATTGAAAACCATGAATCAGTTTACAGCAGCTTGTCCTTAGCCTTCAGCCCTGATTTATATCTCCATTCCCGGGAAGGAATGGGAAAAATGTAGCAGGGCGCCCCAACTCCTGGGGTTTCCTTTTAACACTTTCCAGGCTGTGTGACTTCTCCGGGCAGCTGGAGGTTTGAGCCCCAAGTTTTCTATGATATCCTCATGAGCCAGATTCATCAAGAGGCTTGACAAGGTTGGGCACTGTGAAATGTCTTTTCTATGGATTTTTGTTCTACATTCTTGAGGTTGGCTTAGGTTTAAAATTTAACACCTACCTCTCTGTAAATCCCATGCACAATGAGGGGACTTTTTTAATAAGGAGTAGGAAAATCCACTTAGTCAGTGTTACAATTCAGAAACTGCATCTATACGAATGGCTTTTTGTCCACATGTACAGTGAAATTTATTGATTGGATTGAATGTTCTAATTTTCTGTTTTCAGAAATATGCTGAAAAATTTATTTCAAGATGTATGACATTAAATACCTTTTTTTCTTCCATTCTGTATAATTCTCTTTAAAGAAATGCAAATATTATCATCAGAATGAGCAGTAACCACATTTTGGATTCAAAAGCCTGCACTGGAGTAGATTTTAATAAATTTAATACTATTTTTTTCATTTTGCAGCCCCCTTGAACCATTTTTTCTTCCCTTGAATCATTTCAGTTAGACTTTCCTGGAATAATAAAATAAACTTTATTATAGGGCTGTGAAATTTCATTGTTGTAAACCAAAGAAAGCTCTAGTTACTTAAGGCTTTGTGTGTGTATGAGAATGTTTCTGTGTGCTTGCTGTTCTTGGTATGGGCTTGCAGACGCAGGGCACACTGAATAACAACTGGCAGTTCCGAACAGGGATGTAAGATGCTGGGAAACAAGTGCTGATTACTACATTTAATTAAAATGAAGTAAAAAAAAAACAGTTCAAAAATCATTTTTGGAATGGAAGGTGTATTGTTGGAAGTGGCTGGACGCCATGCTCCAGACTAATGAGCTGAGTGACTGGTGCCACCTGCTGTGGCTGCCCTCAGGGCCCAGCCTGCCAATCCAAATACCCCTGCCTGCCCAGCTCTCTTGACACCTCCCAGGAACCAGGTGTAGGGCCTAGTTTTACAGCAGGTCTAAGAATAAGCCAGTAATTGCAGTAAGAGGTAGAGGGGTGCGTGTGTGGGGGTGGGGGTGCTTTAAGTTGAAAATAAAAGGCTAAGGTTTAGGAAAGTGGGAGGCGTTTGGAAGGGTTTATAAAACACTCATGTTTAAATGTCTACATTCATGTAGCAGCTTAACATGTTTAACCATGGTACATAAAACTCACTGCTCTTCCTCTAACTGAGCAAACATTTAGGAGCACAGTGGTACAGATTCTCTGCAAAATCTGGGACTAAATATGAGTTCCTTTCAAATGCTGGAAGAAAAAGAGATCCATTCAGTTTTAAATTTTTAAAGTTATTCCATGTGAGAAGCTCTGAGGATCTATTTATCAATAGATAATCAACTCTGGGGATCCCCAAAACACACTGCCTACCTGTCTGTTCATCGGTGTTTCTGTTCTATGCAGGTTATTTCCTTCAGAAAGTTACAGACAACACAACTGTGAATTTTGGCATTGGCTCTGTGAGACCTTGATGAACTTTTAAATTAGAGCTACTGTCCAAATATAAAGTTCCCTGATACGTTTTGTGTGGATTATATCATAGTTTTCACAGATTTACCTTTTTCCTCTGACCTTTTGGGGTTTTTTTCTCCCAAAAAAGGTCATTTCTCCATGCCTACAGATGTGTTACTCACTGCTAATTTAGACAGTATCCAGGCAACAGGGAGGGATGGCAGTGCTCTACAGCTCACATCTACCTGGGATTCTGATGTGCTTCACTTAGCATATCTGGCAGGATGACAGCTTGCTGATAGTGCGTTATTGGAAGCTTTTGATGGGATTGAGCCTCCAGTCTTCATGCTGGGGTTTGATAACTTGGCAGGCGGATGAGGCCTGCATATAAACATTTGGATAGGTTTTTTTTTTTTGCCAGTTCATGAAATCCTCTGGGAGTGTATACACAGACTGAAAATAGAATAAGTACCAATTTTATTTCCTGTCTCATTTCTCTGTTTATTTTTTTTCTTTTCTTTTTACTTTTTTTGCTCTCCAAGATATAAAGCCCGATTTTCAGTGCTGGTTAAGATTTTTTTTTTAAGCTAAACTGCAGTGGCTCGTGTAGCTTCACCCCAGGTCAACAAAACAATCATTTAAGGTTTTCATAGTATTTTCTGCAGCTCAGTAGGTGTTTTTCACTGGTCTTACTGAGATAAAGTTGAATAAGGACATGTCGATGTAATTAAACTCATGTGCTGTGTCCTAGAATGTTTTTTGGCCATTTGAATCCGCATGAAAGTAAATGTTATTTTTAGAAAATCTGTTTTGTTTATACTGAATTCCAGCTCTGCTTTGCCAACAGTGGGGCAGTGTTTTCAATGAAATCGCGTTGTGTTTCAAGCAAAGCTACGTGAAGAAGGAACTGCATTGCACAAGATTCCTGTTAAAGACGCTTATCAGCACTGAAATGCAGATTGTGACAAAAATTCTGCCCTTGTCATCTTGAGCAAGGAGTGCCAGTGGACACGTTCTGCCTTCCTCCCGAGTGCTCTTGTCTAGCCTCTTCTCTGTCAGCTCTTGAATGTACACCAGAGGCCTTCTTTTATTCCACCTGATGCTGAGCAGGGCAGTCTGGATCCTGTCAGGACTGCTGCGGTCTTTCCCAGGGGACTGCGGGAGACAGGGGTGGTGGGAAACGCGCGTTTGTCAGAGAGGCTTGAGGTGCAGGTTTTCGGCATTCATTATCACCGGCAATTAAATACAGGCTGCCAGGGGACAGGAAGAGCAGTGATAAGAGGAGCCCCTGAGGCGACTGCCTCCCTGTAACCGGGTGGAGAGCACAGAGGTCAGTGTGTAAAGAGGCGAGGGGGCAATGAAGCATTTCCTCAGCTGTAAAGCAGGGGCATGATTAGGCTGGAAGAATGACAAGGTGGGGAATGGACAAAACTCTCCAAAAATCACTATTCCACCAGCATTAAGGATGTGGGGAACGTAAAGGATGAATAAATTATCATTAATGTTCTAGTAACCATGGTAAGCAGAAGATACTATTTTTCTGTAAACCAACTTCCTTTTCTTTAGAGGACTGTATGTGGGTGTAATTTGGTTGAAAGAGGCAGAATTCTAGTATTCCAATGTGCTTAAATTTGTGCATCTTTTCAGTAGAGGACTAACTTGCTTTTAAAAGACATTGTCCTGTCTTATTCATTCAGATCCTCTTCCAGGACGATAATAACGTCGGGTACTTTGCTAAGGGATGACTTTTGAAGAGTTGCTTTTTAAGACCTCAGGGATTTGTGTCCATGGCGATAATTTGGGAATTTATTTAACAATGTACAGAACCCCGACTAATGAAATGAACAGCCCAGACACAAACATAATGTAATTCTTACAAACAAAGAATATATCATTATCTGGCAATATGTGCTTTTATAATAGCATAAAAATGTAACCAACATAAGCACTCTGAATCCCTTCTTAATACCTGTAATATTACAGTATGTTGCATTGAGCTATAGAAGACAGCAGTTAAAAACAGTATTTTGCACACTTTCAGTATATTTCTGACACTTTAAATCCTCGAGTATGTGGAATAGAGAATTGCTCTGAGAATAAGTGGCAGTGTTCTGATTGTTATACTGTATATAAAATGATAGTCTTCATTGTAGGCAAACATATACAATGTACACATGCAGTTACTGTAACTAGTAAGCATTTACCCAGTTTTCCCATGCATGTGAGGACATCCAGTGAAGTTCTGGGGCAGTGATGCTGTTTTAACATTTCCATTTTGTCTGGTTGGAAGGCAGTGGAATGAGAAAGTGCTGCTGGAATTCTGAGCTGCTAGAATGCTGCTGGCACATGACAGTGGAAGAAAATTGAACTTTAATCACTGCACTGCTGCATGGTGTTACCCACAGACTAGCAGTACAAGGAACTCTGCTCATTAGCCTCCCCTAGACAGATGGGGCGTCAAGGATAATGATTGTGTGTGACAGAATGTCCTACCATCATCAGTCACCCCTTCAGGTCTATGGTGGAAGTGCTAATGGGCTAAAATACCTCACCAAGTTTTTCACCAGGATTGTAGAGAGTTTGTTTTTCCTAAACAATGTCAAATTCTCCACATCGTTCGTCACAAATTCTCCTTCTTGTGTGAGTGAAGTGTGGGAAAATTAACTTAACACATCATCATCAGAACATCCAAGTGCAAAGTGTTGTGCCAGTTTGGCATGTTCAACAACTGGAGTCTCCTGTAGCATGAAATAAGGTTCACCTGGCATTTATACAGGCATCCTGTCAATGAAGAGGCATCACATTACCTGCACTTCATATCTCACTAATTGGTGTTAGGCATTGTAACTATTCCCAAAAAGTACCCCCTGTATGTTCTTGTAAAATACCCACTAAGGATGAGTCACTGTGTGCTGTACTTCATTTTCCAAATGAACTGCAATTAATGACAAGATGTTGTAGATTACCTTTGCAATATCAATGCAGTGAGGTTAGTAAGCCAATGGAATTAAAGCAGCATTTAAAGCCAGAGATTTAAGGTTAAAATGATATAATACATGGTTTAGGCCTCATTTGAAATATTGTGTAAAATTCTGGTGACTGCGTTACAAGAAAGATACTGCTACTCTGAAATCAGTCCAGAGAAGAGGAACCGCAATCTCAATAAATATCAGCTGTCATGGAGGGATATTTGTATGGTTGAGATGCCTGTACAAGCATTGTGTCTATATAAAGATGAATTGGTTGTATGAAAGGACTTAGAGAATTAGAAAGATTGGGGCAAATGTGTGCACATGGGATAAATGCACACATTCTACTGTACATGTGAGCAGTGCAGCCCCCTGCTCGTTGTTGGTCTCTTTAAATATAGAGAGAGACACAGGAGCAGGAGGAAAGGAAAGATCACACAAAGAGAGAACACCCTCAAATAACATGAGTCATGAGAAAGCGCGGTTCTTCATCTCTGGTTCAGTCTCCCAGCTTGAAGGTTGACAGTAAATGAAGGTTAGGTGGTTAAAGGCGTATATACCAGTTGGAGAGCAGTCTCCAAGGAATGGGTTGGCTCCTGTATGTTAAGAAAAGATCGGGAGGGGAGGAGCAGTGGTTAGCTCTCCCCCTTAGGATAGCTCTGACGGTAAGGAGCTCGTCAGCTCGTCCGGTCTTGTTCTCTGGTTAATAAGGGTTAATAAGGGAGGCAACTGTATGAGTAGCTGCAAGGTTGGGTGGAACTGCTACTGTAGGATTTAGGGTAAGTAGTAGCAGACTCGACTCCTGCTGTGTCAGGGTGCATATAAAGGTTAATGTGGTTAATGTCTGTGGTCAAGAAGGATTGTCAAAGAGAAAAATGGTTTTCACTGCTCCTGCTAGCCGTTATTAAGTTTATGTTAAATCAGTTATGATAACTTGTGGTACAAAATGAGATGAGAACTGCTGACATCCCAAAGGTTTAATGAAGGTCAGGTAGGAAGTGTCCTGAGATCCAAAAGACTCAAGAAGGTGAAAAGGGGAGCTGTGTGAATCCTAAATGTCCCAAACATGATAGAGGAACAGAATCATTTGATCACAAAGTTTGCATAGCTGGTTATCTAAAAGTTGAGGTAGTACTGGTTACAGGGGGGTGTAGTTAGAAGTTAACCCAGGTTACAAGTCCTGGAGGGACTTTGGTTTTCCCTGAGAGGGGCTGGTTGTAGTTGTGCTTACAAACCCCGTGGTTATTCAGAAAGGGACAGTACTCCTTTTACATGAAATTCCTCTACGTGTAGTGAGGTGGCTCTGAGGATTCCCATGAGCTTGAAGTCTGCAAGCAAAGATTTGAGAGATGTGGAGATGGAGGTATATAGATCTTGTTATACGTTTTCGTGATTATGGGTGATAGTTATAATTATAGCGAAGGGTGTGTTCTCAGATTGATTGTGGTCTGAGCACAGAAGAGGTTGTGGTTTACAAGTTTAAGTTATGGTCTCTGGTCTGTGGTTACATCGTGTATGGCTGTATGGTTTATTCATTAACACAACTCCCAGTAGGACTCTATGAATTTCCAGTTGTCACTGAAAAATGGGTGTCTGGTCTGGGGATGTGGTCACAATCTCACCAGAGAAGTGTAACAGCAGGACTGAAGAAGGAAATTCACCAGCAGGTCACCACAAATTAAATTTTTATACCTGGAAGGCTGGGTCACAGGCAGTGAGTAGCCGATGAAAGGGTTTCCATAGTGATCATGCCAAGGAGAAGCAGGGTGCAGCGGGCTACACTGACAGGCCAAAAGAACTGAATCTTTTCGTTGTTCTAGATTAATATCATGATGTTGTCACCTCATTATGATTCCACCCTTTAGTCAAGATGTAACTAGATGGAGGTCACTGGAGTTGGACATTGTGGGAACACAGAATGTGATTTTTTTATGCTGAGTTTTCTGCATTACTTTAAGAACATCATTTACTTTTGGGTCTTAGCAAATAGATTTTGTTTGATTTCTTTCAAATAATATTTACTGTGGAAACTAGATTTTCCTGCAATAACGGCCCCGCTGAACCATTAATCACTATCACGGCTTTATTGGTAGAAACATTTGAAATATTAACATTTGGAAAGGTCTGGCATGGCTTCTTTAGCTGTTGTTAGGACTTCACCACTATACTTATTCTTATACTTATACTTATACTTGTTTTATTTTGTTTATTCCGAATGTTGCATGATAACCTTACGAGGAATAAGCAGCATTTTGATAATAGGTGATAGTGTTTATGCTTTTAAATGTATATTGATTGATGGATACAAATCTTAGTGGTTGATAAACCAACGTCTTTACAATGGTCCAGACCCTTTATCTAAAATTTCCTATTTGGAAGAACCCCAAATAGTAAAATTATATACAAAAAAAGAACATTGAAATGTGCGGAGAATTCCTTTCTTAACTGCAGATTTCAGATTATTTCAGCCTGGCCACTACAGTATGTGCACCTAACCTGTATAGCATACAAAGGTTATATGGGGGAGGTATTCAGTCCCTTTTTTGTTTTTTACTAGCTTGTAGTCCAAACATTAAGCTTTGCTAGAATTAATTTAAACATTACTCGTAGCCCCAGGATGTTCCGAACATCAGCAGCACCAAAGTTTGTCAGACATTTGCTCGCCAGTCTTGTTAGGTCTTAGTTAAAGACCTAAATAATTAATTGTTTTGAACTGCTACAAGAAGTCTGCCATTTCCCACACAAACCTGGCTTGACGTTATAAGGTATTCTGGTCATCAGTTATGGAATATCAGAATTACTCTTGACACTTTTTTTTTGTCCTGAGCGAGCAGATTGACGATGTGGAGGAGAAGAATCCTAATACTCTGTGGTGTCATGAGTGCTCCTGGAAATCATTTGCTTTCAAATTTGTAGTGCAGAACACTCTGCTGTAAAACTGCCTCCGATCAGAGGTCACCAAGGATGTTTGTTTTATTAGGAAATGAGCTAAAAAGGAGCAGAGTGATTTACTCAGTTGTGCGCGTGTTGTTCAGGAAGGAACGGTTCATTCCCGTTTAGCATGAAACTCTAACAGTCTGATTACTCTCTGCAATGAGAGTAGACCTTCGAGAATAGTCCTTTTCCCCAAAATAAAGAACAGCAGACAAGGTCACGTCAAGTGTGTGGTGAATAGCTGAGCTCCAAAGTTCTGCAGTCTTAAAGCTGAAGATCCTCCTGCACTTGTTTACAGCAGTGGTTGTTGTGCTCATTTTTTCTCTCCGTGAATCTGATGGAAATAGACAGTTTTCTTTCCTTGACATGGCTGGGTTTTCAGTGTGGTGTTTAAAAAATCTAACTAGTGAACTGAGGTCATAAATATAGAAATCTTCCATTTGTGTGCCAACAGCCATGCATACTTATTAAGAAAGGAAGAAAAACCGATGCCAAGTGGCTATTGCAAGAATCAGTTTTCTTTGAACCAAATAAGGCGAAAGGAAATTTGGTAGATCAGTTACTGTAGAAAGAGGCAATAAGGATGATCTATTTAGTCAAAAATTATTTTCCTATTAAGGTTGTCTCTGGTTGAGGTGGTTATTGAAATTTTAACCTTTCTTTACTGGGCTACTGAATTCCAGACTTTACGTGCTGTACTATATATGGCCTTGAATGACCCTTTTGAGTTTGTTCCAAATGTGTGTGTTGTGGTTTAATGCTGAGTCATTTTCCTTTTTAGTAAAACTCCGTAGACATGGAAGTGACCTCTAAATGCATGTACTCACTGGAATAACTTTACATCTTTGATTCTGATAAAGAATCAAAATTAAAAGAAAGGTAATCCACAGTACAAAGACCTGCCAAACCCTTCACAAGATGTGTGACCTTTATGTAGGACTGGGCTTCACAATGAGGTACAGTATTTGTTATATACTGTCCCTTTGACAGGCCTCTGAGATAAACATCCTGGCTTTAAACCACAAAATCACAGTGCCATGAAAGTTACGGTAGTGTAGCACAAACAAAAGTCTTCTGTTCTTCCAGTCTTGTCCTTTTCTTCTGTATGGATTCGTGTCTTAAGCGAAGTCTGTGCTGTTGTCCATTCCTCTGCTTGTTTTTGTTTCTAGGAAAGAATTCCTAAGACAAGGCATTTCTGATGCAAACCAGACAGCCTCCCATAGTGTTGTATAAATCTGGATCCATTTACTTGTATATAGATCCCTGATCGGGGCCAATGAGGCTAAAAATGTATAATGCTGTGCCTTTGTTTTTATCATAAATATGTATATAGCATTGTTCTAGCACTCAGCTGACGTAAATCTCCTGTCGAACGTAGATGTGTTCACTGGACATGGGACAGAAAAATAGGGAGACCACTGTAATATCAAAATTCCCACACTGTCTTTTGCTTCACCTTCATCCCCACCAGCTCTCTTGCCTCATTTCCTGCTTCTAGCAAATTCAGGCACTTTGGGTTATACATTCGTAATTTTAAAATTAATACTTTGATATTTCTCTTGACATTTGTACTAATGTGCTCCATTCTAGTACAGTTATCTCAGTGTTTGTCCCCGATGGATGAATTGGCTGAAAACATCTTCACTAGACCCCATTATACAATACAACACGACACTGATGTTATTAGAAGCTGTAAAATAATTGTCATTTGCCAGTGTTGCGTCTTGAAATGTGCTAGGCTCATTTATGAAAAAGTGAGGCTTTGAAAAAATAATTTTCCTGAACAGTTTTAGCAGTTTGAACAATTTCAGAACAGCACTATTAAAAAATATATGCTACTGTTATGAGTTATTGTTGACCCAAAGTTCACTACACAGAGATTAGATGAAAAACTGCAAATAGATAGGATGAAGTTGTCTCTTCTCGTTGGCTGTTTGAACAATAAGTATTATTGTCTTTCTGTTTAAAAGACTGATGTAAATTTGGCTTTCAGATGCGGCATATTCTTTTAAAATATGGTTACAACACTACACATCCTTAAAGTATGTCAGGTTTCTAATCGTACCATTTATTTGTGCCGTATGGGAAACAACAAGCAATGTCAGTGCTTACTGACTCAACAGAAAGAAGGAATGAGAAGTCTTGGGATTTTAACATGGAATTCTGTGGGATTTTTGGCTCCAATTAAAATAATGAAAAGTCAAAACAATCTTTTGTTTTACTTGTGGAATTGTAAGTGGTCCAAAAGTTTGTTCTTTTCTCACACAGTTATACAGTCTGATTTTTTTACTGTACATTTTTTTAGCCTTCTGTTATTTTAAGAGTCTTTTTACGCGAATTAAATACAAAAACATGCCCTTTAATTTTCACATTTTCATGACAGTTTTATATACAAGATCTGTAAAAAATGTGATACAAAGCATGTCTTATTGTGGTCTTGCACATATGAACAACTGTGGGTGTCAGTTATACACAACTATTTGTAATTGTTGCATGACATTCAGATATACAGTATGAGATCTGCTTAAAATTAATTTCCAAATGTGTGAAGTAACTTCTGAATTAGCAACACTGAAATATTCTTATATTTTAAATTATGAAGAATTTAAATAAGAATAAAATGAAGAATAAATATACTTATGAAGTATTCTTATGAAAAATAAAAGTACTGTTACTATACTTATTGAGAAATACTGCACGTCAGTGACTACTGCTCAGTCAGGACTGCTTGGACAACTAAATTGTATAAGACATTCATTTTCTTTTAAAAAATCAAATAAGTTTTATCAAACATTATGCAGTGAGAATGATTTGTCATGCTCTCATTTTGGTGCTGTTTCAGTTACACTCCATTCCAGTTTTGTTTCCCTTTTCTAAAGAAAAAGATAATATCACAGCTGATGGGACTTACTTGGCACAACATAACTTTTGAAAATGACATTGTTAGATGTTTGTCTTTCCTTCTTTCATCAGCATTGCAAGAAAGTCTGCGGGGCTTTTCCCTTAGCTGCATGAGCAATCCTGAAATGGCTAAACTAATTTCACAAATTCCATATGAAAATTGCAGTAAGGGATGGTGTGACTAAATGATGCAAGGCCATTTCTGTTCCAAATGAAATCCACCATATGTAAAGTGGAGGTTTTCCAGAAATAAAAGAAAACAATATGACAATAATTGATTCTTTTTGACAGTTTTGAAATGCGGGAGCATGTGTTTAAAATGTTGGGCTCCCTCTCCCCCTCCCTGCCTTTCAGTAATAAAGCCGCCTCGGAGGGGAAGTGTGCATTACAATGGTTTTACTTTCGGATCTTTGTGTCTGCAAATCTCTTCTCAAGCCCACTGAAACTCCACCTTTCAGAGCAAGTCCGTTTTAATCACATTTGCATTCTGCAGAACTGCAGGCTGTGCTCGTGAGCAATGATTAAAATCTCCAGGCAGTACACTAGTACAAGCAGTTTTATTTGATGTTTTGTTTAAAAAATTGTAAAAGTGCATCACTCAATATTCAGGATTTTACAGGAGGGTGTATTTAACACTTAGCAGTGCCTGTTACATTGTTATACATTGTTGTGAATGGCTTCATACAAAGGGAGACATTTATAAAGGCATGTTTTTTTGCATTTTAGGATTTTGAAATAGACTAAACCCTCCCATTTGAATAACTTAGATGCAGATATCCTCTAAAAAGCTGTTTAGTACAGGAGGATTGTTGCCTCACAATTACTGCATGTCTTTTCGTCATTGTCAATGGGAGAGGTCTGTAGGTTCAGACAAGATTAAAACTCATGTCTGATCTACCTTCTCCAGAAAACTGTGGAGAATGACCTGCTGCCCTCAATCACCTGATCAGTTGGTATAAGTCAGTTGTGAGTTTAGATGCCAGAGAGGGGTGTAAAAGGACTGAGGCATTATTTCACTTAGAATGTTAAGAATTTTCTTAAACTGTGAATAAATGAGATTGCAGATTGTGTACTGTGGATTACACATGGTTCCCTCAAGCTAGTGTTACTTTTTAAATGAAATGTGGTTACCATCTGTAATTAAAGACAAAGTCATGTTCTGTTTTAATGGTAAATAAGAATGTGCTGAAAGTTCCATGGGTTTTAGCAAATCAGTTACTGAAGTGATATGTACCCTTTGCAATAGGCCCACAGTGTGGGCTCAAATGTGATAACTGATGACCTTATATTCCATGTTTGACCAAGGTACCCAACAGGGCTGTATGATATTACCCATGTTCGTTCTTTCATTAATCCACTAGGTCTGGCATTTGAACAACTTGCCTTCATCAGTCCTTTTGATAAATCAGAGTCTGGGTATCTTATTTCACTCTATGTTAATGACATCTTTCAAATTCCCTCAGTCAATTCCCCTGTGGTTTGAATGTATTTGACAACATTGGTAGGATTGCTGTAAAATAAAGTGGCTGTACTTGGTCCTTATGCCTTTGATTTGAGGATGATTGCTCTTGTACTTCATATTCTTGTTCAGTGGTAGTACTCAGGTTTTACCTACTTTGTCTTTAAGGTCTCTCCTGATTTCTATTTCATAAGGAGAATATGTTAAAGTTACTAAATAAAATCTTTTGAGACAGACATTTTACCTAGGTGGTCTTCTTTACAAGTTACTGTACATTACTTGGTAGTATTCCCTTTATATAAATCATTGTACCATCTCATATTTCTTATTTCCCTGTATACCTATTCCAATTCCTCCACAGTATTTACAACAAATTCTGTTGCAAGTGCTTTTAATTGGATAGTTAATTGAGTTAGAATTTGTTGACAACCTTGGGCGATTCTAAAATGAAAGGTGGTTTGACTGTAATGAATTTTGTTATCACATGTCCCGTTGAAGCTTTATTTAAGACAAATATAAGCTCAGGATCCTTTATTTTGCTTCATCTAAGCTCAGGGACTGTCTGTCCTTTATATAGGAGCTATCATTGTAAAATCTCTGGACATTTGAATAAATAGTTAACTGCTTTTCACAAGCCTTCACTTATTTGGAATAATCTCCTCAAATTGATGGATTATCAGTCTCTTATCTATCCTCCTGGGTCTACAAGAAATCATAATCTTGGCAGCATTTCTGAAGACAGTGATACAGTATGTAACATTCCAGGATCTAAGGGAAATATATTAGATCCCTGAATTGTTCCTACTATATGCATCTCAGACTCTCATGTACAGTGCCTTGCGAAAGTATTCGGCCCCCTTGAACTTTTCAACCTTTTGCCACATTTCAGGCTTCAAACATAAAGATATAAATTTTTTATTTTATGTGAAGAATCACCAACAAGTGGGACACAATTGTGAAGTGGAACGAAATCTATTGGATTTTTGAAACTTTTTTAACTAATAAAAAAATGAAAAGTGGGGCGTGCAAAATTATTCGGCCCCTTTACTTTCAGTGCAGCAAACTCACTCCAGAAGTTCAGCGAGGATCTCTGAATGATCCAATGTTGTCCTAAATGACTGATGGTGATAAATAGAATCCACCTGTGTGTAATCAAGTCTCTGTATAAATGCACCTGCTCTGTGATAGTCTCAAGGTTCTGTTGAAAGCGCAGAGAGCATCATGAAGACCAAGGAACACACCAGGCAGGTCCGTAATACTGTTGTGGAGAAGTTTAAAGCCGGATTTGGATACAAAAAGATTTCCCAAGCTTCAAACATCCCATGGAGCACTGTGCAAGCGATCATCTTGAAATGGAAGGAGTATCAGACCACTGCAAATCTACCAAGACCTGGCCGTCCCTCTAAACTTTCAGCTCAGACAAGGAGAAGACTGATCAGAGATGCAGCCAAGAGGCCCATGATCACTCTGGATGAACTGCAGAGAACTACAGCTGAGGTGGGAGAGTCTGTCCATAGGACAACAATCAGTCTTACACTGCACAAATCTGGCCTTTATGGAAGAGTGGCAAGAAGAAAGCCATTTCTCAAAGATATCCATAAAAAGTCTCGTCTAAAGTTTGCCACAAGCCACCTGGGAGACACCCCAAACATGTGGAAGAAGGTGCTCTGGTCAGATGAAACCAAAATCGAACTTTTTGGCCACAATGCAAAACGATATGTTTGGCGTAAAAGCAACACAGCTCATCACCCTCAACACACCATCCCCACTGTCAAACATGGTGGTGGCAGCATCATGGTTTGGGCCTGCTTTTCTTCAGCAGGGACAGGGAAGATGGTTAAAATTGAGGGGAAGATGGATGCAGCCAAATACAGGACCATTCTGGATGAAAACCTGTTGGAGTCTGCAAAAGACCTGAAACTGGGACGGAGATTTATCTTCCAACAAGACAATGATCCCAAACATACAGCAAAATCTACAAAGGAATGGTTCACAAATAAACGTATCCAGGTGTTTGAATGGCCAAGTCAAAGTCCAGACCTGAATCCAATCGAGAACCTGTGGAAAGAGCTGAAAACTGCTGTTCACAAACGCTCTCCATCCAACCTCACTGAGCTCGAGCTGTTTTGCAAGGAAGAATGGGCAAGAATTTCAGTCTCTCAATGTGCAAAACTGATAGAGACATACCCCAAGCGACTTGCAGCTGTAATCGCAGCAAAAGGTGGCTCTACAAAGTATTAACGCAAGGGGGCCGAATAATTTTGCACGCCCCACTTTTCATTTTTTTATTAGTTAAAAAAGTTTCAAAAATCCAATAGATTTCGTTCCACTTCACAATTGTGTCCCACTTGTTGGTGATTCTTCACATAAAATAAAAAATTTATATCTTTATGTTTGAAGCCTGAAATGTGGCAAAAGGTTGAAAAGTTCAAGGGGGCCGAATACTTTCGCAAGGCACTGTATATAGTGTTTAATCCCGTCATTCATTAGCTGATCGAATTGACTTGATTGCCGTTGTAGGGGGTATATCTTCTTCTTTATATATCTTCTTTATCATTTTAAAAATAAGCCTCATATCAGTCTCTTTTATATGGGATAGAGAAATAAGCAAGTTAGACAGCAGTCCTGACTGGAATGCAGTTTTTGACAATATTTTGTTGTCTTCCAAAAAGCAGAGCATCAAATTCATCTTACATTTCAACATAGAATGTGTGCAGCCCCAGTACTGTACCAATACTTCCAGATGTTGATTGTTTTAGATGCACTTTTTGGGTGTGATTGGCACCTACTCACTGTATAATACATATGTTTTGTGAATGTCTTGTGATTGAGTGTTGTTGGGTTTATCTAACTGGTGTGACTGTGCCAATGAGCCCTAGACTTCTCCCAGGCTAGTGTCAATCTCCAAGCATGACGTCTTTTGTGGTCAGGTTTTACTGCTGCCAAGAAATCTGTTTTGTAAGGCTGGATAGAGACTGAGTTACCCTTGAAGCACACTTGGTTGCTTTGATTTATAGATGCTCTTATGGAAAAATGTACAGCTGAATTATATTATGTATTGCAAAAACTGTATTAAGCTTGGTCAGATGCATTTGGTTGGCTTACAAAATCTGATTGGTCAATTATATATACTGTTTTGATTTGTACTGTTAGTGTATTTGTTATGAGAGGTTTTGACTTGTTTTGAACATTTAGTTTTAAAACACAGAAACATAGGCAGCTCCAGGCGTTAATTAGTTTGTTCCCCTTGCTACCAGCCGCAGATTTTGTAAGCTTCTCTGTGTTTGGTCATCAGATTGTACATGATGTAAAAGTATTGCTGTTCTACTGTGTGTTACAGGCAGGAGGCCCTGTTAGCAGCCATCAGTGAGAAAGATGCCAACATCGCCCTGCTGGAGCTTTCCTCCTCCAAGAAGAAGAAGACACAGGATGAAGTAGCTGCCCTCAAAAGGGAAAAGGATCGTCTGGTCCAGCAGCTTAAACAGCAGGTAGGCCGTCAGGGACTGGACTCTCAGCCAGTTACCCTTACCAACTCTGAAAACCACAGAGGCTCAGCTGCAGACACTGACCTTTAGTGCCTTGGTAAATATGGTTCAATCTCAAAGAAATTGTTTCTGTGGTATTAGTCACCTCCACAGGGGTTTAAAAGCCTCATTGCCTACTCCATCTTTCCCTTGATGTGGGGAAATAGCCAGGACCCGATTGTAGCATTTAACCCACAAAGAAACCAGGATGAGCTCTGGCCCATTGAGACTCTCTGACTCTGATGTGGACTTTATCTTGACCTGATTCTGATGGAGATCGTGAGATAATACTAAAACATTAATCTGGCATAGTTTTTATTTGTACAAGACTTTGTGTATGTGACTTATTAGTATGGAACATTGTGACAACTGATTAACACAATGTGGACTTAACTGTTATCTGTATAATAAGTGGCCAATCTGTCTTTTTAATTGAATGCTATGTCACTTTGATTCCAATGGGAATTTTTTTGGGACTGCAATTCTGCAATGTTCTATTCTTATTTTCTACCAGATTTGAAGTTTTGGCATTGATATCTACTTAAACTTCAAACCAACCTGCAATTTTATAGTTTTATATTTTTTCAAAAGCAAACTGGCATCACTTGAAAGCTAAATGTTGAATTGAATCAAGGATGTGGTTCATTCAATATAATTTGTCAAGGCTGTCAATGAACACTTCACTGTGGTTGGTTTCTAGAAACATTGCATGTGGAACTCTCTTTCATACAGTGTCAGTTAGGTTGGTGGATTCCCTTTGTGATCGTGGTTAGCGTGGGGTACCGATCAATGTGGTACTAATTTACCTCCTGAGGCGTAGTTTGTCTGCTTGTCTGGCTTGTGGCAGGAACACAGGCCATCTGTTTCTGAACAGATAGGCCGCTACTATCAGTAGAAGAAGGAGAATGGGAGGAGCAGGCTGACAGACCAAGAGCCGCCTAACAGAGAGCACATGTGAGACATGGGCTGACAGTTAAAATCAAGAATGATTTTAGGATTGCTCTTCAAAAGCACAGTTAAATCATTCCTAAGTATTTCAGCCTTTGCCCTATGCCCAGCCTTTGATGTACTGTAGTAAAAGATGCATATGAGTTACAAACAAATAATCAGTACTCCCCTACAACTGGCTTAAACAATTGTCAGAATGTTGGCTACAGTGATGAAGCAGGTTGATGTGTGAACAGTGCTAGCACTTGTATGAGGGTATGAAGACAAATTAGAGAGAGTTTAAATAATGCCTGTGTTGTAGAAGACATTAGTAACTATCACTAATCCATCCATTTTCTAACAGCTTCTTCCAGTTGCAGGGGACCTGGAGCCTGTCATGGCAAGCATTAGGAATTAACTTGTTTTGAAAATATCAGGTACAGCCAGCTGTTTTCAGAATGATGGACATTAAGATGGTGGAGAACTGATAGCTACTGGTCAGCTTTGCCTTGTTTTCCCAGTGTGGTGATACCAGAGCACGCAACACTGAATATTCAAATAAGTAGCAAGTGTATACTTAGCCCAGAATTAAATCATAGATTTAAATCTGGGATGATAGAGGTCCAGTACCATTTCTTAAAGGTGTTGGAACAGCTTCAATATCATAAGAAATCGTGTTATTAAGAACATCTGTCTCTGCATTTCTGATAAAAAAACTGCTGTGAATTAAGCTCACTGCATATTGAATTAGCACTAATAAATTATTAGAATTAATTTAATCAGATTTGGCATCGATTTATAAATTGGAATTTAATATCTTCATCATACACAAGATAATTACTTCTTAAACCCTAAACAAAGTACAGGACAGAATCCAATCAATTATTTTTCTTCATTATTGTTTGTCCAAGTGATCACCAGCTGTGAATTTAAGGGCTTGTATAAAACAAAACTCAGGGATCATCCAGGGCCAGTTTAGGTTATTTAAGTACAGTCACAAACACGATAAGGCCATTCTACCGAGTTACTTGGCAGTCTGATCTGTGTCGCTAATTGATCTGTGGATCTCACCCAACCCTTTCTTGAAAGGAGCTAGGGTATCTGCTTCAACAACAAGGCTGAGTAGAATGTTAGACACATATCCATTTGCATAGCAGCATATCCTCTGTCCTCAGTTTTAAAAGCATTTCCACATAGTTTCCACTTTTGACCTCTGGTTCATGTTTTACAGTTGATTCATTAAGAAATACACCACCCTCTGATGACTCTTGCTTTGTAATTTTGTAGCATGTTTATACCACTTCCATGTGGCTTGAGGAATAATTGCCTGAGTGTTCCTGAGTCATTCATTCAGATTCTGAAGACAGTCTGCACTGTTGCATCTCAGAGTGAAGTAGTTGCATCAGCAGGGAGCTAACATTAAATTCGCTTGAAGTCGTTGGACATGATGGACAAAGACTTCCATATCCTGTTTTGGGACACAGATAATAAGAAGTTCAAATGAAAGTGCCACATGAAATATCTACGAGAGCAGTTGTGTACACCTCACATGTCATGGTGAGATCTGATTTCAGCTCTGCATCACTCATGCATCTCAAACACAAAGGACAAAACCAGACATATAGATTACATATTGAATTTGTGCTGGAGAATTGTTTTTTTTTTTAATGAAGGAGCAGAGATGTAGGAGAAAGCAGGTTAAACAGAATTTTGAGTAAAAAGAAGTCTATGCTTGGCTGTGCTTTAAGTATATGTGAAGTTCCATAGATGAATGTTCTTTGGAAGAGTTCTAATAAATGGATGTGAAAATCAGCATTTTGCTTTGGCGGAAACTTTTTTTAAACTGCTGAATGTTTTGAACTGATCAAATGAGAAATACTGGCCCGCCCTGATATGTTTATTTTAATTTAGAAAGAAGTTGCTTTTCATTTGTAATATGTTTCTGAACTTGAAGAGTACAGGTTTTTGTTTGTCATTTTGATGAGCACAATACTTTTTCACAATTTACATCTCTTCAGATGTGACTGCCCTTAGAAGACATTCATGCAGCGGTCACGTGTGTTATGGAGTGGAGACCTTAAGTTAATGTCACTGTGATGACACTGTTGAACCTTCTTTGCACTCCACCTTTTGGATCCAACATGCAATCTGTGTATTTTTGACTATGCAGCATAATTTACATTAGCATCATTGAAATGTGTGAAAACAACATCAACACTTCACAAATTTTAGGGAAAGGAATATGTCCACTACATCTGGATAAATGTACAAATGCATGCAGTATTAATATAACAACACACACACAGACACCTGCTCCCTGTGCTGTACCTGTTGAAAAAAACGTAGTTTGAAATTCATGTCTACTTGTCTCATGTCTCAGACAGCTTTCAGGACCGAAGCACTTTTAACAGCCTTTGTGCAGGTTATATCTCATCAGTGAGAGCCCACTGTTCACCATGCACTGTGATCGTGATTCGCACTACTGTAATAAGAAACACATTGTCTTTTACTAACCCTTCCCCTGGAAACCAAGAAAACCACAACAGAATCTCCTCCCCGGAAAGCAAAAACCCAGGGAGGGATCCAACATGTCTTTCAAGCCCACCTAATGTAAGCCGACTACTAGGAAAGGGGTTTACTTAGAGTGCTTACCGCTACTGTCTTTTTCCGATGAAACTTAACTTCCACATTGCATCCTTTAACTGTTGTCTAAATTAAACAAATGGCACCAAGACCAATAAGGATAGCACAGAGCCATTAGGACCATGTTTATTTCACACACAGTGACATAGTTTTTTACTCAATTGGATTAAACAAAAACTGAATTTTTGTGGAATAGTAACTGTATTGGTCAGCGTTGTGTTTTTCGTTTATGTGGTTACAGGCCTAGTAAGCATAAACATCTTAGAAGATTTCGTACTCCTCCTCATCCCCTAGGTTATTAGTATTAGTAAACAATTTATTCTAATTTTTTTCTGTTTCCTCCTCTGGCCATTAAAAAAATTCCTTAGGGGGGGTATCGTCTCTGTCCCAAAAGCTTGGGTATTGAAATCATTTTCTCAATGAATGACAAAACACAGAAGGTTCTGTCTTTCAGGGGTCTTTTGTCATTTCCTGCTTCCTGTGCTTTACGGTTACTGTGTCCCACTTACAAATCACATGGGGGATTTCCTGACCTTCCACTGATTTGCTTGTGTTTCCAGCTCATTTCCCCAAGAGATGCGTTAAGAGACAATCGTGTGAAAGTGCACAGAACATGTTGGTTACAGGTGAAGCTCAGAGCCTTCCTGATGTGTGTATATTTCTAAATTTAAAAGAATATCATTAAGAACAATTCAAGCTGTAATGTTAATATATCATTAAGTAATTCAGTAAGTATCTTAGTAATCCAATATTAGTCTCTTTTAGATTTGAAATGTTTTAAACGAGTCCTGGCATCCTGACCATGGTGTGACCCACCTTGTGCCTGTTGCTTGCTGCGATGGGCACCAGCTCTCTCTTGACCATGAATTGAGTGAAGCATTTAGAAAATGGGTGAATAGAGTCAAACATGTTTAAAGCAAGGCTTTCTAATTCCTTAGGACAATTGCACCTGCTGGTTTTCATTCCATTCAACATCTTGCTTACTTAATTAGTAGGTTATTTAAATGGAAGAAGTTTCTGTAACAGAGCACACTCTTACTGAAGGTGTTTTGAGGGATCTGAGCACATTAAAACCCACGTTGGAAAATATTGGTCAGTGCATCAGACTTTACTATAGAAATCTTACAAAGTTTTCAGGAAACATCACTCTTCAACAACCTCCCCAAACTACAAAGACCCAGTGCCATGAGGGTACATTCTCATGTCACCCACATGAGAATGTGCCCTCTATACCTATCAACAAGTATCTAATTAACTAATCAACACCCAGTGTGTCTATTTACAGTAATAGAGGCCGTTAACACCATCTAAGGGCAGGACAGTTAAACTGTTCCCTCAAAATCTGTCCAGCCACAGTTGCCTTTTCAGAACTTTTATCTGCTTGAAAATTGGTGATTGGGGAGATTGGAACTTCCTTATAAAACATAATAGCTAAAAGGAAACCTGAAACATGAGAGCCAAAATATTAAAGAGGCTAGATTAATCGTGTAATTAGTTCAATTGTAGGTTACCATGTTATTAGTTCAATTAAAGGTTAGTTACCTACTGTTTGTGGGGGGGGGGGTTCAGAGATCCAGAATTGGTTTAAAGTTTTTTTTCAATGAGTTTTGCACATAATTTTGCAACCGATCCAATGATAAGAAGCACAATTCTCTTATATGCATCATGTATAGTGCTCAGTTTTTTTTAATTTGTACATTTAGTTTTGGGGTTTTATTTTGGATCACCATTTATTTTAGAGGCCTGGTGCTTTTCAGTGTTCGTTTTTCACTGATTTCCTCAAATCACGAAAAACAGACCCCTAGAGCAAGACAAACACAATGGAGATCTCCCCAAAATTCCATCAGTAAATATACAGTAAATCTAGGGGATTTAAATCTCAGTGAATCAGATCACAGTAAATCTTCAGGCTGCCTGTTTTATAGGCTTTTTATTCATTTTTATTCATATATGTTGCACTTCCAAAATGTGAAAAAAGATCAGAGGAAACCAGTCTTCACAAGAATGGAGACTGAATGAATTAACAAAAAAATTTTCCTTTTAGCCTCTTTTTTCATGTATCTCTGGTTGCAACGATGAACATCATTATCTAAATAGGCAGTCTTGGTCTGGTAACTTAACTATATAGTGTGCTCAGTAATATGGATATCTGCAGTGAGATTACAATAGTATTTCTGTTGACTTTAGCTGAAGTTCTAAAATTGTTTAAAACATTGTTTAAAGTCCATTAAAGAAAGACACATTTAGAAAAAAAGACATTTAGAGAGCAAGCATTGAGAATAACAGCTTTACAGCCATATCACTTCCTTAACGACAGTGTGTGGAATGCAGTTGCCCCACACATCTAAAATGTTCAAGGTTAAATTGTTTCTCAGTAAATGGGGTAGAGGAAGGATGTGATACCCATCATCTTTTTTTCTTTTTGTTTCTGTTGGAATTAAGAGAGTTTCTTAGTAAGATGGTATGGCAGTTCAAAGTGACACTTGTGGTTCATCTGCAAACAGAAACTAGTGGACTAGCCACTTCAAGCTGTGTCTGCTTGCTCTCTTTGGCTGTAGTGTGATATCATGATGACCTAAGAATTTGTGCTTCTGCTATTTGTAACACTTGAGAAAATAAAATGTATCCCTTTTGCATGTATATGATTCAGCTGCGTAAACATGGCTCAGTTCACAGCTGTATTAGAACACTAGAAACATCCACTGTCTTCCCCTCTTGTAAAGAAGAGTGAGTGCTTGGAGTAGTTCAAAGGCTATGGGTCCAATTAAATGTAAGATTGTAAGCTTTAAGCATTCAAGAAAAAAGTGAATTTGAGAAGCCTAGGAAAGAAAACTTTTTATGCTGTCTTCAGCAGAGAACAGCTTTAAAATCCACACTTAAGGTGCTTTATATTTGTTCCATTCTCTATTGTTAGCCTTGTTTTCTGTTTAGATGACACCTAAAATGTATTTAATACCTAAAACACCCATTTAGAAAACACCTAAAATTTAATACCTGTTTTGATGTGCACTTCAGGAGTATTTAGGTTGGTTTAAGGTAAATTAGCTCAGTTATCAATTTGAATCCTTGTGTTTGAATCCTTGTGTTTCCTGAGAAAAGGAAATTATCCATTTGTATATATGTAATTTTTTTTGAAATGCCATAATTTTTGGATAAGCGAGGTTGTAGTATTATTTTCTAGACTTCCCTGTATTCTGGTATTTTGTTTTAAATTTGATATGAATGCTTTGTTTCCCCTGTCCAAGGAATGTGCGGTAAACCACTTAATAGAAAGGCAAACTGTCAATGCACATTGGGTTCCTGTCTTTTTCTGATGACCAATTATGGTCCTTAAATTTTCCCAAATCCCCTCTCAGGCGAAATTCAGTTTACTTGTCTGTTCAAACCATATAATTTCTACTTGAGGAGATGAGCCTGTGACCCTACAGTATACAGTACCTTTGGAGTCATGAACTCTGGTCTCCAGAAACAAAGGTTTCTCTGGGCTTTCTCATTTATCTCACTGCAAAATGTACCTAAGAATAAAAAAAGTGTTAATCTGTAATGAAAAAGCTCACTAGAATACATTTCTACAGATATTAACACATGTGAATAGAATACACAGGAGAACATGTGGTCTGATTTGGAGAATCGTTTATCTGGGTTTAATTTGTGCTACAAGTTCTGCAGCCCTGTGCCACCCCCGCAGATCCCATTCCTAAAGAGTAATACACCTGAACTCCACTCATTTAATAGCGATCTGGGAGAGGAAGGGCAGCTTGTGGTTTTCTCCTGTGGGTGGAAAGACAGTAGGATTTTATATAACACAGCTTTTCCAGACCTTCAGGACACAACAAACTCCCCCTCACCACCAACAGGATAATTAGAGATGTGCCTGTCATTCTCTTGGCAGTTTCTTGGGACTTTGCTGTTGGTAATTTGCAAATAAGGGAGTACCATTTCCCTGCCTTCCAGTAAAGTTGTAAAGGTGACCACAAGGTCTCAGGTTCTGCCTCACAAAGGATTAACTTTTGCCAGAAATGCCTCCAGGTCCTTTACCCCTTGGAATGCCAGACACAGAAAGGACACACAGGAGTTGGTATTTTTTTCCAGCTGAAAGGCAGTGGAATAACAATCAGACTGGAGAGAAGATGGAAAGAATGGGCTATATTAGGCTTCACGTAAAACTACAGCCAGTGTCCTGCTGTGTTCGTAAACAACAGATATAAGTTCTCTCAAGCAGCGGTTCCCTTGAGAAGTTCATTGAAACCATGACGAGACTTTGCGACATGACTGTATTTAATGCAACATCTCAGCTGTGGTTTGAATTGTAATCTCATTTTATGAGTAGTTTGGTTAATTATATTTCTGTGCTTGAAAGTGCAGTCTTTCTGTATATGAAGAAAGCCACCATAAGACAGAAAATCAGAAAACAATACCACACTGTCACTCCCACTTCAAGATGCAAGATTTTCCCTTTTGGTAACCACTGAAGGCTGTCTCACTGAGTTATATCCTGATGAAACATCCTCATAAATAATGTTGAAAAGTGTAAAATGTCTTCCTATAGAATGATATACAGTACAGTGCTATCCAAATGCATTGGGACAAAACTCGTATTTCTGCTTTACATTCACATAATTTCTGCTTGTGGTCATGAGTTTATGAATAATAAGTAAAGTATAATATCGGTTTTATTTTCAGGAAATTATAACCATTGCAAGCATTTTTTAATATTATAATAAAATCATACTTCATATGTCAGAAACGTATATCTTGAACTCATGAAGTGATTTCAAGTGACCATACATATTTGGACACATTCACTTTAAGTAAATTTCATACTGTAAAAATCATTATTTGGTAGAACATCCTTTTCTGTGATCCATTGAGCTTACCAAACTCTTCATGTAATAATTTAAAATGCTTTCCTGCAGCCACTTTAAATTAATGACTATTCCTGGGGTGTTATGTCTTCAGTTTTTCTTCATCATGTAAAATTTAAGCTCAGTTGTGTTTAAATCTGGAAATTGACTTAGCCACTCGAGGATTTTCCATCTGTTTTCTCCTTGGTTGCATTAAATGCTTGTATAGAAGCATTTTCTGCTATGGAAGCAGACAAAATATTTCTGTAAAATTCAGAATCTGTTCTGTTGCTGTATTTCTTTGTTATATCGACACTAGAGACAAGTGAGCTTATTCCAGCGGAGAGCATGCTTGGCCTGACCATGACATTAGGTCCATCATGCATCAAAATTTGCTCAGATCTCTAAAGAAGAGCCAGGACTTTTGTAGCAAAGTTTTATAGATAGAAGAGACAGAGATAAACCTTTATGTACTGTATGTAAAGTTTGGGAAAGGAACTGCAGACACTCCATCTCATATGTAAAGCCTGGCCTGGGTATGTATGGCCACCTGTGTTGCAGATAACTAGCGATGACAGCATCAGTAGGTGACGTTCTTTCCTCTACACTGGAACTTCCAAACCGTTGCTCCAGGATCCTTACAAGGGTTTTTGTCTGGTGCTCCAGTTTTCTCCCACCTGAAAGATATGTTGGCTAGATTAATATGTTTCTCTAAATTGTCTTTGTGTGATTATGCTCTATGATGGGCAAGTGTTCTCATGCCCTAAGCTTCCTAGGAAGGCTCCTGGTTGCGACAACTCTTTCAAGAAATACATAGTATTCTGATAATGGATGGATCAATGTCCCAGAGTGTTGACAGAGGAAACAGTACCGTAAGAGGTACCTTCCCTCAGATGAAATGCTAAATCAGTTGATTGCCTGTGGTTATTAGCTCTTCTATCAGACTTGGGGTGCTTACTCCAGGGTCCTGGATGAATTCCAGTTTGGTTGTTCAATCTAGCCCATATGTGCACCTCTAAACCTATTTCCCCATCAGTTTAAATGAACCACTTCCTCTCCTGCATAGTGGCTTACTAACATGCAGTTTCAGGCACTCATTTCATAGCTGCACATTGGTGGTGGTGGAGGGGAGTCCCCATTACCTGTAAATATATACGTGTAAGCAATTATTATTATTATTATTATTATTATTATTATTATTATTATATTATTATTATTATTATTTGACCTTTTAGGCAATGCTTTGGGATCCTTCTGGATGAAAATTCTTTGCATTTGCAGGAAACGCCAGAAGAAAAATGGTTCTGAATTTTTGGGGGTTTCGAAAGCTCAATGAATCAAATACTGTACATGATAAGATTTAGTGAGGGCAGTAGAAACCAGAGAAAAAGAAACTTTGTTGTTTGAGTTGCGGTTTTAACTTGGTTGAGAGTTTGTTGTGTCGTGCCCTGTGATTTACTCTTCTGGTGTCAGCCACAAACTGTTTTTGGTGTTTGTCATCTCTCTCCGGGCCAAGACGTGCCAGCCAGACAGTGTGAGCTCATAACTGTCATTTGAGGAGACAGGGCTATCCATCGGCCCGTTGACACAAGGAAAACACCAGCAAAATATAAGCTGGGACAGTGACTGATTTCCATTGAGGCCCAGTGTCATATGTGTATGTTTTCATTTTTCTCTGTGTGAATCCACCATTTGGCAATGGGAACACCAAATAGCCCTTCTGTAAAAGTGCAGTGACAAATGTGGATAGGCTAAGCTCGACGCCTGTCTGAATTATCATCTTGGCACTCTGCTAGGGTACACTTCTGACTAGGATGTGGTATGAAAATGGCATTAATTCCCACCGCTAGTGCTTTCTGTTTTTCCATTTCTCTCTATCCAGCATATATCTTTGAGAGTGCATTTTCCTGGCTAAGTTTCTGTGCATTCCTCATGTTCTCATGTAAGTGACTTTATGTACTTTTCTGTAATCCTCTTTTCATGTCTTTCAGGGTATGCCTTTGGTACTGCTCAGCATCTGTTGGTTCTTTGGTTCCTTATTTCAAATAATTGAGAATTATTATGTCGATTTGGGAAAAGTGCAGCAGTTAGTGGATGAGTTTCCGATCAGTAGTAGGCACAGGGCCAGCTGGTCCTGAAAATGATTACAGTATATTGCTAGTCTGACCAGTGGAAGCTGACTGCTGGGTGAAGGGTCCTGGCCGCCTCTTGTGTTCTGTGATACGAACTGTAGAGCCACAGTAGCTGCTCAGTCACACAACCTAGATCACGGCAATTGCATGTGACAGATTAATAAAGCATATGCGCCAAACTCCGAGAGCCTGTCTATAAGAGAAATTAATACTACCGTAGACATGTGTCATTTCTTGTTATATGAAACATTTATTCCATAACACTGCTGCATAGAGAAGAGCTAGAGAAACTTCCTGAAAATATGTGCATCAAAGGGTCTGAAACAGAAATGTTGGTATTTGCATTCTAACATTTATTGTGATGATAAATGTTCTGTGTGCAGTAACATACTTTTTGATAGAAACATAGGTCATTGCATTGCATTGCATCAAATGCATAGTTTCTGAAAGCATGAATTGTGTATTTAAAATATATTTTGGCTGTTTGATGACAGGCAAGGTTCAGAGGATATTTTGAAATGATTCTTCATTGAATCCAAACATGAAAGCTCCAGAATATCTCCAAGCAGTCTGAAAACTTAGTTTGCTCTTTGAAACTTCCTGAGCCAGAAAACGTATCTTCGGCTTGAACAAGAGGGTACTGATGTAAACTAACACATCCCACCTATTGCAGAGCCCATGAACTCACTCAAATGTCCGTGGAGTTACAACCAGAGATTTGGGGCAAATATATCGTCATAATAGGCAACAGTATTCGTCATTGCTCAATTTAATCTCCAATTCAATCTTACACAGCGAAATAAGTCCTAGTCACATGTCAGGACACAGATATGCTATCTGAAGCATCACCTTCCATTATTCAGAATGGTAGCCACGGGTAATACTGTATGTGTTTCCAAAAAGCACTTGTGTTTTCCTGCAGGTATAGAATATGATGTGTGGCTACTGTAAGCATTATCAGGTCTGCCTTTGTTTTTTTCTCGGTGTACTGTTTAAATAGGTCTGTAGTCACTTAACAAGTAGATTTAAGAAGTCACTCTAACCATTCACTAAATATTATACAGAATGCCAAAATATCACTTACAGAGGATCTGTCCAAACTGGTATAAATATTTTATCAGACGTTTTAAAGACCAACTTAAAAAGGGCTCAGCTTCAACAATTCTGGTCAGTTAAACATTTCAATCTTCAGAGGTTTCAATCAACAGGGAAAGAAACAGCATGGATACATTTTGAATTTGAAAGTTTAATCATTGTTGCCTTTAAATAATTCTAGTAATTAATTGTCTAAAATTGTACAATATCCGACTTCTCTACTTACAGTTTGGGTATGTGCTCTAAATACACACTACTAAACTGTAACTGGATGTACTGTTTTTACATGGTGTTATGCTCCAAGATAAAAAAATCTTTCTGATGTGCAATATCACTTCTGTGCCTCCAGTGACAACAGTATTGTTCAATACATTGTCTAAATTTGGTACTGATGTTTTATTCATCTAGCTTATTTTATCATTTAATGTCCCATAGCCTACTCCTAGGTAAAGGTAGTTATACAGTATTTAGCAATCAAGGTTGGAGGACCCAGGATTAAATTTCTGAATGCAGAAAATTGCTGAACTAGAATGTTCTTGCATTTGTTTGCATTGTATATTATCTGTACCTGGAAGCATGGTGGCGCAGTCGTTAGCATTGCTGTCTTGGGTGCAATTCTGGGCCTGGTGTCCTATATTTATGGAGTGTATATGTTCTGCGTGTGTTTGCTTGGCTTTCCTCTGGGTGCTTTGGTTTCTTCCCACAGTCCAAAGATATAATTAGGTTATAATAAAGGTTAATTGGCATCTGGGAAAGTTGGTCCTGGTGCGAGTGCATGCCTGTCTTTGCCCTGCTATGGACTGGCATTCCCATCCAGGGTGTATCCTGCCTTGTACCCATTGTTTGCTGGGATAGGCTTTGGCTTCCCCACAACCCTGAATTGGATGAAGTGGTTAAAAAATTGATTCTCTCTGCCTCTCTGTGCACATATAAAGAGGAACTGCAATGCTATTTTCATATTTTGAGGTTAGAAAGAATCTGCATTTATGACTACACTTCAAGCCACAATAAAAGTAAAATTTAAACAGTAACTTGTAAAACCTCCAATTTTCATCACAAAATAGAAAGCATTTCCAGGTTTACCCAGCACCATATTGGGCGATTCAGAACGAGGCAACAAAATGCCCGGTGATGTGTTGTGGCCCTATTACATTGTAAACCTGCAGACTTGTGAATTGAGACTTGAGACGAATATTGCTTTCGATTTCGAGACGGCTGACAAGTACAACTTACTTATTAACTCTGCATGCAGGTCATGTTGGAACATTCTGTGGTGAAATGTGTGCTGCACAGTCACTTGTACATCACATTACATTAGTCATTACAGTAACTAGTGAGCAGGAAGGGCCGCTTCACTTTGCAGTTTGTGGGAACTCCAGTGCAAGTTTTGCGACAACATGGTAATTTACAGTACTGTCACAAGTTCACAATTTTGTACTTAATTTGAAATTTGTATTTTTTTCTATAGCGGCAATTTATTTATTGTTACTGACATTTAAAAACAGGTCTGAGATATTGGGACTGCAGTTCCCTTCTAAATTAAAATATTAGCTCACTCTTTATTTTTGGCATGTATATCTTAATTTTTTTTGAAGATGTACTTTGAAAATAATTGATATGGGCACACGTCTGATTAGAGCTAAGCAAACTGAATCATGCAAACCGCTACTTTTCAGTAACAGTGGAACCAGCAGGCTCTCATTTAACCAAATGCATCACTTACAAAACAAAATGAGCCATGAAAAAGCAATGGAAAGTAAGTATAATGTTGCCTGATTGCTTGTCAGATGAACTGATTCTTTTCTCAGAAAGTTTCAGCCCTTAAATGCTTTGAAATTCAGCTTTAGAACATGAGATATCAGAAGATTTACACTTTTATCTTTACATAAAGCTAAATTAAATTGCACTGAAAAGCATCTAATTGTTCCAGAAACCAAGAAGGAGCATCCATCAATCCATTTTCTAATCGGCTTATCCAGGACAGGATCATAGGGAGAGCCACAACCTAAGCTGACAAGCAACAGGCGCATTGCTTTTCAGACTTGTTTGAACGCTTGTTTTTCACTTGGAGATTGTGGGATGCAATATGTAAAAAAGGTAAAATAAATTCTGATTTAATGCTTGATCTCAGGCTGTTAGGCTGAAATGTTTTTTTTTTTTTTAATTTTTACTTTAGGAAGGGTGCGTGGACTTTCTATAGGCACTGTATTAAGAGTATATGCCTGTATGGAATTGTGCTAATATTGTAAATGTAATTTCTGTCATCGGTTTATTATAGAAGGTATACTCTGACAGTTCAGGATTGTTCCAACTCTACGAGAGAGGTTGAAATCTCCTTTCCAGCTGTGTTGCTCATGGGTTCAAACTTCAGTGGTTTCCTCACAGATGTATTAGTGTGTCCATAGAGTGTTTGAGTACTTGTCCCTCTCTTTCCTGTACCATCAGAATCAATACTTTCTGGCTCGGGAGCCACTCCCAGGACAGTTTTTTGAGACTGGCGGTGAAGCCATTGTGGAGATGTTGTGCAGCATGTGCTTATTATACAATGACCTAATACATTTGGAACAGTCTAGTGTGACGTATGTTTTTTTTTGTTTAGAACTTCCGTTCCGCCTTTAAAACGTTTTCTTTTGCATATATATCTTTTTTTCAAATTAGCTACTTAACAGCAGTTTCAAAGACAAACTTTTGATGTGATTGATGTATGTTTTGTTTACTCTAGATTGATGTGGGTTATTTAATTAGGTTTCATAAGATTTTTTTTTATGTAGTGCATTTCTATAGTATGTGGCTTGACAGTCTTTCATGGATTATGAGCATGAGTTTAGTATTAATTTATGTGGTTGCATTTTTCTTGTAAATGGCTTAAAAGAATTGCTGTCTGAAAATCCTCTGAGATCCAGCCTGTTTTAAAAAGGAAGTTCTGTTCAGGTTGGCGTCCCATCCTGGATGTATCCTGCCTTGCAGCTGTTCCTTGCCAGGATAAGCTCCAGCTCCCCCGTGATCCTGAATTTGATAAAGCGGTTAGAAAATGGATGGATGGAACATTGGAATCTTCTTATTGCAATGAAGTGAAAGACTGAAGAAGAAATCTGAGATCGTAAAACAGTTTGGGGTATCAAAAAGTTAATGGGTGTCAGGAAAAATATGCCTTGCAAAGTGGTTTAGAAACTTCAAACGATGCCTGGATGAGCTCCTTAGATCAGGATGGATGGATGAGATCATGAGATCAGAAGCCAAATAAGTGGATCATACGGACACATTTGTAATCTTTCATATGTTCTCATGTTCTTGAAAGGTCTAATGTTTAATTTTAATCTAGACACGGTTTATTTTGATGCAGACCTGAGGTGAATCCCCTCCCACAAAGTCTCAAACATTGCTCAACATGGGGTATCCAGAGGTAGATACTGTGTATCCTTAGAGAGCGAGCCATTTGTTCTCTTGTTCTCTAATTAATCATAAAACTAAAGAACTACATAGGATACAAGGATGAGGACAACCCTACTGAATAAATATCTGGGATAAAAGCCAAGAAAAAATAATGAAGGGGGGGTATGGGTTTGCTGAACGCAATATGTCAGAGATTTAAATAAAAATTGCATTAACCTCTTATGTGCCCGACTTTAATAATGGTAAGTATAGCAAGGCCATCCATTCACCCATCCATTTCCTAACTGCTTCTTACGATTTAGGATTGCAGGAGAGACTGAGATTATGCTGGCAAGAAACAGACTCAAGGAGAGAGACACTCTGGATGGGACACCAATCTGTCATAGGATACACACTGAAACAGACACACACTCACACCAAGGCCATTTTTCCCAGAAGCCAGTTAACCTACCAGTATGTTAACTGGAGCACCCGGAGGAAACCTACGTGAACATGGGGAGAACTACAAACCCCACGCAGAGAGCACGCCAGGTCTGGATTGGAACTGAGGGTCCCAGTGCTGTTGTGCAGCACTGCTAACCCCTGCACCACCACGCCGTACTGCAAGAATGCATCATTAAAAAAGTTACCTAGATAAGCTTTGCTTCCCTCAACCCCCGGCGTCCCTCTGTACGCCTGCAAAGATGGGATCATGTTTCTCGATAAATTGTATTATATACGAATGTGAGGGGCTCCCGCAATTAGGAGGGATCTTAACAGGCTGCTCAGCCCTCCCTGCCAGGGTCTGTTAGTTGTTTTCCATTATAGCTAACACATGTTCCCTGCATTCCTCATTACATTTCAAATGCCCCCTGCTGCTCTACCACCTTGGAGCTGTATTTCAGAAAGTGTGCAGAGTTCATAAATCTTGCCCTTGAGAGATCCTTACGATTCAATTAGTAGGATCCAGTTTCCTGAGCATTTTTGTTCAATCCTTACACCCCAATGCCACCTTTTTTGTCCAGTTTTACTTTTTGGTCCTACTGATGATTACCGATTCGTGGCTGGAACATTTTCAGAACTGTAATTTAAGTCGATGGAGGTGAATTTCTGAAGGTCGTGCCGTTTGCCTCTCACAAAAGAAACGTTATGTAAAAAAAGTGTGCATGAAGGGTGTAGCAAAATGGCCAGAAGTTCAAGGTTCAGAGGGGACAGGCAGACATTTTGTACTGATTTGTCCATCATGTTGGGTGATGTTGAGTGCTCAGTTCGGTTCATTCACTCACAAGAAGAACGTAAAATTCGTCTCTTGACACCCTGTATGGCACTGCAACTTGGGGTTATGTTTTCAATACTGTTTCATGAGTTAATGTTTATATTGGCAGATCTATAGGAGGTACAGCCGGTACAACCACACTGGAGCCTTACTATAGAGAGGACGCCCTTTGAGTGGGTCCCCCAATTGAAGTTTTGACCCACTTTTAACTCAATGTAGGAGGTACATAGTTTTTGTGGGTATTACTGCAGGAATGTTGTTGGTTACAAGCAGAACTTTCTTGCAGATCGTACCTATTGCAGACTTTAACATTTTATTTTCTACATTTCCAACAGGATGTATTAAGCGCAGTGTAATTAAGCTGTATTTAGTTGACATCTGATTTAGTTCATATCTTTTCAAACTTTATTTTGTAACATTAATTCCTAAAAGGATAGATTATGATATTATAGGTTTAGATAATTATGATTATAAATGTAGAGTAGAGTGTAGAGTGGCACATTCAATGAAACCCATCTGATCTGCAATTAGAGACTCAAAACAGTCTTAAAAACTTTTTTAAGGTGTTAACCTTGGTGTCCTGGCCAAATTTCCTCCAGGCCTTTACCATTCATCCCCATCTATGAATTGGCTTCATCACTCTGTTCTCCTCCCCACTGATAGCTGGTGTGTGGTGAGCGTACTGATGCACTATGGCTGCCGTCACATCATCCAGGTGGGGGGTCCACAATGTTGTGGTGGAGGGGAGTCCCCATAAAAGTGCTATACTATAAAAGTGTAAGGATTATTATTAAAAATATTACCGATAGTATCTCAGTGTTACCTTTGCACTTCTAAATAAATGTGTAGATTGCTGAGTTAAATACTCCAAGGCAGTTGTTGTACTTAAGGATTCATTCATGGGCTGTCGAAGATGTTTGCAGAACTCTTGAGTGTTTGATAAAGTTATCTTGTATAAAGAGATATCTGGTTGTATACTGCACAGATCTGGACATGGCCTGCTCCCTTTGACACTCCTGCTTTCCTTTCTTTCATATCAACTACCAAACGAGCTCGATGGGTCTAATGGCCTCCTCTCATTTCTAACTTTTCTTCTGTCTTCTTATGTTCTCATTTAACATTCTGGGGCTCCTGGGCCCAGTGATTCCCTTGTAATTCAGTCAAGGGGCTCCCAGGAGTTGATACTGATGTTGCATTGCTTCAAGCTTGCAGTTCTTGTTTGGCTTTGAAAAAGTGTACATCAATTAGTCTAGACATAATCACATTTAAGACTGATGTTTGATTTGCTTTCTATTTTACAAAGTTTCTGTATTAAAATGTGGGAGGACATAGAGTTTTGCTTCTCACAGCCTGCTCTTCTTAGAGAAGAAGATGTTCACCTTAGAGTTCTTATCAATGCAGTCTGATAGTTTGTACAGTCTACTGCTGTAAGTCTTTCTCTTAAAAAATGCAGCTTGTTTTTCAAAAGTCAAATAAAATATTTTAAGTGTTTTAAAAATATAATATTTTATCTGTTTTAAAAGTAACTTAGTCGAGGTATGGGTTTTTGTTACACCTGGTTTATAATTCATAATGAAGCACTTATTTTCCAAAAAAATTCAGTTCTGGAAAATAAGAAAGCCCTGCAAAAATTAATATCATTATATAAATAATAATGATTTATTTGATCATTCTCTATAATTTGGGCCTTTAGATTTGAAAGTACAATTTCCGTTTCACTGTGTATGATGAGGTGTAGTATTTTTGATCTTCTTAGCTGCAGTGTGTAATTAATAACTCCAAATATTAATTAAGTAGACACATTTATCAAAACTCACCCCGGCTTCCCTCTAAGACCCACGTTTGAGCTGGGAAAGCAGGGAAAGATCTGATCTTTTAGCTGGCCCCTCACTTGACAACCTAAGAATGCAGAAAGAGTTGATCTTTCTGTACCCACACCTTCATCTATGGCTACAGAGATTCAGCTGCTTTAACACTGAATCTAAGTCAGGTGATATCAAATCTTGAGTTTCATTCATCGCTCATAAGTCAAAGATCGGTTTTCTGAGAGAGAACCTATTTCTTTTTCTTAAGCAGATGCGGTGGCCCGCCTTCACATGTTGTGGCTAAAGATAAAAACGTTTTTAATTTTTAAAGGAAATGAAGACTGAGAGCTAGTTTTTTGGACTGGTGTTCTTTGCAGTCCTTTAAATTTTGAATCCTGTAATTCTAACAGTTCCCCTCGATGAGGAGTCTCATTCAAAGCCAGCTCATCAAATGATTTGGAACAGATTTTTGTCTTTCTTATTTGGAACAGAAGTACAGAAGTGTTTAGTTCAAGAATGAAGTGTAGTTTTTATTACAAGAGGATTTATTAATGTTCTCCTAATTTCTGAAGTCATTCACTCCTTTGGAGGTCAGTCTAGCCCTGCAATCAAATTCTTCTGAATATGAAGATTCATCATGTTTCTGAGTGGTCTGGATTCGGCAACAGGGCTGGGCAAACTGCTCTGAATATTAATTGCTTCGTGTTTGTGTTTTACTTAAACGTTGCAACATGTTGACAGTGTTACAAATAGATTGGCGCTTTTTCAATACACCACTTCACAGCTCTTTGCTGAGCTGTGTAATATAACAGTATGCTGAGGTGCACCTGAAAATGTCTCAAACAGTTAGAGGTGGTACAGCAGTTTCATAAGTTGTAACCAATGAGTTCCAGCCAAACTAGGCAGAAGTTTCATGTCTTTACATGTAGTTAAGTCTGTGGACTGTGACTAGAGCATGTGAATTGAAAAAAGTGGAGAAAAAAAGAAAATTGTTCTGGGTTTCATACTTCTAGGTTTCCGGTAAGACATACTGGTAGGTTAATTGGCTTCCTAGCAAATTGGCTCAGGTGAGAGAGTGTATGTGTTTGTGTCTGTGTAGGTCCTGTCTCCCCCATGGCACTGTATTGGAAAATAACAATTAGCTTATAATGAAAATTAAAGTACTACTCAATGTGCAGATAGAAAATGCAGTACCAAAGCATAAGTTGCTGTTCAGCATCTGCTCATCTATTCATAAGAATTAGGTTGTCAAAATAGACAGAAGAAAGACGCTCTCTTCTGAAATTATTCTCTTCTCAAAAATGAATGATTCAAGCAACGAACGTTTTCTTAAATTGTACCATTCCTGCCGTTATTAAATTGTAATAAGAGTGTATAGCAAGCAAAGTTTTATTGATTTTCCACAAAACTCTTTATCCCTATTCAACCACTTATAGCAATGCAGAATACTTTTTGACCTTGAACTGAAATTGCCTTTTCGTGCATTAGATTAAAGCTCCAGAACATCACTACACACAAACTGGCACATGTTGCCTCGTTAGTTGCCATAAACAGAGTCTCTCTTTGAAGCCTCATATAGAATGGACTGGAGTGATTTAATGTTAAGGCCAGCCATGCCTCCAGAATGACACGCCTGTGATAAACTGCACCCAGCGCCTGTTTTTAAATGTCATGCGGTCTCCGGCCCTTGTGTGGTTTCAGCTTCAGCGGTCTACTGAGTAAACCCTAGTCGTAACAGAGCTGTAACTGGAACCTTGACTAAAAAGAGGGCGTAGTTGCTTATTTCACTCACCCCTAGTTTTTGACTGGCATCAGGGAGGGGGAGCTTGTGTGGGGGTAATACCCTCATCCCAAGTGTTCACAACACAGCAGCAGCTCTGACTTATTTAAAAGAAGGCAGTCTCATGCAAATGCTTCAAAGAATTTCTGCCTGAGTTAGGATCATTGTCTTGGACAGGATAAGCTGTGCCAGTAAGACCACCACTTAATTTAGTGGACAGATCTTTTTTTAAGAGTTGTGTTAATTAGGCTCTTTGCTCCCATTTTGACCTAATGTAGGTCTTTTTCAAACAAGCACACAGCATAGGCAAGCACAGGCAGCTTTGTGGAGGAGTGAATAGGGCTCCAGACCTGGCCCAGAGAGGGCTGTGGGTTCAGATCTCCAGTGGGAGGCTGTTGTACAGCTGAGCACGGTTCTTCACTTGGATTGTTCCAGTAAATGCCTTGCTTTGTAAAGGGGTCTTCAGCTCATCATTGTAAATGGAGTTTTTTTCTCTAATGACTAACCTGGTAAAATAAAGGAATGAAAAATTATGAGTTTTAATAGAGGGCAGTGTGGTGGCACAGTGGTTAGCATTGCTATGAACACAAGATTCAGTTCCTGGGGTGCTATCTGCATGGAGTTGACTTGTTGGCCCCATGTTCACTGGTTCAATGGGTTTCTGCTTGGTTCTCTGGTTCCCTCACACAGTCCAAAGACAGACATACTGGAAGGTTAATTAGCTTCTGGGAAAATTGGCCCTGGTGTGTTTGTGTCTGTGTGTGCCCTGCAATGGCTGTATCCTACCTTGACACCATTGATTGCCGAGATAGGCTCAAGGTACCCCACAATCCTGTATTGGATAAAGCAGTTACAAAATGGATGGATAGCATATTAATAGATACAGTATGTTACTAATATAATGTTTTGTTCAGTTTAAAAGGCTGTTTTTAGGCCAAATAAGTGTATAAAAAATAATTTTAACTTGAATTAACTTGAAACGTAACAGTAGTGAAGTACACCAGCTAAAGAAAATACTATAGTATGCATCCATGATGGATTTTAATCTTGGTGATGTTGGAGACCAGTTAGGGATCAGCTCCCTGGTCATAACTGCTAGCCAAGGCCTCACTGATATGCCTTGCTGCAGGATTTTGGCTGCTGATTTGTTCCAAATTGTTTCTCTACATGGACAAAAAGCTGTATGGGCTGTCTGTCTCCACAGCTGTGCAATAATGAGCCCTGAAGTTGGCAGCCAGGGTCTGTTTCGAGCTCCTGTTGCCATATCAACCTTTCATTTCTCTTTAAAAGTCAAATTTCGGAGGTGCGAATTACATTGTGTAGGTAGAGTGTGAGGTATTATTAGGGTTCGGCAAACAAGCCATTTGGGACACCAGAGGAATGTTTTTTTAATATATTTGTTTTCATTTTATTTGAACTGTGTCTAAGCAGGGATTGGGGATTTAACGAGATGAGGAACTCTTACTCTCCCATTAAAAGGTTGAACATTAACAGCATTTATTTCTCATCTGTTGTGGTAGAGTCCCCCTCTTAGGAGAAAATATTAGGGAGGTTTGTTTGAATTGCCTGCACCCTTAGCCCTAAAGTGCCAGAACAGAGTGCATCATTGGCTTCCCTACTAAATAAACATCTGCTGTTTCTCTGCTAAAAAACCCAAAGAGCTAATGCACATTTATATAAGGTATTTAATGTCCGGAGAATTAGGAAAATAAGCATTTGTTCCAATTGCTTTTGTGTGCAGGTGGCATGATAATTCCTCTGAATTAACTTTGTGATATCTGACAATACAAAAGTGTTTCAGTTTGAAGCTGCTGTCTTTGTGTTCTCTATGAAAGAGCCTTGCACATAACAACCTTATTATCAGACGACCTGACCTGCAGTAGGTTTGTCATTTTCAATTCTAGTATTTAATAGTACTGTTCAAGTAACAGTAGTACTGTATGATGATTAAAGCAAGGCTATACGTTGTTTTTTTTAACAAAACACTCAGCACTGAGAATTGAGTCGTTTTGGATGAACACATGACATCTTATGAAATGATGTACTAGTTTGGGGTACGACATGTTATACTTTAAAAGTATACATTAGTGATGGTTAGACACCTATCCCACGATTTACAAACATCCTTTTCTTAGATAATTATGCATTTTCATAACTTGTTTTTTTGTAGTTTTTAAATGTTTTGTGCTACAATGAACGCACATGCTTTGTAGTCAAATGGAAAACATCATTCTCCAACTGCAGTCTCCCATAACAGTTCCTCAGTGTGTCTGCATTCTTAGAATCTTTACAGTTTATTCATTTTGTTAACTACTATGCTAAGGTGAAATAGGGGAATCGGACACAAGCAATTTCTTTGACTATTCAGTACTTTGTTAAGGTAAAAATAATTAATATTGGGTAATAAAGTTTAGATTTCAGTAATTATCACATTTTTAAGGAATGAATTACATCCATCAATCAAGGGAAAAGTGTATTAACAATGTTTGTTTCTCCTTTGTGCAGTTAACTCTGGGTATACAATACACTGGATAAAAGTAATGTAGAATGTGGAATTCACTGGGACAGATTGCATTAGTACAGGTTTGTCAATTGCCTCACTAATTTTCTAAACATAATAAACAATATTAAAAATGTTTCCTAGAATCTGTTATTATTCCTTAAGACCTAGTAAAGTAAATGTTGAATCCAGTTAGCATGGAGATCTGTTCAGAATATAAATTGGTATAGGAAGAGCTCCCCTTCGATGTCTATAATGAAATTGAAGGGTCATCAAACGTTTATAAGAGTTGCCTTAAGTCACCTTTACTGTACCCCCATCTCCTATCTATATGTTCTCCCTAAAACCTTGGCAGGTTATTAGATGTGAGCTTCCAGAATCTGAATATTAAAATCATTATGAGGTTAATTTTTATCCATCCTTGTTTTGTCTCATAATTCCTATCTAGTGAAGCGTCCCGGTTGTGAACTGAACGTAAGTTAGCTGGGAGTAGCTATTTAGATCATTAGCTTTGGTATTTTGGTTTCAGTTCACAAAAGAGACCAACCACCACTTTCTTCACTTAGTTTAATTCAGAATGGGCCCTAAAAAAGAAAGAAATGGGTTCCATTTCTGTAGGAATGGGCATCCGTATGATTAGGTAAATCGTGTAGTTGCTAATAAAAATCATACATGTATAGCATCACACTGGGATTTAATAGCATGCCCTGTATGCTTTTTATTGCCGTGCTGTACTTGAGGATGTGGAATGATTTCATACACTGTGATTCTTTTGCACAAGACTGATTGTAAAAGTAGCAACTTAAAAGAAACAATCTGAAAACTACCCTAATCACCAGATTTGTCTGCGCTTGCACTCCAGGCATCCAAAGTGGAGCTCAGAAACCTCAAAGGTTGTTTTGTTTGCTCCCACCCCAAAAAAAATACCCTTCCTTTGGCATCAGCTGACTACATGCATTTATTCCTTTGACGATGAAACAATCTTCCTGGGCTGGCATTTCTTTTTTTTTTTTCCACATATGCCTACATTGGTAATCGTTGAGAGAAGTTAATAAAACAGGTTGGAAATGAGGTGTTTGAGAACTGTAGTCATCACCACCATTATAAGGGAATAGGTTTCCTAAACGTTTCTTTGTGAATGTGAAAGAGGCTGTGTGTGCAAGGGCTTACTGGTGCTGAATTCTTATGTTTTTGAGGACAGCTTATTGGAGAGCTCCACCACTGTGCAATCTCAGAAACGTCCTCCTCTAGGAGGTGCATTGCAGTGCATTGTGAATAACTTTTCAACTCTCTGCACCTTCCTTTTTATGTTCATTTTTATAAAGACATTTAGGCAATATTTTCTGACATCTGTGTGCGTGCTGTATCTGCTTTTTTTTTATTTTGCCTACCTAGGTGTTTTCAGGTCAAAAGATCCCTTTTGAGCATATTTTTCAAATCTTTCTAGGATCATGCTTACATGATTGTTAAAACCTCCGCTGCATATTAAAACTCAGTCTCCTTTGCTGAAGGAGAAACAGGACATTGCTTATAGAAATGTGCTGGTGAGGACCAGTTGAACAGCCTTGTAAGCAGTGTCTTTGTGGTCACACTTGAGAATCCCTGCTGGCTTCTGAATCTTTCCGAAAGACTGTCATCGCATCCTTAGTGTGATTAATGTTCAGAGGAAGTTGGTGGTCAGACGGCTCTTGTGGCTGCAGGTTTTATTGTGGGGTTAACAGTGTTGTAGGAATGTAGGCCCAGTGACAAATCCCTTGAGCACACTCACAGTTCAGGTATGGGCCTGTGCCACAGAGCTCGATCACAGGTTCGCAAACAGCTCACTGTCTGAAAAACCTTGTTTGCATACATTTCCTGCTTTGTTGGTGTGAGAATCACTCCCATCATTACCTTTGTACTCCAATAGGTTTCAGCCTTGGTCTAGTAGGAGCTCTGTGTGTTCTGGTCTTTGTGTCTGAAGTCTCAATTATTAATTGGAGTTTCTTTATCAGACCAATTCATAATTACATTTTACTATTAATATTACTACTAGGGTTAAGGTGACAGCTAGAGTATTTTGAAGCAAACTTTAAATACAAACCCCAAGACACCAAGCTCCTCAAAAACCAGGGGTGAAAACTAATTTGTTTCAAACTATGTGTTTCGGGAAGTGTTATCAAAATGTAGAAAATAGAAATAATACAACTGAGATTTATTAGAAATTAATAAGGACATAAGCCTAAAATAAGTAAATGAAACAATGCTAAACATTTTCTTTAATAAAACACAGTGGAAAACTGTGCACAGTTTGGTTGAATTCTTCTGAAGCTCTGTTGGTCCATCGATGCATACTCAGGTAAAAAATGTAAAATGGACAAAACCTTAGTAGTATGATTTGAAAAGCTTTTTGCCCAGGGTAAAATTTTGCTCCTTTCTTTTCAACTTTCTTAAAAACTTTTCAAGAAGAAAATGTTTTTTTTACAATTATGAGATTATGATGTCCCTTTCTGGACTTAAAAATTTCAAATTAATTTTCTAAAAAACATAGAAATACTTGGAAAGACATCCTTTTATGGAAAATGTGCTTTTATTACACTGTGATATATTCCTGTTACAGCTCAAAGCCATTGATTCCACTGTAACACCAATTCACCACAGAAGGACTCAGTGGAGCTGACCTCTGTCTCATCTCCTTTTTTGTCTTTTAGACACAAAACCGGATGAAGCTGATGGCCGATAACTATGAGGACGACCACCTGAAGGCCTCTTCACATTCCGACCAGACTAATCACAAGCCCTCTCCAGATCAGGTACCGTAAGATAGTGTCAAGGTTCACTGCTTGAGCCAGCGAGAGACAGCACATTGTGGTGTCATTGAGAATCTCATTGCCCAAGCCACTCCATCAATATTTGTAAGGCCCAACAGAAATACAGCAGTTTATTGTTTGCGATTATACTGTTTGTCCTTTTTCTAGGTGTAAAAAAGCATTATTTCATGGTGGTTAGTCTTTTTGCTAAAAGCTTAATAATATTTTACAACAGGACAGTAAAGTATGAATAATGGGTCATTGCTTCTTTCACACCTAATAAGATAAAGTGCACCCTGCTATATTTCTATTAGTTTTTAACAATAAGATGAAAAAAGGTTCTTAACTTGGGAGATATAAGAATGTTTACATTATAACCACAGTGTCTTCCTCATTCATTTTTGGAATAATGGTGCATGTTTTTTGTTTACTTCCATCATTTACTGTATATTCGAAGTCTATATTTATAAAGCTGTGTTGTTTATTTAAAATAGTGTTAGAACAACTATAGGAAATAATTTCCTATTGTTGCTAAATTAAAACAAAGTGTTGAACTTGCTATGATAACTCTTAAAATAACATCTAGAAAGATTTATATGACACATTTCCCCACTTTCATCTTATATTTAATGGGGCATGGAACAAAATTAGCAGCGCATGTAACAAAATTAAGGGCCCTAATTTACAAAGGTACACTAAAAGAAAAACTGAAGTCATGTAGTGTAAGGTTAGAATCTAAAACTGAGTTACAGAAATGCCTTGCGTAGTGCTGATGATGTATTCAAGAGGAAGCATTCTGGGAATCAGTGTTAACACAGGTAATTACGAAGGCTTCATTGGTGTATCAGTAATGGCATTGCTGATATTTATACCACAGAATGTAATTAAAAAATCCATTATATACAGTAAGGAGCTTGTTAAAATTATAGTTGCAGAAGAAAACAAATCCACTCAGAGCTTGTGTAGATTAACCACGATCTGCCTTCATTTCTGCTAATAGGAGGAGCTACTGTATATCTGCCAGGATGAGCTAGGCTGTGGCCATCCTGGAGAGAGACGTATTTTTGATAAGTCTAGTTTTGAGCATTCTTTTTAATGTGTGATTACAAATGGCACTGTCCATAAGTTAACATACATATCATATCAGACTATCATTGCCTGAGAGCTTACGTGCTGTTTTTAGCACTTAGCTTTACATTTAGTCTTTCACACAAATAGTGACAGAAACTCAACTACAGCCTGCGCTGAGTGGGTGCTTCTGTCTGCCCTGTGACATTCTGCAGGTGTATTTGGACTAATTAAACTAATTGCCAAGACAAAGACCACTATGGCGAATACGTTCTTAATAGAAGCAGCGCTAAGTGAGGCATTGCTGTATTTCTTTAAGACATCTGTCTCAGAGACGTTTATTTATGAAGTGACATGATAGGCTAACATGAAATGCAGCTTGCACTCTATCTTTCAAGGTCATATAAAACAAAATACAGAAAACAGTGAAGCACAGATAATATATTACTGTATATTGTAAAGTCATATACTATTTTAAATTCTGATTCACATTTTTTGTCAGTCCATAATTTTATTTCCTCCAGCAGTGCATTACATGGGTCACATTCTCTCTTCTGGCTTTTGTTCCAGCTGAACCCTTTCATTACAAAATTAAACCCTAAAACTAACATTGTCTTTAATTGAGCCTCTTCATCTCTTCTCAACTGTGAAAGGGAAAGAGATTTTAAGTTACCTATATAAAGTTCAGCAACTTTAAGTGTACCACTGCTTGAAAAGTAAAATTATTTAAAATGTATCACTAAGTAAAACAATGACCATGAGTTACCTGTTACCCAGATATCTTGGGTTTAACAGGCAGTGCCCAACACTCTGCTGTTTCAGCTTTTATAAAAGTTAGTTCTGACCGAATTCTGTCCTCTATACCATATATAGTTGATCTGATGCATACCTAAATTAAGTATCTTAACCTTCTGGATGCTAACATTGTGAGGTGGAAGCATGATGTGCCAAGATCCAAAGGAGAACTGCATCTGCATTCAGCAAAATGAGATTACAAGATTCCATCTGTATGTGACAGAATTTCCCACTATTTCCCTCACACACCAGGGGCTTCAACCCATTCCTTTTGAATTAGGTCCAAATCCCAACCTGTTATTCCATGATGCACTATAAACCATGGAACCAAGTTATGTTGACAATGCTTTATTTTGGTTTTAAATAATTTCATATGCAGTTGCATATTAACATTAAATAAGGAAAATTGAATAATGTGAAATGGCTATACATTTACCATAACCGAGATTATTAACATTTGTATGGGGGCTGTATGATGGCATGGGCAGTTACAGCTGCTGCATTACAGCCTTACAGCAACACATTCTGGGTGGAGTTTGCATGTTATCATATGTGTGTGGGCTTTCACCAGGTTTTCTTCCACCTTCTAAAGCCGTGCATATCTAAATAATTCCTGCATGTATGCACTCCATCCTCTAGACTGGTGCCCCATCTGGGGTGTAGGGCTGCTTTATGCCCTCTGCTTCAGGAATAGGCTTCAGGTTACTTCAGCCCTTATCAAGGATAAGCCATTGTCTGTTGATGAATGGCCAATGGGAACCTTCATGTGCTTAGAGATACGCCTCAGTACAACTCACTTAATCTGACACAAATATATGGGAATTCCCTTTTTACTTGGTAAATTGCACTTCACAACAAATGGCACTTTCACAGATTATGGATGCGTTTATAGTGCATCGAATTTCCCAGAGCAACCATTAGGCACAGAGGGCAGAAAAACTAAACTCACAAGCCTAATGGCTGACTTTTCCTCCAGTCATGAGAGACTGTGATGACCAGCTAGAAGTAAGATTCATTTAGTATAAGGTAATTGTTTTTTTAGTATTGCTTTTCCTGTTTCTATCCAACAAATCGTGTCATTTGTTAAATATGAATTGAAATCAAAAAGGCATCATTTAACATTAATATGCAAATGCATATCAAATTGCAATTAATGCCACACAAAATAAAGCATTACTGTTATTCCACGTGGTAGGTACTTTATCTCAGTTTCCATGAAATATTATAAACTGTAGAATTATCAGTGAAGAGCCCAGAAAACAAATGAGGCTGTATATCTAAGTTTGTTTTTTCAGTGCAGACATTTTAATTTCTTTAAAACAAAGGCCACAATGTGTGCATTAATTATGTGCAGTATTGAAGATTAGATTTCTACCTTTTTCCCAAGGAGTATATACAAAGTCAATGCCATCATTTGTAACTGTTTTTTTATTATTTCTTCATGATAAGTGAAGGCAGTAGAATGACAAACTAAGCATGATCTCACCCAGTTTGAGAATTCAAGGCTTTTACCTCCAGCCTTACATTCATGATCAGTGAATGATGTCATATTTTCCATGTTCCTGGAGGAATGGTTGCCTAGCTCCATTTTTCACCTTGGACTTGGGCAACGTTTCCGTGATGTTGCAGAATTTGGGTGTCTATAGTTATCAATTACTAATTATGGTTAAGAACATTATTCTTTAACGAGAACAAATCAGTGAGGTTGCTCTGTTTGGAAAGCTTTCTGCTGCCTTCAGTAGAAGTCTACTTTGGAACACTTAATCTGCATATATCTTAAGCTGCAGTTTCCTTTCTCTTTGACCCTACTCTGTTTGATGAAGTATTAAATGTGACAACAACTAAGTTCACATTATGCCCTGTGTACAGTGTTTCCGTCTAATCTAATTCCTTCTAACCAGACCACCACAAATTGCTTGTTTTTCACTCTCTACTGGTAAAGCCTTTCTGGGCTGTCTATTGAAAGGAAGACTGCAGCTTAACTGTCTTTTCTCTTTAATATTCCAATGTATTACTTGTCTTACTAACCAACTCTTCTTTCAATCCCATGCTGCACTGGGCAAACTCTTGTCATCTCTCAACCAATAGGATGATGAGGAGGGCATTTGGGCATAACCAATCAGGTGCCCTCAAACACAGCCACTTTGTTCAGAAGGGTGAGCACCATTTTCTAAAACAAAGCCAAAATCACTTATTTCATTTATCCTCACCTCAATCCCCACCCTCAGCTCCCTTCCCCTTCAAATCAGATTTGATTGCTTTGTTGGCCTTTTGATTTCTGGAACAGCTTTGTGGTGTGTTTACCTTAATTCATTTAGAAATTAGTATTGTGTGATCAAGAGGTTGCTACCAACCACAGATTGGTTTTAATTGATTGTTTGTGCCTTTGTTCAATTTCCCAGTATTTGACATTGGTAATGCAATTCAGACCCTTTTCTTTTTGATTCTGGTCCTGAAGTATTATTAATTTACTGTCTGGCACATCTACCCAAAAAACACTTAAATTTGTAGCTATTCATACAGCAAGGCATTTACAGTACTAGAGTAATCTGAATGAAATCCCTTTTTCAAGTGTAGAACAGCAGAGGCACCACCTCGGATTTGACTTTACAACCTTACAGTTAACTTATTCAGTGTCCACAATGCTACTTCACATTGCTGCCTAAATTCATTGTAGTTAGGTGTGCTTAAAATGAATGAGAAGGTCACATTCCGCACTTGGTTAACCAGCAGTTCTATTGTATTCGTAACTGTCAAAGAAAAAACACAATATGTTTAACACCATACCCGTACCCCTTCAAAATCGAACTTCAGGAAAATGTCAGATGTATTGATGAATGTATTTCTTAAGAATACATTTGTGTTTGGTTCTTCTTTATCAAGTCATTTAAGAAATGTTGTCAGCATTTTTAGTTATATGACAGGGTCATCTCAAAGTCTTATAATGAGGACAGTGTCATGTGATTGTGCACAAAACAGATTGAGGCCTGCAGATAGAGCTAAGGATCATTCTTACAGAAGATGCTACCAGTTCAAATAGGATTGTATATAACATAAGCTACTGTATAAGTGTTTATTGTAATATATCGCTTACATAGCAAATACTGTACAAGTTATAATGTTTGTGTTTCGTAGTTAATATTTTATATGGGTATTTCCTATGACAGTTATGACACTTCTTATGATGCTATCACAAATGATATGATAATAATTCTTCAATGTGTTGGCACTTAGTGAAACATGTGAAGACCATGAGATTTGTTTTATTTGATGCTTCATTGTTTCAAACAAAAATCCAACCAGTTCAGGTCTGGGTTGTACCAAATTGACAATTTTCTGAAGCAGTCTGAAGTGATAGAAAATGTTTAGAACAACAAATATTGTTTGCCAAAGCTATTTTTAGGTTTTGCACAACCCAATTTTGTGGCCCACCATACCATTTGTTACGTTTTTTTATATGCTGGCAGCACATTGTATGAATCTCACTTTCTGGTTCATGACAGTGGCTTGATAAATGTATTTGAATGGCTCTGAAAACATTGCCCTTGGAACTGTGACTCAAGAAAAACTGAGAATCACAAAGCAAAAGGCAACAGCTACAATAAATATGTATCTCAAAAGTCACTATTCTCAATCTGTGAAGGTGGAGTCATTTATGAGTGTTTAACTGTTCTCTGCATTAGGAAAGTTAAACAGCACCCCTAATTAATCATAATTATATTTCATTCATTTCTTATTTAAGGCAGTTTTGCTTTGCATCATGCCTGGAAATGGCCCATGGATTTTATCGGCATCATTGATTGTACTTGTGTTGTTCTCATATCTATTGACTTATATGTATAAAATTTATTATAACCTTATAATAATACTTGATAATTAATACATAATTAATTTATAAACGTTGAAGACTTGCTACGTCTGTGTCTGCTAAGGAAATAAGACTAGTAGTAGTAATTAATGGGTTCTGAAATAAAGTTTTGAGAGTGTCTCCGTTTTGCCTTTGTTTTGTTTGAAGTGGGTTTTAGTTTCTTTGTCATTTTCCTTCAGTCGTGTCCTTAGCTTCCTGATTATGGTGCACTAAGTACAGCCACACTGGTTTCTGAAATGGTGGGCTGCTGTCAATCAGATGACTGCCCTTGATTTTCCAGTATTGTAGTGGGAGGGTTATCCATTTCCAAAGTGGCCAAAAACCCTAGTCATGGAAGAATCCAGTGCAGAAGGAATATGAACTTCATCGGGTGCCACAGACATAATGATTTCTATTTTTGAAGTCGGTAAATCTTGGAACATTTGGTTGTATTTGATAGTCCACTTTTCAATAGTCCAATTTTTCTTCAATTAGATTTTAGATGCTTAATAGAGTTCTAGCATTGTAGCCACTGCAGTGAGGAATCAGAGGCTAGTGTTAGTGGGAATCATTTGTTTTAATTGTTAAATTTACGCGACTGTAAGCAATGTTATGTAAAACTTTGAAATTATTTTTTTTAATCGAAGAGGATTTTATTAAAAGTACAGTTCATCCTGTTGAAGGCCAGCAAGAAGGGCTAACAGGAAAAACATGAAAGCTGAAAGTAAAATCCTTGAGATTGTGTTCATGTACTAGGGGGTAGCAGAAATATATTTATAAATTCTAAGTCTTTTTTTCTTGTTATTTTCAATTAGAAAGTTTATTTAATTTATTCAGGCCCTGGATTTTTCTTTTGGTGAGGTGGGTGGCAGGTTGCTTAACACTCGGTTAAGTGTATGAAAATAAAGTATTGTTTCATGAAGCATATATGCTTGTTTTACTTAATTGAAAAAGGTAAAAAAGAATTACACAATGGTAGTAGCTGAAGTGTCAGTATGCTACCCACCAGAAGCGAAGCACTGGGCCATTCTGCAGAATAAACTCAGCTCACTGCAGGAGCCAAAAGCCAGGGGAGCTTACTTAGGGAAAGCCAATCTGCTTGTATCTTGCTTCCTTTGTACATAAACCGGAGTTCCCTAAGGGGGGAGATCGGACCCTGCATAGCAGGCTAGCTGGCAGGAATAAACAGTACTTAAATGTCATTATCTGGTAGAATTTAATAAACTGCGGTTATCCAAATAGCTCTGATACTTGAAGGCCCTGGGTTTGTAGCCAGTTTTGTCTTCTGTCGGCTTCTTCAAAGCTCTCTGCCCTGTGCTGGCAGAGGTGAGAATGAACAAGCTGTCAGTCAGCTGTTATTACTGGTTTTTATCTCTACTGCTGGAAGAACACTCAGATGCACTTCATATAATCTACTCTTTTAGGCATTTCATCTAAATAGTAAAAACAGTAATGAAAAACTAATGACAGTATTATTTTTAGGCATGCATAAGTCTTCAGAAGTCACAGGAAACAATTCCTCATCTAAACAAAATGTAAAAGATGTTTACAGTAGTTCATATACATGACAGTTAAAATTAAGGATAATTGGTTAATCTAACACCCTTTTTCTTTTTTCAGAAGTAGGTCAATAATATTTAGACCTCTCCAGTTATAGACATATATTTCTGCTCTTTATCTAAATCGGTTCTTTGCTCATTTATTATTTGTTAAGCTCTACTCATCAATTATCCCTCTTATATTTATATCGAACTCATTTCATCCCAATGGGCAGAACTGAGTGTGTTGTATTTCATTAACTACAGTAAATCAATATACAGGTGCCAGTAATGAGGTCTTCAGCATTCTAATGAAATTTAAAAGTTTGAAAAACATGTTAAAGTTGTTAAAATATAATGGCATAGTTTCTCTTTCTGAAAATTTGCAGTGAGAGATACAATAGCGTGCAAAATCTTGACATTAGCAAGTCAGCCTGGAGTTTAAAATGGGTACTATACATAAATAGCACATCTGTTAAAGTCATCATTGCAAAAATTACTGTAAAAAATCATTTGGGATTTTGAAATGAAATTAATTTTTTTCTGTGACCATAATGCCCAGGACTGGGTTTCAGCAATATTTAAATATCTTTAATGCAGACCTGTTAAAAGACACAAACATGCTGTTCCAAAATACGGGGTGCCAGACAAGTAGAGGAAATAGGTCCGTGATTTTTGTTTGGTTTTCTGTTCTGTTTATTTTGTTGTATTTCACTGGGATTTCTTGGTTGTCAGGTAATGAGTGTGGGACTGAGACTAGATTCCAGCCCTGTGCTACAGAAAAACACAGTTATTATCAGTGCTTTTAATTTTAACAAATCTATGGCTGATATTAAAGGCCTTCGCCCACCTGCTTCTGTTCCTCTCTCTGGAAAACTATGGGTGGTTTGATTTGCTGTGCTGCAGTCACACACACATGGCTGGGTCACATCACATTTCTTCATATTTGGTGGATCTGGGATGAAACAACAGAGGAGTGTTTAAATGTAGTTAGTGGCACTTCTCATCTGACTGTTAATCAATGGTTATGGTTGTTGTTCCCTTTCTCAAGCTCGTAGTTAAAGTTGCAAAAGGAAAGATTACTATGTATACATCTTTTGCTCTAGATTGTTTACATAAACACTTCTGTACACATTCGTCATATGTAAAGCAGTTGTGACTAATAAAGCAAAATGTTTATAGCTTTGGAGCCATAATAATGACTCATAATCTTTCTAGAAGCCTCAAGGAAATATCACTTCAGAAATAAGTACTGAAAGTCATTTTTAAACTGCCTAGAGCCAATACAGCTAAAACTAGTATTGTTTACTTGATTTTAATTACGTTTGATTTAATTACGTATATAGATGTAGTATATGATCTGATTCTGTGTTATAAAGAACATAAGAATGGTTACATACTTGAGTATCCCATCCTGTTCCTTTGGTTTCTGGTAACTTAATTATCTTTCAGTTCCACCTGTCAGTTTCTTAAAGAGTCTCACAGAGTCAGATGCATCTGCAGGGCTAGTGAGTTCACTCCCAAAATCCTCTGTATAAAACAGTGTCTCCCATTTTGGTCTTGAATGGGCCTAAACATAATTTTGCTCTTGAATCTATATTGGACTTGCAGTCCCCTGAGTTGACTTGGTCAACACCTTTCAGGATTTTGAATATCTGAACATTGCCCTTGTAATTAGCTACTTTATGTTCCAGGCTAAAAAACTAGATGTTTCCTTATTCTGTCCAAGTAAAATATTACCCTCAGGCCAGGAATTAGTCTAATTTCTGGCCTTTCTGTTGCCTGCAGACTAGCAATATCTATCCTTTAGTGCAGAGTACAATTGTACAAGTGAGATCTAACTAATGAATTGTGTAATTTTACATTTTATCATTGTTTTTAATATTTAAGGTATGGGAGTCCATCAGAAGCTGTAAAGTTACAGTTCCTTGTTAAAGTATAATTGGCAAGCTTTTCGTAAGTTTTTATTTGATGGACCATTTATCGTATCACTCATTTCTACAAATATGGTAGTGTGGAGATGCATCTCACACCAAAGAAGTGGGCTTTCTGTTCTCGTCTGAAGGTACACATGACTACTTACTGTTAGAGATCATTTAAGGAGTATTTTGATGTTGTGCCGCAGGGATAGGAAAAGGGCCAGTAATTTTCACTGTTTTTAATTTAGAAGAATTTAAGGTTTTCCCTAGGTTTTAGGTGCATTTCCCAAATTTCCATGTGCAATGGGTTTTCCAGCAGGAATTACAATCACATAAAACTGTAGGGTGATGCAATAGTTACGCATGTGCAGGAGCACACATACACATGTGGACTTCCATCAATGGACAAAAGTGAGTAGGTGTAAAAACATCCGAAAATAAATTTCCAGGATTCTGGAGTGAAGGCTGAGGTTTGGTTCATCTTTATGCTGACTTGCAATGTATTGGCCTTTGAAAAGGGAGCAGCTGTAATAGGAGTGCTTTAGGTCTCCATTATGTTGGGGTTAAGTAGGGTCATTGGTAAAGTATGGAGAAGCAGCACGTCTGTGGCACATCCAAAAATTCTGCCTCTTTTTTCACTCAATTACCTGGGTGTCGATATTACAGCTTCTGCAGAGCCCCGGGTCTATCCGCAGCCATGATCTATGCAGGGTGCGCTTCTGAGGTGAGGTTATAAATAGTATTGGTCAGCGTTCAGATGTAGATCATGTGCTTCTGAATCAAGCTGGTTTTTCTCTCCCTTCCACTGCCCAAAATTAATTTCCTCTTCTATACCACAGAAGTGATCCATCACTCACAATCCTGGCCTTTCTTCTTCCAGGCTCTTAGAACAGATAGGGTGCAGCTTTGGCTGACCGCAGAGCACTTGTACAGTATGTAAGTACTTGAATGAAAGCTCCTAATATTGCTATAAAATCACAGATTTGATGCTTTCCAGGGTTTTGGAATATCAATGCAGCATTATTATTCAAATTAATAAAAAGTTTAAAATTGTCTAGTTTTAATGGACAGATTTTCCAAAATAGGTTTTGTAATTAAATTTAATGTCTCCGGAAAATTTAAGAGCTGGCATCCTGTTTTTTAATCTGTTTTGGGCACTGCAGAGTACATGCGCATGCTGTTCTACAGTACATTTTCGATTGGGTCCTCTGGTTTGAGAGTAAAAATAGTTATACAGAACCCACATGCTACCTGAAACACTCCTTGATGTTGCCGAAAAGATCTGACAGTGAGTCGTGTGGATCAGTAATGACATTTCAAGCGCAATCAATAGACCTTGTGAAGTGACAAGTGTTTCAACCAGTGTGGTTTTTAAGAGGTCATGTCACAGTGTTTACTATCTGTTGCCCATTCACGACGTTCTCTAAGTCAGGGATGGGCAGTCCTGATCCTAGAGGGAGGTTGTCTTGGTCGGTTCAATGCAGCAGCACCCTAGGGGCAGCGAGCGGCTTTTAAACTTGTCTAGTTAAGCCAAAGTTGTTTTTTATATTTCAGGGTTTGAAAGAATCAGAATTGATGAGTGCATTTCAATCCACAATGAAAGTAAAATGTACACAGTAACTTGTAAAACCTTCAATTTACATCACAAAATACACAAAATGTCAAGGTATACACAGCACCACATTCTGCAATTCAGAACAAGGCAACAAAACCTATGGTGACTTGAGCTGCCTTTTTACTGCTTGAAAAGGCTGCTTGATTACTATTGTAATCAAGCAGCCTTCTGAATATATCGCTTTAATCCAATAGAAATATTTCTCTCGACTTTGAGACTGTTTTGTGGAAGAATATTACTTGTTAACGCTACATGCAGATCACATTGGAACATTTCTGAGGTGAAATGTCTGCCGCATAACCGGTACTTATTTGCTCGTACATCACATTACATTAGTCAGTGACCGTGACTACTGAGCTGGAAGGGCCACATCATGTCACAGTTCTTACAGACTCTCACTTTTGCCTGTGGGGAGACTAGGGGTTGTGTGACAACATGGCGACTTATAGTACTTTCACAAAGTTCACAGATTTTCAATACCTTTGATAAATTAAATTTTTCACCGAGATGTAATAACCAGTCTGAGAAATTGGGACTGCAGTTCCCCTTTAAAAACTGAAATAAGTCAAGAGGATGGCAGCAGAAGTTTGGCGAAAGAAGGATAAATGGCTTACGACAAGGGTTAATATTTTAGTTGTATCTGTTAGTTATATTTGTGTCAAATATGAATGACACATTATCTGGAAATTGAAAATTAAAATTAGATGCAGATTCTTTTGTTTGAGTGTAAAAGAAATCAACGTATGCTGAAATTAGACCCTTTTTGTAATTTTCCATTGGCACAAATTTGGTATTTGATCTGAGAGTCGGTGGCAGACTGACAGGTAGCATGTGAGTCAGGCCCTCACTGCAAGAAGCAGAGCCTGGCCTCATAGATGACTGGCACACACTAGCATTTCTGCAAGTTTCTGGGCTGGCAGCACTCAAATATTGAGAGCTTCCAGAGATACGGTCCTTCTGCCCACACAAAGCAAAGTCTCAGAAACAAAAGATAACACTCACCATTCAAAGCCAAAGTAAAGGCTCTTTTTATCTGTCTAATCAAAATGAAGAGGGGGAATGATTTATTTGGCTTTCTTGGAAAAGGCCCGGCTGTTCATTTACTATTGCAGTTTCAAACATTAAGGGATAATGTCTACACTTCAACCTTTGATGCAGAAGTAACCATTCTTACCTCCATTTTTCCAAAACCACTTCTACTTAAAGCCAGACACACTCCATGCTGGAAGCTGTGTGGGTTCCAGGGGTCACAGATGCTTGGAATTTGGGATCAAGATGGTTTGTAGGTTCGTGAACATCCGGTTTCTCATTCTTCCTGAGCATGAGTATGGTTTTGAGGTTTTGACTTTACTCTACTCAAGCTCAGTCCAATTTTTCAGTACAAATTTAACGAAAACATCCTTTTTTAATAACGTGTAAATAGCTTGGTGTTCTGGGATCTTAAAAAGTCTAAAATAGTCTCCAAATTAATTTTGTTTGGCAGCTGTCACCGTGTATGTCCATCATATATCTTGGTGTAACTTTTCCTTCACTATGTAAATATATTGATTTTTCCAACACTTTATTCATACTTTTTGCACTATGAAACTTAATAAAAAATGTTCAGTTTTTATCCATCCAGAGTCCCGACAAGCAAAGGGCACAAGACGGCATATACTCTGGATGGGACACTAGCCCATCACAGTGCAGGCATAGACATACACACAATCACCCCAGGGCTCATTTTTCCAGTAACCTACCAGTATGTGGGTGGAAACCAGAGCACCCAGAGGAAACCTACATGATCACATGGAAAACATTTGTCAATATATATATAACTCTATTCAAATATTTACATTACCTTAAATAAAGGCATCACACAGAAATGAACAACATATTTTAACTGAATTGTAATTCCTTTTACTGTAAGAAGGGCAAGGATGGGGTGCAATATTGTTTTCTTACCAATTGAATGCCAAAAATATCTGAAGTAATATAACATCATTTACTCACGCAAGTGAGGACAGACATTCAACAGCTGCAAGCACAGAATCCCTGATGCACTGAATTGGAGATGACATTGACCTTAATGAACAGACTACAGGTTTAATAAGCTGGTCAGGGTGAGATCAATGAACCCAATGCAAGAAAGTGACTTGCAACACGTGGCGGTGTGTTTTTCAGAACCAGGCTTTTTTTTTCGTTCTTTCCATTCTTGGTTCCGTCTCTCCTTTCTTCTGGCCAGGCTTCAGGAATCTGCGCAGTAAGCACGAGGACCCTATAGTTTCGTGTTTATCAATCTGCCTTTTAATAGATTCAGTCTGAATTTGAATGCATTCTGCGCTGATGTGGCTTCCTAATTCAGATGTTAGAGCGTGGCTTTCATCGTAGTCGAAGTTCAGCTGTTTTCACTTTGTCGCTTGAATGAGCCTTTTTAGTGATGATGGTGCACAGACAACCAAATCAGCTGTTAGCAATGTACTGTGGCTATAGCTGTTCCTGCTTTAAACGCAATTGAGCACAGAGATTGGCACTTAACACGGTTTTCCCTCGGCACTGCAATTTTTTTCTTTTTTGTGTTGATTAAGAGTTATCATTTGATCACATGGGGTGGGCGTGTGTGTATGTCTGTGTGTCTCCCCTACAATGGACCTGCCCAGGGTGTACCCCTCCTTGTGTCCCTTGCTTGCCAGGATGGGCTCTGGCTCTCCCATGACCCTGATTTGGAAAAAGCAGTTAGAAAACGGATGTATGGGTTTTATCTTATGGGAATCAGCTCTTTTGTTTTACACTTTGTCAACAGGGCATTACTCAAAGAACACAACTAAATTTTCTTTCTCTATTAAGAAACTGTCACTTTCTTAGAAAAGCAATATGAATGAATGGGTGATTGCAGATTACATCTATAGGGCTGGAAGATCGGCAATTATATATATATAATACACCCAAAAGGAAAAACCTCGCTTTTAAAAGCTTGGGAAACAATAAGGATTTTTGGGAGGCTTTTGCACTGGATATGTAAAATAGGCAATATTCAGGGGTGCCTGTTAAAAATCAGCCCATCTAGTCCATTTGAGTTAACTCATCTGGAAAACTACTACTGCCTGGACAGCAAAACCTCATAGGGTCCCCTTGAAATTTAATCACAGATCTGGTCTCTGTATAAGACCCATAGGGATTGCTGCATAAACCTTTATACTCTTGCTGACAGGCCAAGGAAAATGTTTCATCAGCCCATGCCTGTGTTCTGACAAGGTGTCTGATAAAGCCAGGTAGACACGAGGAAGACTTTCCTTGTCTTCCAGAACTCACTGGCTCAGCTGCATCAGATAATGAGGCTTTCCCAGCTACAATCAAAAAAGCTGGAAAGATTTAGGGATGCCTGCAAAATCTCTTACTGCGGTCTGTAGCCATGCAGTTGAGCTATGCAGGTTTTGCGGTACAGATTGCAGAGTTGTAATTGAAGACATCCTCCAAAAAAACCCAGAAGGATTTGCTGTTAGTTCTGTTGTCCCATGGTAAAAGATATTCTTACTTTGAGTGAAGGGACCTGACTACAAAACCAGTCTCTTCCCTCTGTATTTTTCTGTATAATGCTAATAAACTCCTTGCCCGAAGTCAATAGCTATAATAACTTCCATATTCACTCAACAGCGAGTCTCTGACACTGCAAATAAGCATGAGGTCTTATGAGACCAGGTCAGACTGACAGGAAGTCAAGACCTCCAAAAGCATGCCTCCTGAGTCCAACTATGATCTTAAATCTCAGCCGTCAACTTATTCCCTTATTTTCCCTCAGTTGATTAAGCATGGATGCTGTAGGAGGCATTGGGGGTGCATTTGGATTTCATTACTCATTCCATATTGGTGTCCTGACAATGTAAACTTCAATACCCTGAGCATTGTTACCATCATTCCTGTGCAATATTGCAGACTTAACCTTGTCTGCATAATATTCCACTCTCTAGTGTTCTGTCTCTGTTACATCACTTACTGTCTTTAATATAGGATTAAAGTACAGGTGATGGGGAAGTTTTGATGCAATGTCATGTAGGGCATGCCTGTAAATATTCTCCATGACAGATTTTGTTTTATTTTAAATAAAGGTTGTTGTTGTTTTTTTTGATACAGGTCAAATGGACTACCTTTTCTGTTTGTAAGGTTTGCGTTTATGTAGCAGAGGTAGGTAGGGTGGGTGTTCTGTCAGATGCTGCCTGTCTGATGTCAGTCACACCTGCTGGAGAAACACCCTCCTCTCGATCTAAAAACCACAAAAACACCTTTAGCTGCTGCCCCCTGCCCCCCCTGGCCCCTAGAAGCTCCTAATCTCCAGTCAGGTGACAGGCCATGGTGCTGGAAGATAGTCTTGGTAAACTGTAAAAAAATTGGCAGACTGTGAACAATAAAAGTTATCTAAACCGATAGAGCAATGTATGGTATGTGTAACTGTTTTGTGGAACGCCAATGCATGCTCTTTGTGTGTTCTGTAGGTTTTTCCTATGAAACTCTGTCCAGCAGTGGACTCTTTCCTGCAGAAATCCTTCATAAATACAAAGCCTGCTACATTCCCAGATCAATACTGAGGTACCAACCCACTGCTTTAGACTTGAATTAAACTGTGCTATTCTCCGGTTGCACACTGTGTACATTATGCTAGGGACTTGTGATACATGGCCGAGGCACAATGAGCAAGGAGACCATAATACAGTGAATAATTTAAGCAAAAAATAGCGAGGCAGAACAGACCTATGGAACTGCTGTTATAATGTGAATAACATTAGTACTAGTGTAGGCGGAATACACGTCTAAAGTCGATTTACACCTTTGAAGCAAACTTGCCATTTAATCTCCACCCCAGGGCTGTTATCCAAACTGTGCATTTTTTTTGTTGACGACTTTTACATGTATTTAACATGGCAAAGAAAAAATAAGTTTCTGTGTGTAATTATTGAGGACTATGTTCTTTTCACAGTCCTCAGTCATTAAAGCTGAGGTCATTTAAATTGGTAAAAAGGATGGGTCATGAATTATTGTCAGTTTTGAAGAAGTAGACTGCCTAGAGGTCACTGCTGCTTTCATGACAGTTGAACGCAGTGACCTTTAGCCTTTAGACATGAATGCTTATAGCCTTACAAACAGGATAGCGCTTGCCAAAATAAGCCATTTTCCACATAAACGCGATAAACTTATTTCAATTTTTTCACTTCACAGTGATAAAGAAATAGGAGTCTCATCCGGCTTCAGGCATGTACAGCAGATAAAAAAGGAAAATCTATTTCACTAATTTTGTCATTCATATTGTGTAATGTAACATGAAAAATGCTCTTGTTTTTTTAAGCTGTGTAGGATCCTGTCATTTGAAGGCTTCCATTGTTTTGAGGTGTTTGCTCATGCTGTATTGAATCAAAAGATTGTTCTAACATTAAACTATATCCCATGATTTGTAACATACAACATTTTGTCATCTCAGGGTGAGAAAGCCCTTGAATCTGTGGGTAGTTGCATGATTGTCACTTACAACCTTTCCTGTCATTTATATTTGGATATTATCCAGATTTCTGTAATTTGTAGACTTTTTTGCTTTATGGAATGTAACAGTCAGCTTTATTAAAAATGATTACTGATGGAAAGGCAATTGGATGAGCCTGGAACATTTGAAATGAGAATTCCTTAGCCTGGGAGGTTTGAAATGAAGGAATTTGTTTCCTACTTCATGAATCTTAATAAAATTGTACTGATTTTGTTTTCTTTAATATGTTTTTTAACCACCCTTGACATTTGTTTTACTTTTAAGTTATCTGCCTGAGCTCTTTTTACCCCTTTTGCTCTTAGGGTGCAGGCATTTACCTCAACTACCTCTAGTGATTTAATTGTTTTATTGTTATTTAATGGTTGTAAAAATATTCCACATTGTAGTAGATTGTAAACCCTAATGCTTGACAACTTGATATTTACCAGCATAAATTGTTCTTTTTTTCTTTTCAAGTCTTTTGAAGGCAAATATGTTCAGTGCATCTCATTCAGACTTCAGTACAAACCTATTAAATCTTTATCAGAGATTTCTAAATTTGGGGTATTCATATCTTGATTGCTCATCACTCTGATTAATAAAACTGCAATATTCCACATTGGGAATTTTAATTTCCTATTGATTTATTTTTCTCTGTCACAGAGTATAGGTAAATATGGTTAGATTAGGGAGTCATGTAAGGGTACAAGCTGCAAAGGAACACATTGGTGTTGATTTTACACTGGAAAAAAACACATTTCTGACGTAAATATATAGCTAAAACATTTTTCCGTCTTTCTTTTTGTTTATCCAGATGAAATTGACCTTTAGAATTGGTCCTACCCTGTCAGATCTTGCAGGTTCAGAACTACAAGCACTTGAATCATTGAGTGCATTCCCTCAAGTAGTTTACTGTCCTTTTCTGGAAAATAAGTCTTATCAGATCAAGAGAGTTGCTTCACAAATTCATTTTCAGTGTTTTTTTTTTGCCTGTTTTTGTAATACGGACTTTAGTGGCTTACATCATGATTTATAAAAGAAATTGGGCTGACATTTTTCATTATAATTCACAGAATTAAAGCTGTAGTTTCTTATTTCGATGTTCATTTTATTTTGCAATAGTATTTCACACACATCTTTTTTCTTATTTTGGTCTTGGTCACAGAACAGAAAATTGTTTATTCTGCTTCATCCTGGCATATGGTGAAATTTAAGCCATGAGATTTTGAAATGTAAATGAAAATATAGCAAAGTCATATGTAAGTTACATTTCTGCTTAACAACGTCTTGATACTGTATGCATATATAATAAAATTAGGAAAGAAAATACAGGTAGGTAATGATCATTAATCTTTTTTGCTGATTATAACATCAAATTGTATTAATTTTGTAATGTCTTGTTTGACCAAAGAAAGCAACAAAACTTTGCAGAATTTAGAAAACTTTTTCCATAAATGTAACTTAAATAAATAACAAGGACTAATCTTTATGTAGAGATAATCAGTGGCTTGAAAGAGAAAGCTTCACATGTACTAACCTTAAAACAGGAATGAGGATTTTAACATTGAATAAAATATCTCCTCCTCGAACGAAGGCATTAGAACGAACATCCTCTTTTTTTTCCCTTTTTTAGATTTAAGTTACATGCACCAGGGAGTCATTTTCCTAAATTGTACCTTTATTTTTAAAGATTTCAGTCTCCAATTCGGAGCGTAATGGGTGCGGTTCAGACTGCCTTGGCATCCATTTCATTGTCCTTTAGGATCTCTCGAGAGTACAGTATATCAGTGAGGGTAAGAAAGCTGTGGCGAATATAGCAAGGACATTCCAGTCTTGTTACTTTAAGAAGGGTATAAATTCACCTCACCTCTGTATATTTTGCATAGTATTGCTATTCCATCACAGCGAACTGACTTTTATTTTTCATTTTTAGGCCCATCAGAAAACATATTTGAAAAGTGAAGAAATATGTAGCACTTATGTTAACTAGCTTTTAAGATTTTTTTTGGCATTTCACAGATTTTGCTCTGGGTGGCTTATTGTCACGTAGCAGTATTGGCAAGCTGCTGAAAGAATTGGCCCCTGTAGGTCATCATTAGCATTTTTAAGCTTATGGCACAATTTATATAAGCAGCTCTAAAAGTGCCTTTCAGAAATTAAAAACGGAAGCAAGAAATTAAAAGAATGCAAAGTAGAGGGTGTCAAAATATACATACATCATAATTAATTCTAATAATTCCTTGCATTTATATAGTGATTTTCATTGTGACAAATCTTAAAGCAGTTTAGATGTAGGAGAGGAACCACTTTGTTCACCACTGAAGTTCAGCACCTCCCTAGGTGATGTACAGCAATTATTGTGCACCAGCAGACCCCAGCATAAGAGTTGAGGTAGAAAAATGACAAATTACTTCACAAATTAAATTAAAAGGTAAGTTTAGGAAGGCTAGGTTATTAAGTATGAAGTGGATTTTTAACCGGTAAACCATGTTATCACCCCTACTCTTATTAACAGTACCATGATATACAGTATGTAGTGACCGTGTAGTCAGGACCTCAGTTTAACATCTCATCCAAAAGATGATGCCTCCTTCAGCAATAGTTGGTGTGGAAATCCTCGTTTAGAGGGAAGAGCGCCCTCTAATAGCACATTCAGCAGTGACCCGATTGTCCGTAAAAGTCTCCCATTCCTGTACTAACCAGGCTCAGATTTGCTGAACTTCTGAAACCTGATGACATCAGGTTACAAGGTGACAATAGTGCTGTAATGACATGAATGATGAAATGCCATAAAGATATAGTGAAGATATAAGATTATATCCCTTATCTCTAAAGGAGCGAGGTCCATTGTAAAGGTGCATAATCACTGAATGGTTGGCATCCAAAGGACTTCTGAATGGAGGTGCAATCTGGAGACTTAGTTTGATGATCTGAGTGATCAACAGAACATGTGGGGAGGTGGCAGCCCAGCAGAATACCAAGGGTCAGGGCTAGAATACAATACATTCTTAAACCGGGAGTTAGAATTATAACATCTGCCTGAGTGTCTCATGGGAAACTGATGCAAAGAAATCGAAACAGGAATAATATGTTTCTGAAGATTCATTAATTCAAAATAATGAACTTGTTAATTTATTTGTCTGGCATGTCTATTTAAGACTCCACCAGCTGGGAGTCCAGAACCCTAACTATTCTTCCACTCCATTACATGTATATTGCAAAATGTTCAATAGAATGAACAGCTTGTAATGAGATTAAATCACCACTCCACAGCTGAATGTAGTTAGTGAGTTGTGATAGATACACATATTTAGTTTTTTAGCAGTTATTATTTTTTTCTACCATCCAAATTTGAACCCACAATTTTCTCTCAGCTGGCTAGCTACTACATGGCTTGCTCTGGTTGGCCACAAAACTCACTGTCACATTAAAATTAACCTCATAATAAAGATATTTGTTCCAATTCTCCTATTACAGTTGCTTTAATCCCATATCCAACATAACAGTTGCAGAACCTAACCAGCAGTCTTACTGGAAATCTTTTTTAGTCTGAGATGTTCAGAATTCACACACAATCTTCCTTAAGATCGAACATGGCAAATTTGATGCTGCGTTGACTCTGCAGTGCTAGTTTTTTGATCCTCTGGTCTGTTCTCTTTATTGCAATCTTACAGGACAGCAGTGGTAAAACAGAGTGATGTCCTGTAGGTGACTTTTCCCAGTCTATTTTTGGAACACACTGAGGAAGTATCAATAATGTGAGAGCTTTGAAAATATCTATCATTATAATAAACAATTGAAATTGACTTTTTTTCACAATCGTTAAAGGTCAAACGCTGCTTTCTTGAATGTGCAGCTTGAAAGTGGGAGTTGATCTTTGACAAAAACAGTGTTTTACACTACACAACTTCAGAAAACTGACACAAGGAGCTCAGCCAGCAGAAGGTACCTAGCTAGTTGTGGGCATTTGGTCTCCATTGACAGAATGGGATCAAACAGTGGCTGCTTTCCTGAAGTCACTGCGCACTGGGAGGGGCTCTTGGAAGAATTACCACAGCCAATGAGAAACATGAATAGTGGTCTTGGAAAGTAAGGTTATAGCCTAAGGTTATATCTGTGAATACCATTTCATCCACAATATCAAATGGACTGTCTGCAAGTCTACCTCATGTGAAGAAAGCCAGGGAGATAAGGACAGTAAGATAAGTTGGCCGACACTGACAAGACGCATCTGGCTGAGGAGAATGGGCCTCCTCTTATCTCTTGAGTTGTTGGATGTTTGGGAAATAGGTTTCTTCTCTTTTTTTTTAAGCATTGCGCAGATTTATGATGTGTCTACACTGCAGACAAAATGCAGGTGATGCTGAGAAGTCTGGGAAGGGGAACATTTAACTACCAAAAATTTCTTTTTGCGGGGCTGTAGGATCCTGCTTTATCAGTCTGCGAATTAAAATTTGATACAGTCGCTTAACAGTCCAACAGGGGCAATCAGTGGTTAGAAATGGAAAGTTAGCTCGCCTCACTTTATTGCAAAAAAACATCTGAATACACTGTACTCAATCGTATTTGACACTTGGCCCTGGAAAAATTGTCCGATGCAACAACATTGCATTTTGGGCATTTACTGTACTACCCCAACTCTATGAGTTTCTGGTTGGAAAGATTTTCTCACTCAGGTTTTTGAGAGAACATCTTTGATTTCAGCCAAGAAATGTCTGATGAACTGCGGAACAGAAAATACTAGAACTGCTAATGAACTGAGCTCAATTTTGAGACCTAGCCTCTTCCTTGCAACCATTATGTCTAATTGATAATACGCTTCTTTTAAAATAATGATCTGGGAGCTGGTCTCTCTGTTACAAACCCGGTGTTTGTTGGTGTGGTTACACTGGGTGGACATAAGAAACCTGTGGCTAACCGAAGACGTGGCCACCTAGTACTGGAGTGGGAGTTTGTGCCTGGCCAATAGTGGCAGTAGTACAGATGACCTTTTGCCTTGACCTTCGCCAATATGCACCTACTGAACATGTTTTACAATGCAATCTATTTTTCTCCACTCACTTTGCAGAGCATTTTGATCCATTTCAGGTTTTATGATGCTGTTCTTCTTCTAAAATCCCTTCTTTAATAATTCTAAAAGAAAATGTAGTTCTATGCCTCTGTAGGTATGCAGCATATCAACAAAATTAAATCCAGTATCTACTATATACAGTATGAATACAAAGCTTGCTTGTATCTTATGGTCTGATGCTCATAAAACCTGAAGTTGGACATGCTGCAAACTCATACTGTGTTTTTTTTACAGTGTGAATAAAATATTGCCAAGTCAAGTTTCATTGTAGATACTAGAAGTTACATTTTAAAAAGGCAATAGGCAATTGATATTTTACTTCATAACCTTTCCAAATTGTTACTAAAAGGGACTTTTTTTTCTAATCACTTAACTGAATCTTGATTTTTTTCCTGTCTCTGTCTCACCTTTTAGCACCTTTTAGTGCAGGTAAAGAGAAAGAGCAAGAAGTATACAAATAAAAAATCAAAGTCATGCAGAGAATCAGCATTTCATTGCCATTATTCAGGAATTCTAATAGTATCTTTGCCAAGAGTGATTTGGGCTCTATTCTGCCATGTAGAAAAGAGAAGTTATCTCATTAATGCTATCCTGATCTACCAAACTGTCCAAGGTACTTAACTAAGCTATTTAAAGATTTTATGAGAGCAATCTACAAGTACTACTGTTTGTATGGATAATAAGGAGATAAATTCCAATATTATCTATGATAACCTGATTGAAGGTGCAGTTTCACAACTTTAAAGGCTAAAAGAAGTTGTCATCATTTCCTTCTATTTTTTCTTATTTCATGTATAGCTTTACCATGTACGATGGGATCATGTTAGGCTGATAGAAATAATCCTGTAATTATATCTTATTCTTGTTAGTTGTGTTAAGGATGGTAATATTTATAATCTGCAGTATCACATTCCATATCCACCACTGGATGTTAGTCATCTACTGTTGTGTTTTCCCTATCCACTACTCATGTTTCACATCTACTTTTATGTGTTCCTTATCCACTGTTTTTACACTGTTACCTTAGATGAGCATCCCATTGTTTCCCTCACAAAAATGGATACATTGAATTTTTTAAATGAAAAATACGTTTGTCTCTGTAAAACTGCTTCACTCCTTTGCTGGTCTCTGATTTCAATATTTTATACATAAAATGACTATTTTAGTGCTTAATATTTTCTTTCTTGCTCTTGATGTCCTGCTGTTCCAGTAGAGGCAACTTTTTTGTCAGGTTCCTGTAAAAGTAAATGAAACTCCTTTTATCCCCATAGAGTGAAATCTGTTTTTTTCATCACATGTTAACCAGCCAAAGCCACCTTGCCTCACAGCATTGTTGTTGTTGGTTGTTTTCTATCACTGTTCTTGCTAAATAAACACCATATTTAAGAAAATGTCACTACAGGGATTCATCTAACCCTAGGGTGACCTCCACTTGGTCCTGTCTGTCCTGCTCCTTCAGAGGTATTAGCAGGCCTCAGCACTTGAGCACTGAAGGGCAGACTAGGAGTAGAGTGTTCCGGAAATGCTCCTTAAGAATGATGGGTTTTTGTGGCGTTTCCCTAGGGCTGCAGAATAGTGAAATCTTCTCTGGGGACAGCTAGACGGAGAGCATCTGGTATAGCTGTGCAGTGAGGTTCCCAGGGGGGCCCTGTGCAATTTATTTTTCTGAAGTCACAGACAAGGCTGCCATTAGACATACTGACAGCACTTAACCTAGGAAGGGCACCTCTTCAGACCCGCAGAACAATCCCCCCTTCACGCTCACAGCTTCAGCTTGTCCGTCAAGACAGAGCTTTCCCACACACAGCCCCCCACTCGTGAATTTGCTGTGGAACGGTAACAAATTTTTAATCAGCAGATAAATTTAGATCACGTACTCCAGTTTTACTTGCATCTTAACACCACAATGTAAAATAAGCATGGAAGCTTCACAATCCTCAATATGCATAGAACATGTTTAGCCTGGAGTGGTCTAATGCCAGCTGCCTTTTCTGTGTTGATGTAATAGGCCACTTCTTTAACTATTTAAAGTAATCTTTCAGAACTCAGGCATTTCATGGGTTGCTTGCAAAGCAATAAAGAAATACTGATAGCTGAGTTTCTACTAAGCTGCCCATATTAAGCACCAGCATTCAAGAGCAGAACCTCTGAATGCGCTGGCCCAGGTGTAGAGTAGTTGTCAGAATTCTAGCTATATGGGACAGCGGTATAGCTGCAGAACTGCTGGCTAACAAGAGGGCTTTTATCAGTGTTGTACAGTAGATGACAGCAGTCATGTAGCACATTTCTTGTTGATGAGTTGATGCTATATCCATCTCCTCAATAAAGCTTGAGATCCCAGTTCTTTCTAGTAAAAATGACTCTAATTTCTCTCAGTAGGTATAGAATGAAGTGATGTTGCTTTGCCCCGAAAAATCCACAGAACTATTGCAAGTACTTGCGTGCTTGCCTCAAAAGAATTGTTGTGAATATCTTAGTCATTAACCCGAATGCATGTACTTGATGTAACAGCCACTTTATTGCCCCTACAATAAAATTCAGGCCCACTAGTATTGCTTAGAAATACAGAGATGCACTGAAGCTCTACAGTGCAACTGACACTGATTTCTGTAATATCTACTATAATGATATAAACATTTGTGAAGTGGTGAACTCAACGATAAAGGTATAGATTCAAAAGAAAATACTTTCAAGCCTATATGCTTTTTTTTTTCCTCACTGTAACATGAGTCCTGTAAGACAGTTTGTTTGCCAGTAATAGATGTCCAGCTGACCCTCACACAACTACACTTCACTTGCTCCAGGGGGCTCTGCTCATGTTACGGGGAGTGACAGTGTAGTGACAGGACTGAAACGTGACCCTTACTGCCACCTTCATTCCAGAAGGCACCAGAGCCCTCTGAATGTACCCCATTTCCCTTACTTATCAACACTCTGTTCGAGCACCTCTGCACCTGCTGGAATACAGCTGCTTTGCTGCAGTTATGTGTAAAAGATGCTAAGGAAGCCTTACATTTATAGGTTTATAGGTTATAGGTTTTCTAAATGACCTTTTTTCTCCTGATACCTCAGATAAACAGGTGTAACTGGTAGTTGGTTATAATGACTAAAAAAAACATTGATTTGGAAATGACATTTTAAAGGGCTCAGCTCCTTTAACAAATATATGAATAAACAACAAAATGAAAAGTATAGTTCAGGACTGATTGTAAACTCAAAGCCCTTCAGCATTAAAGGTACACCAATTGCCTTTAATAGCTAAAGTGTCTGTATGATTAGTGTTTCAAAATTATTTGTGAAAATCAAAGTCAAGTGATGAGTGAAATAATAGAGGTAATGAATAGCCAACATGGTGCAAATGGGACACAAATGACCATATTGTTCTTACTGGCTTACGTTTCACCAGAAGAAAACAATCATATTTTAAAACGTATACAGTGGAACTGCTGTACAACTTTGCAAAAACAGGAACGAATTTCATTGTTCCTTAAAACAAGTACTGGGCTGTTGATCATAAGGACTTAGCAAAGACGACAAATTGTTTTTTTGGCCTATCTCATTCATTCTTTTTCTTACTTACTGATCCATTTCCACCACACTGTTTCTCAGGTGCAATGCAGAAAGTTGATCAAGATGGTTTTATACCAAGCTCTGCCATTCCTCTCACGATCACGGAGAGCAGGAGAAATGTTCTGGATTTGGCAAGACCTTGTATTCCTGCTGAGTTTCACTCACTTGACATGTCTTTTTTTTTAACACCACCCCCCCCCACACCCCTTTGAAACAAATATGACCCCAGATACGTCAACCAACTTGGAGTTTGGGTTTCCTCCCCTGCCTTTTTTATAGTTAAGCTGTAAGATGTGGTTGAAATGGGGCACTCCATAAAACTGCTACGATGAGAGTCAACTGCCACTACTGAAATATTCCGTAGTGCTTTAACCACTTCAGAACACATTCCAAACTTTAGCCTCGGCATTCTTTTTCCTCACCCCCTTTTTCTGACAGGGCAGAGAATTGTAGCTGCCTGTGCTGACACTAAAGGGGTCACTTAATACCAGGGTGTCCCAACAGGTACTTTATCATTGCCCCTTTCTTTAGCTGTGTGATTGACAGCACTGATAGACCATCTCCACTCGATCCCTCCTCCCCCTCCAACTTCAGGGAATATCATATGGCTTCTGATTAACTGATCAAAACCTGTTGAGAGGAGAGCCTGCCCTAAACCATTAAGAAGCTAGCGGTATGAGATCAGTATGTGGGGGCTCTTTATTTTAGGAGAGAGAGGCTGCTGCTCCAACAGTCACAAACTGTTAGTTGAGAGCGGACCTCATAAAAAAGCAGTGAAGACAGTTTCTTTTAAGAAGCCCGATAAGACAGGGTATATGCAGCTGGCAAGGGATTGGAGGTGGGTGTATGGTAGGTTGTTGAAGGCTTAGTGGGCAGAAGATCAGGGCTTGAGGCCTGCCTTATATGTGCAGCCCTGACGCGGTCTGTCTGCCAACACCTTGTTCAGACGTTTAGAGGGTCGCTACACTTTTTGTGAGGCATCTTCCTTCAGCCCAGCCTCGAAACAGATATTGGCTAAGGTTGTTTGTAATCATTCATGCTAAGAAATGTTACAGCAGCGTGATTTATGAAGCAACCCTGTTTCCTCTGCAAATGAAATCAAAGCACTGTAGCTGAAGATGTGGAGAACTTTTCAATACTTGGTCAGATACTACAGATGACTTTAGGATCCTCCCCATGCAGTTGATTTTGAAGTTAATAGAATAGGTACAAGAAGGGAGTTTTTTTTGTTTGCTGGTTATTTACACTAAACAGATAATGGATCAGCAGCAGTAGTGTGTGGCAGAATTTCAGAATTCAAGAAGACATTGAAACTATACAGAGTTTTGAACACTAGCTATAGGTGAGCAGTGACTAATATGTCACAAGCCTTCAGGTGTCCAGATAAATCTGCACTCTTTTCTAAGTATCACAGAAGAAAATAAACTTTGGAGAGCCATTGGTGGTAAATAAGATACTTTTTGGTTTGAAAAAATCTGTTAGGGATACATGTATAATGAAGATATATGGTGAATATGGAATCAAAGCCTCTCACAAAACAAGCTATGCTTTATCTTAAGAACCCCCTAATTAAGCGTTAATCACATCCTCATGACAGTATAATCTGTGGCATCAGCTGAGTGAAGTCCAAACAATGAAAATACATAAAAGAAAAGAAATGAAAGAGTCACCCCATTGTAAGAAAACACAACTAAGGCATTAAGGATTTCAGGGTAAACCTACTTGAGCAGAGATTCAATGATCAAGTAAGGTTTTTTTTTGTTTCATTACATACACACGCAAAGATGACAAAAAAATGCTTCTGCAGAGAAGCTGGGAAAAATATGACACTCAAATTGTAAAAGAACAAATACGAAACCAGTCAAAAGTTAAGCAGAAGAGCATGTACTACAGTATATGCTAGTGTGTGTACTGGACCTGGCCCAGCTTTCTTACACCATAATCCTTTCTCACGGTTAACATGCCATGACTGAGAAGGCAGGGCCTGTGTGGCTGGTTGCATGATGGAAGACTGTTTATCAGTACATAAAGTAAAAGCCCTGCAGGATTCTGTTGACTTTGCAATTAGCAAGCTGAAGTGTCTGATGGGGGCAAGATGGATTACAGTACCAGCCTTCAGTCCCCAGGGGAGTGGGGACTGGAGCTCATTCATTTTCACTCTCTGTGCTTTATTGGGGCCAAATGTATGTTTTTCATGTTTAAAAATACATCCAGAATTGGCTGTTGACTCTGATTTTTTACAACATCTGATAATTCTGAACAGAAAAAAGGCCCATCATGCATTGCTCTATGCCATTTCTGTCCCCTTCCTTTTTGTAAAAACCAAAAATCAGAGCCATTTAAGAATTTCTGCCAGTGTTTGGCTGTTAAGTCATACTCTAGGAGGATCTGTTCTGGCTGAACTAAGACCGTATTTTGTTTTTTTTTACTTGTACACCTAATTTAGATGGAATTTTATGTATGCCTCATTTTTCCTACAGTGTGTTCATACATAATCTTTACATAAAATTACTCATTAGCTTAATTATGTACATGGATTCAGGTACACGTTTATATCTCCTTTAAATCCTTCAGTTTAACCTAAGATCTCATTGGCATTAGGTGTCAGTGAGAAACCTTGGTGACAAGAAAGAACAGAGTGCTCTGAGGTGAAACAGGACATTCAGTACACTGTGTTTTTTCTCACTCCACTTCGGAAGACAGAATGGAAAATGTAGTGAAAAGGACCACAAGCAGTTCATTCACTTTGCTTCCTGGCTTGTGAGCTGGAGTGAGCTCCCTGTTGTGAGGCAAGGGATGAACTAAGATAGTTTTTTTTTTTTAAAGCGGGCCTCTGTGAGCCTGTGGAAATCCACCACAGCGCTTATTAAACTGAGCATCCACCTCCACAGGAAAAGTTGAAAGGACTAAAGAAGCGATCTCTTGGTCCCTGAGGTGCACATTCGTGAAAGGTTGACCAAGCATTCGACTTCAGTCTGCAGTAGCAGTGCTCAGCTCTCCTTGTTCAACCTGTTGAGGGAGAAGGGGAATGACTTGCTGGGTAGTTGAAGTGGCTTATCCTTCCAGTGCCTTTTCACATGTACAACAAGACTTGTTGGGAAATTCTTGAGAACGAGTGAGCACTCCTTGACCTGGGGTTCACAAGCAATCCGGGTCTCCCTGTTACCGATACCTCTGCACTGTCAGAGAGGCAACTGTGCCGGCTAATTGAATCCAGAGTACGGGTCTTGGCTGCTTGGAAGAGACATTCCTCTGCAGCCCACTTTGGAATTCTCCCTTTCCCGAGATACACCCAGAAGGCTTGCAAGCCCCGTATGCCAACAAAAACAGAATAACATTCTCCCCTGGAAAAGATACATGGAATAATAAGAATTAATAAAGTGTGCGGACACAAATGTTATGTTTGTGTCAGGAACTTCAGACCCCGCGTAACTAGACTCCCCTGTTTTTAATCATATACTTTAACTGGATGTTTGCTGTTTTAAAAGTTCTAAAAAAAGACAACCACTCTACCACCACCTCCCAACCACAAGGATAAAGTACAACTTTCAAAGGGATCACTGTAGTTTTTCAAAGTTGTATTTGCTACATAGCAGGGGTTAGAGGTCAGGTGTGAGGTACTCCAACGTTTGACCCTGAAGGTCATCCTAAAAATGACGGCTTTTTGTCTGAAAGTAACTTAAACGGCACCTCAAGAGCAGCTGTGCTTTAATCATTTAATTGCTTATTTCCTTTACTTTTGCCTCAGCTCTAAAGTCAAGCACCTTCATTCCTCAGTGGAAACTGTGGAGTTATTGAGGCTTGTGGTGTTGTTCCCTAGAGAAGGCTGATGCTCATATGTTAGCAGTGGAAACTGGCTCAGCAAGTTATGAGACAAAGTGGTCATAAACAAGACGTGACAGCCTTGTGAACACTGGAAGCAACTCCAGGAACCAGTCACAACAAACATTTGAAATAATATAGCACACTCTGTCCAACGGTACAGTAACTCAGTGGGAGTTTAACAGTCCAGAATCAGTGTCCACCTGAGCACTGAGTGGCTGAGAAGCATGCATGTCCAGTGATATAATGCACAGGCAGAGTGATCACCCAAGTCATTTCATTAAAGTATGTCTTTTGGGAACAAGGTTATTTGAACTTACATTAATTGAGGAATTAGAAATATTGAATAAGTCTATTGAATATAGCTTGTTAAATAAATATCTGGAGCTGTATGGAGTAAAAGAAAGTTTTCTCTCCTTGTTTCTTACATTAACTAGAAGGCTTCACTACCACTCACTAGGATGAATAAGTATTCAATAAAATTTGAATATACTGTATATAATTGTAACATGAGTAAAGATTACCCACTGACATTTATTACACTTAAAGATAGTGAATGACATGATAAAAGATAGAAAATGTCTCTTCTTGTGACAGTAAATATGAGTGCCATTGCAGTGTTTTTCTTTCAACTTGTAATATAGCTTAAACATGAATGGGTATGTATTCAGAATGACCACCCAGCGAAAGAACAGAACCACTAGATAAATCACTGGCAACATGACCACAGCAGGGAAAACTTCAGAGCTCTTGAAGATGACACTTTCTTTTCTGAAAGCCTCATATCTCCCATAACCTGATAATAGGTCACTCAGAATCCATCTATATCTTTCTGGTTTCATACTTCTCCGATAAGAACCACAACAAAAGGCTTTTATCAGCTTTATTTCATCCCTGTCGTATCAGTAACAACATGCAGTGATGTGGAAGCACAGGACTCTTTTCTTTTACGTACATGTTACTCATGTCAAAGGGGTTGTATGGGAGAGTCTGTTCATGTCGTTGCTCTGGTCTCTAAAGCACCGCTGCCTTACTGCAGCGATTCTCTCGTTAAAATAACAAATGGTCAGATTAACTCAAATTCCTCGGTCATGGGGAGATTTTTTTCCTGCTCGGCTCCTCTAGGTTTCTCGGGTGATAGTGTTTCAGAGCTGTCATTTTCACTGAGCCTGTTTCATGTTTATATTCTCAACAGCCCTGTTTCTCCAGCCCATCCCCTTCATTTAGTGGTCTTCGCCTTTAGTGGAAGTGTCATTTTGCAGTTAGAGGTTTTTTTTTCTCCCCGTTTTGCCTTAAGGACCTTTGATACCCAACACTAAGCCTTCTCTGCCACTGTAGTTCTTCAGTTTGACTAAATTCCACGTCTCTTATCCTGAATTTGTAAATGTTTTTGGAATGGAAACTTAAACTGTTGTTTTACAAGTCAGTGAATTTTAAGCCCAACTGGTTGGGTTTAAGGTGCCACTGGGCTTTACAGTTGCAGAGTATATTCCATTCCAAAAAGATCAGAACAGAACAGCCTCCATGAGAATCTTTCAAGTGGAAATCCAACTGGTTGTTATTACAAAAAAGATAGGCTTCTTTTGTGAAAGAGGGCTATCCTGCACTTCATTTAGTAAAGCTGTTTATAGAGTTCAAATAAATCCTATAATGACTGTATAGACTTTAGTAATAGTTTATTAATATGTTTGAAATCTAAAGAAACTGCAAATGTAGTATCGGAAAAGAGAACACCTTTAGCTCATTCCAGTGACTACATCAACTTAGATAACTCATGAGTTTTTCTTGTTTGATTTCTGAATCAGGGTAAAACAGTAATCTAATTCTAAGTTGCTCTTAAATCCATGCATTTTAGTTCCTTGGTTAAACTCTATTTCCTCCAGTACAAGTCGTAAGTAATAGTCTAATGGCCGAAAAGGGTATTTTATTCAACTGAGTTGAGTGGGGCACAGGCACACACCATATTTGTTTTTGTAAAAGGCTCTAGAAATTAATCTGTCAGTGTTGAGAGACATTCTTTAAAGCAGATGAGAAGGAACTTTGAACATTCACATTTGAGATCTCAGAGAGCTCCCTGTGGCTTTCAGGCTCTGAATACCTATATTCTGTCCCACTGTAGCTTATGACAGTGTGCCACACTTCATGTGACTTCTGTGCCCTTTCCCTCTGAGCTGCTCTGTGTGTAAGTACTGTGCCTTTCTCCACCAGCTGTCCTGTGAACCTTGTTGAATTATATACTCCATGCATAGTTTGCCTCGTGTTCCATGTTGTCTTTTCTCTGGATGCTGTCTGATGTTTATCTCAAGCAACTAGAAAGGTGTGTGGGACTTTGTCTCATTATTCAAGGCGCCATGCCGTATAATTTCTCTAAGGTTCTTTCTAACATGTCTCCTTCTCCTCCCTTGGTTTAGATCATCCCCCCTCTTTTAGACCTCAACCAGAACCGCAGTAAGCTGAAGCTGTATATTGGACACCTGACCGCACTCTGCCAAGAACGTGACCCCCAGATTCTTGAGGGCTTGGCCCCCCCCACCTCTTATCTCCACGATGACCGAGCAGCTTGGGAGGACGAGCTGCAGAAGATGAGCCTGGAGCAGGTGAGGCTTCTGTTGCTCTCATTGCCCATGTGGATGTCTTTTAATCTGATCCACTCTTTGATACAGAGTGACTTTGACTTTGGTAAATTTGTAAGGAGATTTTTTTGTTTTTTTGTACATTTCTGACATTACTTTTTTAGGCCTGCTGAGCCTTTATTATTGAATAGCTTCCTATGAACAATCAATATTCACAATGTATGGCTTTATTTAGAGAAAAATGTTGTTTACATACCAGTGTCGATACGGAACTAAAAGGTAAGTTGAGCAAAAAGAACTAACAAAATGAATCAGTTTCCCATGTTTTGTGGTTATTTTAAATCAATTTTTAACCTTTTTGAAGACAGAAAGAAGTAATTTATAAGTCTGAATACGTTCTCTAAAAATGCTATTCCTCTTGAGAAAAAGTGATACAATGCTGCCAAGACCATTACAATGCTCATGTGTTTTGTAGTAAGTAGGACTATCAGACTGGCAGTTTTCTGGCATTCCTGTACAGTACTGAATAGTATTTTTTATGTGGGGTACTTGATGAAAACTGGTTGGCAAGAAAACAAATATTTTTTTTATATATTTTTTTTTTCTGCAAGTAAATTCTGTCCATTATTTGGCACTGAATTATAAAACATGCTTTTTATCATTTATTTTTATCTTCAAGTCAGCTTTAATGAGCAGCTGTATGAAAAGATGAAAGCCTCTCATAATTTTTAACGCTCAGAATTAAACTACTGTAGAACTGATAGCATTTTTGCTTCCAATTCTGAATCTGTTTTAGGTAAATTACTGCCCCAATTTTGCTTCATTGAAATACAGTTAAATGTGTCTTTTTAGATCAGTTAATGTTGCAGTAGGATGCTGAAGATGGGAAACAGACATGGGTTAATATTCTGTTTAAAAAGCGGTTTTATCTGAAGTCAGTGTTGAAATCTTGCAGTGAGAATTCTTAATCATTTCCTCAAAGGATTCTCTTGATTAAAGTACAGTAGAATGTTTGATATAATGTTAGTTAAATAAACAGTTTTTTTCTGTTCTTTAGTGTAGATATGAGGTATTAGGGAAACTACTTGACATTGAGGATGTTTTGATGTTAGCTTTCTGTTCCATTGGGATGGATTGGCTACACAGTAGTTGAGTGTTGTTCCCACCTGATACTCATCACATAGCTATCCTTACCCAGCTAATCAGCAACAAAGCAACTGAGATATAAATGTTGTTTAATGTTGTTAATTAGAAGGTTATTTGACTCAATTATTGCAAAATTGTAATAGATTTTGTTCTTTTTATTTTTTCAAAGGATTGGGAGTTTGATCAATAGTTTAAAAAAAATAAACAGCTGCTTTGCAAATCAAGAGGCCATACCACAGTATAAACTGCCAGGAGTGATGTTGTTTAAAGCATACAAATAAATATAACATTGTATCCAGACAATTCCAAAAATGAGCTCAGAGTATAACTTTTGCATCACAAAGGCAGCTTGGGAAGAAAGAATGCCTCATACTCACTAGCTATTTTCAGTCATTTTTGCATATCCTTCCATTTTAACATCAGGTTAAGGGCTGTGCAGAAATGTTCACTCCCTTTTCATAAACTGATGAAATCCCCCATTTTCATAAACTACAAATGATGCATACATATTTTTTAAAGTGCACAGTTTTAATCAGAACTTCAGTGCTTCAGAACACATTTACAGGTGAAAAAATATAAATGATTTACAAGTCACAGAATTAGTTGAAATGCCCTCTGTGTGCAATAACTGTGATTTCCATGATTTTAAAATAAATATACAGTATCTGCCTCTGTAATGTCCCTCAATCAGGTAGTAACCTTCAAGCAAAGATTCAACCATGAAGACAAAGGAGCATCCAAAACAATTCAGGGATAAAAATGATAAAAACACAGGCAACAATTGATTAGACCAGACCAAAAATGATGAAAACACAGACTAAAAGACTCTGAATATCCCTTTGTTAATGTGCATAGTCAATTAGATCATGAAGAAACAGAAGGTATATCATGTCACCCAGACACTTAGATTAGGCTGTCCCCCCAAAGGACTAAGCAGCCAGTCAAGAAGGAAGCTGTATAGGAATGTCCTCAGGAGGCCAAATGTATCTTTAAAAGAGCAATAGAGTTCAAGTACTGACGTCATGTCCATGAATATGCAATATCCTAGTCACTCCACAGAGCTGGCCTGTATATAATGAACAAAAAATATATCTCCAATTCCACATGGAGTTTGCAACAAATCATTTAAGTGATACTGCAAACATGTGGAAAAAGGTTTTGTGGTCAGATGAGACAAAATTGGGACTTTTTGGTTTAAGTGCTAGTGTTACGTCTGGAATAAACCCAGCACAGCACATCACCCAGTCAACACCATTCCTTCGGTCAAGCATGGTGGTAGCAACACTATGTTATAACATTATGGGGCTGCCTCACATCACCAGGGACTGCTAAGCTTGTACAGTCTAAGGGGAAATGAATGGAACAAAATATAGGCATTTCTTAGAGCAGAAGCTCCTTCTGCAAAAGGCTTAAAACTGGGAGGAAAATTCACTTTTATACAGGACGGTATCTTAAAGCACAATAGTTTGCCTACCAAGAAGACTGTGGAGTTGCCTCTCAAATTCTGACAGATATTTTGTGGCATGATTTGAAATTCTCTGTCAACAGTGCCCTTCTAACTTGACAGAGCTTGAGTATGTTTACAAAGAACACTGGGCACAACATCTAACATTCCAGTGTGCAAAGGTGGTAGAGACTTATCTAAAAACGCTTTCAGCTGTAATTGCTGTCGAAGGTGCTTCCACCAAGTCATCACTTAGGAGGATGGATACTTATACAGTCCACATGTTTTAGTTTGGGATTTTTCTTTACAGTTATTTGCTGGCTTACCTATAAAAGTCTTCAGTTTGAGCATTCAAGTTTTGATTAATCAAAATGTATGTGGATATTTTGTAATTCAACATTGGAAATGGGTTGAATACTTTTTAAAGGCATTGTGATGGGAATGTGCTCTTCTGATACATGTTTAGTTGTATTTTTGTTCATATTCGTCTGTTGTAAGTTTAGCAGGCATAACAGTCATTGAGCAGACTGTTTCCTTTTTGTAAGGCGCACAGAAAGTGACTTTAATATAAATATATGCATTTTGCTTCTACAGCCAGGTTAGGAAAATGTTTTTTCGATTTGGTTAGCGCCCATTTTTCTGAGTTTGATTGGTATCCCTTTCATTCAATTCCTTTGAACAGTAACTAGCATTACATGCTTTGATTACAACTGCAGTATGCACCATTCATCCACTGCAAAGAGCTTAGACTTCTGGGGATTTCGTGTCAAAACTCAACAGGCAGCCACCCTGTTGCGTGTTTTGTCGATATGTTAGAGCAAAGATGGAAAATCAATTGGATTTTCGGGCACTGAAAAAAAAGGCATAAGCATAGTCCAACTGGCATACTGTAGCTGTAAATGGAAAAGTCACTGGGGTCTACATTACGATACTGATTTTTTACATTAACATCGTGTCCTGGAAAGAATTGAGTTGTTTATAAGTAATTTAAGAGAAGAGCACGAAATCGGTAAACCCAATCCTTCACTCCTCCAGTATCTAGGGAAGGACATAGACCAAAAGCCAGTGATGAACACTAATCTTTTATTCTTCCTTAGAAGTTACATTGACTTGCATGTATTGCACTAAGTTTTTAATTTACTGCCTCCAGCTCTTTTAGTATGTAATTTTTTTAAGATATTGATATTATATTTACCACATTTTATAGAAAAATCCTAAATGCTTGTACTTATTAAATACACTGTAGCTTGGCATGGTTGAGCCATGTCTCTGCAGCGGGAGCTGTGTTTTCACTCATGCTACCACGATCTTAAGCCCAGTAGAAGCAGAGCAGCCACTAGGCGCCACATGTCTGTTCCAACACTTTCAGCTCTGGAACTCCACTCCTGGGCCTCATAGAAGGTCACTGATCTCCCAGGGTGACAAAACACAACACTGCATAAACACCAATCTCAGCCCCCAACTCTCCCTCACCCCCACGGTGCCCATCTCCATCCTGGCTCTTTCGTACGCACGGAATGAGATTGAAAGTCAAGATTTTTAAAAGAAACATGACTTAACTGTTCTTTGCGCAAACGAGGCCTCATTACCAGCTAACTAAACCAATTTTCTGCTTATTATTTATTTCTGCCTCTGTTCTTTTTTTCCTTGCCATTATTTTAGTCTCTTTTCATCAGAACAATTTGCTTTGTCCCTCCCCTTGGCTCCTGGTGTTTATGCCAGGATGTCAGGACTTTGCAACATTAATGTGTCTTTTTCAAGGTCAACTGAGACATTAATTGACTCCTCCTAGTACCAGCTAATTTCATTGGTTTTCTCCACATCTTGGTAGGGGTCAACTGCATCGTCATATTATTTTATCATTGCCTGCACAAGCCTGGAAGCAAAGCTCACAGTGACAAGTCAGTAAATTCCAGAAAGCTGCATTCCTTATTGCATTGTCCTTAAAAATCCCCCCAAAAAGTAAATGTGTTAACGACAGTGGGACAAGTGTTTTGATTGTTACATAAGGAACAATGGTCAAGATGCTGTCTCTTGTGAGACTACTGTGTCTAGGACTTGTTCCTGCTTTGCTGCTGACTGAGGCTGCCTCCTGCCTTTACCTCACTCTCGCGTGCAGGGATTTCTGCAGAAGGGAGGGCTGGCTTGTCAGTACAATCTCAGAGTGACACTTCCAGCTGAGAGCTAGGCTAGCATGTAATTAGTGTTAAAAGGACTCTGGGGAGAGGGGCATACGAGACCATAGGTTCAGCGGCAGGGGGCTTTTAATTAAAGACTAAAAGTCCCATGAGCCCATGATAGTAGAAGGCCTTCTCTAGTAATTGTCTAGTTTATTCACGTTTAACTTTGAATATATCGACATCTTCTATCAGCAGAATTAATTAATAAAAAGTCTATCTACTAACATGTACTCCCCTCCCCGGCTTCCCCAACAACGCCGAAGCTGTTTTGAGACTGTGAACCAAAGCTTCCTGTTGATCCAACTCTGTTGGATTCTCCAAGTAAACAGGGAGAATGAACATTTAATATTTTAGCTTTTCCAGATTTGTTCCTCAATGTTTTAAATGACCAAAAAAACAAAAATGAAGTCCTTGAGCCCAGTGCCTCACCGGGCCACAGCTTATCCTGGTTTTGAAGAGTTTTGAGAGTTAGAATACATGATTCCTTCCATGATCATTTGTTTAAGACATTGTCATTGCTTAAGACTGTCTCTGCAGGGAGGACACTATCCAATTAGCATTTTCAAGATAAATTTAAAAAAATAAAAAAAGAGGTGACCTTTCTGGGGGGGAGAAAGGCAGCCGTGCCTTTCCAATTCCAAATTTACTACAAGATTCGATGTTGCCTCACTCGTTCTGTTGCAGATCACCACAATAAAAAAAAATTGCTAAGGAATTAATACCGATTATGACACAGAAAGGCATGGCCAGGTATAGAACTTCTCATCAGCCTTTAATTGCTTTGGCTTACTGAACCCATAAATAAATACTTTAAAGGGTTTTAACTCAGCTGTGTAAGGTCCATTCTTGGTTTTTGAAATAACACCAATCTTCAAGGTATTTAGCTTTGTATTCTGAGTACCATTCTGTTGAATAATTTTCTGATCACCTATAGCAGTCTAAATAACTCTTAATAGATTGGCAGTTAATGATTTGATGACACAAGTTAGAATGACACTATATGAAGGGCTCACAGAACTTTGGGCGCAGATCCTTAATCTCACCTTATGAGTGAAAAAATACAATGTTTAAACTAAATAGAGAACTCAACCGAACGTAGAACTAAATTGGAAATGTGTACACATTTTTTTTTAGTGATGAAAATGCCGGTGCAGGGAAAAAAAAGTAGTTAATCTACTGGAATCAGGTAGCCTAAGCAAGAAAGATCTCTGGTAGATCAAAAGCTCAAGTCACAAGAATCCTAAAAGAATTGAAAAGGACTGACTTTGAGTATTGGATCCTCTGCTTAAGCATATAAATACCATCAGAATAGAGGTTATTAAATATTTTTTTTAAATATTGTAATATACTGTACCTGATAACGTACTGTATGCCAGATAGCATCCTATTGAAAGTACCAGTAATGCTAAAGTTTATAGTTTATTCTGTATTAATCAAAAAACACTTCTATAAGACTTTGACTAAACCCTTAAGGAATTAAGACCATTGTATCACACTTCATATCAGTGTAGGACCTCTTGGGATTTACAGAATGTTTAAGTATTGATTTATGTTGTATTTTCTGCATGGCTGCATTTATCAGCAAAATCATTTTCCTGTTGAAAAATGACAGTTCCCCATTACTGAGTCACACCAGCAGACAAAGAGAATGCAGCCCACATTTGCTTCATATAACAACTTCTAAGGGAAAAAAGGCTTTAGTCTAACACAGAAATAGATGTGTTGAGATTTGTCGCTGTAGAAGCCAACTGTAGAATCGTGTCTTGTTCTGCAGAAGCTCTTTTTTTAAAAGAGATTTTTTTTAAATCAAAGTGGTAAAGACATTTGGTGAGGAAAAAGGAGTTGTTTTTCGAAAGCACTGACTGCCACTTAAGGGAGTATCAAATTAGAGCAGTTTTTAATTTATGTTATTTACCAATCATTGCGGTTGATTCTGGCTGCAGTTTACACAACTCAATTTGATGGTTGCATTGGAGAAATCCGTTTTTAAATGTGTGGCATCTATCTGAGAAGAAATTAAGGTCTACTAATTAGTAATAAGCATGTTGCATGTTGCATGCTTTAGTCTGAAAAAGAGATAGTGCTTTATAATAATCACAACAGAGGTTTTCGGTTCTGTTTCTAGACTTTTCCATTTTTTTTTAACACTGAGTTGCTCCTGTAGCAAGTCAAGTGGGGTTAAGGAGTCCATTTAAAGGTTTTTTAAGCCTTCCAGAACGTTAACCATTTTCCGATAAGCTTGTTAAAAATAAAGGGGCTCTTTGGAGGTAAATTGTAAAACCTTAATGTTTAAAAGTATGACATTTACAAATGTTAAGTGGGCTATTAACTTTTATTTAAAAGGCTGGCGTTTCCTGTTTAACTTAACTCTGTCAAAGACCCAGGGAGTGGTGGGACCTGCAGATAGATACCCTCCAGTGCATGTTGCTATAGTAATGGACTTTAATGGCCTTAATAATTCCTTTGAATTTTTGGCCCAGGTGGCATTATCCCTGACAATGCATGCAATCTACAGAGCATTGAAAGACTCCTCACAGCTAATGGTATAACAGGTTTTTTAAACACAAAATAAAATTTTGACAGACTATTAATAAGTTGTGTAATTAATACTTTTTTGTAAATGGACTAAAACTCTACAAAACATGGATGAAATGCTGGAGGCCCAGATTGGCAGGAGTACCTGAAAAAAACTCAACACATATTTTGGAGACATCATAAGCATAATTAAATTATGCATTTAAGTTAAGAGGACAAAAATGGCACTATAACTTAAAGTCATAGCGCTGCAAAGTAAAACTGTACAACACATTATTAACATTGAATATTGACAAAATAAGGTAATTATATCTTATTTCTGGGAGTGTGATGCTTCCATGCATTGTACATAAAGTGTAACTCTAGATTAGGTCATTATTAGCAAAGATGTCACATATATAAAAGATAATTTTAGTCGTTTTCATATTTTCCTTACCCATGGGAGTACTTGTACATGAAAGGGTTACAGTAAGGCCTTATGTTGGCAGGTGATTTGGGCTTTATGCCCAAATCAGTGATTATTTAAATTGAAAAATTAGTTTTGGCTACTTTCTAAGGATTCTTACTTGAGCTTCTACTTGTCCATTGGCAGACATTAAAAAATAGTTTTTTTTTTGCTTTAATCTTCTTGTGGTGGGTGTGTGCTGAAGTTAAATTGAAATGTCTTTTGATCTTGATTGTGACTTTCCCTGCCACACATTTATAGCACATGCTTCCTCGGTTTAAAGTGTTCCAAGTGGGTTTGAAAGTGTTTGAAAAAGAACGTGCATGTTTATTTCAGTGTTAGACTAGATATTGATTCTCTGGGTTTTGCCGGGAGTTGGGGGGGAGGTGTTAATTCAGTATAGCAGCATGAAACACTGTGAGAAGTGGCAGTGCTGCAGTACAGATAGTCAGCATTCCTCCTAGAAGCGGGGACCTGTCAGAATGTCAAGCAGATATCCTGCAACCCAGGGATTTTCAGCTAGTGCCTAGGGACCTCGAAGTGATCCTTAGAAGTTAGCCCTCAGAAACACAGGGAAACGTTTCGCCTCAAGTCTAGCTTTAGAGACCTTTCAGCTGGGTGGTCTTGTGACAAATTTGTTGAGAAAGTGTCCCCACTCAACTCAGAAATGACTGAAAACCTCTGCTGAACCCAAGTCAACTGAAAACTGTAAAAACAACTATAACAGCGAGAGAGAACTTCAGAAAATACATGGTTGACTTTCTTTGCTACATGCAGTAATATCTTTAAAAGGCAACTTTTATACATTGTGTATTTGCAATTACAGTGAGAGAGACCTTCCACTAACTGCCTAACTTAAAAGCCACAATCATGGGTGGTTTGCCTACTTAGGAAGTACCAGGTCATTGTGGGTAGAAGATGTCATATCTTGGATGGAGTCCCAGAAGATGGAGCTCTGGCCTTAGGTTTCCTGTGAAGCTGAGGAAGGAGGGGGACCAAGTGGAATTTGTTTCTTTAAAACCATTACAACTACTGTAACTGATATCCACTGAGATAGAAGCACAGACCTGAAATTTGTCATCTTGACCTAATTGTGCTTATACCATTCAGCATGTGACATCATTATATGAGATACAATATCGGAATGCACAAATCCAAATGCAAGGATGAATGGGAACATTTCTAGGAAACTGAAGAAGTTTGGGAAATCTAGTTTTCCAAGAATTCTCTGAGTGTAAGAAAATTTGCAAACTAAAGGAGGTCATCAGCCTATTTTGATTATTCAGTCACTAGTGGAACACTCATGTATCTGAGGATGGGCTTCAATATTGTGATTGGGTAGTTTCAGCTTTCAGTAGGATAAATATTCATTTGTTGTTGGGTCCTTGATTTGCTATTGATCCTGAAATAATTTCCATTCAGTTCTGTGTTTGTAAGCACCAGGGAATAGTTGGGATACATGCATCACATTTACATTTTAAATGATTTTGTAGGAAATTGAAATAAAAACCCTTTGTATGAGCTTGCTCCATTGATCTCTCATCTATCTATTGTACTTGTCTTTAATTTGTAAGTTTGAAACGCAAATCTCACTGACCTATTGTGGAAACAGATCATTGATATGGATTTTTTTATCCACTATGCTTACACCTTTTTTCTGTAAGATGTCAAGATCAACAGCACGGGGAAAAGTCACAAACAGTTAGAAAAGTTTGCTGATGTATTGCTGATCAAACACAAGTTTGATCAGCAATAGATCACGGCTGTGCTTATTTCATATTAGAGCTCACCCTTCCCCTGCTCTCTTACTTTTCAATCTGAGACTGTCCTCAGTCCAGGATCTCTAAGCACAGCTCCAACACTTTCTAGTGTCATGAAACATTTAAAACTCGATTATGTTTCCACAAAAAACAGAATCCTCATTTGCTTGTTATGTGTGAATTCCTTAAAAATAGACTTGATGCATAAAACGTTTTGTATTCCAGTACAGCTAGAATGGGCTCCTAGTTTGAACAAAACATTCTCTTGATCGTGTTACACTTCTGCTCCTTTTTAAACCACAAAAGTGTTTAAATTGTGGTTTTAGAAATATAATGATAAAGATGAAATTTATATCCTTAAAATAAAACTATATATATATATTTGTCAGTCTGTTTATGCATGGGTTCTATATGCAACAGGTGTAGCTCTTGCTCTGCCCCTGCCGTGATTCGATCGTGGTTGATCGAGGGCTCGGAGCTGGCACAGCGCCACCCCCCAGACAGCAGCGAATCCCACTGTCCCAAAACACTGGGTCTGCTGCTGTGGCAGATTTCTACACTGTCTAGGTTTCAAGGGGGTGACATGACTTCAGTCACACTCACTGCATTAAGCCTTGTTACTTACACAGTATGTGAGGTTCTGTGTTCTGGACCTGTATTCGGTTTCTGAAAGGTCTACAGGTCCGACACTAGATCCAGGTTCTGGTATTTAATTCAAAAAAGCTTTAAATTTCCTTGTCAGTGGTGGTGCCTTACAAATGAGAATAAGTGTTCTACGTTGATGTTAAGCACTTCACATTTTAGAGCACTGACAATGCCGTTGGTCCTTGAGCATCCCCTCTCTCCTGTTCACGTTGAGCTCTGGTACCTCATGAGTTACTAATTAAGTGCTGGATTGGGACCACAGCATAATGTATTTTTAAGCAGGTTCAGTCACCCCTTTTTAAGAGCTGGCTTAAAGCTCTGTTATTTATTCTAGTCTACCATGCTAATTCAATCATTTCTACAGTACACTGTCTGTTTGTCTGTGTTTGTTTGAATTTTGGGATGCATTTGAATATTTCACATTAGTCATGACCATTGGAGTATAGCCCTATTGCATTCTCCATACAAGGAAAATGTCTGCTTCAAAGCAGCAATGCATGTGGTATTAACTATCACTCTGGGAGGCATTCCACCTACTGTGATGGGAGGGAATTCAATAAACCATGTTCCTGTGTTTGGATTATTCTTTTTTTTTCCCCCAAAGATCTGCCCGAAAACCCATAAAAGAGAAACAAATTGCACAAGTTAACCCAAGAGATAATAAAGGTCTGGACTGGAATCTATTGTATATGGGTGAAGAGTGATCTCAGCCCATGAAACATTTCAAGGTCCAACACCAGTTAGGCTATTTAAGCTCTGGAACTTTCCAGCTAGCGCCAGCGAAGCCATAAAATCTCAAATCCTGTGCTGCCATTAGTGTGGTTAGGTCAACTTTTAGTAGAGCTGTTGGAATATTCTTGTTCTTCTGGTCAAGTTTATTAAGACATTAAGAATTATTAAGACATTATTGGAGAAGAAAAAACAGAAAGATGACAAAGTGGCCTGAATTCAAAATGTGAAGAACAAGAGGGAAATAAACCAGTCTGGCAGAGTCTAGGGGCATGCTGCGAGTGAGCTCAGCTCCTGCGAGGAATTGCAGAGAAAAGAGCGATTTTCTCCAACGGCTCCCAAAGAAGGCCTTTAATTTCTTCACTTGAAAAGAGGGCCATTTCCTGTTCAAAGAATCATTGTTTGCTCTCAAAATAAAATATAACATTCAAGATTTGGAAGGGGAGAGTTTTTTATGCAGATTTATTGAATTGGGCCTGATGGGTTTAGCAGGCGCTTGTGCAACAGTAATGTGAAGACAAGCTGGAGGAGGTGAAGGCCGAGGAGGGCAGCCATCATCTTCTCTCCCCGCACAAAGGGGTCGAGGGAATAGTCAGCTTTTTTTCTTATTATTATTCATTTTTTCCCCTTCTAAATAAATTACAGAAATTCGGAAAGAAGCACGGCGAGGGGAAGGATAGTGTCTTGTGTGTGTCGGGTGATGAGTGATGAGGGTCCCTCTTGAAGTGCCAAGCATAAGCGGAAAGGGTTGCCTTGTTCAGGAAATGTAAGCTGTCTCCCGTGAAACACCCAGCCCCAAAAGCATTAGAAACAACCAAGGAGTCCCCTGAGGAAGAAGCTGACCAGCTGCTGATGTTGTAATTTATACTTATGTCCGATAGAAGAGTCAATTTTTGAAGGCAGTTGTCTTAACTGTAGTCGTTTCTCTTTGGTTGTCTATCATTTAACTTCCCATTGTTGGCTGAGACGGCATTGGGCTATAACACAACAAATTTGAAATTTGCTGGTCTTTGCAGGGAGACATATGTTTCAGAACCATTTTATTAATTTCTAGTTTTGCAGATGGCAGGCTCTTGTATATAAACCACTTGTAAAAAGGCTTATTCCATTCTGAAAGGAAAAGAAAAGAGACACAAAGTTTCGGCTGTGGAGCCTTTTTCAAGTGACAAAATCTGTTCCTTTTCAGCCTATGCTTGCTGATGCAGCTACCTACTTCAATTTATTTAATATTAGCTTTAATAACAGTTTGTTTCAGCTCAGTCAAGTAACATTTAAGCAAGGGCCGGTAACTCACAAAAGCAGAAGGAATCCATCATATGTACAATGTGTTTTTTTGTGCATCAGTTTCATCAGCACAATGCGCCTTTGCTCTTCAACTCCTCTTTAGAGATAGAGGTAGTGGTCTGGCTAATGTGAGGTGTGCAGACATTAATGGCCACAGCTTTAACACCCCACCCAAATGGAACGAATGTCAGTGAGGGGTTGTTGGTTCAGCTTGAACATTATTGTTCTGCCCTTTGAGGAATTCATTTGTGATGTAAAAGTGCTATACAAACACAATAGTGACAACTGACTGTCCTGTCACGTCTGGTGGCCATTGACCCATGACCTTTGAAAGAAGGGAACTGGTCTGCTTTAAAGATAATCCAGCATTGACATGATTAGGGACCAAGTTGCTTCTGCAACAAGTAATACAAGTCAGAGTAACATCTGTGTATCGTAAACATGACAATATCCATGGCAGCTTATTACAAGCAAATTGTATTGAAATTGTAAATTATTATTATCATTAAAAAAGTTTCACAAAAACTGAAATTCACTTAAAATAAAACAAGTTTAAGTACCTGAAGATGGCTCCTCCTATCCAATGTGGAATTAAATTTTACTTTTTTCAATTTAAAACCCAGGACTCTGTCTTTGGCACTTGGCATGTAAATATTTATTCAGTTTAGTGAAACTAGTGCTTTCTGCAATTCTAAAAACTGTTTAAAAGGCCACTTCTTCCAAGTTCAGGTGAAAATACCCATGTTTGTCATTAAGTCTCATTTACTGTAATTCATGTTGTTCAGAATCTTCAAAAACACTTCTTATCTATAATACTTATCAAATCTTCAGTATTTGACTCAGTTCTTCCAGATGTTTCAGACATCATATATTCCTCTCTACACATCCATAAATTTTAAAGGCTGCTTTTTTCCTGCAAAACCCGTTAGTAAGAAAGAAAATTACAGTAGATCACCATTAAATTGTTTCTGCGCAAAGGACATTCATAGTGAAAAGAACAAAACAATGAAAACCTCAAGATATTGGCAGAGCAATGTCTGTGTGCAATACACAGGATTTGTTTTAAATGAAGGACAAAAAGTTCAAAAAGGTTATTAAATCTTGCGTAACAGCCACTGATTAATATCAGTTGTAATATATTGGAATTGACTCTCTCCACTAAGAAAATATAAAAAGCTACTTATATTGCACACTTATGTTTCTTTTAGCCTTTTTCCTTGCCTTCTATGATGTTGAAAGCTACGTTTAGTGTCTGGTTTTCATCAGATTAATGTACTGTAACAATCAGAGAAGGAAAACCTAATTTCTTCAAATAAGAATCTGATCTACTGTAAAGCTGAATTAGAAACAACATTTACTACTTCAGTAGAAGCTATGACATCAATTCAAATGGTCACTCATTTAAGAAGTACGACCATTGCTGTATTTTATTAGTGAGTGTGGAGAAATGCCTCGTTGCCTCATTAAAATGTAGATTACCAAAGGAGGAACTGATCAATTTTATTGTTTTACCAAATTTAGAATAGCAGGTTATCGTTGTCATTCCCATACAAATTGGAATATCCTACTGTGTGTTCAGCTGTGAGCCACAGGGCAGAATGAGGAAGTGTATGCAAACTCCTCCAACCTTCTCACCTTCAAGCTGCTCGTCTTTTTACATGTCACAGGCACCACAGCCCCTTGCTGCAGAAGAGGTGCCTCCCTCACCGACAGCACCACGACTTGCAAATATACAGGAGGCCGAAGCACTTTCTGTGTCCCTAAGAGGGGCCTGGACAACTAATTCCACCCTTCCCTGGGTAGTACTAGGCCAATCATGCACCATGACTGTGACTTTGGGAATCCCAGTCACAGTCAGCTAGTCACATGACCCAGTCTCAAACGCCTAGAACTCAACCTGTACTTGGATGATGACATCTACCATTTGAGGCAGTAAGGAAACCCTGGCTTGGCCTGTTTTTGTCCACAGCACTTGCGTACATGTGGTACATAGATATCAGCCTTTTATGAGGAGTCTCTGAATGATACGTAGGTCAAACTGTCAGATAATGATGTGTTTGTGATTGCTCTGTTTTGTGTTAAGTGTTGGGATTACAAGCAAGTTTTTATGTTCCCTGTGGGCAATACCATAGACAAATTAGATGGGGCACTGGCTCTGGTATGGGTTTGCATCAAGCCTGTGCTGAAACACAGTATTTGAATGTCGGATTTATTTATTTTTTTGCTGCTTCTACTTTTGACCAAGCTTTGAAAATAGAGCAGGGTCCTATGACTAACCTCCACAGGGAGTCCGTGAACTTTTAATTTCTTTGCTGCTGTACAATACCAGTTAATTAATTATGTCTCCTCAATGGATCTGTCACTTCATCAGACCTCCCTGCTTCCCCACCTCTTGTGCGGGGGCAGCTTTTAAAGAGATTTTACGCCTGCTTAGCTCACAGCTTGAAGTGTCCTCCTCACAAGCTGGCCTGATTGTAAAGTGTCTTTCTGCACAAGACGTGAACAACAGCAGTCTTGAACAGAATCGGGAATGAACTGAAATGCTTTTGCTTTTCTGTTGAATATGAGTGGCTGTGATGTCCCCTTCAGGCTTCACCAGCTGCAGACGATTAAGAGCCATGAAAGAACGCAGGTATTTTGTGGTTACTGATGAGCACAATTTAAAGATTGACTAGTTTAGGTTGTAATCTGGTTAAAAACAAACATAAAAACCTGTGAAATTCCCAAAAATGAGTCCAGTGTGATATAACCATCCCCCTCATCTGCGCACATGAAGTGAGCACGCTGTGGCACTGAACCAATTAAAATGTCTCATTCTCAATCTATCGGAAAAAAATAAAAATATGTAGGACTTTTAAAACATGATCACTGTGTATATACTGTATCTTACGGTACATAGTCGTGACAATTCACCTCCTTGAAACTTGGCGGAAAAAGGTCAACATCCAAAACCTCATTATCAAGTGTGAAACACTTCTTCGTATTGCAACCCAGAATGCAAACACTCAAAGATACCTGACCAGATGTAGCGTGTACCCATGTGTTGAGGCACACTTCATAGATTTTTTTTGAAGATTTATGGACACACAGTAGTGTACCCTGAACTCAAGGTTGTAATTTGCTCTTTAGAGTCATTAATGTCCCATTATGACAACATCGTAGCATGTTACAGTATTTGTGTAAGGCCCAGGAGACAGTAAAATGTAAGGTATAGTGATAAGGAGTGTGAATGATTACACACACAGTTTCTTTTGCATTGAAGTTTCCGTACATTATGTGCATAGTCGAGCTAATGTTGGAGTCTATTAAGAGGATTAGGCCTTGTAAAAAATAAACAACCATTAGTGTTGAATTGTGTTTTTCTTGTTAAACAGCAGAAATATAAGTTACTAAAACATAAGGTTGACTTATCAGAGCTTTATACTGCCGAGTGGGTTGCAGAACCTACGGTATGTTTAACTACAGTTTTTTTACTGCCAGGTTTAATAACTTGTATACTTCCCCTCCTGGACTGCTCTGTACCATGAAGTCCATTAGAGATTTGTCAAAACTCCAGTGCAGTAGCTGTCATCTTTGTGATCCACATCTTTGGTGTGGAGTCACACTGTGATCTGTATGTACTCTTCTGCAAACTATCCTCTCTGTAATACTATTGGTGCTTGGACAGTCCTGCTGTTTGCCAAACTACACCTCCTAGTTGAAAAGTGGGTGTAATGTATCAGATGAGGTGTGTTAACTTCCAGAGATTTAATAGGATATTTTTAAAGCTGTTACCTAATCGATCATCCGTAGATGCTTTCAAGAGAGTCCTAATTCTTTAGTTGAAGTGTGGAGTATGAAATTTTATTTAAATTGTTCCTCTGATCCAGAACTTGGGGACTGCTCCTCTGCCTTGGTCTATAGCAAACAAACATCCATGGCTGTATAGACCTGCAGTACTGAGCAGTGAAGAACTGTACAGAACAATCTTATTTTCTATGATTTAGGAGTGTCAGTGGCAGCACAAAGGCCCATAACACGAGCATCAGCTCTGCACTATGGGTGTTACTGCATGTCAGCTGTCTCACATGATTTTCTGTTCTTCAAACCAAACTTTGTCCACCAAGAAAATCTGTAAAATGTGTACAGTTTGGTTTTTGTATCCAGTGTGTTTTTTGAAGCCATTGTTACTGATATGGGTGTTAGCTTTATGATCCAAGAATCCTACTGGAACACGTAACTACTTCTAGGGACATAATATGGGTCTCCCTAAATGTTTAGTTTTCAGAACTCCTTCCATATCATCATTTTATTTCCTACAAATGAAAGAACAACTCAGCTGTAGAGTTGATCTTAATTATTTGCCTTACATACAAAGGCAAAAAGCTGTTATGTTTCAGTTTTTTTTAGATGCAATGGGTCATTATTCTTCATTTTCAGAAACTTTCACCACATCTTGTGAGTCTCTCTACTTCACATCCCCAGTAATAAGATATGTGTAGGACTGAAAGAAAAGTAACCTTGTATCAAGAATTTCTCTCTCTTCTAGTTAACATCGATCATTATTGTTTATTTTTCTGTCAATTTACATATCTCTACACCATTGATCTTTCAGCATGCATCACCCAACGTAGCTTGATCCCTTTATTAATGTACATACAGTATATTCTGCTGTAGGCATCAGTGAAAAGCAGTAACCCATCCAGTTTTAAGCTCTGGAAACTTGATGGAAAAGCTTTTTAAGCAGATTGTAAACTACACTTTTTATCAGTAAAAGATCATTGGAACTTAAAAGCTTTCATTACTTAGAATATCCCAGTTTAAGACTGGCACTGTGCAGTAAAAGGTCAGTCAGACCATCTGCAGAGTCACCATCCTTTTATGACTTATTTATCGATCATTAAAGCATTGCATTGATGTCATCATTTGCTCTCACAGTGGATTATTTCATTGAATCATACAGTACAAACATTTGAGCTGGACAATAACTGTGAGAGTAGCTTTTTCCTCAGAGGACACAGTCACTCATCACATATCATTTGGGGGGCAGCTGGCAGTCCAGAGATCATTCTGGGAGAGCCAGTAGGAATTTTCACCAAGATGACTCTGCCCGTGACAAAACCGCAGGTCAAAGGAGGGGGCTAATGTGTCAGTCGGGAGATAATTCAAGTTCTTCCTTTTTAGAACACGGTTAGGCATAGTCATTAGTCCTAAACGATCTCAGCTTTTCAGCTTTGAGATTGCCCTTATTTAGAAAGTACTGCACGTTTCCCTTGATATAGTAAAGATGTATTACTGGATTATGTTGTACATATCTTGATATCTTCCGAGAATAAGACCTGTAGTTCTACCTGCCAGAGAGAATGCAGATAGCAGAAATTATTTTTTATATTATTTAATGAAGTGCCTCAAGCTGTTTTAGAATCTGAAAGTATAATTTTCTAACATGTTTTTAATGAAACAGTGTCTTGCTTTTTATGCAGTCTACGTGTTCCATGGTTGAAAAGACATTCGGGCTTGCTGTCTTTTTTTTGGGCAGTCCAAGCAAACTAATTTTTCAACAAAATGTGGGCTCTGTGTATAGTTAGTTGATGTCTTTTAACATTATCCTTGTTAAATTTTCCCTTTTTAAGCCAAAGAAAATTACTTTAATAACTTTACAGACCTGCCAAACATTCTGTTTTCTACGGTAAAAAAACTATGGGTTTTGGATCATCGCCGTTAAATACAATTTTAAAGTAGTTTCAAAGTTGTCTGACGCAGTGAAACCCCTTTCTATAAACAGGGTAGAAAAAGAAAAAATTTAAAAAGTTTTCAAAAATCACATGGAATTTGTGACTTTTGTATTTTCTTTCGTGTGTGTGTGCTGGTATGCATTGGTGTGTCAATTTCTTTAAGTGCTCATCAAGCTGATGAAGAACAGAGCCTTGGAAATGGCATGTTTTTCTTTTTTTTTTCTTGGACTTTTTTTGTCCATTTCAGAGTTCTGGTTGATAGTGTCTAGCTTCAAAGGAAACAATTTTAGGCTCTGTGAGCTCCACCAGCTGTGCTCTGGACACTTGTAAGTCAGTTGAATTAGGAGGACATCATATTTTTTAGACTTAATATAATATAATGCTTAAGGGTAGAGGGAATTCTTTGTCACAATACCCTTGCCAGCCTCATGTGATACTGGAAAAAAAATGGTCAAACTGATTTCCTTCTCTCCTTAAATTTTGATTCCTCAGAAAAAATCAAAATTTCTGTTCAAATTCTTGTCTGTTGTTGTTCGTCTCCATTAATTAATGTGGATAATTGTGCCTTTTACTGGGTACCTTCCTGCAGAGCTGTGAGAAACACTAAAAAGTGTTTTTAAAAAAAAGAATTACTCAAGTAATCCTTCAACTATGTTTCTAAAAAGATTAGATCAGAGTCTTTAATACCTAAGCTTGCACAACAAAACATCTGTACTCCCTTTAAGAACCCCATACTTTCTTCTGAAAGAACAGGCATGGATGTGTTGTCGTGAACTACAGAAAAGCAGTGCCTGGGAGCTGTTCAGCAGCAGTCAAGCCTTGGGTTTGAAGGCTGATCTGTTTGAGAGTGCGTTAATTCACTGCGCTAGCCAGTCGGCCAAGTGCTAAATCATTCCCAGACGGCTGGCTCTCACAGATCACTCCTTTAGACTCCTCCAGCTTCTTTATGCTGCACCTGTCAGGCGTTTCCTGCGACCTCTGACCCCAGCGGAACTTCAGCTGAGGGCTTGTGGAATGCCGGGCTGAAGCTTCAGGTCTGATCCCGGAGTGAAGCAGGAGCTGCCATGGTCTTCTGCATTGCACTAATACTCCCTGGAGACCTCTTACCTCTCCGTGCATCGGGAGCTCAGTGTTTCACATTATTGCCTTTTATTCATTTTGTTCCTTTTACTTATTTTGCGCTTCGTAAGCGCATTGCTCTTAAGGGGAGGGGGGAGGTTACTATTCTTCAGAAAGAGCCGGCATCTTGTTCATCGTGAGTAATATCTTGCGTCGTGTGCTGTAATTTATAAAAAGGAGCACAGTGATCGTATGAGTAAATGATAAAGTGATAAACTCTGAGTACTATGCTGTCTTTTTAAATTACCTACATGCTCAAGTCCTTTTTTCATTCTGAGTGTGTATAAGGATTTCTCTTGAAAACATGTGTTTGGCATTTGTGAGTGTAGATAGTTGTAATGATGGGAGAAACAAAACTTTTAGTTTTGTTCAATTGTTCCTTGTTTCGCCATGCAGTCAGCCCCCATGTCTGAACATCTGTGTGCTTCCAGAATTATCTGGCAGAGTTGCAGCTGTTCTGATCCATATGTTTTTGTCACAAGTGCTGCTGTGGACAGCCACATTGATTATCAGTCTCCCATTAATTGTTTTAAAAGAAAAAGAAGGCAGACATCAGGAAAAAAAAAATTAAGCCTCTGGCCTCCCTCTTCTCTCTCCCGTGATGCAGCTGGAGGCGGAACTTGAGAAGTGCGAGAAGGAGAGTGCCGAGCTGCAGGAGTACGCCAACTCAGTGCTGCAACAGATCGCCGACCACTGCCCCGACATCCTGGAGCAGGTCGTCAACGCCCTGGAGGAGTCGTCGTGACAACCTGCTGGGCTGACGCCTGCCTCCCAGGCCCATCACTCTCTTGCCTGCTCCCATACTGCCACATTGCCCTCTGGGAGCTCGTGAGTGTGCGTTCGAGTTTTACATCAGAAGAGGATTAGAGAAGAGCGCAGCCGTCGAATCCCACTTGAATTGGGCTAAAGAAATGGCAAACAGAAATACCAACTTTAAAATTAAGATTTTAGTTTTGTCCACAGTTTAGTTTTGAGGCTCAGCTTGATTACTTTCAGAAATAAGTGCTCATGAGCGAAGATAAAGGTCGCTCATGAGCTGCCCAATAGAAAAGGTAGAAAAGTTTAATTGTCAGTTTCCGTGTATTTTTTGTATCCTGCACCTTCTAACTCTGCTGCTGTCTGTCAGTAGCAACACACCTGAGTGTAGCTCCTGAGACAGATCAACTGCACAATTTCAGTTTCTTCAGAACTGAACACTAGAATACAAAGCTTTGCCTGATCATCACAGGATACAAATATACACTATATATACAAGCTGACATATAAATATCAAATTGTACACTTTTTCTATTGACTGTCATAAGAGTCAAATAATAACCACACCTCCTTACCTAGGCCAAATTTACATTACAAATATGAGGATTGATTACAATTCTTTTACAGGGCTTCACTGCTGAAAGCTTAAAATATACCCGTATGTTATTCAGGAAAGCTCAGTTGAATGTCTAGCCATGTGGCATCCAAAAGAGATTTAACATTGACAGATTTTATAATCTCTAGGTGCAACAGCATTGTCAAGAAAACAAGGTGACAGTTTTAGTTTTGCATGCATGCTGTTTTATTTTATTGTTTTTTTTCTCTTTGTTCACTTTTAAAATCTTTAAAACCAATCTATTATTTAAAGCTGTTACAAACTGTTGTAAAAGGCAAATTGAAAAGTTACTAACAGTTGTGACAGGTCACTTTTCCGTGGCTATAATAATGTTACTTGACACAAGGCCTTTGAATTTCATTATGATATAGGAAAATTAAAAGCTCTGGGGTGAAAGTTTTAGCTTTGCAGACGTAGCTCTGAAAACATCAGAATAGATCATATCAGAATTTCACCTGGAGTTGTTACTACAAGTGTGCTGAATACAGAAGATTCGAGCTCTGAAGTCTTTTGTTGACCAACATATTTCAATTCAAGGGAGGGCTGCACTTTTAAATGACCATTTGGCACTAATGTGCTATTCATCCCGCATTTTTTAATTGTATGTACAGTCTTTTAGACTTGTTAACAAAAGCAAGGTATTGTTTCACCTTCATCCATTGACATAAGCTTTACAAATAAATAAATCTTAATAGCTACTGTGGGAACTGGGGAGAGCACTTTGTTAATTATTTTGTTACTGACATATCAATGCAGAATTGCCAAATGAATGGGCAACCAGTAGCACAATGCAGCTCTGCTCTGCTACTGAGATTACAGAAATCTATGATGTGTAAAAGAGTTCTCAACAGGTCTTGCTGATGGCAATTAAAAACTGTATTAGAATTCAAAGCTTAACTTGACTTGAAAGAGTAGACATTACCTTGAATTAAAAGAGACCAGAAGATTATAGACACACATCTCTCTAAAAGTGTAACCCTCTTTGAATTAAATGCATCATTCACAAAAGGAGCTTGAAACTATTTGGTAACAGTCTGTATGCTAGCTATCCATTTAAACCATAATTTAAATGATACTATATTATTACTCATACTAATCATTTGGATAAGGTAACATTCTCTTCATGGTGTTGAAAAACATTATATAAATGCCTTTTATTTGCAAATTTTTGCTGCTATTTTTTGTTTTGTTATTGTTTTCATGGTTTCATGAAACAAAGATCTACCAATTTCCTGGTCACCCTTAGTGATACCATGTTGTCTTTGGATGAAAAGAACTGTTATCTAATTTTGTGTTGTAATTGTTCATTTGTACATAGGACCTCAGTGCTGTATCTTCATGGGAGTTTTCTTTTTTAACCATCCATTAAAAAAAGTTAAACTCGCACATAAAAACAATTGGGGTTTCATAGTTCTTGGCTGAGGAAATAGACACTTGACTGAATGTAGCTAAGCAGACTAACTCTGTGGAGATGAACTGGCTGTATTTTAATTGTAAAATGTTCTATAAACTGCTGACAAACAGGTGCAATGTGTCAAACAGCTTATTCCCGAAAGGTTCCTGTATTCCCTCGGCTTACAGCAAATCTACATCTGTTTCCTACGATGTTTATGAGTGAAAAATAATCACAAAAAGCATTGAAATAAAGATAAATTAAACAAGAGTGCACCCCTGAAGGCAGCCAAGTGACATTATAAAATTATACCTCAATCAAGGCAGTTCGTTAATCTTATTACGTCCCATTTGTGTGAAGGAAGAAAACATTGGGTTTTTTTTAAATATCAACTTAATTGGGAATTTTTTTAGAAGATGTATATTAAAAGTATTTGTTTACCAACTTTGTTTAGCTACATCTAAATAACATCAAATGAATCTGTGGCATTGTTCTGGCATAGAATATCTATTGACATCCACCAGATCCCAGTGCGTTTAAAACTGGTTATTTTGCAAGATGTAGAATAGTTCTTGTACTCTGGTGTTATTTTTAAACTGCTAAGTAACAAACACTTATAGGTCTTTTGGCTACCAGTCTTCCAAACAGGTAGGAACTGATCCAGGCCACGCTGTTCTGTTCAGTTAAAAATACTTAGAACTTTTTCCCCTGCACAAGCACTGTATCACTTGCACATGCTGTAAGTTTTCTGGTTTTGTGTTGGGTTTTCATCATCCTGATCTGGGTGTTTAGTTGTGTTTTTTTTGATAATTTGGATCAATCTGACTCCCAGGAAACAGGCTCGTGTCTTATATACAGTAATAACAGTGGGCCTTGCAAGCAACAAAGAATATACTAGTAAAGTTTGCATCACACAATACTACTTGAATGGTAGAATGGAGAAGTAACTTACAAGATTTCATATAGAGTACAGATGTTGTCATGTATAGACATAAAGTAGATTGTTATGACTCTGCAGGCATTATTCTGCATCTACAAAATGTTATTCTAAAGGCGGTGTCCCAATATAGCAATAATAAAGTTATCCAGAATTGATGATGAGTGCGCTTTGCAGGAAACCTTTGTAACTAAAGAATATAAAAATCATTCCAATGCAGTGATTTCACCTTCGGCAGGCGTGATCCAACTCTTGTTAGAGAGCCGCCACTCTTTGCTCTCTCTTATCAAATTGACACACCATACTGTTTTTATCAGTTTTCCCAGCACGCACAAACAGGAGCATTCTTGGATTAGCTGGGCATTAGGAGATCAAATACTGAATTAAATGTTTAACACACAAAAGTAAAACATTTTGCTTTCAAAAAGCTGGATAAGAAAGAAAACAAGAAACATGAAACATAAACAAAAAAGAAGAAAAGTCTAGAGGACATGCTATCAGCCATCAGCCTTCTGTTTGCTGCTGTTTGGTACAATTTGATAACATGGGTAGATTAAGTGGAGTACAGTTCTTGAAAGCATTTTTTGTTCTGCAATTTTCACAGTTTTTGCTGGAAATATATTTGTGTCAGCGGCTGTGATTAGGAAAGGTTTCTTGTTTTCTCTTCCCCCGCCATCACTCTCAGTATTGCTCTCATGTCATAGGCCCTGCAGCAAATTGGAGGATTTGCTTTTTATAGTGGAGGTATTTAAACTCTGAAAACTGTGCTGTCTCAGTAAAAAAGACAACCTCCCTGTGTTCAAGGCCTTTAATCTACCATAGGCCATTTATACACTGCAATACAATAGATGCTTTCCAGGCAGGTCACCTGGTCTGATGTCTGACAGTTTTCCTTTCTTAGGAACCTTAGGATCTAGTGAATCAGAATGCTAAGGCTTCTCCAACCAAACACTACTCTCAACAGGGAGTCGAATTTAAATTTGTCATTTTTATACATAATTCCACTATTAGTTATACAATTCTCAAAACAGAATGCCTGGTAAGTAGGACTGCTGTTAAATGTTTGGAAAGCAGACCCGTCGTGTGCAAGTCCTGAATTGTACTAGGCTTTTGAATTGAAGTCCTTTTTTCTTTCATTCCTTGGGAGCCTTTGGACTGTTTCTGAAGATCCCTAAGGATTACCAGACCCCTGGTTGATAACCATGGCCGTACTTAAAGTCAGGGCCTGTTATTTAAGTCACTGTTGAGTAGCCACAGATGTACCGTGGAGATCTCAGCTGTAGCTATTCAGAGGGGCGTGTTTTCTGGGGGCAAAGGTATCTGACACATATTCTGCGATTAGGCAGGGCCATGTGGTGCTGACTGCTGGTTTCAGTTGGCCTTGACAGGAGAGGGATTGAAATTTAGTCGCATACCAGAACTCGTGGCCTCTAGAATCAGGGGGATAAATGCACAACATAAAAATGGTAAAATACCATCAGCTTAATGCCCACTATGCCCACTATTCAGAATCATACTTCTATCAAGTCAGAGAAGAATAATCTATGCAGCCTAGGCAGTAGTTAATGAGACAAATGGACATAACTGTTTTGTTTCTACTGGCGGCAGTTGGGTTTTGTTTCTTTGACGTCATTGGTCCCAGTACTTTGCTTTCCTTTTCACACTTCATCATAAAACCCCAATGGATTTTGAGTTGGTTCTCCAAAGCTTTTTTGATCACATCATGAGAAATGGCCCTGACATCTGTGTCATTGACATCTCTATCCCATGAGCTGTACTGAACAGACCGGCAGATTGGGTGTATCAGCTTTATGAGTGCATGTTTACAGAAACACAGGGTGGCTATGGGGAAATAAACATCCTTTCTTGCTGACAGGAAAGAATGACGCGTTGCTCACACACCTTGAGCAACTGAGCTTCGTCAGTGACAGCAAAAGCACATTTTTCACAGATCACATCATCAGCTCACTGTAAACAGCCTCTTTAATCAGCAATTAAGATATATGGGCTCCAGAGTAACAGCGTTGTGGATAAAAGCCTTCAAGTTATCCACCAGCTGTGGAAAGTAGGCAATCACTGTTGAATTTTCTGGGATATTTCATTGTCCTCTGTGCAGTTCATCTGTTGTCAAAGGCCTTGGGCTTGCGTCTGAGTTTCCAGATTAGGTCCTGTGGTGCATCTCCATGAAACATTATTTTCTTTTGGGTTCAGTGAGAATGTGAGTGTGTTCCTTGCCTTTGTTTTTCTTTTTGTGCACCTCAATAAGATATAGGAAATTATTATCCCTCTCAAAAGCCCTCACAGCTGCACAGGAGAGTGGAGCACTGGATAGCCCCATAACCTTTTTTCTGCTGTGAGCTTTGCTGCACTGAACTGCATGTTCATACTGTATGTTGCTCACTCATGCACTGCCAGTGCGCTGTGTCAGTGGCACAACTTAAGGAATCCCAGTCACAAAAGACTGTTAATGTAATGCTGTTGCCCAGAGTGGAATAAGCATTTCTGGACTAGAGGTGTCTTTTCTGAACAGGCTATTTGGGATCCCCTCCAAGATGGGGTTTCTTTCTTAAAAGGCATAAGGGCAAAAGGGGAAACAAACGAGGAAAAGCCCTAAAGGATTTAAGAATGTTGCTTTTTTGTGTTGCTTGAAAGTATTGAAGCTTACCTGTTTTGTTGGAGCTGACCTTCACAGCAATGCCAAAATGACCTCTGACCTGTCATCAAGTAGCTGGAGTTGTTGTGTCATCTTACTTACCTGTCCAATTTGATCAAGCAGTGAACTGGTTATTAACAGTTTTGCTGTTGTAATTCTCACTCTACACTGGGTAGAGTTAAAAGTTGAGGCCAGCCATTTGTGAACAAATCCAGCCTTTTTTTTTTTGACGTTAACCTACTTTTACTACGTTTAACAGAACCACTGTGTGGTTAGAGGAGAAAAAATGCTGAGAATGTCAAAAAGTATTATAATATGAGGTTTCAAAAGAATCTGCTTAACACAAAGCCAGCTATTTATATACACATACACAGTAAATATGTAGTTTAACTTCATTGAAATTTTTAACAAAAAGACAACTTCAGAAACTGGTGATGTATAACATCTTGGACCTTAATGTCATTTGTCAAAAGGAAATATCTTCTTCTACATTTATGCCTTTCAGAAATTATTATAGCATGACCTTTCTAATGTCAATATCTACATTCACAGTGCATGGAGACCTTCACTGTTATCAAAGCAAGCCTTTGACTGTTTCACACTTGGACTGCACAGAGCCCAAAGGCTTAGTATAGTCTCTCGTAATGAATCTCTGCCCTGAGTCTGGTTAAGGATAATCTCAGATGTTGCAAGAAAAAAAAGTTATGGGGTATCTTTAGAACTCAATAGATAACTACACTATCTCAATCGCACAAGAGTGTTTTATTTCTTAGTGTCAGAGAGAAGTTCTAAAAAAAAGACTCATTACATTTTTTCACCGGTACAGACAGCTAATAATTTCATTGTTATTTTTTGTTGTCTTTTTTTAGTAATTATGAGCTACATGTTAGAAATGACAAGATAAAGTCACCTGAACGAGCTCGTGAAAAGGGATCTGCGGTTTGATTTATTGCTTGTTACTCTACCCACCGATGAACTGGAAATTCTTAAAAGTGACTGTGGTGCACTGTAAAACATATTTGAAGAGACAGAAGTTTTCCTTGTAGCACACAGCCCTTGATTGTTTCCAGGGAGCTAAAGCAGATCTCTCTTGCTGTCAGGTTCTTGTCCATATAAAGTTGTGTTCTCTTGCCCCTGGAAAAGCTTTGCCAAGACTTTTCTCCAGTTCTCTTCTCACATCTGTAAACTGGATGTATAGACACATCTCATCAGGACACCAACTGTTTCTCTTGCTTCTGTTAAATTATGAATGGAAGGTGTAAATGGTCAATATCTCACACTTTACTGCCCAAACAGCAGCTCCAGACTAAACAGATGCATACAGAGTGAATGAGATTTATAGCCTGTGATGTGGGAATCATTTTGAAGAATTTCTGTGGGCTCACACCAGCTACATTTCTTCAGAGGATCCTTTTTAAAAGCTTACTTTATAAACAGATAAGCCACATCAGTTACCTTTTGAATTAAAGGTTGATTTTAAAGCATGTTTTGGATTACCAAACCGTTAACTCATTCCCTGCATGATAAAATATAAATAAATCCAAAAAGAAATTCAGCTCTTTCCCAGCATTCAGCAGTCCTTACAGTCAATCACAAATTGTTTTATTTTCCCTTGTCACACACTTCAAGGCTTAAGAAGCTTTTTTATTTAAAAGATAAAATGATCTCAAACCATCTCAGATCCATTTCTCGTCTAAGTTGATTGGTTTACCAAATGAAGTTCTTGCTGGTGTTAAGAGATCTAGTTTTCTTTCAATTTTGAGGACACAAATCAAGGCATCTTCTTACTGCAATTGACACCACAAGAAAAATAGAAGACTAGTTGTTTGGGACCTTCTGAAGTTGATGACTAATGTGCATTTTTCACCTAAAATAGAACACCCGAATGTAAAATGTCTTATTGACTTAAGCAGGTTAACTTGACTTAAGCATGTTAGTAGGTGTGAGCTTTTTATGTAATCCTTTAATATTTCCTTGTCTTCAAAAAACATTTAAATGGAAATTTCCATGCCTAGACCGAGTTTGTACTTTCAATTAAATACATTACATCATACCATGTAATGTACTTGTAACAGCACTGGGACCTGATGCAGCCTCTACTCTTATCTCATCGAGGCTAACTGACTGACTTCTGAAAGATAATTTACGGTGCAGCTAACAAATTGGTTCCCTCCTTTGTTATTGGAATTGTGGTGAAACATTTGCTCTGGCCAACAAAATTGACTAAACCTTAAGACCTGTATGGGTTATACAGTTAAACATTAAACATACCACACACAGTTGTCCCATAGGAAAATTAGCATGTTTTTTTTTTAATTGCATATGTTACTGAACAGAACTGCGTTTTTAAAGCACTGAAAATAAAGTTGTATATTTGGGTATCATTAATAGATAACAGGCATATTCAGTGTTGCATTAGTATTTAACTTAAACACAGTGTCTTCTTCCCATTTAAATAAAAAATGTCAGATAAGCAATACTCACTTTTGGTGCTGGAAAGCCCATCATAGCCTTTTGACTTTATTGAATCAGTTCTTGGCCTTGCTGTTACCTAAGTCTGTAGTCATTGGCATGTTTCAGTGACTTATTAAAATACTGCAGCGTTCTGGCTCTCAGCGTCACTGGCGTCATAGATCTGGTAAGAGAGGTGTTTATGTAGTGAGTTTTTTTTATATTTTAAAAAAGATAAAAACTTCTAACTGTTGAATATTAGTGAAACCCTGAAGGTATTGGAAGTGTGAGGTTTTAAGGGGGCTCAGCTGATCTCTGGTGCTAGAAGTCAAAATGCAACATTTAGAAACTTTGTACTGCTCAACCCTCTGCCCCCAACACCACAACGAGCATCCTGACAGCCTTCAGTTTTTTTGTATGTTTTTTTTACATAAAACCGTGATAGCCGTCCAATACTCCTACAGCTCCAAGGTTATCTCTGAATTGCAAAACATTGTGAGGTCCCTTTAAAAAATGAATGAACCCGATAATGTTGTAAATGTGTATAACATGGAAAAAAAATGAGTGCATTAGTCCTGTATGTCAGTAGTTCATTTTGAAACTTCAAGTGACGGTTCTGATAGGCGTGTTTTTACATATATGTATATAAATACATGGATAGATAGATCTAGTATGAAACTTTGCACAGTCTGAGGGGAAGGAAACAATCCTTCTGAACAAAATGGCTGCCCCCCTGCCCCTCCCTCCAAAATCTTTTTAAAACAATACACTTGTGGGAAACCTTTTTAGTGTCATAACAAGGTGTAAGCGCAACAATCTTGAAAAGTTTCTGTGTGTTTGAAAAGTACTGTACTTCTGTACTTGGTATCTCTATATTTTTCGTTTTTCTTTTTTGCAGCCTGTTGGTTATGTCCGTGTGATTCTGAGACTGCATTTTTGAACCTACAACGTGTTTTCCATCAGCCTATCTCAAAATAACATTTGTGTCTATCTGGGGAGAGCTCCAACCTAGACTTGCTTCTTTTAGGTTTACAATCCAAGACCTCTGTTTCTAGACTATGATACTATTCTATTGGGGCTGCTGGTAAAATATACATTTAGTTCTTGTTCATCTATGAAGTTCATTTTGCATCCCATGAAATAAAATGTTGCTGAATACAGATCTGTTAAGTTTTTTTATGTTATAATGTAAAAACAAAATTGTAAATATAAGACTCCGCTTTTTGTTTTCTTTAATTTTGTACCTTCTCGTGCTGAATATAATCCAAGCAATGTCTACGTCTATAAGTAAAGTAGTGAAGTTGTTCTCACCACTGTAAAGACTGGGATTTTTTATCTTTGAAGTTAGAGTAGTATCAGATGAACCGTAGAAAAAAATAGTCTATGGTATCGTTAGTTTTCAGATATTAAATTCATATATTATCTATTGCACAAAATAAATCCATTGTAGGATTATTCTCCTTATGCAGTCCATAAATGTATTGTTAAAAATCAGGAACATGGAATCAGCCATACAAAACATCATCACAAGAGCTGTATGGATGGTATTTTTAACTTTTTAAATTCTCCTTTGAAAAAGAACATAAAAAATCTACAACTTGCCCCTTATCTCTGATAGTGACATTTTTTAGATTGTAGCTTCAAATAGAAATGATGAGAAAAATAGGTCATGCTCGTTTTGAATGATATGTTTCAATACCAACAATAGGCAAAGCAACTCAATCTCAAACATTCATGAACGCTTAGTGTTTCTCATGGTGAACTGAAAGCATGCTGCCCCAAACGAACTATATCTTCTTTAAAGATTGGTTTAATCCCAGCCACTGCAGTGCCAAAACTTTTTACAGTAAGAGATGTGCCACTCCTAGAATCCTCATTTATTTTAATAGCCAATGATAAGACAATGACCTTACTGCCCTAAAACCAGGCAGTAAAGAAACATTTTATGGCTCAGATCAGAGGGAGAGGAAAAAAACACAGAGGAATGGCTTAACTGAGCTCCTTGCATTTTACTGCCGTTTACATTTGAGGATTTTTAGTCTGATGTGGTAAAAGAATGTGGTGAGTGACATCTTCTGAAACACTGATTAAATATTTTGTGGGAACAAGGAGCAATAGTTTCAACGCATCATGCCGAACATCAATTAAGTGCTTCTTACTCACATCCCTTTAATTGTGCATCATCATTGTTCTAAGAAATTAACCTCTTAAGATCTGCTTATCATTTCTAATGACCCACTAGTTAAGCCAAGGAGTTTAGATTGATGTTCCCTTAAGACACTGCCTTTTCAGTACCTTTCCTTGTCTTTGTGGTTGATGGTTTTTGCCATCAATCTGCCTTCTGAATTTTACGGGTCCATTCTTTATAGGAATATACTTTTTTATATTGCGTTTTGGGAATGCAGTCCTGGTTTGGGTTCTCCCGTATTTAATAAAGAAGAAAAAAAACTTTTTATTTCATTATTTACAGTTTCAAGAAATGTAACTGCCTTTTATCCGTCTGTGTGAAAAACGCTGGAGATTTCTGTAAAGAAAAAGAAAAAAGACGTTGTATTGTATTCATCTTGGCCTTTGTATATATATAAACACAACATTATCAGCCGTTTTGTTGTGTGGTTTGTTTTATTTCTCCTGCTGCACGGTGACTGATGTTTTTGGAGCTTTACACTAGGAGTAGCAGATGACAGAATTTAACAGATTATAGAGGTTTCCTAATGTCCGCAAAAGTGTATTCTCTGGATCTCTGTGCCTCTTAAAAATCATATTCATATTAAATATTAAAATGGGCAACACTACCCTGGAGGATAATAGAACCATAACACAGCAGAGCAAAGAATATAGCAATCTAGACTGTGTTAGCAAAATGCAGGACCTGATGCAGAAGGATGACATTTTATTGTAGGCACAGAGACATATGGGAAAACTGCTTTGTTCAAAGGGTGGCATGGTGGCACAGTGGGCAGCGTTGCTGTCTTGTAGCGCTGGGGTCCTGGTTCATGCTGGTAGGTAAATTGGCTACTGTAAATTGGCCCTAAGGGAAATGTGACTGTCGTCCCATCCAGGGTGTATCCTGCCTTGTGCCCAATACTTTCCAGAATGGGCTCCAGGCCACTGTGACCCTGAATTGGATAAACAGCTATTGAAAGTGATATGATGCTCTATTTAAATTTTTTTCAGGGTGGTATTTGAGCTAATATGGCATGACTCCTGGGATTTTCTCCAAGGCATTACACCATATGAACCTATACAATTATTATGACAATTATTAACATATCCTTTTTTCTGTTATCCAAAATCTGTGTAACCTGTCATCAAGCATCAGATAGGCTTTTTCCATAACAGATGCCAATAATCATGTACTTCAATTTCATAACCTTCATTTTACATGACAAACAACTCTAACTGTGAGCACATGGAACAATAAGAAAAATTACTAAAGAAGTGCATCCCAAAACTAGATGTCATTATAACTTTGTTTCTTTTCCAAGGCTACACTATGCTACCTTAGTGTCTACACTGCTTGAACATGAGGCCTTAACTTTGTACCACACAAGAATTTCAAAATGCAAGTCCATGAAACCCAAACCATATACAGTAATTTTTGCTTATGCTATGCTGTTTTATGTTCCTGCTTTGTGTTCTTTTTAAACTATGTTTTTGTTGGATGTTTCCTGCGACCCTTCTGAGGTGATTTTTGGTTATTGATTTTCCGGGATTAAGAGACCTTACCTTTTGCTCTTTTGCATCTGAAAAGAAATGTACAATTTATATTTACTGCTGTAACAATCCCCAGTAATGCACGACCCATGAAGGAGCGCTGACTGTGCTATACAGAAGCACACAAATACATTAGCACACTGTATTTTGAGTAGTGTTATTCATGAATGCTTTTTGTTTGTGTTTTTAAACTATTTGTCCATCTATCCATTTTCTAACTACTTCATCCAATTCAGGGTCACGGGGGCAAGGAATGTGCAAAGGGATGCCAGGGTGCAGACAAAACACAGAAACACACACACACACTCACACCAAGGCCAATTTTCCAAGAAGCCAATGAATCTACCTGTGTGTCTTTGGACTTGGGGAAGAAACCAAAGCACCTGGCGAAAACCCACTCAAACACTCCAGGTGTGGAATTGAACCCAGGGCCCCAGTGCTGCAAGGCATCAATGCCACCCACTAAATTATTCTTATAAATAATATCTTTCATAGTTTATTGAACAATAATTCATAGCAAAGCATCAATATACAGATTCAGACAGGGGGTTAAATTTCCAAAAGTAGAAGTCAATACTCTGCAATTCTGTGTGTGAAGTTCCAGCAGTAACTGCTGGCTTGATCCAGATGGAATCTGTTAGGATGAGCAAGTGTTCAATAAACATATATATTCATACATGTACATAACTGATCGAATCTCCTGGGTAGCCAAGCAGCAAGGGCACTCTGAGTGCTAGATTCATGATCCAGATGGTTGACCGTGACCCGGATTCTCCAAATGTGTGGCACAATTGGCAGTGCTCTGCTAGGAGTACGGTTGGTATCTGGCAGCCAAATCGGGTCTTTCACGGATTTCTGGCAAGCAGAAACCACTGTGACTTGCCGGATACCTGCAGGCTTGCTAAGACATTGAAGGAAGGAAGAACAACAATCCAGTGAGTGCTAATGTTCCTGTCAGGTACTGCTGCTATCGTAACATATAAAATAATGATTGGCTCTGCATTGAGTGAGTTGGAGGAGCATGTGCTCACCTCTCACTCCTCCCAAACATGCCCTAGGCTTGTTGCCAGAGATCTTTTTAAAACGATTGCCGACAGGTAATTGGGTAGGTACATAGCAAAAAAATCACTGGTGTTTCCAAGTTAAAAAGAAAAACAACATTTAAGTTTTCTTAACAACCTGGTGTCTATCCCTCGGAAGCAGAATCTACTGTAAAAAAAAGCAATATTAAAGTGAGAGAGTTCAGAGCTTTACAGAGGCTCAGTGCTCAGTGTACAACCAACCAAGTCTGCCTGAGCTGTTCCTGACACCTGGAATCATCTGTACACTATGCAGCCATTTTCTAAACACTTCTTCCAATACAGGGTTGTGAGCGAGATTAGCCCCTGAGAGGGCAAAGAATAGAGCATTAAGAGACCACCCCCAACCACATGGCATTTTGTCAAACCATGTGCTCTCTTTCTTTAATTTATTTCACATAGAGTACATAGTACTACATAAATAGCACTTACTTTTAACATGAAACATGAAACATGAAATTGACATGAAAGGAGTTCCTGTAGACAGTGTTTGTAACACACAGCCCTTTCCCAGGGTCCAAAGCCAAGTTCCTTTTGACAATTCATCTTTAATTTCTAAGCATTTCCAAGCAGCAGGGGCGGCAGTCCATTGCAGGGCACATACAGACACAAACATGCACACACTCACACCAAGCCCTGTTTTCCCGCAAGCCAACTAACCCACCAGTATGTCTTTGGACCGAAGAAACCCACCTTAACACTAGGAGAACATACAAACTCCACACAGATAGCACCCTAGGAATTGAACCCAGGGCCCCAGTGCTGCCAGACAGTAATCCTAACCACTGTGTGACTGTGCCTTCTCCATTTATACTCACGAGCTAAAGGTAACATTGAATCCAAGCTCACTGCATCATAAACAAAATTGTACTCAGCTAATCTGATTTTTTTTATGAGCAGCTTGAATGGTAACTAGGGAGATAAAGTATTAAAGGAAGAGGGCTGTAGAAATGCAGTTTAGAGATTTGGAAGCTGGAAATACTAACCTGCCATTTACTTAAAATCATTTTCTGTGAAAGTTATTTGTTACACTGTAACATGCCCTGTTCAATGCACAAGTAGTTTTACTTGTTACCACTCATATTAATATTATGTAATACTGGTAATAATTGTATTACTGTTTATATAGAACAATCACAGAATGGCATTACAAATAACAAATTCCTATTTCTTGAAATGTTTTGATATGTTTAAAAGCTTCTATTAAGCTTTTCAATTACAAATGACTATTTTCTAGCATTATTTCTTCTTTCACTAGGGTAGGCTGCAATAAATGTCATTTGCAGACACAAAACATTTTCCAATTGCTAGAAATTGAGTCTGAAAACTAAATGTTGTAAAAAGCAGGGAGGCATAAATGTGCTCATTTCGCTAGCTCCACTATAATGTTTAACTTATCTGTAATTTTTAATTTTCTATTTTGGAAGACCATGATAGTATAGTATCTGTACTTCTCCAATTAAACTTAATTGTGACAGTTACATTTGCCTAAATTCACACAGTACTCATTTTGAAAAATGCAATTACATTAATGAGATGCAATTCTTTGGTTCTGAAAAAGTAGGATCAAGCTATAATCCCTGTCTGAGAGTAGGATCAAAATCTGAGCTCAGAATGAATCCTGATCTGTTTATTATAACGTAACTGGTCTTAAGATCAAATCTGAGCCTCGATTTGTGATTGTAATATAGCCTGTTAACTGTTAATATAACCAGCCCCTTCTTGTTATAACTTGTACTGTAGGCTCCTGTTAATGTTTCTTAAAACTGTATTGTCTTGAATTATTCTTATTAAATAATTACTCTTAATAGCTCAGTCACAAATGATCAATGGAATTCAGTGATACCACATTAAAAAAACTGAACTGAAAGTCCTTTGAAAACTCCAATTAAGCAGAACTCTCCCCGAGCATACTCACTCAAATCTTACTATCCGTAGGTTCTAAGCAATTACAAAAACCTAGACCTAGGCTGAGGGGTATATGTTTCTGAGAGATCTTCACCAAGTGCCCTTGTAATATCTGTATTGACAGCAAATGTTGTAATTTGAACATGTGAAGGAAAGTCCTGGGTGTGAGATTCATATCAGTAGGTGAGCAAACCTCCAGATTGGGATCTAACCTTTCACCCAGATGTCTGTAATAAACTCCATTTAGTGATCATTGTCAGTGGTGTTTGCTGAGGTGTAATTACTGCCATAGATGGAGCTACAGACTGTTAGATATTGGACCAGAATTGACCACAGGGTTACACAAGGGATTACATTTTGTAATTTGAATATGTGTATATGAAAGATGGGTAAACATAATTCTTACATAAGATGAATGACAGTTTATTGCAACGTAAAGGTCCATTTGATTTTGATGAGACCATGTTTCCTCAAAGCAAAATCCTCTTTTACCAAACACATCACTGCCTACGATATTAAGAATCACGGTTAAGCAAAGGTGAAATCACTGAACAGCTCTGACAGTGTACACTTACTAATCACATTGTATGCACAAATTCATCAAAGAGTTTTTAAACTACTCTAGAAACCACCAATCTAGCCATTTTCGGGATTTGGGAATTAAGCTGCAGGCAGTCAAATACAATTGGTGTATTTACAAAACAGCCTTAAAAATATTGTCTGTATAAATGTGAGCAGGACTGCGCTTTGCTAGGCTATATATACAAACTGATGAGGCAGAGGGTCACTGAAAATGATGAACATGCCCATTACTGATACAATCAGCATGCCTTGAGCATGAGACTTCATTATCTTTATTTCTACGGGGGGACCACCCAGAGAAGCTGAAATAAAAGCTGCTGACTGAGATTTGGTAAGAGCAGTCAAGAATGCTATAGGGGGTGGATCATGACAACCTTTGGTAAATGCTAGTGCGGCCTTAGGTTTGGAAAACCATGAGGAAAGTCTCCTTGCAAATGCACAACCATTCTTGTCTTGGATGTCTCAGCCCTGCCTCAGACAAGAGCTCTCATCTGGGAATCTCTTGGTACTGCCATGGCTGTTTAATCGCAGGGCAGCTGAGAAACTTTCTGCCGGGCAGCGAAGCTCCTCCTGTCCCTCACAGTTTCACAGCGTTTCCCCCTGTTTGCTCGTGCGGCTGACTCAGGGCCCGTTCCAAGCAGCTCTACTTACTCTGTAATGGCGGTTAAAAGCCAAACAGAGCCCAGGTCCAAGTTAAATGAGTAGCCTCCTCCTTTTTACTTTTTTATATGAGTTCTGAAAAAGCATCCTTCGGGGGGGAAGGGGGAAGGAGGGCAGGGTGTGGGACTTGAAATGATGTGGTCTGAGCCCTGGCCGCCAAAACAGCACTGATTGCAAGTGAGAGGAAAACGAGCAAAATCCTAAAATAACACCGTTTTCTCTGACAGGAAGGAAGAAAGTGGAAAAAAAAGGAGGGGAGGGGTGTGTGGGGGGGGGGGTTTGTCGACTGTTTCTTTTCTTTTTCTTTTCCATTTTTCAAATGTTGTTTTTGGTGGATCAAGGATTTCGTCTACATCGCTGCAACGGCCTTGAGTTTACAGGTTCTAAATTACAGGCCCAATGAAATCACAGGGTATCGGGTTAGAACAAAGTGCTGGAGCACAATGAGCTCGGAGAGTCCCTCGTGAGATACCATAGCTCCTGCATAGCTCCGCGGCCTGTGAAGTGACCAAACTTTTTTGGCTCGCTAACAAACTCTTTTCTTTAGCTTGAGGTTCTCAGGTCCAAGGGCCAGATTAAATTAGTTATCGCTCCGCTATAGCCATTATAAAGTATTGCTTTCCCGGGACCCTAGCTCTCAGTTTAATGAAGGTCCCACTCCTGAAGCAGTCCTGACAGGAGGGAGTTGAGCTCTGTATTATAGATTAAACATCCACAGAAATTACCCACAGACTCGAGGGTCTGCTTGAAAATTTTGCCCCTTTTATTTTCTTATTCTGGTTTGGTCAGGCTGCAGTTACCACAAGAGGTTTTTTTTTACGTGTAATAAAATAACATCTCAATCCATTCATTCACTGGTATTGGGTGTCAGCTTAATATGTTTCAACATGACCACCTACTACACTTTCAAATTGGTAAAATAAATTTTAATAGTTGAAATGAAAAGCACTGTCTCCTAGATATCTGATCTGTAGTTTGAGGTTCTTATACAGTACGTATAAAAAGTATTACAGCCACCAAGCTTCAAATGGTTTGAATGTTATTTCACTACAACAGATGTATTCTAAAGCTGAAATCTGTCACGGCTCTGAGTTCCTAAGATATTTGACAGCGTGTTCTGTATATTAAACAGAACACAATTTGCTAAATGTAAGCAATTCTTTAAAAGACTAGTGTAGATCAGAAGAAGAAAAAGTCAGGACACAAGCTGTGCCTGAGCTTTTGAAGGATGAACTTCATTAAGAAATTTCAAACAACACAGCACAAAAACAAAAATATATTTTAAGCGATTGGGGTCTTTCTTAATAAGATGAGAAGCTCTCCAGACCCAGGTAAGTAGAAACAGATCATAGAACATGTGTAGCTAGGGGGAAATTTCAGAAGGAATTAATAATTTGAAAGAAAAAAGCAAAGAACCAAAGTAATCGTACAGCATAACCAAACTTTGAATGTTTTTTAACCTTCCCAGAGTGCATTGCAACTTCAGTATTTTAAAATTCAGCAGCAGGCACAGATAATCACAAACCCTCAAAGGGGTAAAATATTCTACGTGGGCAATAGCAGTTTAGTACTATTAAGGAGCTATGCCTGTGCAATATTTCTTCTCCTTTGAAAATATGCTCTTATTTACTGCTAATACTGTCTTTAAGTAACTGAAAACAAGAGTATTCAACATTACTAATACTTATTATTTAGAAATCGACCTTTTATGATAAAACAAACTACAAGCTTATGGATTTTTCTAAGAGCGATACCAAGCACCAGTCTCTGTAGGACCAGCAGAGTGCATTTTAAACTCAGGCTGAGATGGGATGCTCACAACAATCGAGCTGTTGTGTATGATCGTAGAAAGCAACAAGCTACGTGCCCCACGTTCATATCCTTTCACATGGAAGAGAACGGGATGTGACAGCAACCAGGTAAGTGCTGTAGATATGACCATAGTATGCTTTTCAAAATCTGCTGGAGGTTGGGAAAATGGAGACAGCATAGTGTTATAGCCCTTTGTGCTGTCGGCTTACAGCTCTACAGCTTGAGTCCTAGGTTTGATTCTGGCCTAAGACATCTTCTAGGTTTTCTCCCCTTGCCAACATGACTACAACTTTCTCCCACAGTGAAATCACACACCATCTAGAATAATTGCCTTTAATAAACTGTCTCCATGGGCTTCTGTGAGTGAATGACCTTGTGTGCCCATCCAGGGTCTCACTCCACCTTGCTCTCTGTGCCTGAAGGGTCAGGCCCCAGCTGGCTGCAACCTTCTAGGCATGAAGTGCTTACTGAGAATGGTTGATTGAATGGGAACATAATGGCTGGGTTTTTTTTTCAGGAATGGGCTTGTTCCTTTGTCTGAAGACAAAGGGTTATTGAACACTTAAGACAATGTTACAGCCCCTGCTTTCGTGCTATTTCATGTAAAAAAGCCCTAAAAGGGCTAGGGAGGAGCTACACGGGTGTAGAAGTGGAGATGGGGTGGTGAGAGAGTGATATCAGAAGGGAAGTCCTGGGTGTGAGATTCATATCCGTAGGTGAGCAGAACTCCAGACTGGGATCTAACCTTCCTCCCAGATGTCTGTAATAAACTCCATTTAGTGCTCATTGTCAGTGGTGTTCGCTGAGGTGTAATTACTGCCAAAGATGGAGCTACTGGACCAGAACTGACCACAGGTCTTGTGTCAGGGGGTACACATGGGACGAAACACTACTCAGTTGTAGCAACTGGGCCTCAACCCACCTGCACTGAAAAGCAAAAAATATGTGAGCCCCTTCTCCTTCCAGAAATAATAAAATGGGAGAGCCCACTCCCCATCCCAGACAAGCAAAGTGTACAAGAGGGGTTTCAGATTAACAGCTTGCCCATGCAAATGTAACATTGGGTCTGGTAGGACAGCCCTGATCTAACCCCAGTGTCTGCAGCCCTGGACCAAGAGAGCAACAGATCTCCAGGTTTTACAGGCAGACTAAATGTGAACTTGTTAACGTTAACTTCTCCCTATTAAACAACTGATTCATGCATTTAAGTATTTCAGAGGTCAGCTGAGATAAAAGACAAAAGAATTTGTCAGACATCAATAATGAGAAAAATCAATTATTCAATGATAATGCAACAATTTAAAAATATTCTTGACTGATTTCGATTTCAAAAGTACATTGACTTAAATATTTTCCAGATATAAGTTAAAGTTTCTGTCTAGAAGGAGATGATTCTTTGTAAATAGTTCTCACATGAAAACGAAAATGAGCTTTCAAAACATCCATCCTTTTTCAATAACTGTTTAGTCAACTGTTTAGCCATGTTGAGTTGGAGTCTAACATGGCAGACAATGAGTTAAAAAGTCAGGATAATCTCTGGCCGGCAAGCACGTCCATCACAGGACACACACGATGGACAATTTGGAGACAGCGAAACTGCAGTAAGGAAACGGCAGCATGTAGCAAAAACTCATATGATCACAAGAAGAACATGCACACTCCGCACAGAAGTTACCTTTGCCCATAATGGAGTCCAGGACATAAGACCTGTGATGCAGAGAAGCTAGCCATAGGCCTGCTGCCCATACTAAATTGGAAATGAAAAAAAAACAACCAGAAGCTATGTTTAAATACAGGGTGTTTCTTATACATAGACGAAAATCAATTGAAATTATACACAAAGAAGTAAAGCTTTAATTCATGAAAGTACTCATTAATTAATTAGTCGTAGTAAAAATTAAACATTAATGAGTTTTTGTGGGTAAGAAATTGTTTTAGTTGCATTGTCATTAGTGACTGTTTCACTGGTACTGACTACCTGTAGCACACTGAAGCATACCTCTAGTCTTTCCTTCATTTCTTCTATCCATTTTCTAACTGCTTCATCCAGTTCAGGGCCATGGGGGAGCTGGAGTGTATCCTGGCAAACAACGGGTGCAAGGCAGGGTAGACCCTGAACGGGTCACCAGCCTATCGCAGGGCAGATATACAGACACAAAAACACATACACCAGAGCTATTTTTTCCTAGAGGCAAATGCATTAACCAGTATGTCTTTGGACTGTGGAAGGAAACACACCAAAACACAGGGAGAACATACAAACTCCACACAGACAGCACCCCAGAAATTGAACCCAGGGCCCCAGTGCTGTGAGGCAGCAATACTAATCACTGCTCCACTATGCCAACCTTCTTCCCTAAATTAATCACAAAGTTTTTGGATTAAGGGGAAAAAACTTTTCAGTCTAGATTAGGTGAGATAATTCAGGATCTGCTCTGGATTCATGATGATACCAGACTCCACGTAACCACATATTTGCTTAAAACCAATATAATCAGCACAGAAAGAAGAACTGACTTTATTACAGTTCAGGGTAACCAGGTGTCTTGTAAAGGTGTGTCCTAATTATCCAATTGGAAATGTATTAGCGGCCTTCCTTTAACCATAGAAGCAGACACAATTCTTCCATTTTTAAATTGAATTACTTCATTAACCTGACAACATTGTACCACCTCGTAGCTTTGCAGGTCACATCTCAGAAGCTAAGCACATCTGGGCCTGGTCAGGACTGGGATCAGAGACCTCTGAAGAAAATCAGGTTGGAACTGGAAGCGATGCTGGTCCAACAATAGGAGTCACTCTTTCCTTTGAAACACAATTTCCAAACCAGTGCCTCAGTACAGGGACCAAGGAGAATGTGGTTTTACGAGGTGCGGTCCTTCAGATGAGGAATTAAACCAAGGTCCTGACTACATGACCATCCCAGTGTTACCGCTTGGAATAGAAAGGGTGTTAACTCCAATGTGTCCAGGTTAGAATCCAGCATTATCTTGAACAACCTGCCCTTGCTAAAGGCTGCAGCGCTTCAAATCATTCTTGGAGGAAATGGCTCTCCTCATATATATAAAGCACTATGGGAACCTCAGGGGTGAAAGGTCCTATGTAACTTGTAAAAGGGATACGCATACAACCATTATTATTGTTACGAGTTAGGTTTCTTGTTCTATTACAAAAGGATAACAAATGGGTGTTGCATTGCATGTTTTAGATTTTAAAAAGTTCCTGGATTTTTTTTTCGTGCCAGTGTGCAAGGATATTTTTTTACCTGCCATATTCAGCGTCAAACGTCAGTACACGGAAAATGGCGCTTCGGATACACCGAACTTTAAGAATGACGAGAAAAAAACTAATTCTCTCGACCGTTTCCCCTCTACTTTTCCTACTTCGAAGCGTCCCGCTGCAAAGCTGTAGTAAAGGATCCCCTCCAACGCCTGCCGATAATTGTTCCTAAACCAATTCACTGCTCGCTCGAAGTTCGGATGTTAATGTCAACCGGATTAAACGAGCCTTGCCTCGCTTTGAATAAACTGGTAAAGAAGAAACGTGCCGTTGCCTTTTTAAGGCTGCCCCCAAGTTGTCATTAGAGTACTTATGTGCGGTGAAAGTGCGCAGGCTCCCGAGGGCTGGCCCAGGTACTGGGAGTATCTCTGTCCCGTTCAACTCTTCTCGGAGAAGCAGGAGACAGATTTATCCCAACTCATTCAAACTAGAAGCCTGGTTGGCGATTCACCAGGATCCTCACCGTACACGACATTTGACTGAATAGGGAGACCCGTTTGAGTGTTTAAAAAACCGAGCTTTTGTTCGATGCCTGTTCTCTAGCTGAGGAGCAAAGGACACTTTGGCAAACATAATCTGAAAACTTGTTTCAAAACTTTCGCGGTACGGTGCTAGACACACACACACGCGCGCGCTGTGAATGAATTAAAGCTGAAGGCATCAATTCAGAAGTTCATTACAGCTACTCTCGGTATCTTTATTTTGTTTATTTTTGGGGCGTTTGGCTATTCGCTTAATGCCTGTTTTATTGACATTTGCTCTTGGTTATCTCCCGCAAGATTTCTGAATATACTGTAGAATCATTTCAACACCTTGGTCGATTCTCAAACACTGGAGGTTTTCAGCGCTTGGAGAAAGTGCGGTTTGACACCTGTTGCGTTCTGAATATGTGATTGCAGAGTGTCCTGGAAGTACAATTAAAGGGAACCAAACGAGTTGAATGCATGGGAACCTCGGGATGGACAGTCAAAACGTTTTAAAGAGCTTATTCCAGAATTAGTACCTAAATGAAAAACGGCGAGAAACGGCGTGCAAAAACAAAAGTGGTTAAGAGTGGATTTTTTGTGCTCAAGAAGAGACTCCTTACTTGTTTAAAGGACTATTCTTTTGCAGGAAACTTTAAACAGGTTCAACTTGTGTACTTAGCTCCGGATTACAAACCATTATTTTTGGTCAGTCCATCGTGATTATATACCATTTTACTTTTCTTACCAAAATAAGGGTTCTTTGAGAACAGATTTCATAACTGAACTTCGTCTCTGGACCAGAAAACGGAATTGACAATTCTGCTGACAATTCTGCAGCTGTACATCAGCGCTTAACATGCAGGTACGTTTTGTTAACTTTCGTTAATACCTTAGTTTTTCTGTTACTTAGTTGTTCGTTAATGCAACAGTGTATGTAATACATTGTAACTGTGTCTAAGTGCAATTACACAGTACCCGTGCTGCACAAACTAGAGAATTGAACTTAATTGAAAATCTTTGACTTCGGTTAAGAAATGACAGGCATGCTAGCTTCATAATCGCGGAATCTATATTATTTCAAAATCATGCGCATTTTAAATGTATACACTTAACGTCTTAACAGATTTGAAAGATCCCTGTCTCATTCTGATGGGACGAAATGAGCTTTAAGTTTGAATGTTATTCGGTACCTCCACAGTCCGTGGACTTAACTTGTATCGACACCGGTACATTTTTCACTGTGAATTACAGTGAAATTCAATTCTTCACCAAGATGTTTCAGATATACTTTAGTAAGTACCAGGCTACGTTTACCTATGAATCGCTAAAACCCATATGATGTCTGAGCTGTTCCCTTGAACAAAAACAAAACTCGATACAGCTAAAAAGGACAAAATACTACTACTGCTACAACCATAGGACGTTAAAGTTTTAACAGCAGAAGTCAGTCTGTGGCCGAAGTAAATTTAGATTTATTTATAAATGATCATTGTCTTTCTTGCCTACTTCTAAAATCTTCCGCAGAAGTGTTTTTCTTTTCTCGGTTGTCGCTTTAGCATGAGTTCAACATTCTTAACCCATGGGGTATAACTTCAAGGGTTGACAGGGGCCATACAGGTATCGGATGATTTTTTTCGGGGGATAGATGTAGTTAAGGAAAACCCTTATTTTATGCTTGCGGAAATCAAGTTTCAATTTTTCAGTCTTTGATTCACATTTATGTTGTATAGTGTTAAATTTAAGCAATTTAACAAAATCCGTTTGCACCTTACAAAAAGTACTGTACAACAACAGCAACTCCTGTTGTATAATAGGTTAGGACACCTTGTGTTGTTCTTGACGAATAGCCTGGATTTTCCATTAAAAACTTGATTCACACGTGACTCTGTAATAACTAAACAAACTCGCTTAAAATGCTTCAGTATTTTGGGTTGCAGGAGGTTTGTATTAACGTCCTGTTTATTTGGTAATTTTATCACCAGAAATTCACTAAAGGTTTACTAAAAGTAGATGATACGAAAGCAAGTGGTTAATTAAGAAGACAAGTACTTTAATCACCAATTGCCTTTTACTTTGTAAGGAAATTGATTATTAATATCATTGACTGTCAAGCGTTAGCAGAACATTTTGGATGTCTTAGTTGAGATTGCTAACTGCATCTACTACATACTGCTGCTAATGATGATAACAATTAAGATATAATTTTTTCCTTTGTCATTAGTGGTGTATTTTAAGATTTAAGATTTAACTGGAGCCATTTGGCGACATATGACATGAAGGTAGAAATATGCAACGTATTAACCAACCAATTAATTAATTGCAGAGACAATTTGTAAAGATAGACTGTATAAACTATGAATAAAACCTCTAGACACATTCTAGACATACATACAGTATGTCTTGCGTTTCAAGTTTTAATTGAAATGTCTCTTCCAAAAACTATGCTTAGTCAGTCATTCCAGGAAGGAATTTCTCCAGTTCTCCATTGAAAGGGCTCTGAATTTAACTGTATAGAGGAAAGGAAAGAGAATTTTGTGCAGTAATCCGAGTTCAGATGCAGCCGGGGCCCGTTTCGACACTACGTTTGCAATTTACTGTTACGGGGTGGGAGAACGCGGATTAAAGTTGGCAATTTTTGTTTGACTGAACCAGTTTCATTCCCCTTCATTCTGTTTCACCAAATTCCTCGAATATTTAATCCGGTTTGGTCTCCGACTTTAGTTCTAAGCTATTAAGACTTGTTAGTAGATCTCCGCGTACGTATTCTTCGTTTTTTTTAATTAGATTATCGATATTAGATTATAGTTCTCGTTAAACTATTGTTGTGTTGAACGGTCTTTCAGGATCTGATGACAAAATCCAACAGCTCACCCAGCAGGCTGCTTAACCTGTTAATTATATAATCGTCGCCATTGCCATCACAATTATTTTAAGTACAGACTTGAATCGCGACACAATACTGAAATAATTGAGTGAATAATTATTGCAAACGTAGGCGAAGTTTAATTTGATGACTGTATATAAATACACCTTCAAACTAATGAAAGCCATCACTTACTTTCAGTGCAGTACACTGTCTAAATCAAAATCTAAATCAGCGTCTCAACTGTCACAGCTAAACGCCAAACTGTACTGTGCAGACTTAACTAAATTTCACAAGGACATGGTTTTCTGAATGCGACTTTTTTTAGACTGCAGTCTTTTTCAGGGTTGTTTGATTTGCCAATACATGTGCGTCAGGATGACCATAATTCCCATAGCGCATAGGTTTTCACTTAGCAAATGTATCATTTAGATGAACGTTAACATTGTGTATTTAACATGGTGGAATAGTAGTACAGTTTTTTCCCCCGAGTCTGATATGTTCGGACTAACACAAATGAAATGACCGAAATCTTAAAGTAGCCGACTGTATGTGTTGAAATGAATTACGCTACATTGTAATAAATAAAAATCCTTTTTAGTTAATTTGACGCAGTGGTAACTATAATGTTTATCATATTCATTTTGTCTTATTACAGGCCTGGGTTTCCAAGTTAGTGAAGAGTTTACCCATGACCACTAAGGCAGTTGGGTCCAATCATTAAAATGAGAAGAAAGTGATTCTTGCAAACACGTCGAAATTCAAACTAGAACATACAGTAGTTATCACCCCTGCGCCTCAGTTTAACTGTAAAACTTAAAAGCTTTCAAAGAGCATCAATGTCCCTCAACATCTTTATACTTTCTGTTCAGTAGCACGCCTTGGTAAACTGCTCTGTGCATTAAAGGCAGTTTCCCTTGAATTGTTTTCTTCACTATCTGACATTCTGCAAAATGAAATGTGTTTCAATTTACTATAATTTTATGATTTTGAAGACCTTAAATAAGTCACCTGTGACTAGAACAGCCTACGCTGAAATACATTTTTCAACATTTCCTTATGACTCTAGCCTTCCAACCAGGAATAAGTCCAGGTGCAAGTCATTTTCTCCATTGTTTTTATGTTATGATGCCTAGAATTGAAACATGTATTACAAATGAGTTCTGATAGGGGCAGGCATTATGCACTCTTAGGTACATTCTTGAGCTATTTGTGTGGTTTACTAATTGCTTCAACAAAATTGCCTTGAAGATGACTGTGATGAAGCCACTACACCGTACAAATGTATTCCCTGCTAAGGCAACAGTAAGGATTTAGAGGGAACAGTTGTTGTGGTCAGATTATTAATTTTAGAATTTACACTTTCTGATGTTTGGCTTTGTTATACTCTTGGTGCCTGTTTGAACTAAGACAGTTATGCATGTTCTAAAAATGGTATCATTACAAGTACAAGAAAATATTTCCTCAAATTACAAAAAAGCCTCCTCCATTTAAAGATGGTGTGATATTAGATGGGCCGAACTACGAATGTTTGTTCTTTATTGAAGTTTAGTAACAGGTTAGTAAATTTTCCCAGTTAACTCTTGCACTTTGGTATAAGTTTTGTTCTGGCTTAGTTTTACTTCCAAGCAGTCACACTCTACACTTTCATATATGATAACATAACACTGATAAAAGACTGGTTTGGCCTCTTTAAAACTCTTTCAGGACTCGTCTGTAAGGTTAATAATGCATATGCAGACTTAACTTTGAAGAGCCCGGATTTGTTGTCCATGTCACATATGGTTGATCAGTATGTAAGTGCTATTCTAACTGGTGTACGAGTGCTTTCAAGAGTTGTTATCCCAATACATAAGGACATACCAGACACCATTGCTAGGCAGTTACAGCACTTATAGTCCATGTTCCGTATAAACCAATAACCAGGCTTCCATTTTCTAAATCGCCTCCAACTACATTAATGCCCTCTATTTTTCAGGCAAAGTGTAATGAGTGCCAAAAATAAAAATCAATTATCATGATTACGTCACATTGTCAGAAAAGCAAATCATTTTCTGACCCTTTTCAGATTCTCCGGGATTCTGTGTTTTGGGGTCCACTGAATATTTGACGTTATGGGTTGAAGAGAAATTGCCCCAGCTGTTTACTTTTCATATTGGCACCACCAATCTGCAAACCAAACTCCTTTTTTTATTTGACATCAAAAGCCATTCGCTGTCAAGCGTCATGCTTTCTTGAATATAAATCTTAAATAAATGACCATTGGATTTGATTATATCACTGGCTCTTGTTGATGAAGCCCATCTTTGTAGAATGAAGTTTGAAATTAAATAGTTCTATACAGAGGCAAGAGGCATGGTAATGTTAGGGAAACATTGTTGGTGTATTTTATTTATTAGTACATAATACACATTTAATAGTTTGGGAAGGGGGATACTTGAATATTTCTTCAGCTTGGGTATCATGTGGATTGTTCACCTCTGGTTCTAAAGAGAAGAAGGAGACTGAATGGGCTCCACTATTGTCATGCATGCTTTCTAACTGGGAGTAATGGAAAAAATTTATGGTGCTTTTTATTAAAGCTATTGAAACATTACTGCATTGTTTTCAGGTGTTAAACTGCAAGATATTTCAAAGTATAATGGTTTTATAAGGAACTTTAAATCGTTGATGTCCAGGAACAGGACATTATGACAAATGTTACTTAAAAAGTGTCAGTTTTCCACTATCCAGCAATCTAGGGTTTAGGTAATCCTTGAGACTTCACCTGGAATGAAAATCTGTGGACAATAGTCTCACTAGTACCAGGACAGGAAAGCCTTGATTTAGAATTAAGGGTCATCAAGTGCAAGTGGTTTCTTTCAGGAACATGAGATGCTAAAAAGTAATTGAATCGATTGGCTGAGATGTCATTTTGTCTCTCACTGTACATTTACCATGAATTGGTACATGAATTACCATGGTGTTTGGTACATATAGACACATCTTATACCATGATGTGTCTATATGCAATGGACAAGGAGTTCCACACCCACAGAGTTGCAACTCTATAGGTTTTACAGGAAGTTTCTTTTCAAATTGTGTGCAAGTGTAGTTTTGCTTTGGATAAAAAAGTGTCCAAAAATTTCACGAGCACAGGCATTGTCCATTCTTGACCTGTACAAAATGAAGCCTTGTAGATCAATTAGTAAAAGTCATTCATGAGGTATTGAGAAAATGCATGTTACATTTTATTGGGCATTGCACTTATATCATGGTATAAACTGGAGCTTTCCTAACACGTTCATGTAGGAATTGTTAGAGAGCTTACCAAATGTATGTATTAACGTGCTACGTATAGTTTATTCTGGTTCTGTTTTGTTCTTATGGTCTCAATGTTTATAAAACATCCGTAAATGACACATTATTATAAAGTAGCTGTTGGAAATTCCTCACTCCTCTAAGATGTTTTTTTAAGGGTTTTGCCAATTTCCCAGTCTCACTGTACCAATGAAAGGCAGAGAAAAAGAAGCCTGAAAGTAGACTAATGTTCTTGGATCAAGCCACCCTTAACAGAGTCTACAGTATATATTTAGACATATTTTAGTAAGACCATACAAAGTAAATTACCTCACTATGTAAGTGTTTGTATGATGATCCTGGCATCCACACAATTAGGTGATAACCTACAAATATAATACACAAGCTTGTGATGTTAAAAGATCATTCTGATATTTTTTTTATCTTGGTCTGTGAATTCCACATTATATTATATAATATATCCATTTTCCTCAAACGTCTTTTCTTAGCTGTGCATCCTGTTGTAATATGTGTAGTTGTGTAATGCCCTGCAGCTCAACAGTTCTTACAGTAGCATTCAATGTTAATGGTGATGTTTCATCCCTTATAACTGCATATGTACACTTATTGTTTTGTAGGTATGTTTTGTTTTTGGCTAGGTCTCACTTTGATTTCCTTGTAAAACAATATTTGTAAAGATCAGGCTATAGCTAGTGAGCAGCACTACTAGAAGTTTCCAGCGTTTCAAACTCTGAAGGTCTCGGCTTTAGCTGACCAGTCTCCATCAGAGCTTGAAAGTCCTGTCAAGGGTTGTGGTGTCTGTTGTGTGAATGAGGCTCAGGAAACTACAGCAGGTTTCCCTGTGAAGGATTGTTTAGATATCCTTTATATAACTCCATGATAATCTTAAAATTACTGCAATTATAACACTAATGACTGTACTCAAAAGCACTGATGACCTCGCATCTGTGAAAAGTCGTTTAAAAAGCTTGTTTTGTTAACAGTTTGTCTTTGAGATTCTGACATAATGCGTAGACAGCAGGTAACTAAAAGTTACGTTTTTGATAACTGAAAGGAAAGAAAGTAAAGTCTTCCGGTTGCTGGAAGAGTGAGCTTGCTGGGAATGAGAATTTTAACTTCTGTTATCTGGCTATATAGAGCGAGCTGTGTCAGGAAAATGGGCAGAGAAAGAAAAAACCTCTCCCTTTCATGCTGCTGTATGGAGCCTTAACTTCAGCTGAAATAAAGGCCTGATCACTTCTCCTCTGTAGCCTGGACTCTGATTCTTTCTCTGGTCTCCTGAAGATGGGTTGCCCTCACCCATCTACCTTCACCTGGATAAGCTTTAATGGACAGGTCCAAACTGTGGAGCGGAGCGGTGGCTCTGTGGCTAAGGATCTGCACCTGTGGCTGGAAGGTTGCCAGTTCAAATCCCACAGCTGGCAGAATCCTACTCCGTTGGCCCTCTGAGCAAGGCCCTTAACCCCAGCTGCTCCAGGGGTGCTGTACAATGGCTGACCCTGTGCTCTGACCCCAGGCTCTCTCCCTGTCTGTGTCTCATGGAGAGCAATACTGAGGTATGTGAAAAGATGAATTCCTAATGTAAGAAATTGTATCTGGCTAATAAAGTGATGTTATGTTAAACTTGAGAGTTCCAACCATCAGTGTAAGTCAGACCTTCGTGTCTTTAAAAAGAAAAAGACCAAATAACCTAATATTGTAGTTCATGTAAGTTTAGAATGAGAGCGAAATCCGTGACAAAATAAATCTGTATCCTTGTACATTTAAGTCCAGCATGACTGATCTTCCACTCCCAAAATCCAGATGTATTATTTTTGTGACCTTCTCCAATTTGGAAAAACTCCAGTGTGGCCCAATTTGGAAGTAAAAGAAAACCCTTTTCAAGCGCGGGGAGTTTGGTTTTTGGCCCCAAAGCAAACTTTTAAAAGTTTTACAATTCCTTTCAGAAAGCAGGTGATAATCTATGCCAAGGAGCAAAGGGCTTTGAAATTGCTTCTTCGTGTCTTGTGAGGAGAAACTGGCCAAGCAGAAACCCCAAAGAAGACAATTGTTGTTCCTCTTAGAAACTCTACTTTATACACATCCAGAAATAGCCCCACATAAAACCTGTCTCCCCACTGGAGTCTTAGGGGGAAAGCAGGATAGCATACTGAGGAGAGAGGGCTATATTCATAAGATATTAAGATGACACCTGTTTTTCCTAATAAGAATACAACACAATTAAGTTGTAAAGGGTCCGTAAATCTTTCAGAATGCAAGTTTAAAGTTCCCAAAGGGGAGCATAAATGTCTGTTTTGTAATTTTTTAACATGAGGAATTTGCTTTTCTCCCTCCCCAAGAAAAAGAGCAATAAACTTCACGTAGTGGAAAGTGCTTTTAGGATTATGGCCCAGAGCATCCCCAGCCAAATTGTCTAGCGCAAGTTCTGGGTTTCGCCGTGTAAATAATGACAACATGCATCGAAATGTCATTTGTAAATCATATGTTAAAATCCAAATCAGGACTTTTGCCCAAGCCCCAGCTGGGTTGGCTATATCGCATTTGTGATTAGAAATTCTCACCCTAGGTTGCCTCTCTGAAAGACTACAGCAGACAGGTTTCCTGCTAGAGAACAGATATAACTGAGCCCCTTTCTAAACAGGGCCAAGGTTAAAAAGTTCTACAGCTAAGGTTTAGGTTAGGCTTCACATGGTTATATCTTATTGGCTTCTCCTAAAATCAGGGAAGCATTGATTCCACTGCATCGACTGATTCAATTTACAACAGTGTCTTAACCTCTTCTTTTTAACAATGGGAGGAGTCTGCAACAGGAAAGTTATCTGGTTTGGTTCTCTGGGCCAGTAGTGTTTCTCTTTTTGTACAAAGATAAAAGATGGAAGTTGCTTCTGTAACGTGCTGTAATAATGTATGCCATGAAAATTCTCTGTGGTCCTCTCTTGTTCTGGCAAGGTTGAAGTCTGGCCTTCAAAAAGTAGCACTTCAGCACTTGCAGTAGGTTAGAAATCAAAGCTGTTTGATGTTAACTTAGGCAGGTATTAGCGTGCAGCAGTGTTTGGCATCAACAGGCTTTTTCGAGCTTTTTGAAGTCACTGGGTTTTGCACCCTTGTACTGTCCTCCCCTATGCTGCAGTATAGGCGATGTCAATGATGTCATGACTCTTATCCATATGACACAAACTAAATAAAAAAAAACACTGAATGTGATGTCATACTGCTAGTTTAAGGCAGCATTCTGAGTTCTGTCTATTTTTGGTGTTTCATAAGCCTGTAATTAATTACTTCATCTGCAGATGTTCAGTCGAAGCTGTTTAAATCTGAATTCCCTTCTTCACACTACAAAGAAAATCTGCTTGCATGTAATGTTGGTGCAGAGCTGAAAACGAGTATAGTCTGCTGGAATAACAGTGGTGATTGTGAATTGGGGTATAAAAGAGTAGTAATTCCTGGTTATAATGTGCTTCTAAAACTGTCAAATTAAAAGTGATATTTTTGTATATTAGCATTTTGCTGAAAAATGTCCCCATTATGCTTCGATGGAGATATTGGGATGTAGGACATGAGACTGTTCTTAACAAACTCGGTTTGCTGATACCTCTCCTTTACGACCCCTTTACGAGAATTCCTTTACTGGAGAGGAAGTGTTGCTCTTTAGCAGATGGCCGGACGAGGAATACTCCGGCTCAGGGTTTAAAGGGGATTTTCAAACACTGATCCTTTTGTGTTTTTAATGCTGCCCTTTCCATCTCCATTCTATAGTGTGAGGCTGTTAAAAGTGTCCCATAGTACTTTCCCCATCCCCAGACGCCTCCCTGAGCAGTGCCTGAATATCATTATTAAACTGGGGGTGAACACAGAAGAACGGCACTCACAAAAGGCAGACAATGAGCTTTACAGCCAAAGCAGTCCATTGACCGGCCGAGCTATACATTTAAGTGGTTGTCGTGTTCCTTTACTTTAACGCCAAGGCTGAGGACCACACATTCTCTGACAGTTTTCTAAACACAAGTAGTCCTCATTGCCTGCTCTAACCCATTCTTCCCCGATGACTATAGAGGACACTGCTTTGGTTCTACGCGGTTGCTTACATCTAATTATGTCGCACAGTTTTTTTCTAGGACTGGCAGTTTAAAAGCAGTACAAATTCTCCTGCACAAATACCCCTGGTTCAATGTTTTCTGGGAAGGGTGCTCTTAAAGGGGTAACGCATTTCACTTTGAAACGTCCACCTACGCCTATAGTTGTGGTCTGGCCTTTAACACCATTCAAACCGTGTTCTAGCGATTTTAGCTTCCTCAAGGCCCTCAATACCTTTGAGAACACAGTATGACTAAAAACGTGTATCGAGGCAGCGCCAGAGTGTGAATTTTGTATCTTTGCATATTCTGGGCAATTTGACTTTATTGCAGATGCAAAATATCAAGCTTTTATGTTTATACATCCTGAAAGGTCCACTTGCCACTCCACTTTTACAACAATACCCTGCTTGTGCTGTGTACTGTGCTAGAGTAAACACAGCTGTAAACCATAGATCCCGAAATGTGTTAATGAGTCAGATTATGTGAAAGGCAGTTTGTGAAGTCACTGAGGAGTGTGAATTGCCCAGTCGTTGATTGCAATCTGTTAAACGGGGCTGGGTTTCAAAGTGCCGTTTTGAGCCACATTGGCAAAGGCTTGCTTTGGTTTATTTCTGGACATTGGTGGATGCTGACGGAAATGACCTAGATTTTGTTATACCAGACCGCATTCATAGGCATTTTAATTTTTGTACTTGTTGCTGTACAGTACATAGGTAGTGCGACACACAGTATAGTTACAATATTCACTTCATAATACCATCTCTGCCCCCTATGTTACACGTAGATCTTACAGAACATTCATCCTTATCTAGCAATGTACACAGATCTGACTACGATCTGTTCAGTGTACTTTTAGTCTGGTGTGAGCTATACTTTAGCTGTTATTTCAAATAGGTAGATTGTGCAGTAATCGTTTGATTTTAGAAAAAGTTCTAGACACAAAGCCAGCGGTGTATTTTTTAAGATGATGACCACAGTATCTGTATGCAGCAGTACTCAGCACAAAATACTGCCTTTGGTCCAGTATTTTTTAAGTATTTATACTTTTTTTGTTTGTGCACCAGCTGTGCGATTTCTGTTGGTTGCGTTTGTTGCGGCATAACAAGCTTGTTCCTTTAGGCATTGGAATATAGAGTATGTTAAAATTCTCTTGAGGTTGCCCTTCAAGTGGTAATTGTAGAAAAAAATGTTTACTCATGATTTCCTTTGTATTGTATTTTTTGTCTGTTTTTCTCTTCTTTCCTGATCCTGTTTTTGGACGGTCTGTGTATGGATTGTGTACTTTTCGTTAAGAATTTCTAAAGCATTTATAAACATGATTTCTGCACTGACCAAAACCGTCTGACATTTTGTATAGAAACTCAAAAGTTTCCAAATGAGCAGTTCTTACTGCTCGTTATTCACCGAATGGGTACATTTTGTCTCTGGGCGTGCTGAAATGTGGACTGAGAATGCTGCGCAGTTCAAATGTCAAGATAAAACCATTTGTTGAGCCCTTCAAGCAAAACACCTGCTTTGTAGATTGATGCAGGTTCAAGGGGGCAAATCCATTTTCGTTTAGAAATTAATCCTGGTTTTGGATTTTATTTAAATATTTTTAGTAAGATTTCTGTCAACGTTTCTCTCTGGGGATCATCTGTGGTTCTTTAAAGCTGTGCTCTAAATGGGCTTAGCTGGTATCCTGACCTGCTTAAATCGGGGGGGGAAAAAGTTCTTTGGCCCACTTTACAAGCCAAAAAATCACTTTACAAGGATCTGAGTCACTCAGCTAGGTATGCTTGTTCTTATTACTTGTGATCCTGTAGTTCTGTCTAAGACTTAAATGGCAAATAGCTTTATCATTCACTAGAGTCTCAATGTGCCTCAATAATATGGAATAAAGAAGTTGGGGTGAGATGCCCGTGTTGAGAAGCTTATGGTAAGTGTGGTGCCCGCCCTCTCTGCCTGTCCCTCCACTGGCTGGCTGGACCTAATCCCTTGGTAATGAAGCCAAAGCCTAAAGCCCTCATCCAGAGCACATTTTCCGGCTGATTAGCTCCCTTTTGTCTGGTCATTTAAAGAAACATGCCGATTCCGACACAACTGAAGAGCGGAGTCACAGTGCTACAAATTTTCGAGCCTGAGGTATTTTTTTTTTCATCTGCCCTTTCCCTTCTGCCCTGATCAGACGATGGATTTTAAACAGCGACTATTACAGGGGATTAGAGGCATAAAACTCCGCTGAGTGTTTAAGAGGCTGGCAATCAAAAAAAAAAATTCCCTTTATCACTCAAAGGAGTGTAGGCCGTCAAGAGGTTGCCTGGCCCTAGATAACCTAACCACGCTGGGCCCACGTGTCTCCATATCACAGATGATACTTGGACTAATCATAGACATATTGATGCCTGGGTCTGGAAATAATGCCTGTTTATTCCGGGCCCTCACACAGAAGTGGTGGAATATAAGTGCGTTATTGCTTTGTGGTGTTTCTCTTTGCCTTGTATGAGTTTTCACAGAGGGGGAACAATATCAGGACTCGTAGCTTAACTCGATTGCAGCCAGATCCTGGCACAGATTCCGCAAGAAATAAGTTGACTGGGACCATACTATAGGAGTAGGTCAGTGAAAGCTCCTTCATGCTCTTTGGTGTTGACTCCCACTGACTGGCATATTTTCAGCCCAGTGCTGCTGTCAAAACATTGTCTGAGTTAAACACACTAAGCTTGCTGCAACGTTGACAACCTGTTGCCATCAAATACTTGCTCAGTAGTGATGCTGGACCCATATGTGCTGCCTATGCCAGGTTGAAATTAAAAGGGAACAAAGAGGCCATCTATAGAAATGCCTTGGGTTTTGATGATGGGGGTGAGAATGCTCAATTTTGTTCGGTTCCTCGGCCACCATTTAGGATGCCACCTGGCTACAGCAATGCTACAGCAATCAGAAGGTTCTGACTACATGTTCTGCGGTTGTTTACGAATTGTAAATCATAATTTCTCTTTTGGCCAAGCCAAACATCTGCAGAATGGTTCTTTTAGCCTTATTAGTGTTGTCTCAAGGGCTCATGCTTATTTAAATGTACACTGAATTATTATTCAGCACTGCGAAGGTGGGTTATGTTCCTAAAGCTGGAATGCAGGCTGTCTTTGAAGAAATCCCAGCACGTTAATACCATGCGTCAAATAAGCATCTCTCTTTGAGCTGAACCCACGCTTTAATGAAACGGGTTGACACCATTTCAGAGAGGTTAAGAAAGGTTTCAAAATCTCTCTTTGAGACATCCCAAAAAAATAGCTGCAGAAAAGGAGACTTGGGCCCAGATTATATTACAATTTAATCCGCATGCCAATCACAAATTGTAAACCCAGTTCTTAATAATGAGTTGCCATGGGCTAGAGGCAAGAGGCCCCTGTTTTCACTCCAGAACAGGGTTTATAATTTACATTTGGCAGGTGAGTTGACATTTTGATGTAATCCAGGTCTAGGTCACGTTTTGGTGAGTCCTTATTTGTAGATAAGAAGTGAGGAAAAAAAAAGAAGAGTGTAGCACAGCTGAGTCATTCAGCGTCACAGGAAACGGGTAATCGTAAGCAGATTCATTTACAAAAAAACTTGCACAGCTCAAACTGCATCCTCCTTTGCCTCAAGGTTATTGGCAGTCGGACCCTTGGGAAGAGGCCTGAATGGCAAAGGAGGACTTTGGGAAGGACGAGGTGGGGGGGGTTGTGTGTGGTAAAAGGTTTAAATTGCATTGCAAACTCTCAAGCTTTGTCTGCTTTATAGACTAAATAAGCTTTGATACAAACTCAGTTTTCACCCAGGTTTTGTACACGATTCAGCCCAAAAGGGTCTTCAGCCTATCTGAATTCTGCTTAGTTTTGCCTAAAATCATTTGTGCAATCACAGGATTGCTGCCCTGTGTGTGTTATACATCTCTCTGGGGTTATCTGTGATTACAGTGTGATTTCCAACCTCACAGTCTCCTCCTTATGGATGCTACTGAGAGTGCCACCTACAGCAAAGCACAGGCAGGCACAGGGGCTGACAGCAGTGTGCAAATCCATTTCACTAGCGCCGGGGGGATCCCCTGCTGTAGGTTACATGCAGATTTGCCATGGTGAACATTTGTAAAATCAGTTGTGCTCCCACAGTTTGTTTGTATGCCGTTCTATTCGCTGAAGACATTAATACAGGGGCTTGGGGAGGGAAAAGAATCAGGATCTGTTTATGGCACCGGCACTGCTGCACTGCAAAGGTTGTCTGTGCGAAAAACATTTGTGAAATTGAATTTGTCATGTGTCTTTGTGACGGATTGCTGAACAGGCCCCAGTCCCTGTTGTGCAGTTCTGCCAGTGGGGAGATGTGAGAGAGGCACAGACAGCCTTTGAGAGCAGGCAGATGGACATGACGAGCACTATCTGGTAGGAAATGTTGCCCCTTACTGGTCAATGTTTAATATTGCAGCTTGTTTGCAGAGAAAGGAGGATTTAGGGCAAGCTCTTGGTGATAGATTGAGAAAAACAGCACATTCGAGTGCTGATGTGTAATTAGCGGTGTCAAGTCAAGTTGTTCACTTAATTGGGTTTCTCAGTACTTAATGTGTGGTGTTGATCTCCCTGGAACAAGCTGGACTATACACAAAACTCATAGGCTTTTACATTTCTTTTCACACACAGCTGAGATTAAAAACAAAAATAAGTTGGAGATGTTCATCATAACCCCCCAGCTCCCTCCCTCATCCTCATTCCTTTTTTTTTGGTGACTATACAATATGACCACCATTAATGTTAGTAAACCCCAGCCCAGGGAAGTGTGATTATATAGAATCTTTACATGTCTCTGAAAGCATCCTTCCCTTCAAATACTCCAACTGTCTGAGCTCCAATTCGAATATGTACCGCTGGTGTTTGAAAAAGTGGTTGTTTTTAAATGTCAGTGTTTAAAAGTCGTTTAGATTGGATTCTCTGTATGTTTTTCTGTAATAAGAATAATGTACAGCCATGACAAATAATATCCATGATAATGGTTATTGTTAACGATCTATATTTATATAATTATAATTATTTAAGACTTGTGACATCCATGTATATGGACAGGACAACAGACAGGTAATGGTCATCAGCTCTTGTGCAGTGCTGAGATCATCATCATCTTAAAGCACGTAAACTAATGTATAGACGTTCACTTCTTTCACTTTCCCTCTTTTTTGAAATGTGAATGAACACAACCACAACCAGTTCCAAGGATTCAGTCCCACAGTGTTCTCCCGGTAGTGGATCGTGCCCCAGTCCATAGCTGGTTTGCTGTGCTGGTGTCATTGATGCCTGCCCAGTACAAATCCTCTAGGTTATGAGGGGCTGTGGCCCATTTTTTTATGAGTTCTGTCCTCATACCTGAGCCTGACACCTTTTCCAAAAACAGTAGTACTTAATAATGAATTATATATTTCGTTATGCTTGGATTTAAGGTCAGGTCTTTCGCCATTGCCATGACAAACTGCGTCAGCCTCACACTGATCAATGGTCACTTTCTTCTCACTATCTCAGACCTCCACATTTACTGGCCAGATTTGTCTTTCCTTTTCTTCCTTTCTGCAACTCGCAACTGGCAGCCCACTGAAGCTCAGCAGGTGTGCGCCTGGTCAGTACCTGGATGGGAAACCTCCTGGAAAAAACTAAGGTTGCTGGAAGAGGTGTTAGTGGGGTCAGCAGGGGGCATTTACCCTGTGGTCCATGTGGGTCCTGATACCCCAGTATAGTGACTATACTGAAAACTGACTCTCTGTGGTCATTAAAAATCCCAGGGCATTTCTCGAAAAGAGTAGGGGTGTAACCCTGGTGTCCTGGCCAAATTTCCCATTGGCCCTTACCAATCATGGCCTCCTAATAATCCCCATCTATGAATTGGCTTCATTACTCTGCTCTCCTCTCCACTGATAGCTGATGTGTGGTGAGAGTACTGGCGCACTATGGCTGCCGTGGCATCATCCAGGTGGGGCTGCACATTGGTGGTGGTGGAGGGGAGTCCCCATTACCTGTAAAGCGCTTTGGGTGGAGTGTCCAGAAAAGTGCTATATAAGTGTAAGCAATGATTAATTATTATTATTTGAGGATATAGCAGCATGCAGAGGCTCAAATGTGTTTTTTGTTGCTGTTGGTGATGTTTTGTTTTTCTGGCAAACTAAATGATTAAAAAAAAGTCAAGTAAAACAGAGGGGTTTAAAAGGATTATGTCATTATGTAAAAAAAAAGGTAAACCCACCCCCTAGCTGCAAGTTCACTGCTTGAAGGTGGTCTTCCAACGATGTTACAAGGAAGCTTCTGACAAGCCAGCAGTCATCTCACAGTGTTGGGTTTATAACTTGCCTCTGGTAGGTAGGTTAGTTCCTCTGGGCCTAATCTCCACATTTTCACTGATGAGAAGATGAGGCCCTCTTTCAAAAAGAAATCCTTTTAATTTCAAGTAGTCTTTTGCCAGGAGCACTTTTACAGATTTTTCTCTTTCGAGTTCTTAACTTTTAACACGTCTCCTTTGGCTAATAGTTTAAGATGCGTGTAATCCTTGTGTTTGTGGGAGACCTTGATTTTGGTGACACCCGTGAGTGTATTTTATGGAGTTCAATTCCAAGGATATTATGTGCGATTTAGTGTACTTTTTGACTAAACCTGTAACAAATATCTAAGCTTTCAGTTGTTGCAGAGTTAAATACAGTTTGCTTTTTCATCACACTATTTACTGACATAATTTTTTTTGGGAGATGGGGGTATTCGTTTTTTGTAGGTACTGGAAAAATATATAAAGGTTTAGTGTTTTATAAAGGTTAAGTGTAAAACACCTGAGGCTGATGTGTAAATAATTCACTTTGGAGTCAATGAAAGTGTAAATATTAAGGCTGTTTGTGTTCATTTGCAACACAATAAGACTGTTTTTTAAAAAATAAATCTCACACTTTCCATTTCTTTCTTTGACTTTTTGATTTATAAGCTGTATTTTTAGTTTAGTGGATAGCCCTACATCTCCAGGACCTGCATTTGTGTTTATCTCAAGTTTATGACTGTATTTTCCAAAACCGAACTCAAGGAAAACACTTGAAGAAGAGACAGTTAGCAAACTGTAATGCCTAAACGTTAGATATTTAACCAGGTAGGATATGGTCTGCTCTCAGGATAATGTGGACTCTTGTACAGCTACAGACAGAGGGCGCCCTTTGACTGAGTTTGACCCTGTTTAAACTGAAAGATTCAGGCAAATCTTTCAGCTCAGATGGAGGGCAGACCGGAGCCCACCAGGGGTCTTGCTACAGGGCTATTGAACTCTCATGGGCTGAATTCTTCCCACCCCCACACACCCTCAAACGTCAGTATACTTTATGATGTAACGCTGATACTGTAAATTGGCTCCTGTCAGGAAGCCCTGCCTTGTGTTGAATAGGATTTACAGTTTTGTTAACAGTACATATCATATCAGGATTTCACACTCAGTTCCCTTGGTCCCAGAATGCTCAAATCAATTATAGTGACAGGGGGCTTGTAGCTGCAGTTTAACATCAGAAAAGAGCTGCCAGTGGAGTTGTGGAGAACAAAGGCCATGTGATGGTGCAGACACCTCTTTTGTCTTTAATCTCTTATTTATGTTGGTATTTAAAAACAAAATGTACCACACTAAAAAAAAAATGGACTATGTCTTTAAAACATGTTCTCTTTTGCACGCTCTTGGCCCTGTAGCTGTGCTGAATCGCAGGGTCTTCTTTCTCCTGGTTTGCTAAGAAAATTGCTTTATAGTATAGATGGATTCTTGGCAGCTAAACCAAACTGAGCTTTAACAATAACTGCAGCCTGAGCTTGCTGCACATCTCCCTACAACACCTCAGCAATAGCTGCAATCAGATCCCTCACAATTAGGTCATGTACACAGCTATGAGCCGGGCCTGAGATATAATTCTCAGAGACTGTTATCACTTACTGCTATAAAAAGCCATTATAAAGATTTTCTATCACAAGATAAATACATAAGAGGCATCACCAAACAATGCAAGAAAATGCACAATTGTTGTTCTGAATATTTTAAGGCCAACACCTTTAAACTTCAAACACAATTATCCTTATCCTTGTTAGCATGCTATCATCAGTATTATTAAAAAATGGCATTTTAAAAAGGGTATATTATATTGTGCAATACAACTTTTTGTGTACTGTTCTGGTTTGTTCTTTGTATGTTCTGGACTGTGAGTAACTCTTGTTAGTGCACTTCTCACTGTACTGATTGTATTGTATTATTATTATTATTGTATCATTCGTTTCACTGTTGCTGTGTTGTCTGTGTTAAGCTGCTGTTGCACTGCAATTTCCCTCACGGGATCAATAAAGTATCTAGCTATTTTGCATTACTCTGTCTGTTGCATTCACAGATGAAGCTGTAAGACCATTAAGACAAGGCAAATGTTCTCTGAGTCAGTGCCAGTCATATCCTCTTGCCCTCCAAGATGGAGATCAACAGCATGGCTGTGTCACGATCCTGGGATGTACACAGCCTGCCGCGGGAAGTGATGGGGATCACCCCCCTCCTGGAATTTGCCTGCACCTCTCCTGCTGTTGCTTAGACCAGTTCAGCAGGGTTATAGGCCTCAAAAGTCAGCGTGCAGCACAGCCTGAAGGCAGAGCAGAAGCCTCCAGCAT